>NW_028270140.1:118160064-118785064 GCF_037043375.1 Chiloscyllium plagiosum
GTCCAAATGCAGCAGACCTGATCGAATCCAGGTTTGGTTGAAAATGTGCTAAGTATCTCACCTGTATCCATCTCCATCTACAGAGAATCAACTTAATGACCCCTTAATATTCATTGACATTATCATCCATGAATCTCCTTTTATCAATAACCTGGGGGTTACCGTTGACAAGGAAATAAAATAGACAAGCCATGCAAATGCTAAGGCTACAAGAAAAGTTTACAAGATAAGAATGTGTCAGTGACTAATATACTTCTCAAATCTTGTCCACCATTGACAAGGAACAAGTCAGGAGCAAGATGGAGTATTCTTCATTTCCTGGGATGTGTGACATTCCAACAATAGTCAGGACTTTCATCCAGCCTGAAGCAGCCCACCTAAACAGTGTCACATCCACCCCTCAACATTCATCTTCCCCTCCATCAATGCACAGTAGCAACAGAATGTACCATCTCCCAGGTGGACTCTAACAACTCACCAAAACTCCTTACATTGTACCTTCAAACCTATGACCAATGACACCAAAAAGGACACGGGAAGCAAGTACATGGAAATACCACTATTTGCAGGTTCTTCTCCAAGCCACATGTCATACTCACTTGGAACTACATCACTGTTCCTTCAGTCTTGCTGGCATAAAATTCTAGCTCATCCTCCCAAACACATTGTGGATGTATGTACACCATATGAACTGCAGCTATTCGAGAAGGCAGCTCACTATCACCTTCTCAAGGACAATTATGGATGAACCAGAAATGCTGAGAGAGCCTGCAAAGTTCATATCCCAGGAATGTATTTTTAAGTATATAGAAAGCAGAAGCGGTGGGTTGAAGTACAAGTTCCCACTCTTACTTCTCACTACATCACTTAAATACCTTTCTACCATTACAGATTTGGAAGTATTCCCTGGTAAGTCAACTGTGCCTCAATGGGTGGCATTTTTGCTTCTGAGTTACAAGGTTGAATTCCCATTCCACGTAAATCAAGGCTAACACTCCGGTACCACACTGAGAGAGTGCTTTACTGTCAGAAATTATGCTTTTTGAATGAAATTTTAACTGAAGCTCCATCTGCTCCCTCCGGTAAATGTAAAGGTTCTCATCATGCTATTTCAAAGAAGAGTAGGAGTGTTATTCTTGGGTTCTGTCCAACACTTATTCTACAGTCAACATCATGAGAAAACAGATTAACTGGTCATTTTTGCCAGCTTGCTGTGCACAAATTGGCTGTCATGTTTCCCATATTACAACAGTGATTATACTTCAAAAGTATTTCAGTGCTTGTAAAATGCTATTAATTTCCCCGTAGTCATGGAAATTGCTATAAGAATGTAAGCATTTATTCCCTTTTAGTACATTATTTTAAAATCTACATGAGAATTCTACATGCAATTACATTTGCTTTTTCTTTTATCTATTCTTAGCAGCTGAATATTTCAGTGTATTCTATTACTGATATGAACTGTGATGCAGTGCAATTTAAAATTTGTGAAGGAATATTCAAACTTCTTTGTAATCTGTTTTTTATTGTTGGTGTGCCATGAAACCATTTCTGGTGGATTATAGTGATAATCTCTGAATAGAATGTGTTGCAGTGAAAATTGAAGGTATACAGCTGGGAGTAAATGACACAATTATGTTTAACTAAGGATTTGCATAAAACATAATTTATCACATTCTGAATGTGAAAATAAATGACAGTCAGTTATACATTATTATTTATGTTACTCATTTTTAGAATTTATATTCTGATGCCATAAGGCTGTGAAGGGTCTTGACTGAGGTAATGACTTGGAAATAGTAAGAGTTAAAAAAGAAAGTTTGGGAATTGTTTTATTGATGCAACTATATGATGAAGTATGTATACTATATGTTGTAACAGAAAGTGTATAATTTAAATATTCATCATTTTTCATTTTGTATTGTTTTAAAAAGAGAAGCAGATGAATGTGAATTGGGGGCTGTGAGAGTTCTTTCTTTTGAAAGGTCAGGCAGTCATTCTGGAACAATAATCTAAAAACATCAGTTCCGAGAAGATATATGACTGCAGTCAAGTGCCTGACAAATCCATGTGGTGCTAATATAGAAGATGCCTATACTTTTGAGTTTGTGATAGAGTAAACAGAATAAGGCTATTAGCTTTCTTTCAGTTTCAGTAAGGTAAAGAGTTTCTCTGAGCAGGAGTTTTCAATTCAGAGGAAAACTCATCACTGCAAAAATAGTGTTTATTTTCTCACCTGAGAAACTATTTTTTCAAATCCGAGAGTTTGAGCTAGAAACCTTTGAGTTATTAGAATTGAGAAAATTCAGGCCCCAGAATTGTTAAAATTTCATACGAATAGACTTAAGATGGAATCTTAAAATTGCCTACACAGGGCACAGAAGTGAAACTTAAAGAAGTCAGTAACGGAGCATCTTAAAGAGCTGAGATAAGAACATCATTTCTCTGGGCTTGAGACTCTAATTCACAGTGTTGGGAAACAGATTGAAACTTCATTTTGACAGGTGATGTTGAGAACTTTCTGTCGTGGTATATATTTTGGATATATTTCATTTATTTTGGGTGTAATAAACTTATATGTATGTTCAATTGTTAAAGAAAATCTTCACCCTCGTGTGAATATGTTTAGTTACTAAACACCCTGCATTAATGAGCAAACCGAATTAAACATGTGTTCTTTCAGGCTACGTTTCATTCTGGCATCTGACTTGTCCATTCACATTGATCGTAATACCTGCCATAGAACGGTTGGAGTGTGTATTCTGTCGTTATGGAAGGTTAAGAAAATGTAATAAAGTTGTAAATCAGACGATCGTTCGGATGCCAGTATAAATTATGACAGTTAATTTGGAATAGTTTCTGAATATTGGCCGTATACCTGAATTTAATCACTACTTTGATTTTATTTGGTAATGCATGCTCCAAAGTCTCAATAAAACAGTAACAACTTGCAAAGGTTAAAAATCACACAACACCAGGTTATAGTCCAACAGCATGGTGGCACAGTGGTTAGCACTGCTGCCTCACAGTGCCGGAGACCCGGGTTCAATTCCCACCTCAGGCGACTGACTGTGTGGAGTTTGCACGTTCTCCCCGTGTCTGCGTGGGTTTGCTCCGGTTTCGCAGGTCAGGTGAATTGGTCATGCTAAATTGCCCGTAGTGCTAGGTAAAGGGTAAATTAGGGGTATGGGTGGGTTGTGCTTCGGCGGGTCGGTGTGGACTTGTTGGGCTGAAGGGCCTGTTTCCACACTGTAATGTAATCTAATCTAATCTATAAAAAGAGCTTTATTTGGAAGCCCTAGCTTTCGGCGCGCTGCTCTACGTCAGGTGATTGTGGAGTATAACATCCGAAAACGAGTGGCTCCAAATAAACCTATTAGACTAAACCTGGTGTTGTGATTTTTAATTTATGTACACCCGAGTCCAACACTGGTATCTCCAAATCATAACTTTCAAAGTGCTGCTGAAGCGACTATTTTTCCACAACAACACTTTTTTGTTGAGTTATGGAATGGACACATTGCGGATGCTACGCATTTCTAGCTACTGTTATAGGGATATCAAAAGCTATACATAGCTTACGAAAACGAACAGCGTGTTACACTTTGAAACAAAATCGTTTGCAGTAATGAGATCATAGAATGCACTATCCAATATTTTTCAAAGGTTTATTTTGCTAAGAATTTGGTCTATTTGTTTAAATTGGAGCATTGCGTTACATCCCATTTAGTGAGTCCAAAAAGAATGCATATCAGAAGACCAGAAGTGCGGATTTGACAGGTTTATAGAATAGAGATTGCGTTTGTGCCCAGGTGTAGTGAAAATATGTTTAGAAAACTGCCCGTATGAAAATTAGTTGAAATTTACCCCTTAGCAACATCTCCTAGTCTCCTCGTATTCGAACTTCATTCAGCTTTTCTCGGCTTTCGCGACAAGGTATATCTCAGCGCGTCTGGAAAATTAAATGGAAATTAGATATAGTTCGTAAAAGATACGCCTAAATTGCTTTGTATATGTAGCCAATTGCAGAAACTCATTCATCACTGTGTGCTCATTATAGTAAATGGACAACATTGAAATCGTATCTGAATAGTTATAAATCACAAGCAATGCATTGCACAGATTATTAAAACGTCGGACTGCACTAACCAGTTACAGCTGGGCGACATTTAGTCCCCATCAGGATGAATGAAGAAGCTGCATGGTGAGAATGGGAAAGGAAATGCCTGGATATCTGCGCTTAAGTAACATGATTTATTTTGTTGAATAACAAAACAAACCAAATCATTTTTAATAAAAAGGAGCAATTATTTTGATTGTTGTCCCTTTTTTACAGGAGTTTCAACTTTATTATTTTTCATGCAGAGCAATTTCAAGGGAGGATCGCCGTAACAGAATGAGACAATCTAGTTAATGGGTCATATTTAATCTTAAAAATGTGTTCATTTTTCTATCTACCCATATTATTATCTGTTTGTATCTCTCTCGAGCTATGTCTATCACTATATTTCTGTCTGCTCATAACTGTCTAAATCTACTTAATCTACTATCTGCATCTCTATCTATGTACCTCAACGTTTTGCTTTGTTTATCTACATCTATGTATTCCCGTCAACATTTCTCTGTATATGTATATCTCTAGGGGAAAGTGAGGACTGCAGATGCTGGAGATCAGAGCTGAAAAATGTGTTGCTGGAAAAGCGCAGCAGGTCAGCATATGCCCGAAACGTCGATTCTCATGCTCCTTGGACGCTGCCTGACCTGCTGCGCTTTTCCAGCAACACATTTTTCAGCTATGTATATCTCTACTTATCTATGTCTTTATCTATATTGATATTTGAGGGTTGTTGGACAAGTTAATACAGCAGTTAATGAAGCTTTCTAAATGGGAAAATACAATGTAAAGGTGAAGAAACGATGTCAAACTGATGAAGTTCAATCCCAACTGGCATTGCACAGATGGCGTAGTGGACAGAATTTTCCAAACTTGTTAGAAGCAGGTTTGTGAGCGGGTCAGGAAAGAAAGACTCGAAAAATGATATCAAATTGGGACCCCAATATGATCCTGCCCATTTCTGGCTTCTCCAGTGTAGCAAAGAGCCTATAGGCCTTTTAAGGAAGTCAGCAATGAAGGGCTTGGTCATGATAGTTTATTTTCCAGCTGCAAAATGTGTTCCTACCTGTTGGCAGCTTGCTAGGGTCACGGACACAGGTATATAGGTTGAAATCAATTAATTGAAAAAGTCCAGCATGACGATTTCACTGCTGCTGTTCAATGCAGGTCTCTTAGAGAGTGCCTTTCATTCCTTGACAAGAGACTTGTAATTTATTGAAAGGGTCTTCGCATGTGTAACACTGTTTTGACTTCAACTACACTGTTGCCAGCCTTCGGCTTAGCAAGGGAGCATATAAGACAACTGTCAAAAAACCTGGAGTTGTCATTGACTAGTAACTTAACTGGACTAGCCACATAAATACTGTAACTACAAGAGCAGGTCAGCAAGTATAAATTCTGCAGTGAGTTCCTGCCTGTCTCCCAAGTGCCCGAGCGAAATCCACTAAGCAAAAATCAGGAGTGTTATGGATACTTTCACATGCCTTAATGAGTACAGCTCCAACAACAATCAAGAATCTCTTCATCATTCTGGACAAAGCAACCTTGATGGCACCACATCCACAACCAATCACTCTCCACCGTCGAAGCATAGCGGTAGAATTGTGTACCAACTATAAGCTATTTGTAGAACTTGCAGAAATTCACTAACGTTCCTTAGACAACACTTTCCAAACCCGTAATGACTACCATCCAGAAGGACAAAGGCCGGAAGTAAGGGAAGTTCCTCTTCAAACCACTCACCTTCCTGACGTGGAAACATCTTGCTGCTCTTTCACTCACTGGAACAAAATCCTGGCACTCTCTCCCTAACAGCATTGAATCCATTTACAACAAATGGACTGCAACATTTCAGGGTGTAGATTAACGCCACCTCTATAAGACAACCAGGGATGTGCAACAAATGCTGGCCCAGCCAGTGATGCCCATATCCATTCTCTATTCCTGCCCTGCTGAGGAACGAAATCATCTTGTACCTCCCCCTTTGAGGTAAGAGGGTGCATGCGCCTGCTGCTGATTTCCTCAGCCACTATGATCCTTGCCTGCCCAGATGCAGGGCTTTTCTTCTTCTTCCCATCCTTGACAGAAATTATTTCACTGCGAATAATCTGCTTTCCTACCCCTCCCTGCAGCCTGATAAATCCGGGTGCCGGCGGTCACTTATCAGCCACGTCATGGGCGCAGTGATGAGAAATGTGTCCTTTGACAACTTGTCCAATGCTCTTCACTGGTTAAAGTGCTCGGAGACAAGCTGACAACTGTTTTGCTCGGGGTTTGGAGCGAAGGGGTGGGAGTGTTGCTTTCTGGAATATCAGTTCCGAATGGAAAATTAAATACCACTATTAGAATTAAGGCAGCATGATTCCACCATTTGTGTCTAATTCCGGGCAGGCAGCTACTGGAAGGATGTAAAGGAAAGGGCACAGAAACGATTTTGGAGAATATTTAGCTGGATGGGGGATTCAATTCACATCGATAGATTGGACAAACTGAAGTTGTTTGCTTAAGACCAGAAAACGATAGGAAGAATTTTGTTCGAGATGTTTGTTCTGAGGGAAAGTCTGAAGAAGGGTCTTATTGACTCGAAACGGTGACTGTTTCTCTCTCCACATTTGCTGTCAAACCTGTTGCGTTTCTCCAATATTCTCTGCTATTGTTTAAAATCAGGGAAGATTTAGAAAGATTAACTAAACAGAAGCTATATACAAAAGGTAAAGAGTCGATTATCAAAGGGGATGGTGATTGGTAAAAGAACTAAAAGCCATATATATGCATCATATACATAGCTACAGTTTTACCTAGTGGTTAGAGTTTGTAACGCACAGCCTGATTGAATGGCGAATTGAATAAGTACTTGAAGAGGTAAAAACATTTGCTGGGATATGGGGAAACGAGAAAGTAGATTAAAATAAGGCATCTCGGTACTAGTGAGTCGAATGACGTCATTTCATACTGTATGGTTCCATAATTCTAGGATACTGTAATGCCAGAGTCTGCTGACACTGGGAGCCGCTTGGGGCCAATTTTTCGGTATCTAGTTCTATCGACATCTACGTCATAGTCTGGGATGGTGACTTATTTCACAAAGCGACATATTTTTCCTTTGAGAAATCTAGATTCGAATTGGGGAAATCGAAATACTATGCATCAGAAAAGCAATTATATCACAGTTTATCACTTAACTGAACCATAGAATTGAATTTATTGTCACGTGTACCGAGGCACAGTGAAAAGCTTTGTCTTGCGAGCAATACAGGCAGATCACAGAGTTAAGTAGCACAGATCAATAAATAGGTAAACAGCTGCAAAAACAAAAACACAGGTACAGGGGAATGTTAAGAGTTTATGAGTCCATTCAGTATTCTAACAATAATAGAGTAGAAACTGTTAAGGAAACCAGCTGGTGGGTGTGTTCAGGCTTCTGTACCTTCTCCCCAAAGGTAGAGGTTGTGGAAAAGTATTACCAGGATGGGATGGATCTTTGAGAATGCTGGCGGGCCAGGGGATGAATTCTATAGATGGGAGGTTGGCCTTTGTGATTGTCCAGCCGAGTTCACCACTCTCTGTAACCGTATCCAATCTTGGATGGTACAGTTGCCTTACCAGGTAGTGATACATCCAGACAGAATTCAGTTTGTGCATATGAATATTTTCCTTGCGACCATTTCTATCTGTAAGCGTTTGTATTTACCCAAATTGGTTTGGAGATTGTAGGCTCTCCATAAGCCTGCTTTTCAGATTCGTTCAGTTTTGTCTTCAGCTGTGTACTTATCAATTCAGTCCTGTCACCTGCAACTCCTTGTTCTCTATCTTTGAAACCACTAATCAATCTGGAAGAAGCGGTTGAACCTCCTGTTTTGATTTCGATGTTATAACGTTCACGGTCTCTACTACTGTCTCTTAATCTTCCCATTCATTAAAGCAAGTAAAGTGTAGTGGATGGGGAGTAAAAGGGGCGATACAGTGAGCAAGGGAATACAGTTATATCTTCCAAGTAAATCTGTCTAGAACTCCCACCGAGTCAGCCAGCCCTGCAGTCTACACGAGCCAGATAAAGCCGATCTTTTCACTCCTAAATAATATGGAATTTTAGCTTCTTGAATAAAGTATATTGTGTGGAGTTTACGATTAATATTCATATTTGAGCTAGATTCATCAACCGTTCCGGACAAAATAACGAGTTGAACAAGGTGTGCAGGATTTCGATTTCCGAATGTTCCGAAATCTCTGTTGCAGGATTTGACGCAAATATCTGAAGCAGCCCAGATGTTGGCGTTTGGAGTTGAGAGGACTGAGCACAGGTTACAAATCCAGGTGAATTTTCTCGACTCACAGGAAGATGAATATCAGGGCGCTATTAATACTCAAACTAGAGAGTAAATCAAAGCCTTTTTAGCGTTAGTTGACTACTGTAGCAACAACTACAAATGAGTGAATGGCAATATCTAAAGACTCCTAACCACCCGTGGTGTGTATTCAAGCCCCATTGTATAAAGTCCAAGCCAAAGTAATGCCAGCAATCTATAGGCACGGCCAGCAACACCGATTTCTACTAATTAGTTTAATTAGGGAGATGGTTTGAGAGTTGCAAGGGACGGACACCTTCTTATCGAGATGCTTTGTGTTGCCAATCAACACTGGATCAATGCTCTCCGACAGCAAGAGAGCTGAGGAGACATGAGAGGCTATCTTACTCTTTAAAGAATTGTCTTCTCCAAAAGTTCCTTTGTGCGGTCTTCAGAGAATGGCATACGAATCAAAAGATGCTGCCGGACAAATTCAATATTCATCTGGGCCTTTGTTTTGTTCGGATGAAGCGTTGAGCTTATAGTCGAGTATTGGTGCAAGAATATATCAATTCCAGCATAAATATAGAATTTGCGCATAAGTCAATATATAATTGCCATTTCTGGATTAGTGATCACAATGGTTCCCCGAAGTACCTTCTACAACACTTCCGAGTGGCAAAACATTTCCTTCCTTATCACATACAGGAATATTTCAAATGTTTCCTCAGCATGGGTGTATTATTCAAATATTCAAATGGGTGTATTTTCTTTTACTATTGTCTATCCATTCAAGGCGGTCTAACTATACTCGATGTAGTTTCAGAAAATTACAGTAAAGAATATTATTACCACTTCTTGAACTTTGTGATTTTCGACTAACGTGGAGCACAACTTCTAAGAGGGGGAAATGGTTTGCTATTTAATGGAAAAGATTCTGCTTGGGGAGCAGCAATTTGATATAATTGTGAGAAGCAAAGACGTGAAAAAGCGCATTCTTGTTTTTAAAAATGGAAGACGTCCTTCTCTTCATTATATACAGACAGCCACGTGTTTTACCCCTTTTTATTGGGAATGGAAATTCAATGCTGCTCAGATGAGAATCCTATTCCAAAAGGTCCTTCGTGTTAATTGAAAAATTCGCACGAAATTGAAAACCTTGTTGCACTGTGTTCGAAAAATTAGAACACATCTGAATAGAGAAGACTTGGAGAGCCTAATAAAATGACCCTATGCGTGTGGTTTACAGGGAGTTTAGCTTTTAATTGGTCAATAAATTATAAAGGGAGTGCGTTAATAGGTGCAGGTGTAAAAACAAAGTGAAGTCTTGTATTTGGCTGGACTTACAGAGTAGGTCACCCCACACCCACACTGTCACCATCAGGGTCAACTGACAACAAAACAAACAGCAGTCACACAGGGAGCACAGCAGATGGGAAACGCACCCGTTTAAAGAGACAGTATCCTTGTGCTGGTCTAATTAGATAGCAATTCAACATTCCACAAACCTGGTTTACAAACCCCATCCTTTTAACGTGCCGCCATTGCACTGGGAAGGTTTGTGGAGCGTATTGAGAATACAATCAGGTTGCTCCTGCTAAACTCGATGTCATTATAATTCCTTTGATTAAAAAAACTATCTAACAGAGGCTACTATGCCCAAGTTTAAATGTACAAAGTACACAAAAAAGAAAACGTGGATTCTCCGTTGGACAGCCATCATCCAAGTGGAGATTTGCATACTAAAGTGTAAGGTTTTCGGAGTTACTTAGATTGATCGCTACCAAAATTTCACAAGATAAAGCTATTTCGTTGTCCAGGTTTCTGGAACTTCCATATTTTGTACTACCTAAAACCTACATTTAACATATATGTAATTTAACATATATGTAATTCGTTTACTTCTTTGTTTAACTCTTTGTGAAGAGCGGGGCCTTGGGGTCATTATTGAAATGAAGTCTTTGGCACAATGAATGCAACAGGTTCCAGTTTATTGACAGGTTTATGGAGAAAACCACAGCAGATCGCAGGCGGTTCCCATCTCCAGCTAAAACGCTCGAGTGCGACCCTACCCAATCTGATTCAACCTTTCAACTCAAAGTCACATTTTCCCCAGCCCTCACTTTCGCTGGGCACAAAATTTAACTTCAGCACCGAGCCAGTTCTAAAAATAAGAAGCTAATGGTTACAATCTCTTCACTGGCAGCACTTGTTGCTGGGATTGTATTTCACAGACTGGGAAGACAGTCAATAAAGACGTTAATTTTTACGTACAAAAAAGGTTACTTAGTGGATCGGAAAGGCGAACTGATTTAGTTCCTAAGACTTGCACACAATGTCTAGGTTGTCCGAAAGCGGACATCTGCTAGCAAAACAGGATCTTCAGTATCAAATAGAGTACAGGTACACAGTATAAGTCATTCGAGCTCTCGGCCCCACTTCCTAGGATCCCCAAGTCTTGTCACATAACCTTTACAAGCATAAATGATCAGATATATTATATCCAAAGACTCAGACAAAGGCTGAACTGCTCATTGTCTTATAAATGCTGTAGTACTCTTGAAGAAGGAGACCGTGGCCTTCAGCGACTTTCTGATAACTGCATTAACAGCTTCCTCCGCTTATCAGGAAGTTCAAAGCATTTCAAAGGAATGAAGACTACAGTTAGCCTCCCAGTTCTGGAAATCGCGTTGTCAACTCCCTGTAAAATGGAAGGGCGAATTAAAATAAAGTCTACCAAACTCTTAAAGGCCTTGTTCTCCAAAAGGCGAATTGTATTTGAGTTGGCGTGGTGTTTTATGTTCAATTCAATAGGTTAAGACAAGTTTCCCTTATGGGGTTTTCTCAGTCTTCCCTTGAAAACAATTATATAGAATATACAACTTTTTAGTTTGCAGATCAGGGACGTCATTTTTAAACTGTAATGTAAAAAAAAGCCTTGTCGTTTTCGTCAGAAATACGCGATAGCGTGGTGACTAGGTTCTTCTGCCGTTTGAAAATATTGTAAAATAGGATAGTTTTGCTTCTCTTGGAAAACCTGGCCCGGCTGAATGCGCCTACTAATCCGTGTGATTTCCGAATGATTACCGCCTGTTTAAAGATTGTTCATGAAGTCATTGTAATTGTCCAGACAATAAACTAACTACTGAGAGCACCGAAGCAATCAATGATTAAATAAAGTGCCTCGAAAGTTACTTCCTTCACCATTTACACCGAACATATTTTTACCAACACAAAACCTCCAAAGCACAGGAGATTTTATCTGAACAACGGGGGGAACAAGTAACAAGGGAAAGTGGTGTGGTTAATTCAGCAAGACAAATAGAGGCTATCAGAGCAGGTAAGTGGACCTTGTGTATCTCAAAAGGGAATAGTTCAATTTTCAACCTAAGTGTTAATGGTAACAAAAGTTTGTCAGCAATGCAGGTGTATTTGAAATACTCTCTTGTTCTGCATCTGTATAATCCTTCAACATTAGTTGACAATTGTTACAGCTTCGTACATTCCCAGCATTGTAACAAAGGAAGCCCTTCAATCTCATTCAGTTTGTTCTTGTTTTGATGTTTTTAATTGTAAGGTCAAGCTCAGTTGCCAAAACACACTCTAACCGATACCATTTACTGTTGCATTCTGTCCAATTTGATTTATTATTTTGGAGTTTTACTCCTCTAAATCACTATTTTTGCTTTGCTTGCCTGCTCTGGGCCATAGTTTGCACTGAGTATAACGTATAACGTTTTGTTTTCGCTCAACTGGAAAAGTTCGTAATAACGGTAATTTAGTTTAAAAAAAATCCTTTGACTTCACTCACACACCTAACAGTGATTGATACAACGCTCTACGGTTGTAATGATTCAGAGATGCTGGTGTTGGACTGGGGTGTACAAAATTAAAAAACACACAACACCAGGTTATAGTCCAACAGGTTTAATTGGAAGCATTAGCTTTCGGAGCGACTATAACCTGGTATTGTGTGATTTTTAACTACGGTTGTAACATAATCTTCCAAGATCATGAGCTCATTTCGAATTGTATACAATTAATCTGAAGAGACGTGTCTTTATAAACTAGATTTATAGAGATGGAAACTGTATTTTCACAGCCAACTGATCGCCGTTTTGATTTTACAGTTTTGCTTACAACTACTTTTGTGGCTTAAAATTTCTGCTGGGTCTTCTGGATAATGTAATCATCCATTGCTATTTTCAAAAAAGCTCTGCCAAGCAAGGAAAACAATGAGCTGGTGCGAGCCTTGTCACGCAATGTATTAGAAAGCTGCTGAGTGCCATTGGCGAGCCTGTCTGGTTTGGGTTAGCGGATGTACAACCACAAATGTTACATTTCGCCGCTGCTTTGTTCAAGGCCAGTTCCGAGAAAGCAAATACCTCATCGTTGCTCTGCTTGGTTTGCAGACTGTTAAACCTTCTCGGGGCTTGGGTGCGGGGTAGGGGCTCAATAAATTGCGAAGTTGACTAGAAATATATGTACAACGATTTTAAAGTGATAAAGCTTTTGTTTTACAACGTTCTATTATTTCACAATCTGATCGTTCACTTGTCTTAAATGTGTTCAATGATATCTCTATTCTCTTGTCCTGCGCTCAATTAGATGTAACTTTGAGTCAGGCGGGACTTGAATCCTCATGCGGTCTCTGTTTCGGGGTAAATACAACGGCATTGGTTATGTGTTTAGTGTTTCTCCTTGTGTAAAGCCAGATTTTGCTTTTCCTGTTCCACTTGGCCAAATAAAATTCAAGCCCATGCAACATTTGCTTCACAATCCACAAAAAGATCGGTACTTGCTCTCAACCATCATGTAACAATTAGTTGTAAACCTAATGTAACGGGGAGCGAATGCAAACACCTCTGCGCGGTTTCAACCATCATGGGACCTGCTCGAATCAGACTGTGCTGCTAAAAAGGTCGATGCGAAAAGGGGCACATACAAACGAGAAAGAGCAAACGTGTCATCTGCAAAGTCGATCAACACAGTAAATCACGTCACGCATTCTAAAAGTAGAAGAGGCCCTCGTTATTATTGCATTGACCCCCAAATCTGTAACATTCATTAGAGTCTACACACGGGGATGAGCGCAATTATTGAAAACTCAAACTGAATTGAATCAAATTGAATGAGCTAGGGTGAGCATTGTCAGGTGGAGTGGTCTCCTGGAAAAGTATAATTCTAATGAAGTCTCTGGGGTCATCACTGAAAGCACACTCTATCTTAAGTGTCCGTTATTCATTTAATTCGAGTATCTTTATAGTAAATCTGATATTGTCTCCGCACTCCCTGTACCTACATGGAAGGTGAACTGGAAGTTGGAAATTACATTGAATCATATTAAATAAAACAAGTGCAAGCGTATGTTTTGACCCACCGCATGCAAATGCAATTTGTTCCTCATGCCCTTCGTTAATCATGTCGTGAATCCCCAAATCAGCATGTCTCCGAGAGAAGAAGAGAGCGGAGACACACCCCAACGGAGTTCTATCTCCAATGTAATATTCCTCTTCAAAACTAGCATTCGGTTTGTAATAATGTTTGGACTAGTCCACAGTCGCTATTCTGCGTTGTTTCTTGCAGTTGAGCAGGTTATGACCAACCCTAACCTCGTTAATATAGAAAACATACCGTGCAAGTGTTTAAAATGCCAATTTGAAATATAAAACAAATCTCACTAAGCTGTCAATGAGCTTCCATTCTAGCAGTATCATCGGTGCATTGATTTAAAACCCTGACTTATTTTTATACCTATCAATGTGGCAATTTAAAATAATTTAAAAATTAACTTTACAAACTAAATGGGAAAATATTTTCTTCCCACTTAGTGCTTTTAGACGTCCTGTGTTTTCTATACGTCATTTACATGGACATCAAAAAATCCAACCATGTGGTGTATGACCAGTCTCCTCCGTTGCTTACTACAGTATTTCAAATTAATTAAACTTTTGCTCTGGAATTTGTTACAATGACCCAGCAACATACCACCCGTGACTTAATTCAATTTATGCTAAATACTCCAAGCGAAAAGCTCCTTCTGATTAATTACTGCTTCAGATGTTTAGCACAGAAGCTTTAGGCCTACAGGTTAAAATGTTTACGCATGAACATAGATTATATATTCCTTATTATGTGGGATTGTATAAAATCCACGGATATAAACAGGAGTAAATTGATACCGAGATGGATGCTGCGATGAAATAATTCCTAAGGGAATACTTAGTAGAACCGTGGTTGTGAATTTCGACTTCACTATACCAAGGCCGAGTGCAATATCAGAAATGATGCCGCCTTTCATAAGATTGCCCTCAATATCAGAACATATGATTCCAGATGGAAATTCAAGGGTAATTCACAACCCGTCACAGTGAATGTAAATCTCGATAACCTTTCTAAACATTTCTATCTTAACATGGAGGAAGGGATGAGGACAAGGAGTAAGGAGAATAGAACAGAACCTGGAATGACTGATCCCGAAGCCTTTGTGCGGCGAGAATTAATCCTGACATTCCTGCTTTTACTTACTTTTGACTTTCAAAAAAACTCACAAAAGGCCCAGATTTCACCACTTTTAAAAAAGCCCAACCTTATCATTGGCATTAGCCGCATTAATTATATCGTTTGAACTTATAGTAGAAATTTACCTCAATTACTGCAATGAGCAATATGTTTTTTTTTCCGTAGCACACACGCGGGCTCGATTTTTTTAAATATCAGGAGTAGGTGCAAAAAGTTTCAATATGCAGAGCCTTAAAGATAGCTCGCACGTAATCGCACAATATGTATATAGGTAGAGAAGGAGACACACACACACATACATCTGTGTTTGGTAAATCATCACAACCAGCAATTTATCTTCTTGTAGTCTTTTTGTGCCCCCCAGTCTATCATGAATGAACTGCTTTGAATTGTCTATAATACCGGTTTAAATCGATTACTTTCAGCTCCTGGCATTTAGTCTAAATCATTCTCCCCTCAAATGGTGCATGAGAATCAGCACTGTAGATTTTCAGAATTGAAGTATAAATCCTCAGCAACCTAATGAGCAAATTGTGCTCTTGGTTGTTAGGGAGATTGCAAGGTTGTTTATTTTTCGCTTTTATAGCAACTGCCTATTTGTTGAGTCGCGTCCTGCCTCGTGTAAAGCAATTACTACAAGTACCTTCATTGGGCTTCAAAGAGTTATTTACGTGCAAAAGGAAATCCTTTGGCAATAAATATTGACGTTCTTTGTTGTCACACCTGCAATGTACTGAACAGAAAAATTGCCATAATGCGCCTTTTGCAAATTCAACTCTTCATATAGCAGTTTATTACTTTGGATTTTAAGTATAAATTGTGCATCATCTTATTATTGCTGGCTTTACTGTTCTTGTTGTCTTTAAAATAAGAGTTGCTAACTTTTTATGGTGGATTAATTGAAATGAAACCAGGTTTCGAAGTGTTCCTTGGGCGAAATTAAATTCAGATATTATTGCTATAAAGTTATTTGAAAGTGAAATCCTCTCATGTTCAATGAAACTTGTATTAACTGTTTTCTCCTTTGTGATGCCCTCGAACTATTACAGTAAATTTCACTGGGGTTTGTCATTTCCTGTGAAGGAAGCTATTTGTTATTCGACAATTAATATTTGCGTTTGATGTCAGCAACTTTAGTAAGCAGGTGGTGAGAAACTCGATCGAATCTGAGCATATTGTCAAATTTTACTAAAGTTTAATGTCCTCAAAGAATAAGCAAATGGAACGCGCAAGAATTCTTGGAGCTTGTTATTTTATTACCAATGTAACTAGTTATTCAAATCCGATTAATTTCCTGATCTAGTCCAATGAGTTTATTGCAGTCGATTCAAAATATTCAGAGTTTGGATGTTCAGTCCTTGCGAAATGCCAAAATTATGACTTTAGCTGTGTTTTAAATGCAGATAATTTCTTTGAAAGATGATTCAATATAACTATACCGTATCCTTCCCTGGTCTAAAATATTCCAAGAACAAGTCTACCGAATGTTTCTTTTGTAATGAAAGCATTGGCACATACGATTTCACAATGCGTTTTAGGCCAAACGATTAGCCAATTCTGAATCAACGTAGCAGCGTTTGTCATAATTGAACTAAATGCCAGTGTTTTCTAGCCATCATTGAGGATTCTTGGAAGGGTAGACTAGGGCTAAACTTATTTTTCTCCCATTTTAATTTTTACCTTGATGTTTTTAATATTTTGCTGGTTTTGCTTTCTTTTGTTAACAATAACCACTTGGATCAAAGATTCAATTACATCTTTTGATCCATTTGCAACAACAATAAACATTAAAACATTTTTCAAAAGTTCCAATGAATGAAGTGCACAAGGTATCGACACGCGGTGGCTAAAGTCTGCATGCACGAACATTCATTAATAACCCAGGCAATAGTGCCTCGCTAACTCCAGTTAACACAAAGTTCGTAAAACTGTACCTGGACATCAGTAGAAAAGGATTTGTTATTTGAATGTTACCACGTTAAGTGTCAAAATGGTGCAGAGAACCATTGCACAATATACGGTTCCTTAGCACACTTTAGTTTAAATAAAATAGTATAAACTACATGGTACATTTAGTTCAGGTAATAGCAACAGAAGCCGGAGAGTATAACCTGGAACTTAAAATAAGTAATAACCAAAACGTATTTAAACTGAAATCAAATTTGTTTCCTATATAACTGACAAGCTTAATGCATTTTCCTAAAAAACTAAAATGTTCTCTTTCACAACGTTTCATAATTTTGCAAAGCTCCCTTTCCCCGCCAAATAAATAATGCATTGTCCATAAAACAGAGTAACACAAAAACATATTTCTGTTTACAATACTGTTGTTAAATCCTTTGCATTTCAGGGGCCTGTCGATTCCATTTTTAGAAACGTAGTTTAATAATGTCAAACTATTTTTGTTTGAGTGTTAACAAGCTCTGCTGCAAATTTAGTTGCACAAATAAATGCAATTTAAATATCTAGAAATGTTTTTCTTGGCTGCTGAATTCTAGTCTTATTATCTCAGATAATCCAAAACTTTCTCCTTATTGATTTTAAGCAAACACACCAAGAAACGTTTTAAATAATAGATTTTATTTTTTTAAAGAAAAGTGTGAAAATATTGCATTAAAACAATACAGGAATGTTCGCCAGTATCGATTTCTTAAACAATTTTGAATCTTAGAGAGGTACAGAGTGTATAAAAGGCAATATCCATATACAAAACACAGGTTAAAAATATCCGCTGAAAAGGCTTTTCAGAATATTCTGTTTCACAGCTTTAAAAAATCTGTTTTTTTTTATTTCCCCATTATATTCTTTAAAGAGAATGTTCTTACACTGTACATAGTGAGCGGTCGATAAACCATTAGATGGCTTCATGTCATTCAAAAACAGATTTACTTGCATTGCCTTCAATGGACAATGTAATTTTTTACGTCAAGTTGAATGTTTACACCTGAGATGTCCTATACACACCATCACTGTAGGGTCAGAAACAGTACCCAGTTCTTTTAACATAAACGCTTTATGATATGTCAGCATTCCGATTCAAGTCTTTGGAAATGTATATAAATATATTTACAGGATTAAGTCTGGTGAACTCTCGACTCTCCGTTATTCTGTCGGCGAATAGGAAATGTACAAAAATAATCCTACCTTCAGATAGGCGTGCATTATATTTTATTAACAGCCGTTAACATTTGGAATCCTACTATGAAAGTTCCCTGCATTTTGAATGACAGTCTCTTGGTGCAGACTTGGCAAAGCAGTTGGACAGGAGGGTGTTGATGATAATAAAGGAACTGCTGGAGACTGGGATGAGCAGCTGGCCGGACCGGCGTTGGCCCCGATGATGTTTTCGATGGAGAAAGGGGACCTTGATATGGCTGAGCTGTGTTTGACAGATTGCACTGACGGGAGTGTGGGGCTAAGCCGCGGGTAGAATGAATTCCTGGCTAGTTCGTTCGCGGGCAGCATGGACGGCGGGGGGATGGGATGGGCCTGCCTTGATGGATGCTGAAAGGCAAAAACGGCAGAATGAGGGTGGTAAGCTTGGATTTGAAGGCCGTATCCACAGCCGTAAGGTCCGTAACCATAAGCAGGAATATAATTACCGTGCTCCCGGAGCAGATCCGCCGATTGCTGTCTTTTGAACCTTTTTCGTCTCCGCAAGAAGCTGCCATTGTCAAACATATCTGCAGATTCGGGATCCAGAGTCCAGTAGTTGCCTTTGCCCGGATTACCAGGCTCCCTGGGAATTTTCACGAAACAGTCGTTTAGGGACAAATTGTGCCGGATGGAGTTTTGCCAGGCTGGGAACTTCTCTCTGTAATATGGGAATCTATTGCTGATAAACTCACAGATCTCGCTCAGGGTCAGTCTTTTTTTTGGACTTTGGAGGATTGCCATTGTGATTAAGGCTATGTATGAGTAAGGAGGCTTTACCAGAGGGTTCTTGCTGACTGGTTTGTAAGGGTCCCGGTTCGATGCGCTGTCTACACATGGCGAGCGAGGGCTCAGAATCTCAGAGTGCATTTGGCTCACCACTTTCCCAAAGGAGCTGCCCTCCTGGGTCTCGTCTTCCTCTCCTTCCGCCCCGTCTCCCACCACATCAATGTCGGTCTCTTCCGAGACGATGGACGCATCGGACATTTCAGAACTCAGAGTCATCATACAAACTGATCCGAGGGCACGACAGCTGATCTGAGAGGCTCCGCGGCGATCCTCAGCGACCCAGCGCCAGCTTCCCACATAAGGAATCCAAGCGAGGAAGGCAGCCGAAGAAACAGGAAATTGTCCCTCCTGCCAACTTTCTCAATCAACCCCTTTTTATCGCCTCGGCTCCAAAGATCAATCGGATCTCGAAAGAACTTCAATAGATCCGCTTTCAGCCTTTCGTCGGGAATGTTTAAAAAAAAACAATACACACAAAAAAAAAGACCAGTCGTCAACACACAAATTATAAGCAAAGGGGAGAGGGCGGTTCTCTGCTGGAGCCTTATATTCCAGCGGAGATCACATGGTTCCAAACGTCACCACAAAATGAGAAAATCTTATCAGATTCCTCCTCCAGAATATCGAGCAGCCAGCACAGTACAATAAATAATTGATAGACAGTGCATTCGGTTCCACCTCTATGAGCCTTCAGTGTTCACTTCATACAGCTTTGGACTGCTGTCCTGAGGATTCTTTATCCAGCGCTTGTGTTTGAAATAATGTGTAGAAGGGTTGCAATATTTCTCCAATTTGGGTGAGGAAATGTAGCTAATTGAATGCAAACTTCAGCAGGATGTAGAGATAAATGCAAGAATTATTTCACCGATTCAACCGAATCCAGGAATATTTTGTTTGAGGAGCCAGCGACAAATTTCAGCCACAAAACCTAACGTTCAGATTTCCCTTCCCGGCTGCAGAAAAAAAATGTCTCTCCCCCCCCCCCCCCCACTCTTTAAAGCAATAAAGTTTTAAGGTCCCCAGAGAAACAATGGTGAATACAAACACTGCTTTCCTAATTGCTGGCCGCACCTTTTGAAGTTTACATGTAATGAAGTGAATTTTGCAACTGTGTTGGTGATCCATTCAATCCGACAGTCGCCTTTTACATTTCTTTTCTCTCTGTTGAAGTTTGTACAACGTATACAGCATTGTCCCGGCGAATGTGTGTGGCTGTGGCTGGATGTGGGATCGGGGTGGTGGGCCGAGGTGGAGGGGAGGGAGGTGTTGTGATGAGGTTGATGGGATTTGCCGAGGTAACAGTTTCCTTTCCAAATTTCATTGTTTACTTTAATTCAACTTCGCGAATTTCCACGACAAACCTCATTAAACCATATTTAATAACTAGGTGTAAGGTACGATCCAGAAGGATACAGTCAATCAGAACTATTAAAAAGTATTCTACCCGAAGTAAAAATTAATAATGTGCGGGACGGATGTCTTAGTATCTGCAATGTAATTTAGCAAGCAAGTTATATAGAAAAATGTCATATAAGCAAATTTGTCTGAGTTTTGTTCATAACGCCACATAAAATCACCTTCAGAAAATCTGTGTCCCATTACTGAGCTGTTGTAGTTTATTTATTGTTTACTACAAATATGTTGGTGTTGTGAATTAACAGGAGAATGGCAGAAAATAAGTTGTAAGGAAACATAAGAGAACCGGCATTCATTGCATTCGCTCCGTGTGAACATCTCCTGCATAGCTTTCAGTGCAATTACTGTGAAGAACAGAATTTGCTGTCACCGCTTTCATTTTAATTTCTGCTGGAAATTGTTTCTGATTTTAACAATCTGACATATATTTTTCTCCAAAGCGAATAGATATAAGTGGAATTTGTAAAGAAAATTGGTGGGCAAACATTAGGAAATTTCGTTAGGTTTTGTTTTTAACTTTAGGGATTTTGATGTATGCCACAAAAACAGAACTTTCACTTTAGTTTTGAATTGAAGCAGCTCCTTTGACAGTAAAGACTGCTGAATTGGTTATAATGTTGTTATCCTGGTTTGGAATACTGCCATCTAGTTTGTAAATGTTTTGCTACCCGATCTGGAACACAAAGGGAGAGTCAGGAAGCACAGGTCAATGAAATAATGAGAGGCTGTTTCAAACAGAAAAATTGTTAATTATAGTAGAAAACTATATAAAGTATGTCTCTCGGAGAAATATTTAAACTATAATTATGTGTTAAAAGTACTTGGTTAAAAAAATGCAAAAAGCATTGAATAATAGGCATTGTTATTAGTTTATACTAAAAAGGTAAAGTTGCGTGTGAGCGAACATGTTACGAACAACGAAACTTCATAATTTTACCTTGCAACAGTAATATTTAAAAAAAATAACTTGAGGAGAGATCGGATTCATGGCATAGTAATACTTTGTGAATTAGTCTCGGTATTCAAAGTTCAAAATAAAAGGCTTTGTCACCAAATACATGACAGCTTATTTTTCGAAAACAAAGAGAAACACAACTCTCCGTAACCTCATTATTCATTACACGCTAGACCAAAAGATTAATTGAAGCCGGTTCATGCAAAGTTAATCTAAATATTGTTCTTTTCATGTTCCATTTCACATTAGGCAAAAGACTCAACACCAGAGGGGGAAAAAAAAACAAAAGTAAGGAAGTGATCTTCAAATTTGTACTTTAAAATAGCAGAGAACGCAATAATCGAATTAGTTTGTGATTGTGCCTATTTCTCTCTGCTTGAGTATTTGCCAGATATAAGATGCGAAGTTTATTTTCGGTGTGTTCTTGTAAAATCAAATCGTTTGCCGAAGCTTCTTCAAGATAAAGTACATGAACCTCATTCATTGCCCCCCCCCCCCCACCCCGCACCCCCCACCATTACATTGTGAGTTGCATTGAAAATAACTTATTTCTCGGTCTCTATAGCATGAAAGAAAAATCCATCTTCGTATTCAGCCTTGTGTTGAGATTTCATAATGGTCTGCAAAAAATGCAAGTCATTGCAAGCATGACAACTCACTGTGTGACCTCTATTGCTAATAATTTGTGACCTTTAAATGTGCAACTTTTTAAAACAATTTTAATTGCTACTTTTAAGGTTTAACGGTATATCATTAGGAGTTCTAAACGGCACGATTTGGCCCATCCTTTTGATAAAATAAGTTAATAAGCCGTTTGGTGACCATTTTATAAAACTTCAATTTTTAATATTTGTATCCTATTGCACTCAGATTGCGACTTACTTTCTGTTATAATTTACCTAAATAAATTGAAATAGCCGATTCGAAATAATGTGCTGTTCCATGAAACACATTTACTGACTGCCTGGAGTTGAATTTCACTGGAAGAGACTGCATCTGCCCAATGACTCAACAATCCCGGCTCCGGAGCGCCATCTATCGTGGTCATAAGCACCACCGGTTAATTCTGCGTTTGTTTGTTCGCAAATAGTACAATACTGAGGCAATTTCTTGACGATTTGAAGATCCTGAAGGTTCTAGACCAAAAGACTATTTAACAAACTTTTACCAACATCATTGGGCCTGTGCGAACATCAGATTGATCATAGCAGGAACCGCCGTTGTCAAACAATGTTGTCCATTCTGGCTAAATATTTGTTCATGTTTCCACGGTGTTTAGATGAACGTGAATCGTGCAGACAAAAGTCGGAACTGAATTTTCATTCCCATTATACAGGAGAAAAATATACAAAGTGTCACCTTGAAAAGACTATTTCGACTTGCGTACTAAATGGTGAGTGTCCTTTATTCGAGCTATTGGAAATTCATAGTCTCGAATTACATTGTTTCTATTCTGTTGGCAGTAATTCATTTTAACTTATCCCTTCATGTTTGCATCAGTGGTTCCTTTCCATTTCTGCAGTTTTTTGAAGAAACTGAGTTATTTCGATGTACTTGAGAAAATGATTATTTAAGATATTCTTTACTTTCAACCGGCCATTCAAATGAAAAAAAAGTCTTTGCACCAATTTAAGTGCGTTCCATCTTCTGTATTCTGGCTAGGCTTGTTTTAGTGGCTCTGTTATTCTTTAGCTCACTTCTTACATCCTTTCAAAACGCCAATGATGAATAACCGAGCAAAGCTGTAGTGCCTGTGCACCAGATTGTTTCCACCGCTCGCACTCCCATTCCCAACCCCATCACCGATTCTAGTCCCTGGCCATCGATTCCAATCCCGGTATCAGGCTGAATGGGGTTGTGTGAAGCCTTGTCGTTTTATTGGACTTCGAGTTAAACTTCTCATCACATGGCCTCTCCTTCACCTCTCAGTACACTACTAAATCCTGGCAACCTCCATCCTTTTCTCAGTTCATGGGTTACTGAAGCCTCAACCACCCGTCTGTTTGACGAACGATAGGGACTGGAACTTACCAAAACCTCCAATAGGAAACAACTGCTACAAAGTAGCAACTGATATTTCGGTGAGCCTGATTTATTTTCCGTTCATCTGGAAAATAGAAAGTTTTAGCAATTGTTTTGTGAACTTTAATGAAAACAAGATTGGCTTGGATGCAAAATCAGCAGTCGGTTCCCTATATGTCCATTTTGTATTCCTGGCATAGGGCAATTTCACTCCCTTTATATTTATATGGCACCTTTAATGCAATTACACATTCCAAAGCGCTTCACAGAATCATTACAAAGCAAAGACTTGACATTGAGCCATATAGTAGAAATTAGGGATAAAGACATAAAACTTCATCAATGAAGTAGATTTTTGAGGAGTACGTTATGTTCAAACGAAACAGCAGCAGAAGTAAACAATTTGACCCTTCAAGTCTGCTCTGCCATTCAATACAATCATGAAGAAATTAGGAAAGCTAGATTCAATTATTCTAATGAGTTCCAGGACATACACCCGTTTTCTACTCCTGTAGATTTCAGTTCATCCAAAACCCAGTTGTCTAACCCATTGTTCACACCAAGTTCCATTCACCGAACATTTCTCTGCTAACTGACAGAATTTGGGTCCTACTTCAGCAACGCTTCAAATTTAAAATTCTCATTCTTGTGTTTGAATTCGTCCATGCCTCAGCTCACCCACTCACAGTCCTGAAAATTAAAAGAAATTTGTGCATTCCTAAATCCCCAACATTTTCTGTGTATATCATATTCCTCAGATTGTTGTTAAAATAGTGGGCAAGTATTATCCTGGTGATGATAATTTCCAGGGTCAAAAAGGTATAACAGTTTTTCAAAAAACAAGGGCCAATAAATGTTATTCTGTAATTATAGTTATCACATTGTATGTGGTCCATTACTATAGTTATTTTCTGTCCAGCTTTGTGAAGCATTTTCTCTCATAATGACTATTTAAATATCAGTAAGTATATTTACTTAGGAACAAAATGTGTACTCCCCAAATACTGGGAAATGTATCTGATATTTTATCAACAAAAATACTTTTGGTGAGGATGCAGGAGTGAGCCTTTGATACCTAATAAATTAAATTTTGTGCATGTAATACTCACCTTTACAATTGTCACTAGCCAATGGAAGATTCTCTTGAGGATGTAGCTTTCACACTGACTTGGCACACCAGGTTCAGCAAAAGTGCCCAAAATTGAAACTGGTTTGAAAACAGCTGAGGCAGTCTACTGGATTTAGATTTTTAATGGTAAGAAACTATGACCATTCACATCAGCACTTTTCTCAAATAAGAAATGTCAATAGAAGTTAGAGGCCATTGAGCAGAAGAGAAGAATAAAATATTCTCTGCTCATGTTGTTCTAAAATACTATAGCCCTCAAATTTGCGGAATAACTATAACATTTGTTTTGGTAGAATTGTAGCTATATCATATAACATATGCTTCAGAACATGTTTCATGCATTGTCCCATTTATCAAGCAGGAATCTACAAGTCTGTTGAATATTTATGGATGTATTTTGGGATTAGTAGAATTTTCCATGGAGGTCTGACATTCTTATCAATTTGAGTCTGAGTTAGTGTTATGGAAGTGAATGTATTTTCCCTTCAGGTTTAAGATTCAATTTAATCTGTTATGTTGAAAGCAAAAGAGGAAGATAATTACTGTGACAAAAGCAGGTATGGAGATAATTCCTTCCGAGCATGTGGTTTGACAATCATAAACCTTCAATGTAATAAATCTTCAGAAAATGTATGTAAACATAACTAGTTGAACACTCAAGGATGAGTGATGTATTCAAGTGCTCCTTTCTTGAGTAGCCTTTTTAGTTACACTCAAGAATGAGAATGTGTCCAGTGCTAAGAAGTCAATTTGTCATGCTTTCTTTATTTAGTAATTTGAGTGGTCACATAACTTCCTCAAACCTTTTTCAGAAGATTAGAAAAGCAAGAAGCAATCATTCCTGCTTGGAAACACTTATGAAATATGGAACCATAGAAACAAGGATCAGGAATGGATCATTTGGCCCTTCCAGTCTGCTCCACTAATCAATATGATAATGGCTGATCTCAATTTCAATGCCATATTCCTATTTTTTCACCCTATTCCCCTAAGTATACTCAGTGAACTGGCCTTCTGTGGTAGTGAATTCCATAGACTGACCACCCTCTAATGAAGGTAAAAACAAGGACTGCAGATGCTGGAAACCAGAGTCTAGATTAGAGTGGTGATGGAAAAGCACAGCAGGTTAGACAGCATCCAAGGAGCAGGAAAATCGACATTTCGGGCAAAAGCCCTTCATCAGGAATATTCCTGATGAAGGGCTTTTGCCTGAAATGTCGATTTTCCTGCTCCTCGGATGCTGCCTGACCTGCTGTGCTTTTCCATCACCACTCTAATCTACACCCTCTAATGAAGACATATTTCTTCATCTCAATCCTAAATGGTCTACTGCATACCCTGAGACTGTGACTCCTGGTTCTACACTCCTCAACTATGGGAGACATCATCTCTGCATCTAGACTGTCTGTCTCTGTTAGAATTTTATCTGTTTCAGTCAGATTCCCTTTTACTCTTCTAAACACTAGTGAATACGGGCCCAGTTGAACACATGTATCGTCATAGAACAGTCCTGCCACCCCTGGTAGGAGCCAAGTGAACCTTTGTTGCACTCCCTTTATGGTATACCATTTGTCTTCCTAATTGCTTCCCACAGCTGCCTGTTTACTTTCAATGACCGATGTACAAGGAAACCCATATGAATTAATTTGGTTATTAATTTTTTGTAGCTATTTTCCAGTAGAAAATGCATTTGTCTTCATTGGAATGTATGCTGCTCTGAGGTAAAACTGTTTAGTTTGTTGATTTGAAATAATTTGTTATTTAGCAGTATGTTGAAAACAAAGGAGTAAAACATTAATTAGATATTCCTCGGAATATGTCAGCGATAAAAGAGAAATGTTAAAGCACTTTCAAGTTCAGTCAACATAAACAATTTGAGGTATATGTATTTGTGTATAGATAGACATGACATTAACTGATGAGACAAGTAATGAATTAAGTGCATTTAAAACAAAATAATAAATAATTGAGTAAACTAAGCAAACTCAAAGAGGATAAAGCTCCTAATCCAGATACGTTGCATCCCACTATTTTAAAACAATCAAGGGATGAGTTAGCCAAGGTATTATTAGTAATATTTAATAATTCCTTAAGGAAAGGTGTAAAGCCAGATGACCAGTGGGTATTTAATTCATTTCCTATATTTTAAAAAAAAGAGAGGGCAGAATATTTCCAAGGAATTGAAAATTAGAAGACTGACATTTGTGAAAAAATCTTTACTGTAGCAGTCTCTGATATTTTTCACTTTGATCATTTAGATACTTTATGTCATATTCCTCAAACTTCAAAATCATGAAAGTTGTTTGTAGAGTGATAAGGGAAGAATGATTGTGCACAAGAGCATAGCTGGAGGTCTTCAATATAAGATAGGCACCAAGAAACCCAGAAAAAAAATCTACTAAAGAACTTGGAACATATTGCCACTGCAAGTGAATAATACAGATGCATTAAGGGAAGGCGAGAGAAGTTTTGAGGGAGAAGGGAATCAATGGTTATACTGATAGGAAATAAAGAAGTAACATGTGCAGTGGATAAAGATGACTTGATGGATATTTACCCAGATTTCCAGAAGGCATTTGTTTGGTGCCATATCAAAGCATTTTGCAGAAAATAAAGAGGGACAATATAGGAGATAATACATTGACATGGGTAAAAGATTGGCTAGCTAACAGGAAGCAGAGAGGAGGCATAAATAGGTCCACTCTGGTTATCAAGATGTAATGAGTGGTGTGCTGCAGAGATTAATGTTGGGTCCTCAACATTTTACAGTTTATATCACTGGTTGGGATGAATAAAACTGAAGGCATAGTTGCCAGATGTATTGATGAAACAAAGATAAGTAGGAAACTAAGTTTTTAAGAGGGCACAAAGAGGAGGCTACAAAGAGACATAGATATATTAAGGATATGTGGCCAATGGAGCATTATGTGGGAAACTGTGAACGTTTTCATTTTGGTAACAAGAACATGAAACAAACACTTTATTTAAACTGTGAGAGACTGCTGAGCTCTGGGATGCAGCAAGATCTGCCCTAGTGCATGAATCACAAAGGGTCAGTACACAGGTACAGCAAGTAATCAGGAAAGATAATAGAAAGTTATGGTTTATTGTAATGGGTCTGAATAGAAATTTAGGGAGGTTATGCTTCTATCATACATAGAATTGGTGAGACCATATCTGGAGTACCCTGTACAGTATTGCAAGTTCCACTCCAAGCCATTCACCGTCCTGAAATGGAAATATATTGCTGTTCCTTCACTGTTGCTGGGTCACAATCCAGGCATTCTCTCCCCAGTGGCATGTGGGTCAAAACACAGCAAGTGGACTGCAGCACCTCAAGAAGGCAGCTCACCATCACTTCTTCAAGGGCAACTAGGAAACTAGGGATAAGCAATAAATGCTGGCCAGCCAGTGACATCCACATTGCAGAAATGAACTAAAGAAAAAGATTCTAAAGTTTAAAAGACTAAGAAGTGACTTGATTAAAACACATAAGATTCAGAGATGTCTTAACAGTTTGAATGTGAAAAGGATGATTCCCTTATGAGAAAATCTAGAACTAGGAATGATTGGTTAAAAATAAGTGGTCACCCATTCAAGGTAGATGTGAGGAACAATTTAATCTCTTAGAGAGTCATAAGTCTTTAAAACTTTCTGTCTCAAACAACATTAGAAGCAGAATCTATGAGTATTTTCAAGGCAGAGGTAGATTTCTCGGAATGCAAGAGAGTGAAAGGTTATTAAGTGTAGACAGGAATCTGGAGTTGTTGTTATCACAGTCAGATTTACCATGATCTGATTTAATGGCAGAGGAGGCTTGAAGTGGCAAATGATCTTCTCCTGCTCTTAACATCAATGCAGTTTTGTAGATGGGACAATATGAGGGAAGGCTTGAGTGGAGCATAAACAGACTAGCATGGAGGTTTTGGGCTGAAGTTTTTTATTCAGACATATGATGTGGTTATCTCATATAATCCTTGGTAAGACAGCGCACATGTTCTGTTTTAAAATTTAAACATGGAGAAAATAATGATCCTTAGTCAGCAAAGTTGTGAATTTGACACTACTGAGATCTTTATTGATGAAAAGGCAGTTAAACTTCACAGAAAAATAATAGATTGAAGAACAAATTTCATGATGAGTCAACTCAGGAGAATTCTGTGTGACATATCTTAACCTAAAATAATCATTCGCAATATTACAATGTTATGACACAGTTTGCCCAATATTTCAGTGAAGGTGTTGACCTAATTAAATTTAACACAGTTAAGAACAAATTTACTAATAGATTCAGTAGTAAGTTGTAGTTTTACACATTGTAGAAAATAAAGGGTTTTTTGTTCATATTAAGCAATGACTCATTTCTATAATTTAGAAAGATTTCCTCATTAATTTTCAAACACTTCTTTAATACTTTCAAAAGCCAATGCAAGAACCAATAAACCACCTTGTGCTAAAAATAAGTTTTATACATTACTATGATTGGAATAACAGTGTATCCTGAACATAACGTTATGCTCCTAAGTGTAACTAGTTGTATGTTTTGCTTTGGGGATGGCAGAATTTTCAACTTTCAAAGAAATTAACACTGTGTAAACATGGTTGATTGGCAACCATCCATTTTATATTCGCACAGTAGTTGAATTTCACCTGCATATTCTAATCTGATACTCCAGTGGAATATTATGTGCTGTGTTGCTAGGTAAAATTTTAAACAAAGGCCCCATCTTACCTGCCCAGATGAGCCTGTCTAAATCTTGAATGGGACATTTTAAAGAGATTGGGCGGCACGGTGGCACAGTGGTTAGCACTGCTGCCTCACAGCGTCTGAGACCCGGGTTCAATTCCCGCCTCAGGCGACTGACTGTGTGGAGTTTGCATATTCTCCCCGTGTCTGCGTGAGTTTCCTCCGGGTGCTCCGGTTTCCTCCCACAGTCCAAAGATGTGCAGGTCAGGTGAATTGGCCATGCTAAATTGCCCGTAGCGTTAGGTAAGGGGTAAATGTAGGGGTATGCGTGGGTTGCGCTTCGGCGGGTCGGTGTGGACTTGTTGGGCCGAAGGGCCTGTTGCCACACTGTAATCTAATCTAATCTAAAAATTGCCACCCTTAACCACCATCACTAAAATTAGATTAGTCTGCCCATTCTTCCATTGCTTTTGTTGCATCTTGAATGTAAACATACTTCTCTGTATCATACATAATAAAATTAAACTAAGTAATTAATGCAAAGCACTTTGAAAAACATTTCTGTGAGACTAAAAGTGTGGCACAAATTCAGGTCTTTCATTCTTAAAAAAAAATCAATAATTTGGAAGTTAAAATACATTAAGCAGTTCACAAACCAACAAATAAAGTTAGAAATAAAATGAACAAAAATGCATCTCACAGTATTACCACTGGATTGTTGATTCAGCGACCCATATTTGTATCATTGATAGTCACAGGTGAGGTGAGGTGGCGGAAGACTGGAGGTTGGCTAACGTGGTGCCACTGTTTAAGAAGGGTGGTAAGAACAAGCCAGGGAACTATAAAGCAGTGAGCCTGACCTCGGTGGTGGACAGGTTTTTGGAGGGTATCCTGAGGAACAGGATGTATATGTATTCGGAAAGGCAAGGACTGATTTGGGATAGTCAACATGGCTTTGTGCATGGGAAATCATGTCTCACAAACTTGATTGAGTTTTTTGAGGGAGTAACAAAGAGGATGATGAGGGCAGAGCGGTAAATGTGATCTATATGGACTTCAGTAAGGCGTTCGACGAGGTTCCCCATGGGAGACTGATGAGCAAAGTTAGATCTCATGGAATATAGGGAGAACTAGCCATTTGGATACAGAACTGGCTCAAAGGGAGAAGACAGAGGGTGGTGGTGGAGGGTTGTTTTTCAGACTGGAGGCCAGTGACCAGTGGAGTGCCACAATGATCAGTGCTGGGCCCTCTACATTTTGTCATTTACATAAGTGATTTGGATATGAGCATAAGAGGTACAGTTAGTAAGTTTACATTGGACACCAAAATTGGAGGTGTAGTGGACAGTGAAGAGGGTTACCTCAGTTTACAGCAGGATCTTGACCAGATGGGCCAATGTGCTGAGAAGTGGCAAATGAAGTTTAATTCAGATAAATGCGAGGTGCTGCATTTTGGGAAAGCAAATCTTAGCAGGACTTCTATACTTAATGATAAGGTACTAGAGAGTGTTGCTGAACAAAGAGACCTTGGAGTCTAGGTGCATAGCTCCTTGAAAGTGGAGTTGCAGATAGATAGGATAGTGATGAAGGCATTTGGTAGGCATTCTTTTATTGGTCAGAGTATTGAGTACAGGAGTTGGGAGGTCATGTTCCGACTGTACAGGAAATTGGTTAGGCCACTGTTGGAATATTGCATGCAATTCTGGTCTCCTTCCTGTCGGAAAGATGTTGTGAAACTTGAAAGGGTTCAGAGAAGATTTACAAGGATGTTGGCAGGTTTGGAGGATCTGAGCTATAGGGAGAGGCTGAACAGACTGGGGCTGTTTTCCCTGGAGCATCGGAGGCTGAGGGGTGACCTTATAGAGGTTTACAAAATTATGAGGGGCATGGATAGGATAAATAGACAAAGTCTTTTCCCTGGGGTCGGGGAATCCAGAATTAGAGGGCATAGGTTTAGGGTGAGAGGAGAAAGATATAAAAGAGACCTAAGGGGCAACGTTTTCACGCAGAGAGTGGTACGTGTATGGAATGAGCTGCCAGAGGAAGTGGTGGTTGCTGGTACAATTGCAACATTTAAGAGGCATTTGGATGGGGATATGAATAGGAAGGGTTTGGAGGGATATGGGCCGGGTGCTGGCAGGTGGGACTAGATTGGGTTGGGATATCTGGTCAGTATGGACAGGTTGGACCGAAGGGTCTGTTTCTATGCTGTACATCTCTATGACTCTATGACTGCATGTTCTGGGGCCCTGGGTTTGAATCCCACCATGGCAGATGGTGGAATTTGAATTCAATAAAAACCTGGAATTAAGAGTCTAATGATGAGCATGAATCCCATTGTCAAATGTCAGAAAAAACCCACTAGCTTCACTAATGCCTTTAGGGGCAGCATGGTGGCTCAGTAGTTATCACTTTTGCCTCACAGCATCAGGGACCCGGGTTCGATTCCACCCTTGGGTGACTGTCTGTGTGGAGTTTGAACATTTTATGCTTGTCTGCTTGAGTTTCCTCCGGTGCTCTGGTTTCCTCCCACAGTCCAAAGTGGAGGTTAGGTGAATTGGCCATGCTAAATTGCCCATAGTGTTCAGGGATGTGTAGGTTGGGTGCATTAGTCAGGGGAAAGTGTGGAGCAATATGGTAGGGGAATGGATCTGGATGGGATACTCTTCAAAGGATTAATGTGGACTTGTTGGGCCAAGTGGCCTGTTTCCATGTAGAGATTTTATGAATGCTGGAAATAAGAATTTGAATGTAAAATTCCTGATGTAAAGCCTTTGTGGAAAATGTTAACAGTTTTTTCATTTCATGTGTTGATCACTTACGCCCTACTTTCCAGGTTTCCCATTGTATGGACTCAAGTCAAGCATATTTAAAAGATCATGGTTGTCAGCCAAATTTTGCACCTCCTGTATGAGAAAGCAAATATTATTTTATCTGCCAATCTAGAAGATGGCCCTACAATCATTGAAAAGTGAAAAACTAGATCTTTGGAACTCTTGGAACAAGAATGAGAAGTCTGATCTACTTACAATCACATATGGGACACATGAATTTTACTATACATTAAGCCTAGATATGTACATGAACCCTGTACTGGATATTATTTCCATCAACAGTGGCTGTTAGACAACTCATGAAATATTAACATTTCTATTCTGGCTCCAATTCCATGACAGAACAGTAGTGGGTGTTGTGTATCATGTACATTGAGGAAGAAACTACTGAATTCTACTTGCTGAATATAACAAAATGAGTCTTTTATTGGCCACTTTGACATTGTGCACTGGTTAAGAAAACCTTTTTGGTTTCTCTTCAGAATGTCACCTTCACAGAAATACATCAACAGTTGAGGATAAGTGACAACTGTGAGGAAAATGAGTAACTGTAGGAAAATATTACCAAATATACACAAATTAAGAGTGTGGCTAGATATGTAGCAAATGCAAAGTAGTTCTAAGTAGATGAATATGAACAGGCACATTTAGGAATAATTACAAGAGTAAGGGAAACTTTCTTCAGTGCGACAGAGCGGAAGGAAGATCTGGAGGTATAAATGCACAGAGAACAAAACTGGCCTTTATGTCAACTTTCCAGGTGGAAAATGGGCAAAAATGACCAACTTTAAGGGGCAACACAGCTATTCTCCACTTAGGTTACTTGATGGATTCCCCTATCACTTCTACAAATGAATATTTAGCAAAGAGACAAATTGTTTGCCATTTAGATTGATATTGCTACTATGTATTTTACATCTGTCTTCACTGTGAAAAATACCAGTAGTATACTAGGACTTCAAGAGAGTCAGGAGGCAAAGGTGAGACTATTGGTCACCACTAAGGAGAAGGTGCTGGGGAAGCTGAAAGGTCTGAATAAATCACTTGCACTGGATAGTCTATATCGCAGGTTCTGAAAGAGTTAGCTGAGGAGACTTCGAATTTCTTAGAACCCTTCTCTTTTAAAAACTTTAAATAATCATCTATGTGTTATTTTTACATTCATGCTCTTAAACAGTGAAACAATTGCTCAATTGACACCAAATATTCTTTAAAAAGAACAGGTATTATTATCAAATGAGGTATGGGAATACAAATGTGCCATTCTACCCCTCTTTACCTATCTGTTACAATGAAGTTACTCATTTTTAAGCCACAGTTTTCCAAGCAATGATCTGCACTCTGTGTAAAGAACTTTCAGTTGATTGTTTTAAAATCGGAAATTCTGAAATAAAATTCAATTTTTAGCATGCTTGATAAAACATGGGCCTAATGTAAGCATTTGTGAACTACAGGGCAGTCTTATTTTAATCTATGTTGCATTTGGCATTATACCTTTGAGATATAATTACAATGTTAACTTGTAACTCTTAATTCTAAGGGTCCTGAGAAAATGAATCCCGCTACTAGAAATCTCAAAGGATAAGTATTTCAGCGAAAGCTAGTATTGATAGATTGTCTAACAGGTTATAATGCATTTTAGCACGAGGAATTGTTTTCTTTGCTTTCAGATGCAAAATGAGAGTTGTGCTGAAAATGTGCACACAGCCTTCAGATTTTGGCTGAAATTGTGCCTCAGACCTCATCACCACACTCCTAATAAAAGCCATTATCACCGTTTCAGTGTTCAGCAATAGGTCAGACTAATTTAGTCTAGCTGCTTCGTTGACAGCAATGGTCAGACAATTCATGTGATGGCAGGATGAATACAGATTGGATATTAATGTAGACCGGATGTTAACATAGTCCATCAGGAGGCCATGATGGCATGTAAAATGGGTGAACCACTCTTGCTCCTTCCAGAAGTTGAGATTGTAAGAACGTTCCTAATTCTTGGCTAGAACCTATGATGATCCCCTCAAAGAGCATTAGGTACTTGAAAACCATACTCGTCAGCTGTGGCTCAGTTGATTAGCACTTTCAGCCCTGAGTCAGAGGACTGTGTGTCTAAAAGCATTGAGCACGACAATATACACAGTTAGAGCGGATCTCTTTCAGACTAAACGTTAAACTGAGATCCTGTTTGCTTGCTCATGTAAATGTAAAAAAAAGTCAGATGATATTTTTATGACAAAGACCAGTGTCCTTGGTGGTTTGGTCAATAATTACCCTTAAATCTGCATCAGATTTTCTGGTCATCATCTTGTTGATGGGAGCTTGCTGTATGCAAATTTCCTACATTACAATTCCAACACAACAGCAATGTACTTCAAAAAGATGTTGGCTTTCAAGCACCTTGGTGTCTCCTGGTGTTGCTATTTCAATGAAAGTTTTTTTTAATGTATTTGATGCATGCCTTGCTCAGTTTCATCGAATTAGTAGAAGACACATTGAAATAGGAGTTAAGCATGTCATTGAGATATTTAAGGGATCTAAAGACTTTGCCTGAAAACAGCATGACGGCTTTTTGACCCAAGTTCCGAGCCAGGAAAATGGGGTTGCATAATCCAGTGTCATTGCCACTTATTTTAAGGTGTCCTATGCATACCATATATACTCATTAGTTAAGCTAATGGTGGAGACACAACAATTGATTAATGCGGGGGCACCTTATTGTCTTACTTTCATGATGAATGACATGTCACTTAAATAACCCCTTTCTGGATTGAAATAAGTTTAATTATATGGAACTAGAAGTAAATTGTATGATTTGAATCTATGGTTATAAAATTACTAATAATTTGAAAGTATATAATTAAAGCAACATGTGTAGCAAATTGACTTCAAGAGAGGCAGGATAGTGTTTTACACAATGAAAGAGGTTTCTACAGAGAAATATGTTGAGATGGTTGCATAAGATTGTGTAATATGATTTGTTTCCACTACTTAGATTTAGAGGTTATCCCACATATACAGACACACGAGGAAGCTGTAGTGATTGTAACAAGGTCAACCAGATGGATCTCATAGAAATAATGTTGTGAATCAGAAACAAAAACAGAAGGAAAAGTTGCCGGAAAAGCTCAGCAGGTCTAGCAGCATCAGTGAAGAGAAATCAAAGTTAACATTTCAGGTCCGATGACCCTTCCTCAGAACCGTTCTGACGAAGGGTCATCGGACCCAAACGTTAACTCTGATTTCTCTTCACAGATGCTGCCAGGTCTGCAACTTCTGTTTTTGCTCATATAATATGAGTTTCCTGATTGGGGCTGTTAAACTTATCCAATCAGGGAGCCCAGGCTGACAGATAAAAAGAGGAGTGCCAGAGATTCTGGCACTCTGATAGCTGACTCTAAAGAGGCAGCACTAAAGTCAAGGATTGTTCATGTGTAAGTAAAGGGTGGCTTGGTGACAGGATACCAGCCTCTGTGGAGTTATTTCAGTGGCAATGAGAGTAAAGCATATTCCTGAGGAAACAGTCATCATTGAGTTAGGGAAAGCATTTCTGATGAAGGGCTTTTGCCCGAAACATTGATTTTACTGCTCCTCGGATGCTGCCTGAACTGCTGTGCTTTTCCAGCACCACTCTAATCTAGACTCTGGTTTCCAGCATCTGCAGTCATTGTTTTTACCTAAGCATTTCTTACATCTGCCTTTGTTTGGGAAATTTGACTAGTTCAACCCTGCCATCAAGGACTGGGTCCAGTTTGTGGAAAGAATGCATTATTTTTTCCAGGCAAACAATATTGTGACAGTTGAGAAGGAACACGTAATTTCCCTGACAGCTATGGAGCCACAGCTCTTTCTGTTATTAGGAGCCTAACATTTCCTGAGGCACAGATGCTAAAACCTTCCAAGACTGGACAGATATAGTTGAGGAATATTATGACCCAAAGCCTCCTCTAATTCTGAGACACTATTGGTTTTACTTGGCAATTCAAGAACCAGATGAATCTATGTCGGGAGTTTTGACTGGGTTAAGATAATGGGCAGAAGTCTCTGACTTTTATTTAATCCTTAATGAGATGTGTAGAGATCATTTGGTATGTGGGATTAATGATGTAACTGTGCAAAAGCACATAATAGCTGAAGCCAACTGGACTTCAGCCAAACACTACAATTGACTTCATCATGGGAAAATGCGGCAAGTGGATGATGAGTTGCAGGGTATTCCAATGGAAGAGGACATCCTCACCAACCTGCCTGAGCTTGGGGAACACCATTTAGCTGCAGGCATAGCCTCACTCAGGGTATATCCTGATTAGAGGGACTCTAGGTTGGCCCACAGAAAATCTCCAAATCAAAGCTTAATATTGGCCAGTCTTCTTCAGGGTCCTGGCTGGCAAGCCATTGCAGTTGCTGTCGGTATGTGGAATCGAGAACAGCTAGAGAGTCCTACTAAACCTAAATTGAGTAAGATAACTCATAGGCCAGTATCCAGGAGGGTTCATACCCTGGAAAGTCCACATACATCTGGTTTGGAATAGTTAAATTGCTTAGCACATCAAAATCAGAAACAATCGAAATAAATGTCCAGTTAAAAAGCCAGCCGGTTCTAATGGAGGTCAATACTGACACAGCCATATCAGTATATCAGTGATTGCAGAACCAGTTTTTAATAAACTCCGCTCTGGAATCCAACCCTTAGGTTTGTGTAAGACCTCAGCTATTCTGGGAAACCTTTACAGATATGGGGTACAACTTCAGTTCCAGTCTCTTATGAACAGCAGCAAGTTCAGTTACCATTGATTGTAGTAAAAAGACTTGGGGCTGGAAATGTGTTGCTGGAAAAGCGCAGCAGGTCAGGCAGCATCCAGGGAACAGGAGAATCGACGTTTCGGGCATAAGCCCTTCTTCAGAAGGGCTTATGCCCGAAACGTCGATTCTCCTGTTCCCTGGATGCTGCCTGACCTGCTGCGCTTTTCCAGCAACACATTTTCAGCTCTGATCTCCAGTATCTGCAGACCTCACTTTCTCCGTAAAAAGGCTTGGGTCCAAGCTTAATAGGACGAAATTGGTTACAGGGACATAGAGTCATACAGCATGGAAACAGACTCTTTGGTCCAAATAATCCATACTGACTATGTTCCCAAACCAAACTAGTTTCACTTGGTTTCATTTGGCCCATATCTGTCCATATCTGCCAGGCCATTAGATAATGGGTAGTATGGAGCTATCCTTATATGTCAAAGACTTTAGGAAATACCCAAATTCCCTGTTGGTAAATGATGGCCCATTATCAATGATCAACACTTCTGGGACTCCGTGTATTGAAAGATATGCATACAGTTTTTCTATCATCATCCCCATGTTTGACGATTGAGCACTTTGCATATCCAACAATTTTGAGTGGGCATCTACAATGACTGTGAATATAGTGTTACTGAGTTGAATGTTTGACCAGCCATTCCTACAGATGTGGGAGAGCTGCTGGTGGTCATTTTCCTCCTTGTTGGCGCTCTAGGCACTGCCCGACCAATGTGCTGCCTCAATGCTTTTGCTACCAGAAGGAGAGAGTGAAAGTCTACTGAGGCACACTTAGCACAAGTTTCTGTGCATTACATGCCACCCTAATGCTAAAATGCACCAAGAGGCGCTCCAAGAAAAAGGATCGGTCTACGTCCTCAGACCCAGAGCAGGACGGATGTAGTGATTGTAATGAAGTCAGCCAGGTGGATCTCATAGAACATGAGTTCCCTGATAGGGACTGTTAATCTGGTCCTATCAAGGAGTCCTGGCAGACAAAGAGGAGTGTCAGAGATACTGTCACTCTGACAGCTGACTCTGAACAGGCAGCACTAAAATCAGGGATTGTTTATGTGCACTTAAAGGGTGACTTGGTGACGGGATACCAGGCTCTGTGGAGTTATTTCTGCAGGTGCTTATGTTTCTTTCCAAATTTAGATTTTTTTTTGGAACGTCTTCAGAGAATTGATCACTTTTGCCACCTGCCATTAGTGTATTTGGTGGAGTTTCAGCTGGATTATCAATCTGCTTGGCCATTTTATTAACATCCCTGCCAAAACCATCAAATCCCATGTATGAACATGAACCCAGAGGTTCTGGCTCAGTGATAGCTGCCCACACTGCCACAAGACCCCTCTCACTTCCCCTTCCAGGAAGAGGAGTAGAATCATAGAATCATACAGCACAGAAACAGACTCTTCAGTCCAACCAATCCATGCTGACCATAAGCCCAAACTAAACTCGTCCCACCTGCCTGCGCTTGGCCCATATCTCTCCATACATTTCTTATTCAAATGGCTTTTAAACGTCGTAACAGAACCTGCATCCACCACTTCCTCTGGAGATTCATTTCACACAACAAACCACTCTCCATGTAAAAAAAAGCCCCTCATATCTTTTTAAAATATTTCTTCTCACATTTTAAAAATAATTTTGACTTTGGGTGCAAGTATAAGAAAGGGTGATGTCAGATCACCTGCTCCTTATGCATGTCTCTTGAATGGGGTCATGGCTGATTTGATATTGTCTCTTTAATACTATTACCCAAAGTTAAAATTATCTTCCTGAAGTGGCACCTACTTTTGTGACAAGCATGAAAACTCACAATTTTCTGACTGAACCACTGACAAATTCATAGGAGGAGTTTTTCTTGCCTTTTAGATGCAGAATGCAATTTCCCTTCTCTATCAACACTGGTTATCCACAGATTTTAGGACTAATTTGCTACCAATCTTGGTGGCTGCTCTGTCGGGAGCTCCTGAAAAGGTTAAAGAGGGTGAAGACATGACTGCCCAGCTGGTTCAGTGTGCTACGTGCATCATGTGGGAGGTCAACGACTCTGGTGTATCTGGCTCGTATATCTGTGGAAAGTGTGTGCACGTTCAGCTACTGACAGAGCATATTGCAGCACTGAAGAAAGAACTCGAGGACCTTAGGCTCATCCGAGAGAATGAGATCTTTCTGGACAGGACCTTCAGCGAGGTTGTTACACCGACCATACTAGAAGAGAGCAGAAGAGAGCAGACAATGAGGAAGGCAGAGAGGAGACAGGTGCAAGAGACCGTGGGGAAAGTTCCTGTCAGGAGCAAGTTGAATCTTTTGGAAACAGTAGAGACAGATGACACTGCCAGTCCACGAGGCGGTCAGGTCTGTCAATCAAAAGTTGGCGTGGAGGCAGAGCCGAGGAGTCAGACATCGCACAGAGCCATGGTGATAGGGGACTCCATAGTGAGAGGAATTGAACGGGGTTTCTGTGGCAACAGGTGGGATTTAAGGATGGTGTGTTGCCTTCCTGGTGCCAGGATTAAGGACATCACAGACAGAGTGCAGGAAATCCTCAAGGGCGAAGGTGAAGAGCCAGAGGTGGTGGTACATGTCGGCCCAAATGATGTCGGGAAGAAGAGGAGGAACATACTACAGCGGGACTTCGGAGAACTAGGAAGAAGGCTGAAAAGCAGGATGTCCAGAGTGGTTATCTCCAGTTTGCTTCCAGTTCCTCGGGCTGGAGAGGCCAGGAACAGGGAGATAATGGACTTGAAAATGTGTGGCTGGGGAACTGGTGCAGGAAGCAAGGATTTAAATTCTTGGATCACTGGGGTATGTTTTGTGGTAAGCATAAATTATACAAAAGAGACGGTTTGCACCTTAATAGGTTGGGGACCAGCATTCTGGCAGGCAGGTTTGCTACTGCAACACAGCTGCGTTTAAACTAAATAGCGGGGGGGGGGACAAACTGGAAGTTTAAGAAGGAAATTGAAAGGAAAGTTAGAACAAGGGAAGTCAAGAAAGACAATGGTATCAATGAAGCAGAAAACTCAAAAAGGGATCATGTCGTAAGGTTGAGTGAAGTAGTGGTTGATAGGAAGGGTGAGGGCAGTAACAAATTAAAAATACTATATATGAATGCACAAAGAATTAGAAATAAGATGGATGAGCTTGAGGCTCTTTTGGAAATTGACTCCAGCATCTCTATATCCAGCTGCGATATTGTGGGGATAACTGAGACGTGGCTTCAAGTGGACAGGGCCTGGGAAATGAATATTCAAGGCCAAATGTGCTATCGTAAGGACAGACTGACGGGCAGAGGGGGTGGGGTGGCCCTGTTGGTAAGGGATGATATTCAGTCCCTTGCGCGGGGGGACCTAGAATCAGGGGATGTAGAGTCAGTATGGATAGATATGAGAAATTCTAAGGGTAGAAAGACCCTCTTGGGAGTTATCTACAGGCCCCCAAACAGTAGTATGGATGTAGGGTGTAAGTTGAATAAGGAGCTGAAATTGGCCTGTCGCAAAGATGTTACTACAGTTGTTATGGGGGATTTCAACATGCAGGTAGACTGGGAGAATCAGTATGATATTGGACCTCAAGAAAGAGACTTTGTGGAGTGCCTCCGAGATGGATTCTTAGAAATGCTGGTGCTGGAGCCTACCAGGGAGAAGGCAATTCTGGATCTGGTATTGTGCAACGAACCAGAATTGATCAGGGACCTCGAAGTGAAGGAGCCATTAGGAGGTAGTGACCATAATACAATAAGCTTCAACCTGAAATTTGAAAGGGAGAGGGTACAATCGATAGTGACAATATTTCAGTTGAATAAAGGGAACTATGGAGCTATGAGGGAGGAGCTGGCCAAAGTTCAATGGTGCAATACCTTAGCAGGGATGACAGTGGAGGAACAATGGCAGATATTTCTGGCTATAATGCAGGAGATGCAGGATCAGTTCATTCCAAAAAAGGAAGAAAGATCCTATGAGGAGGCAGGGGTGGCCGTGGCTGACGTGGGATGTTAAGAAACATATAAAGTCAAAAGAGAAAAAGTATAACATAGCAAAGATGAGTGGGAAAACAGAGGACTGGAAAGCTTTTAAAGAACAACAGAGGATTACTAAGAAGGAAATACGCAGAGAAAAAATGAGGTACGAAGGTAAACTGGCCAAAAATATAAAGGAGGATAGTAAAAGCTTTTTTAGGCATGTGAAAAGGAAAAAAATGGTTAAGACTAAAATTGGGCCCTTGAAGACAGAAATAGGGGAATATATTACAGGGAACAAAGAAATGGCAGAAGAGTTGAATTGATACTTCAGATCTGTGTTCACTGGGGAAGACACAAGCAATCTCCCTGAGGTAACAGTGGCTAAAGGACCTGAACTGAAGGGAATTTATATTTGCCAGGAATTGGTGTTGGAGAGACTGTTAGGTCTGAAGGCTGATACGTCCCTGGGACCTGATGGTCTACATCCCAGGGTACTGAAGGAGGTGGCTCTAGAAATCGTGGATGCGTTGGTGATTATTTTCCAGAGTTCGATAGATTCAGGATCAGTTCCTGTGGATTGGAGGGAGGCTAATGTTGTAACACTTTTTGAGAAAGGAGCGAGAGAGAAAGCAGGAAATTATAGACCAGTTAGTCTGACCTCAGTGGTGGGAAAGATGCTGGAGTCAATTATAAAGGATGGAATTACAACACGTCTGGATAGCGGTAACAGGATAGGTCAGAGTCAGCATAGATTTATGAAGGGGAAATCATGCTTGACTAATCTTCTGGAATTTTTTGAGGATGTAACTCTGAAGATGGACAAGGGAGATCCAGTGGATGTAGTGTACCTGGACTTTCAGAAAGCCTTTGATAAAGTCCCACATAGGAGTTTAGTGAGCAAAATTAGGGCACATGGTATTGGGGGCAAAGTACTGACTTGGATTGAAAATTGGTTGGCTGACAGGAAACAAAGAGTAGTGATAAACGGCTCCCTTTCGGAATGGCAGGCGGTGACCAGTGGGGTACCGCAGGGATCAGTGCTGGGACCGTAGCTTTTTACAATATATATTAATGATATAGAAGATGGTATTAATAGTAACATTAGCAAATTTGCTGATGATACAAAGCTGGGTGGCAGGGTGAAGTGTGAGGAGGATGTTAGGAGATTACAAGGTGACCTGGACAGGTTAGGTGAGTGGACAGATGCATGGCAGATACAGTTTAATGTGGATAAATGTATGGTTATCCACTTTGGTGGCCAGAACAGGAAGGCAGATTACTACCTAAATAGAGTGAAGTTAGGCAAAGGGGCAGTACAAAGAGATCTGGGTGTTCTTGTACACCAGTCAACGAAGGCAAGCATGCAGGTACAGCAGGTAGTGAAGAAAGCTAATAGCATGCTGGCCTTCATAACCAGAGGGATTGAGTATAGAAGCAAAGAGGTTCTTCTGCACCTGTACAGGGTCCTAGTGAGACCGCACCTGGAATATTGTGTGCAGTTCTGGTCTCCAAATTTAAGGAAAGACATTCTGGCTATTGAGGGAGTGCAGCGTAGCTTCACGAGGTCAATTCCTGGAATGGCGGGACTATCTTATGTTGAAAGATTGGAGCAACTGGGCTTGTATACCTTGAGCTTAGAAGACTGAGAGGGGATCTGATTGAGACGTATAAGATTATTAAAGGATTGGACACTCTGGAGGCTGATGGGTGAGTCCCGAACCAGAGGACACAGCTTAAAAATAAGGGGTAGGCCATTTAGGACAGAGATGAGGAGAAACTTCTTCACTCAGAGAGTGGTGGGTGTGTGGAATGCTCTGCCCCAGAAGGCAGTGGAGGCTCAGTCTCTGGATTCGTTTAAGAAAGAGTTGGATAAAGCTCTCAAGGATAGTGGAATCAAGGGTCATGGAGATAAGGCAGGAACAGGATACTGATTGAGGATGATCAGCCATGATCATAATGAATGGTGGTGCAGGCTCGAAGGGTAGAATGGCCTACTCCTGCACCTATTGTCTTTTCGTTTCCAGTTCCAACTGGACAAACCCACTAGCACTGGTAAGCTTCCCTTTTGTTTGTCCATTTCCAATCAGTCTACTCTTACAGACAGCAGGAAAACCTGTAGCCAAGTGAGATAAATCTCAATCCCAGTGCTACTGTCACTCTCAAAGTCAAATCAACTTGCCAGATTTGATAATAATCACAATCAAATTCCGGCAGTACAATAGACAATTAATGAGTATGAACTACAATCCTCAGAAACCATGAACTCTTCCTGAGTGACATGAGGACTAAGAGCAGGAATAGGCACTTTAGCCCCATAAGTCTGCTCTGTCAATTAATACAAATGATGACCACTTGTATTAAAGGCAATTCAGAGAAAGTTGGGAGTGATCAATGACCAGGAGTGTAGATTTAAGGTAAGGATCAGGAGGTTTACTGGTAATGTGAGGACATTTTTTTCCTAACCCAGAGGGTTGTGGGAATATGAAACAAACTACCCGCAAGGGTGATAGACAGAGAAACCCAAATTACATCTATGAAGTATTTAGATGTGCACTTCAGTGGCATGTCGTTCAAGGCTATGGGTCAAGTGCTGGAAAATGGGCATAGAATAATTAGTTACTTGTTTTTGGTCGGCACAAAGAATCTTTTTCTGTACTGTAGACCTCTGTGACTAAAGTTCACGAAGGTGACTCCAGGCATGAATGGTTTAATTTGAGGAAGATTTGGTTTTGGATTTAACATAAGGGGATTGGACTAGGCAGAGGGAGCTGAAGGTGTTTTCTCTCAAAATGTGAAACTAGGGGAGACAGTTTGAAAAGAGGGTGTTATATATTTGAGAGAGAGATGAGGAAGATTTTTGGTTCTTTCAAGTTTGGAACTCTCTTCCTCGGAGACCTGCGTCGACGAAGCTGAGTACGACGGATATTTGATAAGACAGAGAAATCAATGATAGTGAGGGCGGGAGTCAGTGAGCACGACACAATCCTGTAGAGAGATTGGAGGTTACAGATGGGCCGAGCGGTCATCACCGTTTCCGGTTGGTTTGAAAGCCCCGCCCCCGGCTGTAGCCGCGGGGTTACGTGAGTGTCGTCACATCCGCTCCCTCTCTGGCCTCCATCTTGCCACCTGCCTCGTGTCTGGGAATCTGCTCAGCTCCGGTAACGGACAGGCGGGACCCACCGGACCCACAAGGTAAACCGGCTCTCGGCCGAGGGGAGGTAAACCCTGTCAACTCGCGGCTCGGACTTTCCCGGGGTGAGGGGTGGGTCATCGTCCGGGTCCCTTCATCCACCTCCCCCCGCGGCGTGGGCCTGGCGTCAGGGTAATGCCGAGCCTCCGGTTCAGTGTAGGTCCCCTCCCCCTCTCTCTCTCATCACCGCCGGCGGCCACCTATTCCCCACCCTCCCGCTTCAGTGTTCGGAGTCTGTACCTCGAGATAGTGGAGAGCTCGAGCACTAGGCCGGAGAGAAGGCCGGGTGGGGATCGGCTGCAGGGCCCTCCCTGTGTCTCGGTGGCGAGCCCCCTCACTCACGGGGCGGTTTCTGCTCGTTGTAAGAATGCTTTAAAAATGCGCTCTAGTCATGGATAAATTTCGCTTCGTCTTATACAACTGAGTTCTGTTCTTCCGAAATTGATCTGCTTTGGAGAATTATGGAAGCTTATACTTCTGTATTTTGTTGCCTTCGTACAATTTTAGTTAGTAAGTTCTCTTGTTCCTCTGCTCAACGAACACGATGACATTGTCAAATGGGTTGAGACAAACGTATCTTGTATATTAAATGCAAATTTTTAGAAACGAGTTATCATTTAAATCCTGTCTGAAATAAGATAAATTTATGCTCTTATTTCTCAATTTTTTTTCCTGCGATTTCCTTTTTTGGAAACTGCAAGTACAATAACTTTATTTCGACCTAAAATGTGAAAGCGTTGTATAATGGTTTCAGCGTGCTGCTGTATTTGTTTTATGTGCTTCAAATTTAAGTGTTGTCGTTGTATATGTACCTTAAATCTAGAGATTGAAGTTGATCTGCATCTTGAGTTTCTGGATTCATGTTTGAACATTTAAGGTAACTTAGCAGAAATTTGATATGGCATCTGACCATTCTCTCATCTTAGTGTGTACAGGGTATATGGTTCTCAGCTAGCCAAATGGTAGTCTTAACTGATTTGACATTATCCTTTCTGTAAAGGAACAGTATAATCTGTGGGTTCCAGCAGCTGCTTGGTCTGGATTACATTCTGAATTCAGAAATTTAGATCTTGACCATTCAAGAGTGAAGTTAATTGAAACTGGTGAAGTGGGATGAGAATTTTTTTTTGAATGTTAAACCTGATTGTGATCAAGCTATACATTGTCATTTCAGATGAAAGAAATAACCATGAATCAAGAAAAATTAGCCAAGCTGCAAGCACAAGTCCGCATTGGTGGAAAGGTAAGCAACTTTGGTATAGGTTTTTCACTTCAGCCCATGTGGATATTTTTTAATGATTAAGAAACTTGAGTATGTTATCAAATGACTATTTTTGAACATGGGAATACTGAAAATAACAATTGATTTGTTTACAATTAATGCTAGTATAATTTGGGAAATGCTTCAATAATTTCAGGTTTACAGGTAATACTTCGTGGAAGTGAATTGTTATGCTATTAGTTGACTTCAAGAAGGTGTGGCTAGAATGAATGTGATGCAATATGTTAGAAAGAATAAGGGATACAATAAAATATTCTGTGCCTGCTTCCACTTTAGACAAATTGCATAGTATGTATACAGATCACTGAAGTTGATGGGTCAGGTTGAGAAAGTAATTAAGTAATATGGGATCCTGGACTTTCATAATAAGGCATAGAGTACAAAAGCAGGAAAGTTAGGGTTAAAACATTTACTTCAGCATTTCGAGTATTGTCCAATCTGGACACCACACTTCAACAAAATTGAAATCTAAAAATGGCGCAGAACATTTACATGAATGCTCAGGGAATGGAGTGACCATTGGTTATATTGCTGGATGGGAGAATTTGGTTCTTTTGAGGAGAGAAAGTTGATAATAGGGTTGGAGAGTCTGTACAAAACCATGATTTTGAACAAATAGTTGGAGACTGTCTTCAGTGGAGCGGTTGTGAACTAAAGGACATAGATTTAAGTTGATTGTCTCAGGCTGTTATGGCTTTTTTTTTTGCCAATGTTTTATTTGGCATTTATGTAGAATTTGAAGTGCAATATCTGTGAGAGTTATGGAGGCAAAGTCAGTCATAGCATTCAAAGAAGAATTGGACAGGGTAAAGATTGACACATTTCTAAATAACAGTGACTTAACAGGGATGTTGAGTTAGTGTAGGGAAAAGGGCAAAAGGGGGTGCATATTGGCCATGACAGTATTGAATAAGCAGGCCTAATAGGATGAATGGCCTGCTTGCATTTATGTAGTGCCTTTAACACCGTGTATTCAAAGGCAATTTACAGGAGTATAATCAGATAATAAAACAGCAACAATCAGAATTAAGTAGGACAATCCTGAGAAATCAAAGATTTTAAGGAATATACTAAACAAAGATAGAGGCAGAGCTTACAGCTTTGACAGCTGATTGCAGGGCCAGCAGTTGTTGTTAGATAAAAGTTGCAGGTACAGCTAAGATTGGAAAATTTGAGTATTTTCTAGAAATCCCAAGGCTATTGTTGGACTGGGAGCACATAGATGATGGAATATTGGGGAATGCTGTGTTCTGTTCTGGTCTCTGTGCTGTAGAAAAGATGATGATAAACTTGAAACGGTTCAGGAAAGATCTACAAGGATGTTGCCAAGGTTAGAGGGTTTAAGCTATTGGGAGAGGCTGAATAAGCTGGGGCTATTTTTCCTGGAGCATTGGACGCTGAGTGATCTTAGAGGTTTACAAAAGCATGAGTGGCATGGATAGGTTGACTAGTCAGTCTATTTTCCAGGGTAGAGGAGTCCAGAACTAGAATGCATAGGCTTAAGGTGAAAGAAGAAAGATATAAAAGTGACTTAATGGGCAACCTTTTAATGCAGAGGGTGGTGCGTGTATGGAATGAGATGCTAGAGGAAGTGCTGGAGTTTGGTACAATAACATTTAAAAGGCACTCTATGAATAGGAAGGGATTTGAGGGATATGGACCAACTACTGGCAAACAGGACTGGATTAATTTAGGATAACTGGTCGGCATGGATGAGTTGATTGGAAGGATCTGGTTCTGTGCTTTACAACTGTATGACTATGGCTACTGTATATTGCTGAAGCTCCTTCCTGATAGTATTGTGGGTGTACCCACCTCTCTCATCCCTGCAACAGCTCAAGAAGGTTGATTGCCAGTCCTGCCTCAATGGCTTTTAGGAATGGGCAATAAATCCTGGTACAGCCAGCGACACCCACATCTGTGAACAAATAAAAGTAAGTGAGCAGGTTTGGTTTGAAGAGGAGAGATTAATTTGCTGAATTTGTGTTCTCCAATTTCAAATAACTTTCTCTTCCTCTAACTTGCTTCCCAATCCCTCCCCCCTCACTTCCACTCTTCCCAGTCACCTACTGCATTCATTCCTCCCACTGACCAACCAGGTTGTACTCTGTTTTCACTTATCCCTACTTCACTACCCCAACTCCACCACTCCTGTTTATCTGTAGCTCCCCTTAACTCCCACCCCTAGTCCTGAAGAAGGGTTACACCTGAAATGTTGACTTCACCACCTGATGCTGTCTGGCTTGCTGTGTTCTTCCAGCCTCCTACCTGTTTACCTTGGATTCCAGCGTCTGCAATTTTTGTTTGTCTCTAACCAAATTTATATAGCAGGACTGTCAACATCCATTAATAGAACTTGCATGCTGTTAACCTCCAGAAAAGGTTGGTTTGTATTCTCTTCTAAGGAGGCAAGAAGCTTTGTAAACAATGCAGTAGTACAATGGATATATTTAGGTAGCCACAGTTCACTTAGGTATAGGTAACTTGTGATGAGATCTGAACAAATGCTTATTTAGGGAAGTAGTGGTTGCTTGAAATAGCCTATAAAACGTATACCATTTGGAAACGGCTTGCATTTTTTGATTAGTCAATTTATGTACAGTCTATTCTAAAGTTTCACTTTTTAAATTCTTTTGTGGTGAGGCCCAGCATTTATTGCCCTTTGAATTGAATGGCTTGTTTCTCCATTGAGTGGAAAGCTAAGTGTCAGTCACATTATTCTGAATCTGGGGTCGCTGTAAACTCGATTTTTTTTTTAAAACAACAATTGACTGTGCCTTTATGGTCAGCTTTACTGATACTGGCTTTCACTTCCACTAGCTGCCATGGTGGGATTTGAACCTACACCCCCATAGCGTTGTCCTGAGTCTCAGGATTCCTAGTCCAGTGACATTACCACTACTCCATTGATCCCTTCAATTCGAAGATGTATCTGTGTGGTATTGGTATGTACCATGCTAGTTTATAAAAAGGTAAACCAACATCCACTGCTTTGTTATGACTTCATCTATGGTGCATTTTAGTCAGAATCTTAATCTTACATGTCGTAACTTTAAAAAATTGTAATGTCCTGGTACCCTAATATAGTCTAATAAATTGTAATATGCTGCTTTGCATTGTTGTCACTGCTTTGTTTGAGTCTTACTGAGAAACTAATCTATCTTCAGAACAATGACAGCAGAAAACCAAAGGAAGGTAGAGAATATAACACAATACTTTTCTAAATTATTGTCACCAAAATCACTTTACAATGAATAAGATTTTTGCCTCCCAATAGCTTGCATTTGAAATCATTTTCTTCATCTTGTATGTCATTTTAATTTAACAGAACCAGACCAGAAGAACCGTTGATTGCTATGTGTGGTTTATTATGCCATTATACAATTTGGCCTGACTGCTCATCGTGCCAAATATATCTTCAGTTTTGATGTTAAGGTCTTAAAATTCTTATTTGTACACCTTTTTTGTATAATGAGAGTTTAAGGTGTTATGTTTCACAACTTGAACATTCTTCAGAATAGCAATGAGTTGCATAAAGATTGAATATTTTTTATTTAATACTACCAATGACTAATTTGGGCACTTACATCTTTTTGAACCAGTATCTTTCAGTTTTGAGATATTTGGCAGTTATGGTGCCCTAGATTAAAGATAAGTTTTCTGTTCAATCTTCAGAAGTTTGAGGATTGGATCGTTCCGCTTCTTACATTATTAACATTGAATCTTCAGTTCATTGTGAAAATTAAATATATTAACATCTTTGGTCTAAAGTCAATAGCTTGTGAACTTGTGCATAATTATTGTTCCGAAATGTCTTATAGATGTCTGAAAGATATTACACGTATGGTAATATCGAATAGCAGCATCCATTAGTAGAAAATGCCTGTCACAATACAAGTTGGTGTACTTCGTGTGTATATGTACTTTTGATTATATAAGATATTGTATCTAGGAAGTAAAATGTTCCTTAACTCTATCCAAACATCTGAAAAGTTTTAAAATACATAACCATGCAGCATGGAAATTTATGCATTAATATTGTTTGCTTAGCAATTTTTATTATCAGACTTTATTTACTCCAATGGGTTGCAGTATCTAAATTTCTAGTTAGCCACTGGTGGCCAATATGTTGGTTGAGTTTTAATGGATGGTTTCAGATTGCATGTTGCTTTGTCTGTGGATGGTTTTGTACATTTTTATATACAATGTATTACCAGACCTTGATGTAACTATTACAGGATACCCTGCAACTGATCCCTAGAGCTCTGTGGGAAGCTAGTGAAGTGATTGCTGGGCTTCTTGTTGAGATATTTGTATCATTGATAGTCACAGGTGAGGTGCCGGAAGACTGGAAGTTGGCTAACGTGGTACCACTATTTAAGAAAGGTGGTAAGGACAAGCCAGGGGACTATAGACCGGTGAGCCTGATGTTGGTGGTGGGCAAGTTGTTGGAGGAACTCCTGAGGGACAGGATATGCATGTATTTGGAAAGGCAAGGACTGATAGGGGTGGTCAATGTGACGTTGTGCATGGTAAATCGTGTCTCACAAATTCGATTTGAGTTTTTTGAGGAAGTAACAAAGAGGATTGAGGGCAGAGTGGTGGACGTGATTTGTTTGGATTTCAGTAAGGTGTTGGACAAAGTTCCAGATGGGAGACGGGTTAGCAAGGTTAGTTTTCATGGAATACAGGGAGAACTAACCATTTGGACACAGGACTGACTCAAGGTAGAATACAGAGGATGGTGGTAGTGGAGGGTTGTTTTTCAGACTTGAGACCTGTGACCATTTGACCACTTGTATGTCACGAGGACCTGTGCTGGGTCCACTATTTGTCATTATATAAATGATTTGGATGTGAACATAGGAGGTATAGTTAGTTTCCATTGGACACCAAAATTGGAGGTGTAGTGGACGGCGAAAAAGGTTACCTTGGATTACAACGTGATCTTGATCAGATGAGCCAGTGGGCTGAAGAGTGGCAAATGGAGTTTAATTTAGAAAAATGAGAGGTGCTGCATTTTGGAAAAGCAAATCCTAGCAGGCCATATACACTTAATGGTAAGGTTCTAGGGAGTGTGGCTGACCAAAGAGACCTTGGAGTGCAGGTTCATAGCTGCTTGAAAATAGAGTTGTAGGTAGATAGGACAGTGAAGAAGGCGTATGGTATGCTTTCCTTTATTGGTCAGAGTATTGAGTATAGGAATGTTGAGGCTGTACAGGACATTAGTTAGGCCATTTTTGGGATATTGCTTGCAATTCTGGTTGTCTTCCTATTGGTAGGACGTTATGAAACTTGAAAGGGTTCAGAAAAGATTTACAAGGATGTTGCTAGGATTGGAGGATTTGAGCTATAGGGAAAGGCTGAATAGGCTGGTGCTGTTCTTCCTGGAGGGTCTGAGGCTGAGGGGTGACCTTTAGAGGGTTATAGAATCATGAGGGGCATGGATAGAATAAATAGACAAAGTCTTTTCCCTGGGGTGGGGGAGTTCAGAACTAGATGGCATAGGTTTAGGGTGAGGGAAAGATATAAAAGAGACCTAAGGGGCAACGTTTTCATGCAGAAGGTGGTGCTTGTATGGAATGATTTGCCAGAAGTGGTGGAGGCTGGTACAATTGCAACATTTTAAAAGGCATCTGGATGGGTATATGAATACGAAGAGTTTAGAAGGATATGGGTCAAGTGCTGGCAAATGGGACTAGATTAGGTTGGGATATCTGGTCGGCATGGACGAGTTGGACCAAAGAGTCTGTTCCTGTGCTGTACATCTCTGACTCTACATTGAAGTTTCCACCAAATCCTTCATGTACAAATTGTTTGGCTATCAAAAATGTGCGCAGAAAGCAAATATGTTGAATGAAAACAGTTCCTCCTGTGCAATTTTGTTTTTGCAATTTGTTGTGATAGTTGGCAGACTGTTGATTATGTTAAATCCTGATGGTTCATTGTTGGGAAAGCAAAATGTGTTGGTAAGATGTGAAATATCGTGCCTAATACAAACAGCTTTAGCCAAAGCCAGGTGAGACTTTACTCTTGTTTATCCTGAAAAGGTTTACTGGACTACTGTTAGAAACTAACCTGGATTGACACACCCTTCACTCTGAGCAAGGAACTTTGCTTGGGCATAATTGAGCGCTGATCAATTTGAGAATTTTGTATGTTTGTTTTTAGTTGGGGGTGAACTTGTGCAAGTGTATTTGGAGCAAATGGTTTCTTCAATTTGATTAGAGTGAGTGAAACATCAGAAATCTTTACTCATTTCCAAGTCTTGGTTTGATCTTTGACCATTTGTATCATAAAGTATTAATGACTGCTGTGGTTAGTCATTCCAAATCTTATCTTGCTAATGTGCATATGTAAAACTTAGGTGCCTAAAGATCTGTTTCATGCAAGTCTGTTTCTGGATTAGTGGGTGTTCTGGCAAATGCAGCACTTCAAATGTTATGCACAGTTTTTAAGTTTCAGTAAATAGGCTTTAGTCCATTGGATATTATATAATCACATGTTTGGAATTTGAGGTCACTTTCAGAAAATAGAACAGTACTTTAAGTACAATGTTTCAGTAGCTAATGTATAACTCTAGCAAATTTAAATGTTGAATTGAGCAAATGAGGTTTTCTTTGTTTTTGTTCCCAGGGTACTGCCCGCAGAAAGAAGAAGGTTGTCCACAGAACAGCAACAGCAGATGACAAAAAGCTCCAATTTTCTTTAAAAAAGCTTGGTGTGAATAACATTTCTGGCATTGAAGAGGTATTTGCAAAAAAACGTCTTTAACAAGCGATCTTCAGTTAATTGGAATTTTCTTTGTTCCTTAATCCGATTACAGTTTGACTATTTCCAAGAACTGATGGTTTAAAATATGCTGTATGTTTTGAAGATCAAGTGGGTACTTTTTTGATATTAATGATTTCTCTTCTCTTTTCTTCAGTCCCTTCTCTTGCTAGCTATGAGCAATGAATACTGGTGCACATATAGTGACTTAGCAGTGGAGAGGGAAAGGAGGGACTGAGATGAGAAATTGTGTGGGTAGCATAGGAAAATAATTTTACAGCTAATCATAAGCCAATACAGTTACGATTTCAGGAGGAATCGTTTACCTGAGGAATTGGAATGTGGAATTTTGTTACCTGGAGTTTGAGATGAGGGAGAAAGGAATAAACCATAAATGATGTAGGATTAGAGGATGTAAAGTAATAATTGGTTTGAATTGTCTGTTTCTCTTTAATAAAGAGTATACAATTAACTCAAAAACTGAAATTGTTGGAGGAATTCAGCAGGTCTGCAGCATCTGTGGAGAGAAAACTGTTAACATTTTGAGTCCAGTGATCCTCCTTCAGAATATTTGTCACTCTTCCATCCACCCACCTGGACCCCTGTCGTCTTAGACTCACTAGATTGGAGCATCTGGTAGTGGTGGAGTGATAATTAGTATTAAATAGTGGTATAGAGGAATGGTTAGCTTAAATTGAAAATGGTTAAAAGTTATATTTGGGGGAAAAAAACTGTCATTGAAGATGCACTCAGTTCAGCTTGAGGTCAAAGATATGTCTGTCTCTAAGCCAGATAGGTGGATACATACTGAAGCCAGGAGGGAACTTCAAATTGCATCCTATGAAAACATTAGCAATGCATTTTAAAATCCAAACAACAATAAAAGTTGCAACTTCACTGATGATGGGAAGAGTTTGGCCATTGTTGCTTTGCATGACTGAATGTATTTGATTTTTATTGCACTTGCAATTTAGAATGTTTAAAATCTCTTTCAGGTGAACATGTTCACAAACCAGGGAACAGTTATCCATTTCAATAATCCTAAAGTTCAGGCTTCACTTGCTGCAAATACATTTACGATCACAGGGCATGCAGAGACTAAGCAGCTGACTGAGATGTTGCCCAGTATCCTGAATCAACTTGGAGCTGATAGTTTGACCAGCTTGAGGCGGCTGGCAGAGTCACTGCCTAAGCAACGTTAGTAGTTTAATTTCTTATGGCTGTACCTTATGAATATTTATAAAGTTTGATAAATTGTTAACATTTCATGGGTGCATTGTTGTCACTAACTCTATCTCTTCTAACACTTTACGTTCGCACACCCTGTATTGTTAGTTTTATTTCAAATTTGAAATGTGCTATTGTTATATGGCCCAGTTGACTCTGTACTTCTGCCTCTTGAGTTCACAATGACCTTGAGTACAGAAGTAGGCAGACCTATCAGATGATGACTAAACAAACGCTGCATTGTTGGGAGTACATGCTTTTGCCACAGATTCTGAACTGAGGTCTTATCTATCTGCTGAGGTTTGAACATAAAATAACTCTGACTTTGCACTGAGAATGTGTCATCCTAAGCATTCACTTATTCTATTTTGTGGGATTTACCAAGCAAAAGCTGCATTTACTTTCCTGTAAAGGTTTCTGAAGTTGCTGTGGTCTCTTTTGCTGTTGGATTGGTTCTGAGAAAATAAACTACAATACCACCAGTGATAGACTTCCAAATATGTGAGAATGTGATATTCTTCTTGGAGCCAAATGTAATTGAGTGTTTTATGAGGGCTCAGAATTTTATACAAAATTTGGTTAAATAAATATAGGAGAAACGTTCCAATGGCAGGGATGTCAGTAAATGATCGGAAGACACAGATTTTAACATCTTTGTCAAAAGAACCAGAAGGAGTTTTAGTACATTTAAACAGAAACCTTGCAATTTAGGTACCATTGCTTGAAATGATGAAAGAAGCAGCTTCAGTAGCAACTTTCACAATTTTTTAGGAAACCTATTTGGCATGGCAGAGTTAGGCCAAAGGGTTTGTTTCCATGTGGTATGACTATCTATACCAGGTTTGCTTGTGTATGTGCTGGGAGGGTGGAATCTAGCAGGATGACGAGGAAACAGCACAGTGGGTCAGTAGATAAATCTGTCAAATGATTAAATAAATTATTCAAATAGCTGTCATGAGCAATGGTCTGCTTTTTATATGTATTGTCTTGCCCCTTCGTACAATTGGTTCTGCAATAATGTGTATTTCTTCAATGCAAATTAGTTTTAACGCGATTTAGGCAGTTTAGAATTTAGACGGTTATTTGTAGAATGTGAACTTTCCTGTCTGAATTAGGTAAGATGTGATTCTGGCCCCATTGGTTTAAATAGCACGGTTATTGTGCGATTTTCTTAAAACGCGAGGTTGCATGAGAATAGAAGTATCTCATCAAAACCGACTATGCAGCAAATCGAAGTTGAAATTTAGTGGATCACTTACCAAATGAGAATTAACTGAATTGTGATTAAACTGATGGCTTTTCACTGAAAAAAATATATTTTGTTTGCAGCTGTGGACAGCAAAGCACCACTTGCTTCTGGTGAAGAGGATGATGATGAAGTTCCAGGTAATTTCAAATTGATGCCAATGAATAAAACTAAGAGCTGTGTCAAGAACCATTAACTCAAATGTGGTCATCAATGTTGGGAAAAAATCCGAAGTATATTTGCCTGTAATGAAGTTTTTTACTCATTACGTGCTGCTTAATTTTGATTGTCTTAAGTAATAGAATTAAAATGACAAAATATAAACTGAAGAAGTGCTAAAAACGACATTTCACAGTCCATGTATAACCTTTAGGCTTTACAAATCGGAAGACTAATGCATATCCATTGGTTACTGTTTTAGTAGCATTAATGCTTAAGGATGATTCAGTGAAAAGTCTACGTAGACGATAGATTTTAGAAGTTCTGTATATAGTACTAAGTTTTTTTTTTAAACTTCTGATTCTTATTTCTTCTAGATCTAGTTGAAAATTTTGATGAAGCTTCAAAGAACGAAGCAAGTTGAACAGAAGTTGACATCTGAAGATGATGCAAACTTGAACTGGCTTTGGGGAGTTGCCCTTTGTATTAGTACTTTTTCTTTTGTAATCTTGCATTTTATTTTATTGTGGTATTTCATGGTTTTGCAATCATTTGGTGGCAGACTTATTCTGTTTTTTAAACCATGGCAGCTCTTCTAATACTGAGTCGTATGAATGGAATGTTTACTAACTTTGCAGCTTGGTTAAAACTAAATGAGTCAAACTGAATCTAGCACTGTGGATTGGAAGTAAAGGAGAGAAGTGTCTCTTTTGGTGTATTTAATTATGGATTGTAGCGATGTTTGGGTAAGACAAAGCTAGAAAAACTTAGGGGAATTTAAATATTTAATTTTTGATCTGGTTCACATTTCTAAGCTGACTACAGAAATGTGGATGACTAATGATTAGTCACTTGTTTGAAATGTGTGATGCCAGTTTGGGAAGCCAACTGACTTTATACTAGCATTCCTGTTTCCAGATTTGTGTGAATCAAGTATTAAAAATCACTGGAAAGTGAGCTGTACTAGATTGATGACCCAAAATTACCACAATTTCACAAGTGGAAACAAGTGATTTGTTTGTTGTGCTTTGAAAATTAGATATGGTAAACTCATGAAGGTTTAAAGGTTAAACTATTTTCATGTTTTGAATACAGCTCATCTCCGAATTTGATACGGGAACAGTCTTTATGCATGCATGTTAAAATTGCTGTCAGAGACTGAAGGATGGCTCAATGGGTTATAAGAACAAATGAAAGAATGCACTGTAAAATTCAGTCATCTTTTTTTCTTCAGCATTGCATGAATTATAATGCTTTTGAATCTTTTGCGCTCATTTTATTTTCTGTCCTCAAATCCCAACTCAATTTCCAAGTATTAATCGTCAATCAATGAGGTTGAAGTTCAAATTTATGAAAGTGTACCTGAGGTTTTGAGTAGAAGACCTTTTTCGGGAAAGAGTAAAATGGGTGAAGTAGAGCATTCCATCTTTTCACCACAATTTTTCAATCTTTTTGGGACGATAATTGCAAACCAGATAAGTGCTTTCACCATATTCAGGCGTTGAAAAGAATATTGGTTAAGTTGTAATAGAAAGCCTGTGTCGTTATTGTTGCCAATCAGCCAGAGTTACTGTGCTTCAAGCACAAACTGCTGCCAAGAAACATATTAGAAAACAAGTTGAGTATATTCCCTTAGTAATAGAAATTGTTCCAGTAACAAAATAGAATGGTTAAGTGAAAATGGCTTTATGGCAAATTGGCATTCAAATATGATATTTGAAATTAAATGTCCATTTGTGACAAAAGGAATTGTTCATAAATGAGTTTCAAAAATTCCAATAGCTAGTATTGTTAATGTTTACAACTTGATAATAAGGGCTTACTAGAAGCTGCCAACTTGTATGTATAATTGTTGCCCTTTCATGCTTTAGAATATCCATCTGTTAGCTTTCCATGTATAATGTTCACATTTTTTCAAAGCACATGAGAATCTAGTGTTTACTTGATGGTAACACCATTTTTTGTGTAACTTGGCATTTAGTTTGTGGAATGTAAACTTAATATTTTTTATTCTATGACAACAGCTATTTCTCTTAACAGAGTAAATATGGTACAAGTTCACAGCAATAAAAAACATTGGACATCTGTTTGCATCCCAAAAAATGTAATTGTTGAACGGGTGAATGAGAGCTATGAATGTGATAGTTTTTATAGTAAAACTATAAAAAAAATTCTGTATTCTCAGCATTTACTCTACTTTTTAAAATTTCAGTTAATATGATGCATGAAGGTATTAAATTGTCCAAAACTCACTTAATATTGTCCAGGTTTCATAAAGACTTGTATAATGTCTCAAATTTGTTTCCTGTACTTTGGTAGTCACTCAATGTTCAGTGATATTGCATGCTGAGTGAAGCATGTGTCTAAATGATTTTCATTCTCAGGATGAAATTCCAAATAGGTTTGTGCAAATTATCATTTGAGGTGCATTTTGAAGGCTCTTGTTTGCACTTATGTACCTGATCTCTGACAGATTTAGATGAAATTGCAGGTGGCATACTTGCGGTTTTATGATCTGCACATGTCTGGCCAGTTAACTCAACGCTTGAATGATCTGCCCCCGATACACCAGAAAAGAGGTTTGAACTTGACTGATAAATAATTTAAATTATTTAAATGTGTAGGATGACCAGACTTACCTGGAGTAGGTGCTATGTAAGCTTCATGGCTCAGAGGTAGGGACTATACACAAGAGTCGAGCTCCTCAGGTTAGATATTAATTAATCAACCTGTTCAGAGCAACTGAGACTTTGAACTCAGGCCTCCTGACTCAGAGAAAGGAATACTACCACTGCCACAGTGGTAGTGCCACAGGCACAACTATCTTTAGCAGCTTGGGCAGCACAGTTGCTCAGCACTGCCACCTAATATCACCAAGGACCTGGTTTTCAATTTCAACCTTGGGTAACTGGAGCTTGCATGGGTTTCCTCCCACAGTCGAAGATGTGCAGGCTAGGTGGATCAGCTATGGTAAATCAGAGGTTACCAGGATAGGATGGCTCTGGGGGAGATGGTCAATGTGCTGAATAGCTTCTACTTGACGTGTAGGGGTTCTTGTGATTCTATGAACAATGATGTTTCTCCATCGCAAGGTCAAACAGGGCGGTTCACTGTTAATAGTATTGTGTTCATTTTCTCAGGCACTGCAATAGTCTTTAAGTGGTAAGTAATAGTTGCACCACAGAGTTGCCAAATGATGATTGTCTCTGACAAATTAGATTCGTAACTACCTTGACATTGATTGGAATTACCATTGCTGAACCGTAAGGATACTGGCTGCAAGAGCAGGTCAGGCTTTGTATGAGTAATTTGCTGCCGCCGTCAAGAATGTGATTAAGTGCAAAACAAAGACATTGCTAGAGAAACTCAAGGTCTGGCAGCATCTGTAGAGAGAGAAAAATATCATTAGCATTGAATTCAGTGACTTCATCAGTATTCAATGTTAACCTTTTCTTTACAGGTACAGCAAGAGCTGCTGGATTTTTTAAATTTTGGTTCAGATTTCCAGGATCTGCAGGGTTTTTTTGAGATTCAGTTCCTTCCCTACTGCAGTGTGTACGATTTACAAAATGCAGTGGCACATTTCACTGAGTCCTCTTTGATCATACCTTTTCAAACTCCTTATTGCTTAGAAGAGCAACAAATTGCATCCAAGTCACAGCAATCCTGACTTGGAACTACGTCCACTGGGTCAAAACCCTGAAACCTCTTTCCTAACAGCATATCTACTCCCAATGGACTGCAGTTGTTACACAAGTGCCAACCACAATCTATTCAAGGGCAATTAGCAATGGGCAATAATTGTTGGAGGAGCTACAAGTGTTCAGGTCTTGAGGCATCTTAGCGAGTTTTGAGAAGATTTGTAGCTCAAGTTGAAGTTATGGATGTAGGTTTGTTCGCTGATCAGGAAGGTTCATTTTTCAGATGTAACCCCCTCTCACTACTATCTTTGCATATAGATAAGGAAGGACACTAGTTCGACTGGGACAACTCATCCATCCTAGGCCAAGCCAAATGGAGACATGCATGAGAATTCCTAGAAGCACGGTATTCCAACTGGAACTCATCATCAATCACATTGACTTGGATCCCATTTACCACCCCCTGAGAAAAAGAACAGGAAATGACATCACAAATCCAAGAAAACCCAAATGGACAAATAGAAAGCAGGAAACACCAGCAGTACTTTGTCCAGAGGGTCACTGAAGATGTTACCTAGTATGGTGACAAAACGACTGAAAATGAACCTTCCAGCTCAGCGAGCAAACTTGAAGCATCTGTTGAGGGAAGTAGGGTTAATACTTCAGGTTGAGTATGAGTTTTTCTCAGGCTTATTTTCAGAATATCTTGCATGTGTCTAAAGAGTGAATGCCAGTATTTGGACATCTGCAGTGTACGCATGGCTGCCCGAGTGGCTAAAGTTGATGCATAAAGTTGGTGTAACTGAAGATGACACAGGGAAATAATGTTAACAATTTTGGTCTTTATTTTGGAGGAAATTTCTGTATATCAAAACTGGAGGTTATACAAGGAATCTGAATTTAAGTGGAGAGGTTAAAATATATGGGGGTGATGTTGACTTGTATATTGAGAGCTTGTACTTGGGATTTGATGTCTTTTCACACATTGTGCCGAGGGGAAAAAAGTAAAAACTGAAATATATTTAGGGGCTGGGGGGAAGCAATGGTAGATCCTTTGATTGCCAAAGAGGTAATGGCATCGGAGATGGAGTAATAGACTTTGAGTTAATTTCTCTGGCTATGATGGTGTAGATGGGAATTTGAGACACACGTGGTTCCAACCACCTGCTGACATCATACCATTTGTGACTTAGGATAAGAACCATTTTAGTAAAATGGCAGGGTAGTAATACTTCCCACCTATCCACTCCACCCTCCCCTCTGACCTATCACCTCCATCCCCACTCCCATTCACCTATTGTATTCTTTGCTACCTGCTCCCCAACCCCACCCCTGCACATTTATCTTTTCCTGAGGCTTCCTGCCTCTATTCCTGATGAAGGGCGTTTGTCCGGAACTTCGATTTTCCTGCACCTTGGAATCTGCCTGACCCTGCTGTGCTTTTCCAGCACCACTCTGATCTAAACTCTGGTTTCCAGCATCTGCAGTCCTCACTTTTGCCTCATGGGGTCACTGGTCAGTCTGTGTAATTGAGTTAAAGTTCAGATATTTTCTAAGCAATCTGTTCAGTAATGATATATCTGGAAAAGATGGGACTTGAACAAAGGCCTCTTAGTACAGAGGTAGGTACAATACCACTGCACTAAAAGAGCCCTCTGTAAAATTTAATACTATTTGGGATATAGGCATCACTGGCAGAGGTTGTATTCCCCATCTAATCCTAATCAAATACAGTATCAATGTATTAGTTAGAGATGAACATGCATGCCACACACAAGTACAGAGAATGACCATTGCTGACAAAAGTGAAGTTTATTAATACCCATACTTGGATACTGCACTATCAACTTGGGAGATTACCTAGGCCAGTTCAGTTTATAATCAATGGCAATGTCCTTTTAAGGATGGAAACTACCGTCATTACTGGGTCTGGCCTATATGTAACCCCAGACATCTAGTGCTGTGGTTGATTCTTAATTGCCCTCGGCGCAATAAATGCTGGAAAAAAATTAATAAGTTAACAGTGCAAATACAAAGCAAGTATGATTTGGAGGCAGTTACTGACATGTCGTCAGAGTCCATGTTTGGGAATTGAATATTCAAGTGTCCTTAGTGTTTTGGAAGGACGGGCATGAAGGAAATGAACTTAGTGTAGCTTTGCTAATAAAGGATGAGATCAGTGCTATGTGTAATGATGCATCAGCTCGGGAAATAATAACTTGGAATAAATCTGGGTAGAAGTAGCAAGGGAAAGGAGATCCTGGTGGGAATAAGCTAAAGGACACATCCAGTAGATCTGGAATGGGACACAGTATACAGCAATAATTACAAGTGATTTTAATATGCAGTGATTAGATTAATAAAATTGGCAAGGGTAGTATCCCCTAGGGAGAGTTCATTGGGTGTACTAGAGATTGATTCTCCAACGTATTGCTCCAAGAAACAATCGGAGTGGGCTATCCTGGATTTGGTAAGGCGTAATTAATGATCTCATGCTAAAGGATCCTCTAGGGGAGAATGATCATAGCTTGCCAAATGTTCAAATTCATTTGGAGAGTAAGAAACTAGTCCCACAGTTATGTTAAACAAAAGCGCTGCCTTCTTGAAATGATCCTGTCCACCTGCTGTGGGTTGACCTACAATGCCATTGGGAAGGGAATTCCAGAATATTGGCATTGCAACAGCGAAGGAACAGCAATATATTTCTAAGGATGGTGAATGGTTTGGCGGGGAACTTAAAAGTAGTGGTTTACCATCTATCTACTGTCCTTGTACTTCTAGATGGAAGTGATTGTGAGTCTTGATGCTGTCAGAGGATCTTTGGTGAATTTCTGGAAATGCTGGGACATTGTAAAATTGCAGAGGAGATAGTCATTTGTAATTAATACTGGGTTCGAGGATTCTAACATAGAACATTACAGCACAGTACAGGTCCTTCAGCCATCGATGGTTCCACAGGTCAGCACAACAATCTGAAGACTATCCTACGCTATTCCAATTTCAGTTATGGAGACTGGACAAGCATGGTGGCTCAGTGCCACTGTTGCCTGACAGCACCAGGGCCTCTGGTTTGATTCCTGCCTCAGATGGCTGTTTGTACATTCTCCTCATGTCTGCATGGGTTTCCTCCCACAGTCAAAGATGTGCATGTCACGTGAATTGGCTATGCTAAATTGCCCATAGTGTTAGGTGCATTAGTCAGGGGTAAATATAGGATAGGGGAATGGGTCTGGGTGGGTTACTCTTTGGAGGGTTGGTATGGACTTGTTGGGCTGAAGGGCCTCTTTCCATACTGTAGGGAATCTAACCTAATCAAAAAAGTGGAGTTGAGGCTCTAATGAGATCAGCAATGATTGTATGAAATGGTGTAACAGGCTGCAAGGGCTGAATTGCATATTTCTGCTTTTGGTCCTTATGTGCTTAGGCAGTCCTCTATCCAAGCTAAAAATGCGTCCAACATTGTGGGCTTTTATCTTGAGTCATCTAATGCATGGTGCATTATCAGACATCATTTGAAAATCCAAATATATTGCATCCACTGCTTCCCTTTTATCTATCCTGCTTGTTTCCTGTTCTGAGAATTCTGGTAAATTTGATAGGGATGAGTTTCCCTTCACGAAGCCATGCTAACTCTGCTTGATCATGTTATGTATTTTAGAAATGCTTTGCTATAAGATCATCTTTTAGAATAGGACTGATAATCCTATCAATAACCCCATGGACTGATAAATCTTGGTCCTGATAAAATCCATCCTCCGGGACTTAAAATAGGTGGCTAGTGAGTTAATAGATCAATGCTGTTAATTTTCCAAAAAAGTTTTTTACACTCTGGAAAGAGTCCTTCAGGCGAGAAAGCAGCAAATATTTTGGTAGGAGGAATTTAAAAAGCAGCATTATTTAAACAGTCAAGAACTGCAATTCTGAGGTGCAGAGGGATTTAGTCTTCTAAATGAGTCACAAAAGTCAGTTGGTATAGTAAGTGATTAAGAAACCTAATGGAATGCTATCCTTTATTCTGAGAGAAATTGAACTTGAATGTAAGAATGCTATGCTTCAGTTATACTGGGCATTTGTGAGACCATATCACAAAGACGGAGTGCACGTTTGGCCATCTTATTTAGAGAAGGATTTAAATACATTGGCAACAGCTCAGACAAGCTTTATGTGATTGAAATCTGTAATAAGTGGGTTATCTTAAAAAGAAAGATTGAATAGACTGGGCTTGTTTTCACTAGAATTGACTTGATTGATAATCTTGACAATATGGATCTGGAAAAGATGTTTACTCTTCTGGGTGAGTTTAGAACAAGAGAGCACAGTTTTAAAATTAGGTATTTTAGGTCAGTCATGAGAGGAAACTTTTTCTCAGACTTGTATGACTTTGGAACTTTGCCTCAGGAGGCGCATCATTGAAAATTTAAAAGGCGGGCTAGATATATTCTTGCACATCAAATAAATCAAGGATTATCAGGGGTAGGTGGGAAAGAGGAATTTGGAACGCAAACAGATTATCTGTGAGGAGCAGATGAAGGGCGGAATCGCCTACTTATGCTCATAATTCTAATGTTTGCATTCCTCTTGTAAATGTAGCCCTTTTGACTGATGCAGTTGACTTGAAGTTGCTCCTGTAATGCTTTTAGGATATTGAGGATTTTAACCAAGCAATGATGAAGCAGTCTAATCCGGAAAATTTGAAGGAATATGTGGATAATGTGTAGCTAATACTGTGTCCGTGCCTTTGTCCTCCTAGTGCCAGACTTGACTCCTAGCTGGCCAACTGCTGCTGAGTAGTTAACTAAACCAGGAAAACTGCTATCTCATGATATTGAAAATATAAATAATAAATTTCAAACTGCAACTGTTTTGAATTAGCCACAGGGCAGACTTCCAGCTTGATCCAAAAAAAAGTAACAAACAGGGTGTTTTTTTTTCCCCAAAATCTTTATTTACATGTGAAATTTGAGACAGGTTGATGAGAAGAGGATTCAGTGCATTAATTTGACAGGGTCTGAAAAGTTTTAGACCAAGCACAATGTCACTAAGCAGCCAGTTTCTTGTCATTTAATCAGCAAGAGGAAGAAAGGGATATTTTCAAATGAGGAACTTTTAAATGTTGATTTCAGGGAGATTTGGGTGACCTCAGAAGCAAGAAGAAAGGCAATTGATTTTTTTTTTGCAAAATTACATCATAAGAGTAGCAAAGTCTTGCTACATTTGTATAGGACTTTGCTTAGACTACATCTGGAGTAATGTGCAGTTTTAGTCTCCTCTAAGGAAGAGTATACATGCATTGAAAGCAGTACAATGATGGTTCACAAGATTAATTCCTGCAAAGGGTTGTGCTATGATGCGCCTTTGAATAGATAGTCTGGAATTCAGAAAAATAAAGTGATCTCATTCTCAAGTCTCCCATGTTCATCTACTTTGATTATCTTAATGTTCTATTCCATTCTGTCATGGCTTCTTTCAAAGTCCTTATTGGAATATGGTGCAACAACTACAAAATGTAAAATTTTAATCTGGGTATGAACAAAATTGGTCAGCAGTTAAATAAAACAATTTGCTGCATAGGGCTGTACTAGTAATTAGTGTTAGAAATCGTATTATTTTTACAATACAGTTAATATAGCATCGAACCTAACATAATAAGATGTGTGCATTTTACCCTTTTAAAGTTTTTTTTAAAAAAATTGTAGAAATAGTTGTAGCAGAAAATTCCAAGGTTAAGGATAGAAATTCATTCAGATGTCACTTTGTACAGTTCTTTTCATCGCTCATATCAGTGCAGTCCTGAAAGTTGTCTCTGCAGCGACTCTTCGGTATGCAGTCACAGTCATTGAAGAAGACAGTAACACATTTCCATCCAGTACAGGCAGGGCACAGCAATTCTTCAAAACAAGTTAACAAGTTGACTTTTTAAATGTTCAAATTACAGAATATTTAAATCCATTGTTCTGTGATATTCATTAATATTTGTTGCCTTCCCCATAGTTAGTCAAAAGAAAAAGCTGTAATAAAACAGAAATTTTTGCACAAACCCTGCAGATCTGGCAGCATCTGTGGAGATAGAAACAGTTAACATTTCAAAACATTCTCATTCCACAGACACCAGACCTGCTGAGTTTCTCCAGCATTTTCTATTTAATTTCAGAATTCCAGCAGGCATGGAATTTTGCTTTTATCTTTTTGTCCTGGTGGGCTCCTGGCTTGAGTACTATTATCCCTGGCATGGAAGTTCTTGCTGCCTAGGTTAATTTGCTTTTATTGACTCAAGCTTTGCAGCTCCTGCTTCTAACCTTTTACAATTATTTACTGAGCAGACTTTGGGCCTGAAATGCATCTCTGTAGTGCCTGGTCTTTCAGTGCTATGGGTGCTGTTGAGCCACTAGAATGGTGTTCCCAAGATGTGTGCAGATATCTGGCCTATGTCATATATTGTTTCATGAAAACTTTAAAGTTTAATGCTGTTTTATCTTTCAGTGTTTCAGGCCACATCATCAACATGTGCAGTTGAACACAATTCAGCAAGATGATTCCCCTCCCACAAGTGCTATTTAATTGAATTATCTATTATTTTTAAGCTAATTGTATAATGATTTCTAGTGATGCTTACTGAGATTATAGGAGTGTTTGGTGGTTTTCAGGGTTGGTTAATAAATTTGCAGAGACTGGTATCCTGTCACCAAGGCCCTCTTTATTTACACATGAACAGTCCTTGACTTTAGTACTGCCTCATACAGAGTCAGCAGTGGCAGTATCTCACTCTTGCCTTATCTGTCAGCCAGGGTTCCCTGATTGGACCACATTAACAGCCCCAATCTGGGAACTCCTATGAGATCCAACTGGCTGACTTGTTAATATTGCAGAAATCTACTGGGAATGCTGTGACACATACTTAAAAGCTTCTAATTTTCTAGCCACTTGTGTCCAAGTAACAGCGTCTCTAAGATTTTGTTTAATTGAAGATGTGCAATACTTGGACTAATATCTTTCTCTTAGGTGCCATGCACATAAATATTTATAGTTTCTAGCAAGCATAGTGAGCTATATTGAAAGCCTGACTGATAATTTCGAATTAGGAGAAAGTGAGGATTGCAGATGGGGGAGATCAGAGTCGAAAGTGTGGTACTGGAAAGGCACAGCAGATCAGGCAACATCCAAGGTAGGATTCTTCTCAGAAGCTGCCGATTCTCCTGGTCCTCGGATACTACTTGACCTGCTTTTCCAGCATCCCACTCTTGTCTCTGATAATTTTGAATTGGTTGGTAGTGTAACTCTTGCTACATTTGGGATTGAGGTGCTGACCAATCGTAAAATAATATCTGATGTTGATTACTATTCTGAGTTTTAAAATCTGGTTGAGGATGGTCAGTATCCTAGGCGAAAGTGAGAACTGCAGATGCTGGAGCTTAGAGTCGAGAGTGAGTTGTTGGAAAAGCACAGCAGGTCGGGCTGCTTCTCAGATGCTGCCTGACCTGCTGTGCTTTTCCAGCACCACACTCTTGACTATGGTCAGTATTCTGCCTATTACAAGCTGCCTAATGGATGTGCAGTTCAATGTGATCCACCAAGCACTGCAACACAGCCTAAATACCTGGTATCACACTGGCACTAACATTCATGTAACAGATTCTCATCCGTGTATTAGGCAGAATGTCTTTTCAGCAAGAAAGCAGCATTCTGTCATTGGCGACCACCATTCATGTTGCTACTACTTAGTAGCAGCATGAAACATCTAGTTTTATCTGTGGCTCTAACTTTTGAGACTTGTTATCCATCCAGGACAATCAGAAGCAGACTGAAAGTGGCAGATTTAGGCCCTTTCCTGAGTTTGATAGGTAATAGGCAATGATCTGATCGAGGTAGTCATTATGTCATGACATAGCTTTGATGTCTGCTGTCAAAATGAAATATTTGCTATATTTAAATCTGCAACTGTATATAAGAATTTTCTTACTCTAATAAGATCCATCCTGTGCTCAAATTCACCCTTGAAATGGAGCAAACAAACTCTCATTCTGGATGTGGTATTTGCGAGAAACGTTAAGGGGTTCTATTGCTATCGACCACAAGTCCACCTTCAGTTGTCAGTATGTGCACTGGAATTTGTACAGTTCCATGTGCTTTTAGATTGATTCATCAGCTTGTGGGATGCTGTTCCTTGACACACTGCCTAATGGAATGTGGTGATCAATTGGAGTCAACTTGGCTTTTATGAATTCAAACACAAATTTTGGTCAAGGTGTTTCCATAGAGAATGGATCAGATCATAGTTAGCCCAATCAGAATCCAATCCATTTGCCACATAATATAAAATTATTGTTCCCTTTGAATGTTGGCATATAAGACACTTGTTTGACCTCGGCTAAAGCATTGTATATTGTACTTCAGGAAGGAGATGAAGTCGTTGAAGAGCATACAGAAGGCATTTAGGCGAATGGTTCCAGGGATGATAAATTTCAGAAATGAAGATACGCTAGAGAAGTTGGAGTTGTTTTCTTCGGAGAAGGGAGGTTGAAAAGACATAGGTGTTCAAAATCCTAAGCAGACTTTATGGTCTTATAGATCGGGTAAATAGGAGGAAACTGATTACACTTATGAAAGGATCAGGAATGAGAGAGTTCAGATTTAAAGTAACTAATAAATAAAAGTGACACGAGGAATATCATTTACACATAAGTGGTTAGGATTTGAAATGCACTGCATGAGAGTGTGGTGGGGGAAGGTTTGACTGAGGTATTAAGGGAATTAGATGGGTATTTGAAAAGTACAATGTGCAGGGTTACATGAGAATGGCACTAAATGAAATGCTCATTTGACGAGCGAGTACAGAAACAGTAGACTGAATGGCCTCCTGCACTGTAACAATTCTGTAATTTGGTTATTTTCAGCAATAGTCTATTTGACGTATGTGAGCGGGCTTCAACACGAATTTCCTTACAAATCTTATTGAGCTCCATCCGTGCTCAAATTCATTTTTGAAAGGGAACGGACTAATAAGCTGACTTTCTGGAAGAGCTAGTTGAGAGATCTGTTAAGTTGGTACTCATTTGTTAAGATACCAGGCAGAGAAATACCTCCTAGAAAGATTTATGGAAGTATAGGATGGTAAAATAAATCAATTCAGAGAGTCTTGTTACCATTACATGGATTACCAACATGGATTAGTCCCACATCCAGGTCCCACGTAAATTGTAGTAAAATTATATTGTGCATGAACATTAAAAGTATTTGATTACCTGATTCATCTGAACAGTCTCCGCAATGATTTCTTCCATCACACATTTTGTCCATATAGGTCCAGGATTTTTGGTTGTCACACATAAAAACTAAATATCTAGGGAGGCTATTAGGTAGGTCTCCTGATCAAAAGAGATAGAGGGATTGGTAACGATCAAAAAGTGATCAAAAAGTAATCATCAATGCTACCTTTATATATCTTTCATAAAATTGCAGGCAATGGGGTAGAATTGCCATGCAGTTTTTCCAGATCTGCTGGTATACTGTCAGCAGAAGATTAGCAGAAATAATAAAACAAAATGTTTCTCTGGAGTTCCCACAAAACTCGATCCCAAATAATATTTCTGAATTATATGTTCTTAGGATGTGGGAACAACACTTTTTGAGATGGTGCCAATTGGCCATTTAAATCAGCTGCTGTCTCCATACAGTTTGATTTTGGCATCCCTGCTGCACAGAAACTGGAGTGTGCACATCAGATGTGTTTTGTGCATTTATTTGGAAAGCCAAGGTATAGGCTTTGGAGAGGTAAGGTACCCCTGTGGAGGTAGTGGCACTCCTGTACCGTCGAGAAGGTGGTCAGGTATCTTCTGGGTTTGTTAACAATAGAGAGAACTGTCTAAAAGTTGCACAAACCCCTGGTTTTATAAAGCTGTCAAAGTGTCAAATTTATACAGCTCTATGAAAATGCATCAGAGCTTCAAAATGTGTTTTTATGAATGAGGAAAGTTTTCTCCAAATAAAAACATAGAACTTGAAAGTAATTTAACTTTTTTAAAATCTTGTGTGGATGGCTACGAATAGATACTAAGTGAGTTGGCATAGGAGATGAAGGAGTAAAGAGTGGAACTGTGGGTTGGCATGTTGGCACTAAATTGGTTACAATGAACCATGTGGATGTGTAGCAGGAAACAGTGTGGTATAGAGGGCATAACGGACCATTGAGGATGAATAGGGGGATTGAATGCACAGGGGTTATCACATGCAGTAGGGGATAGGTAGAGGGCAGTAGTGGCACAGATTTGGCTTTGATGGAGCATGGAGTGTGTGGTGGTAAGGTGAGAACTGGAAGAATAATTTATATTTGATTCTTTTGTTTCTAGACTGAAACCCCAGGGTGGGCTTTCTTCCCAGTGTGAATTGGAAACTAGCAGTCTCCTCTGCTCTTTCTGGGTCATCAGTCTTAACTTCCAGTCCCCCCTGCATCCTTGTCAGTTTCATGGAGCCGGGAATTATCTGCCTCTGTGCATCTGACATAGGAATGAAAGTTGAGGCCATGAAAGAGTTCAGACGAACATGGAAGCTGAAATGAATTCAAACCAACTCAAGTGGACTGAAAATTTCAAACAGAAATAGGAAGAAAGTGTATAGGAATATCAGACATGTAAAACTGATGAACATTGAAATATAAAGTAAAGCAGTGACATTGCAGGTACAAAGAAAGAGACAGAAGTTCACACACAAATGACAATAGAAGATCAGATGCACAGGGAGAAGGGAAATCAGATATGCAAGCTCACAGTGAAGAAGCAGAAATCTAGAGAACTCTAATATGCCATTGTATTGAAGAATGTTACTGTTCATTTCCCCAGAAGCATTAATAGTGTAAATAATCAGATGGTATGTTGACCATTAAGGTTGTTAATTTACAGATGCAGGCAGCAACAGAAAGGAAACAAGAACTCAGTAAATGATAAACCAAACATTGCTATTCAAGCTTAAGCATAATGGAAGTAAATTATGTAATTATATCTTCCTCCATACCAATACTGTACATATATCGGCTTCTCAAAATAAGCTAGTACAAAATTGGGAATGAGTAAGCATTTGAGATAAACTCTCCAGAGGTACCAAGTGCTTGTTCCAATGTAAAAAAAAAAGTGTGGAATATATACCACAGTACAAGTTTGATTCATCCTCTCCATTGCTGCAGTCTACTTTGCCATTGCACATCTGTGTGGACATGATGCAGGTTTTGTGGTCATCGCACAGAAAGCCAGTTGTGTTTGAGGTGGTTTTACACAATCGAGTTGCTAAAGAAAACAAATGGGAAGAATAAAAATGTATCTTGATTAATATTGTCAATAGGAATACTTACACCACCTGCTGAAGCAGTTTTTTAAATTTAAGTCCTATGGTATTGAATAACTCATGTTCTGATTCTGTTGCTAACTTAACACCATAAAGGGATCAGTTTTCTTCGGATACTCTAGTTGCCAAACAGGCTGAAGTAGTCTGGACAGGGTTTTAAGCCGCAATGCTGATTCACCCGTTTTGAGCTCAAGATGCAATCTTGGTAAACGTGTAGGTGTGTGCTCTGGGAATGGCTGATCAAAGAATTATTCAACAATAACTTCAAATGACTCCTAGCAATCATTAAGGAGACTGCATGCATCTTGGTGGTTAGAATTTAATCCTTCACCTGCTCCCAACTGAAACCAGCTTTTTTTTTTGAAAACCAGGAGCAGGAGTAGGCCATTTGGCTTCTCGAGACATTCAGTGAAATCATGACTGATCTGACTATGGCATGAACAACTCCACATTCTCAGTGACCTTCAGTAATCCTGATTCCTTCAGCAGTCAAGAATTTATCTACGTGCCTTAAAAATATTCAGTGATGCTGTCTACATCACATTCTGCGCTCAAGATCCTCCAAGAGAGAGAAAATAGAATCCTCATCTCCCTTTGAAATGGGAGACACCTTGTCTGTGTCCACTACTGCACAGTCAATCATTCTCAGGATCTTACATGTTTCAATAAGATCACCTCACATTCATCTAAACTCCAATGGACACAAGCTCAATCTGTTCAGCCTTTTCTCATAGGATAATATGTAGATCACAAGAGGTAAGAGCAGAAGTGGTCATTTGGTCCATCAAGTTCACTCCACCATTTAATGAGATCATGGCATATTTGATAATCCTCAAATGCACTTTCCTGTTTTATTTCCATAACCCTTCATTCCCTTACTGATTGGAAATCCGGCTATCCTTGAATATACTTAGCACCCAGCCTTCTATCGTAAAGAATTTCACTGGAAGATAAAAATAACCCTAATCCTAAAATACATTACTCTCAGAGATTAAAAAATCCTCCTCATCTCAGTCTTAAATGGGTGATGGCTTTCTCTGAGGGTATGTCCTCTGGTCCTAGACTCCCCCATAAGGGGAAACAACTGCTCTGCCTCTACACTGTCAAGCCCCCATGAATCTTCTATGCTTCAGTAAGGTCGCCTCTCATTCTTCTAAAGTTTAAGAAGTACAGAACCAACCTACTCAATCTCTCAACTAGTTAAGAAGATCAAAACTGTTCTTAGTATTCTAACTATGGAATGACTTATGCCTTCTATTGTTTTACAAATACTTTTATACTCCATTCTCTTGAAATAAAGATCAAAATTCCAATTGCTTTTCCCATTACCTGCTGGACTTAGTATACTAACTTCAAGTGATTCATGTACAATGACCTTCAAATCTCTCTGTTCAGTAGCTTTCTGCAGTCTTTTTCTATTTAAATCATGTTTAGCTCCTCTGTCTTTCCTGCCAAGAGTGTAATCTCACGTTTTCCTAGATCATATTCTATCTGCAAAGCTTTTGTCCATTTACTGAACTTGTCCATATCCCTCTGTAGATTCCTTATGTCACCCTCACTATTTGACTTCACATGTATTTTTTTGCAATCTGCAAATCAGGCAAGAGTACTATCACTTCTATCATCTAAGTCATTAGTATCTGTTGTAAATAATGATGGCCCCAGCACTGATCTGTGACACTCGATTAGTTACAGGTTTCTGGCCTGAAAATGCCTCCTTTATCCAAACTTTGTTTTCTAATACTTAGCCAATCCTCTTTCCATCCTTATATATTACCTCCAATGATGTGGGCTCTTACTGTGTACTCTTATGTGACCTTATTGACTTTCCTTGGGAAATCAAATATATTACAACTGCAGATTCCCTTTTATTTACCCAGCTTAACCTGCAGATAGGATAACTTCTTGAATTTTGGCAGTTGTTGACACAGTGGTAATGCCACTGGACCAATAATCCAGGTTCAAATCACATTGAGGTTGCTGATGGAAATTCAATTTGTAAATCTGGAATTACTGATAAAGAAAATATCGGTCATGGTGACTGTGACCTGTAACAACTGTTATTGATGGATGTAAAAATCTGTCTCATTTACCAGTGCCCTTGAAGGATAGAAATCTGACATCCTTACCCTGACTACCTACATGTGATCCTAAACTATAGCAATGTGATTGACTCTCAACCGCCCTCTGAAATAACTGGCCACTCGGTTTCAAGGACAATTAAGGAGGGCCACAAATGCTGATGAGGCTAAATCGATGGATGTCTCGACAGAGAGCCTATTGCACATTTGAAAGCAAGGGGAGCAATGTACACCTGGGTGATGGTGACAACTTTGCCTCCTCTGTTTCATCACCTCTAGCGTTTGACTCTCTCCATGTGCAAAATATAAATGTCAAAGGGAGGTACAGCATAAAGAGAGGTCAATGTTGTTGGATGGCCAGGAAGTGGGCGGTCTGTATGCCTATACATTGAATGGACCTGTGACCAAAGTTCTCTCCCTCTAACAGCCCTATCATTAGAGTTAACTGAAGTCCCCTCCTTCACAATTCCCTTACCCTACCCACACTGAGTGTGGTCAGAGTAATTTTCTCCCCCTTTGCATGCTTTTGACTTGCATCACGATGGAAGATGACAGTAAGTGCTCTTCTGCCAGTGGATTTAAGTCTTATCAATAACGGGTCTATGAGCCCCTTGATATCCATATCCCCTTCCCAGTAGTTCATCTCATAAACTTTACAGTTTTCACATTTCCCAAAGTCCCCACCCATCCCATCAAATGAGTCTAGACCATCCTGCCTTTCCCCTCCAGTCCCTGGCAATTGATGTGACCATACACGGTTATTTTAATATCCTTCCACTTTGAAGCCAAGGTATTCCTGTATACCCCCTCCTACATTATATAACTCGCAGCTATGCTTTTCTGTAATCCACACCCGCCTCTTGCAAAACCACAAATCAAATACAACATGATTAGCTATCCTCCAGTGAGGTTCCTTTGTTCAAGAAGGGCAACAGGGATAGGCCTGGTTCCTATAGACCAGTTAAGCTGATGTCAATGGTAGGGAAATTACAGGAAAAAATTCCAAAGGACTGGATTAATCAATACTTGGCAAAGCAGGGATTGATCAGGCATAGTCAGTACTGACTTATTCGAGGGAAATTCTGTCTGGCTAATTTAATTGGGTTTTTTGAAAGTTGACTAAACATTTTGATGAGGGTAATGTAGCTGATGCAGTTTACATGGACTTCAGTAAGGCATATACAAGGTTTGACATGAAAGTCTGGTCTAACAGGTAAGAGGCCATGGGATCCAAAGCAAGTTGGCAAACTGGATCCAAAATTAGCTTGCAAATGGGAGGGAAAGGGTGATGCTGGAGGGTTATTTTTGTGATTAGCAGCCTGTGACCAGCAGTGTACTTCAGGGATTGGTAGTGAGACAGTTACTATTTGTTATGTACATTAATGAATTGTTTGTGAATGTAGAAGCCGAATGTATAATTAATAATTTTGTAGCTGACATGAAAATTGGTAGTGTTGTTGAGATTGAAGAGGATAATCTCAGTCTACCATCTGATATTGATCACCCACTAAACTGGGCAGAGAAATGGCAGATGGAAGATAATCCTGAAAAGTGATGCATTTTGTGATGCTTAATAAGGGAAGGTTATATGGAATGTTTTGTAGGACCCTAGGGAGTAGTGAGAGACAAAGCGATGTTGGTGTACAAGTCAAAAGATCCCTGAAGGTGTCAGCACAGGTAGACGGGGCAGTGAAGAAGCTATATGGGATGCTTGTCTTCATTAACTGGGACATAGAATGTGGCAGCAAGGAAGTCTTGTTCATTTGCAAGGCCTCCCCATAATTGAGGATTGGGATATTTATCAATGGTTTAGTTGCCCTGCACCATTCATGGCTGGATGTGGCAGGACTAGAGTTTGAATCCAATCTGTTGAGTAGGGGTTTGCTTGGCTCTATGTTTCGGGTACTGCTTTTGCTGTTACAGGCAAATAACTTGATGAAGCTAGAATACAGGACTGAGACCTCATTTTCTGGTCTACCAGTGCTGCTCCTCACATGCCCTTATATACTTTTCATTAAACCAGGATTGATCCCCCAGCTTGATGGTAATGGTAGTGTGGGGCGTATACCTGGCCGTGAGGTTACAGATTGCAGTTGAATGCAATAGTGTGCGGTGCCACTGGCCCGCAGCGCCTCAAAGATTTGCTGTTTTAATTTGCTGAATTGTTCAAAATTTATTCCGTTTAGCACAATGGCAGTGCCACATGACATGGTGGAGGGTATCCTCAATGTGACTTTATCTCCAAAAGGACTGTGTGGGGATCATTCTAATCAATATTGTCATGGATAGATAGCATCTGTGACAAGTGGTTGGGGAATATGCTCTAATAAATTCTTTTTTCCTCTTGTTGCTTGCCTCACCAGCTGCTGATGATCCAGTTCAGTTCTTCAGGAGTCTGCTAGTGCATTACTGCAAAGGGTGGTACGTGCATGGAACAAGCTGCCAGTGGAAATGGTGGCAGCAGGTAGAATTCCATTTAAAAAGCATCTTCATGGTATATGAATAGGATAGGTTTAGAAGGATATGGGCTAAATGCTGGCAAATGGGACCAAGTCAGATTGGGATGTCTGGCTGGTGCAGATGAGTTGGATCAAAGGGTATGTTTCCATGCTGTATAACTCTATGACCCTATAACTTTATAAAACATTGGTTAGGGCAAAAATGGAATATTCCAGATGCCACACTATCAGAAGGATGTGACTGCACTGGAGAGGGTATAGAGGAGATTCACCAGGATAAAACGTTGCCTGGGATAAAAAGTCTGTTAAGAAGAGAAACTGGATGGGCTGGGTTTGTTTTCCTTGGAGCAGAGTAGGCTGAGAGGGTTCTGATTGAGATATACAAAATTATGAGAGGCATGGACAGAATAGGTCATGGGACTCTTTTCTCCACAGCAGATGTATCTAAGACCAGAGGGCACATGTTTAAAGTAAGTAGTCAGTGGTCACGAGAAAATCTGAGAAGAGAAATTTCACCCAGAGGGTGGTAGAAATATGGAATGTGCTGCCTGAAAGGTTGGTGGAAGTAGGTACTCTTACAATGTTTAAGAAGCATCTGGTTGAGCACTTAAAATGTCAGGGCATAGTAGGCTATGGACCAAGTGCGGGTAAATGGGATTAGTGTAGTTTGGTGTTTGTTGGCCAACATAGAAATGGTAGGAAAAAGGGTATATTTCTCTGCTGTATAACTCTACGTAAAGCATTAAAGATAGAGCAAGATGATCTTGATGTCAAGATGGGCCTTGGCGGACTTCTCATCCAATTCTGCCACACATCTCAAAGTAACCCATGTTACTCAGACCATCAAAGGATTCCATCCTACGAATTTCTGCCTGCCAACTTTACTTGTGACAGGAAAAGATACAATACCCAGCTTTAGTTTGGGTTATGCACACACAACTACAGGCCACCTTATAAACTACTTGCTTCTAGGGACAAATTCAGAGCACCTCAATTTAACTCTTCAAAAATCCTTCATCACATGAGAAGTTTCTGTCCACAGATTGATGTTCATCTGTGTGTTACCATACATACCCTTTTTGCACCAGCTACATACCTGTGTGTTTGAGCAATGGAGGGTTATGGGGAATTCAAATAACACCCATTCATTGCAACTACATTTTCCTGCAATTTCCAGACTACAACATTGACAGTGGTTCAAAAGTGCTTCATTGGCTGCAATGTAATTTAGGAACATCCTTACATTGTAAAAAAAATGTAAATCTCTATTTCCTTCTTTATTTATGTCCTTTATTGCCAGAATCTTGTTCCTCTAACTTTGTAGATAACGTTGCACCTCCAAGTGAGACAGGACTAAATTTTAATTGAAAGGGACAATTTTATAAGAGTAAAAATTGACTTGTTCCTTTGCTTTTAATCTTTATCAAAATTTTTCTTTTTGTGCAATCCTTGCCTTGAGATAATATGATTTATGACTGAGAGTATATACAAGTAATTTAAAAGGCTTACATTTATTGAATGAATTTTTACACTTTTTATTTAACGAGTGTGGAATATTGAATGCAGAGTTCAAGATTTATTTGATAAAGCAATATCATTCTCATGGAAACTCACCACAATCCCTAAAAGCATTCAAACCAAAGTACGAAGAAAACTAGAAGGAATCAACATCCCTATGCTGTGTCACAAACTCCAAGTTCAAATATCAACTCGGGAATTGATGGTGATGAAATTTGTGTCACATTGCAGCTGAACAGGTTGATTTAACACTGCAGTAGCTGCGCCCGCCCACCCCCCCCCCCCCCCCCCCCCCCCCCCCCGCCCACCAACATTGAAATACTCCACATAGAAGTTCTAGTCAAGTCTTCATTCTGAAGACTATCATATACATCAAATAAGAAAATCAAGATGATGGTTTACTGACACATGGCACTTACCTAAAGCCTGGGAATTCAGGTATAAGGAGATGAGGGTTAAATCAATGCACAGGTAATACTAGTGTTTATTAGAATAGAATCCCTACAGTATGGAAACAGGCCCTTCAGCCCAACAAGTCCACACTGACCCTCCAAAGTGGAGCCCACCCAGACTCATTCTCCTACCCTATACTTACCCTACACTATCCCTGTAACCCCACATTTCCCATTGCTAATCCACCTAACTTACACATTCCTGGACACTATGGGCAATTTAGCATGGCCAATCCACTTAACCTGCACATCTTTGCACCAGATCACCCAGAGGAAACCCACACAGACACATGGAGAATGTACAAACTCCACACAGTCACCCAAGGTTGGCATTGAACCTGGATCCCTGGCACTGTGAGGTAGCAGTGCTAACCACTGAATCACCGTGCCACCCCTAATATATATATATCTCACACTATAGCTATAATGCAAAAAATGGCAGTATAGTTCAGGTTAAGTACTGACTATCCAACTTTCTATTGGGAATAATTTCAGCTTCTATTCACATGCTTCATGTATTGTAAATCTTCAACAACACTCAGGAATATTGCAAAACTCACTAGTTTAGTCATTTTTTTCGATTCATTCACAGCATGAAGGTTTCACTAACTGTTCTTAAGAGCCATTTTCTTGAACAGCTGCAATCTATGTTGAGTAGGTGCATCCACAGGGTTGTTAAGACAGAGTTACAGAATTCTAACCTGGTGACAGTAAAGGAATTAGCAAGAGTGATAACAAAAATGGATGTCAATGGGGTGTCAATCAAGCATGCTGATTACAGTTTAGTATACAAGAAGGACTCATTTCCGAAGTTCCTACCACATGTTTTGCTTGAGAGCTTGTTTCTCATAGTTGAAGAATTTGACACAGCCTCAAGACAGAGGGCCAATAATTTAGGACCAAGATGAGGACGAACATGGACACTATATTATTGAATATATTCAAAAATGGGAACTCTCAGGGATATGGGAAGCAGGCAGGAAAGTAGAATTGAGGTTGAATATAAGACATAATAGAGCAAGCCTGAGAGCCAAACAACCTATTCCTGCTAATTCTTTCGTTGTTAAATCAATTTGATTAAGAGCGATCTGCTTAGCTAACACCAACACCCCATCCCTACAAAGGAAGGTCATTGAATTAGTTAATGCACAATAGTAGTTTACTTTTTGAACTAAACTACATTTAATATCACAAGCCTTTCGTTTTTGTTTATTATGTGAAATAAGCAATGAAAGTTTGATTTGCAAAGCATAATGCAACAGCAAGCTAGGTTCTCATGAAAATTATAATTCATTATGACTTATACAAATGGCAATAAGTAGCACAAATTTTATAACAAGCATGCAGAGAAGTAATTTATCAAATCCAGTCATCACAATGCACTGAAGCTGCAAGACACAATAATAAAATACTTTCAGATGTTCATACTCATGAGAATAATGGACACAATTGATCAGTAAAAGTCTGCCTCTTAAGTGGAAGAACATGTGCAAAACATTGTCATATGTGACACATTATAGCCCATTACTGTCACCCCAGCTAAGTCCAGTGCCTCCCCACAGGCTAGATACTGAGCTCAGAAGTTTCCTGGTTTATTTGGCTCAGGTATGAATGGCTTAACCAGCTGAATCATTGGAGGAGGCAGAATGACATTTCCAATAATTATGTACAATAAATGCTGGGAAGGCAAATAAATTCACAACATTGATCTTCAGGCTGTTTCTTGACAAACTTGTTATAGCGTCACCATCAATTTTAATTATGTTAACATTTTCATACTTAAATTTTGGCACCATTGGGATTTTCTAGTGTTGGATACATTGATAGAGTAGCATGAAACTGCAAAGTACATAACGTATAGGACAGGAAAGAAATTGCTTTCAAAGCTGTATCTAATCTCTGTGGAGGAGGGGAATAAAACGCTCAAGTTTCACTCCCATGATTAATATCATCTGAAACTTCTCTGTTGTAATTACTACCAGGTGATCATTCTTAATGTAACAATATTTACTTTAAACAAGCTGAACACATTTATATTACGGTTACATACTTAGCTGGTTGGGTGGTATTCCAAATATAATCACACAGGCTAAAGCAGCTGCCATTGCCCCAAGAATGAGCAAGATTACACATGTGATTAAGAGGCATCTCCTGGGAAAATGGTTCCTGGAGTCTTAAGAAGAAAGGGTTATAAGATAGGTCAGCTTTCAAATGCTGGAATTTGTACATCGTAAATATGTAGGGGTCAACATCACCCCACACCATTTCAAAGTAATTGCAAAAAAAATTTATGTTAGCTAACAATCACTCTATAATTGGTGCATTAAAATGTTAGAAGAGCAAAGCATTTCCACTAATTTAAATTGAATTAACATAGAAAGAGGAATTCGCACCATTTGGATCTCTTTTTAAAATAAGTCAAAAAGAACTGAAATTAATTTTAACATTTCACTCAAATACTTCAGTATTACACTCAAATTCTCTTCAACGTTTTTTCCTGATAGTAGTAGGTTTTGCTGGAGGATTGGTGATATTAGATACCGGTCCTCTGCCATCCTTTTCTGTGTCATAATCCTCACTGCCATCCATGATTTTTTGTAGAAGGCTACTTTTCCATTGAATAAATTATGCTTCATACAATGCAAAATGAAACTACTGATAATATAAATATATATACACAACTATTCAAAATAGGAGCAGGAGGCCATTCAACCGCTTGTGTTTGATCTACCATTTGAAAAATCTTGGATGATTTGATTGTAGCCTCGAGTATCCTTTTCTCTCTACTCCTTGTACTCTTTAAATCCCTTGTCAATTAAGAATTTGTCAAACTCGACCTCAAAAATATTTAATGACCCTTACTCTACAGCTCTCTGAGGGAGAGAATACCACATACCACTAAGAGACAAAAAACTATTTGTCTTAAATGGAAACTCATTATTTTAAAGTTGTGTGCCATAGTTCCAGTCTCTCCAAAAAGGGAAATGTTTGTTGTATGAGATTTTTTCTGATGGTCCTAGATGTCTGTGTAGGTGGAGGGGGTAAAATGTGGGATTTGGAGGATGGTGAACATTTGAGGCATAACGGCACAAGACAGGTTTCATATCTTAGAAAGTTTATCAAATAACTCAGTTTCACATATCTCACACTCAAGCTGACTGTGACGTTGCATTGTGCTCCATCATTAATGTCCCAATAATTTCAGGCTCGGCCTCTCCTTCTTCCTCAGCCTGCCAATCTGGTTTGAAGTACAGAGGAGGTCATTCCTAGCGTCCAAATCCCAGGAACCATTTTATACTGTCACTGCCACAACAGGCAAATGTTACTTTGAGATCAAGGGCAGTCTGTCTCATTTCACCTTTGAAATTCAACTCTTTTGTCCATATTTTGACCAAGAATGCAATGTGGTCAGGACCTGAGTGGTTCTGGTGGAACATAGCCTGAGTATTGTTGAAAAAATATTTGCATTTATATAGTGCCAGTTATAGCCACTAGTCCCAAGGAACTTTACAGCAAATATGTTAGTTTTGAAATTTAACCAGTTTTTTAATGTAGGAGATGTGACACTCAATTTGCGCACATCCTGTTCTCACAAACAGCAAAGTCACGATGGTCTGTTATTGTGATGATGCAAGCTATAGGGTGTTGATCAGGGATAACCCCCCTGCCTTTTCAAAGCATTCTCACAATATTGTTTACATTTACCCACAAGGTGTAGTTTTAGTTTAACATCATATCTGAAAGATGGTGTTTGGTGAGTAAGTCCTGCATGACAGCACTGACAACAAAACCTTCTACATATTTTCCTAATCAACATATTCCTGGATGTTAATATCTACCTCTGGAGGTAATGGGACTTGAACCCAGGCCTTTTTGTCCATTGTGAGACAATGCCCCAAACAAAACTTTCTATCATCTTACTGATGATTGACAGCAAACTGATAAGGCAGTAATTAGCCGAATTGAATTTGTCCTGCTTGTTGGGAACATGATAGACCTCAGCAATTTTCCACAATGTTAGGTAGATTCCAATGTTGAAGCTGATAACATTTTGTTTGAGATGGTTCTAGTTCTGGAGCACAGCTTGGAGATTGTTTGGGTCTGTCATTTAATTAATAAACAATTGCATGACAGAGGGTGGTGGTGGAGGGTTGTTTTTCAGACTGGAGGCCTGTGACCGGTGGAGTGCCACAAGGATCGGTGCTGGGCCCTCTACTTTTTGTCACTTACATAAATGATTTGGATGCGAGCATAAGAGGTACAGTGAATAAGTTTGCAGATGACACCAAAATTGGAGGTGTAGTGGAAAGCGAAGAGGGTTACCTCAGATTACAACAAGATCTGGACCAGATGGGCCAATGGGCTGAGAGGTGGCAGATGGAGTTTAATTCAGATAAATGCGAGGTGCTGCATTTTGGGAAAGCAAATCTTAGCATGACTTATACACTTAATGGTAAGGTCCTAGGGTGTGTTGCTGAACAAAGTGACCTTGGAGTGCAGGTTCATAGCTCCTTGAAAGTGGAGTCGCAGGTAGATAGGATAGTGAAGAAGGCGTTTGGAATGCTTTCCTTTATTGGTCAGAGTATTGAGTACAGGAGTTGGGAGGTCATGTTGCGGCTGTATAGGACATTGGTTAGGCCACTGTTGGAATATTGTGTGCAGTTCTGGTCTTCTTCCTATCGGAAAGATGTTATGAAACTTGAAATCGTTCAGAAAAGATTTACAAGGATGTTGCCAGGGTTGGAGGATCTGTGTTACAGGGAGAGGCTGAACAGGCTGGAGCTGTTTTCCCTGAAGCGCGGAGACTGAGGGGTGACCTTATAGAGGTTTACAAAATTATGAGGGGCATGGATAGAATAAATAGGCAAATTCTTTTCTCTGGGGTCGGGGAGTCCAGAACTAGAGAGCATAGGTTTAGGGTGAGAGGGGAAAGATATAAAAGAGACCTAAGGGGCAACTTTTTCACACAGAGGGTGGTACGTGTATGGAATGAGCTGCCAGAGGATGTGGTGGAGGTGGTACAATTGCAACATTTAAGAGGAATTTTGATGGGTATATGAATAGGAAGGGTTTGGAGGGATATGAACCGGGTGCTGGCAGGTGGGATGAGATTGGGTCAGGATATCTGGTCGGCATGGACGGTTTGGACCGAAGGGTCTGTTTCCATGCTGTACATCTCTATGATTCTATGATTGATTAACTCAGTGGCTTAGTTTATTTAACACAGTAAAGTGCAAGTTATGTAGCAGAGAGTGCATCTGATTTCTGTGGAATGTTCTGCTTGCACTTCCACATCTAATTGATTGACAACATTGGTATACACCACACATGGAGTCCTTAAGCATGAACATCCTAAAAAGGCAAGGTACACATTCAACCTCCATCTTCTTCCCAAAAGAAAGCTTAACTATTTATAAAGTTAAAAATCACACAACACCAGGTTATAGTCCAACAGGTTTAATTGGAAGCACACTAGCTTTTGGAGCGACGCTCCTTCATCAGGTGATTGTCACAATCACCTGATGAAGGAGCGTCGCTCCGAAAGCTAGTGTGCTTCCAATTAAACCTGTTGGACTATAACCTGGTGTTGTGTGATTTTTAACTTTGTACACCCAGTCCAACACCGGCATCTCTAAATCATAACTATTTATAGCAATTGAGCTGAACCTCTATAACATAGTTAATTTGTTGATGCATTGGGACCTCATGATTCTGATTTTGTCTGAAAGTGTCACTGACTGATTGCTACAGTCATCGGTCTGTTGTTCATGTTTGTGTTATGAAGTTTTTATTTCATGTACTGCAATTGCTATTCCAGAATTTAGTTAGCCTGATGCACTATGGCCAAGTTTTGTTCCTTAGCATCATCTGGTGTATTTTGAAACTTCTGATTTGGCACTCTGAATCTTCTTATTCTATCAAAGTTTTAGCCTCCTGTTGGTCCAGTATATTTTCTCCTTAATAACCTGCACTAACAACTTTATATCCTTTTCCCTTTTTTGTTTTCTTTGAAGCTTTGACCTTTCCACTTGCTGCTTCAGTGGCTGTTTGATTTCCACTATGCCCTGCTTGGATTCTTTTACTATAACACAATTCCAAGCATTTCTTTCTGACATGGCTGTCTCACAAGTGATTTGCAGGTCCTGGATGCATGTGCTGAGCGTTCCCATCTGTTTTTGCATGTGTGCCATTTTCTCCAGTATTGCTTTGAGGTCAAGCTGACGTTTCTGTGGCTGCCCCTGATGAGCCTGATTTGTTTTATCCAGATCATCCTGTAAACCAGCAATCTTTCTTATTGGTTTAATAAGACAGAACTTGTTGTTTATTTGCTTCTATTCTTTCTCTCTCAACTCTCCATTCATCTTTGTGAGTTCAGCAGATATATCCCCTAAAAACTTCCTCATCTCAGATACAAATGTTAGTGGACGCAGAGCCTTTTTAAAGGGAAAAGTAGTTGGATTATTGATAAGGGGTGCAAGGTTATTGTGCTTAGGTGGGAATATAGAGTAAGTAACACAGCCATTATCTTGTTGAATAGCAATGCAGACTCAAGGCTGCTGCTCTGAATTTGTCTAAGACATACTGAAGTCCAAAATCAATGTTGAGGATCCCCAGGGCCATTCCCTCCTGATGGTATAGTGCTGTGTCATTATTTCTGGGACATATTTTCTATCTTACCAATGGACTGGAAAAGATTACATAAGGCATTGCAATTGCCAGGATAAACCGATATATGTGTAAGTGAGGAGCTCTGAACTTGAGCAAGTGATTAAATATTAGGTGCTACTCTTTGTAGGAGTCTCTGAGGAGATTTCTGAGTTCAAGCTGTCATGATGTTCTGCTTCGTGTTGTCCTGAGCTAGCAGAGCCATGGTCTTCTCACCAGTAATATTAAAGTATTTTTTAAAATTCTTAATGGAACGGGGGTGTTACTGGCAAGGCCAACATTTATTGTCCAACCGTAATTGTGTAGAGGACAATAAGAGTCAATCATATTGCCCTGGGTCTGGAGTCACATGTGGACCAGGGAAGGATGGTAGATTTCCTTGCCTAAAGGAAATTGTGAACCAGATGGATTTTTACAACAGTCACCATTAGACTAGCTCTTAACTCCAGATTTTCTCTGAATTCAAATTTCACATTTGCTATCATGGGACTTAAAACTTGTTCTTTGAACATTAATACAGGATTCTGGATTAGTAATTCAATGACTACACTAATGACTTATTGAATGGTAGAACTGTGAAGGGTGTAGCATGCTTTAAATATTTGTGATATTAGATTAGATACCATACAGTATGGAAACAGGCACTTTGGCCCAACAATCAACACCGACCCTCTGAACAGCAATCCACCTAGACTCATTCCCTGATCCTATACTTATCCCTGACTAATGTACCTAACACCATGGGCAATCTAGCATGGCCAATTCACCTGGCCTGCAGATCTTTGGATTGTGGTAGGCTGGAATCGAACCCAGGTCCCTTGCACTGTGAGGCAGCAGTGCTAACTACTGAGCCACCATGATGGAATATGACTTGGAGAACAGTACAGTACTCTTTCTGAATTGTCCAAACGCCAAAAATACTCTTGATGCCTTGTTTTAGTGTCCTCTGCCACCACTCAGGCCATCCTTACATGTTATTTGTGGATATCTGTCACCCAGGTGTTATCCCTTCTGTGACTTCCTTCTCTGAGTAGGTCATACAGGACTCCTCTTTTTCCCTATGAAGGGATTGTGTCAATTTCCAAACTTTTGAGCATTGAATCAGAGGATCCTCTGTAAGTTCGTCACACTGAGGTAGTGAAAGCCTTTCCTGTTAAAATAATTGAACAGAGGTTTTCTGGAATCTATGAAACAAGCTGATTGCCATTGACTACACCGTGCTCCTTGGGAAAGCCATTAAAACTTTCTAAACATGCATGACGTCATTTCATTGACATTACCATGATGTCGCAAGGTATGCATTCCCTAACTTCCCAGAGAGTGTGCCAGTGAACAAATGAATGCATTTCCACTTTTAGTCTGATTGACTGAACAGAATTTCCATAGCTGTCCCAAATAATCTGTTGTGATTCATTTGACAGCACTCTTGTTTCTGGTCACAAGGCTCTGGATTCATATCCTACTTCAGGGCTTGAATTCAGAAATAAGTCTAATACTCAGACATAGTGACCAACTCTTGGGAAATAATTTTCTAAGAGACATTGTACAATGGGAATTGGGGTTCACCCTGAAGGTGGGGATGATTGGAGGTTCAGAGTTACTAGCAGCCTGTGAGCAGGGAGGCGGACATTTACGAAAATTGTTGATTTATGAAATTGCCTGGCAGCAGGCAACCTCAGACATGTGAAAACCAACTCATTGGAGATGGTTCCATAATATCTGGGGCTGTTAGCCATCCTGTGTTCCATTGCAGTACCGAGGGAGTGCTGTGCAAGTGAGGGTCCTGCCTTTTGGGTGATGTGTTAAATAATAGCCCTATCTGCTTTCTAGGCTGAATGTAAAGATCCATTGGCACTATTTCAAAGAAGAGCAAAGATGTTATCCCTGGTGTCCTGCCTGATATGTATCCTTTGATCAACATCACAAAAACAAAGTTTCTCTGGTCACTTATCATTGTTGCTTGTGAGCATTTATTGTGTGCATATGAATGCCCATGTTCCCTACATTATATCAGTTCCTACACTTCAAAAATATCCATTGGTTGTTAAGTGCTGTGAGGTATTACAAAAAGAGCTGTATGAATTAAAGACATATGATGGCATAAATGTTGAAGCTGATGGACACCTTCACAGCCACTTGTGGGCAGCTGAAAGTCTTCCTGCAGTAAGTCTCAGTGTTGGCTTAATGCCTTATTGGTAACATGCATAACAAGTCAGAAAACTCCTCAGTCTTGTTGGTTGTATATTCCACAATGGAGGTGGGAAGGGGCCATGGTGTGTGGAGCATGGTTATAATATCCAGTGGGCTACCCGCTGCTTCACACCACTGTGCACAGGCTTCTGTCCTCCTACAATGGCATAATAGGATATAGAAACACAGAAGCAGGAGTAGGCCATTCAATCCATTGAGCCTGCTTTGCTATTCCAGATAATGGCTTACCATCTAACGCAATGCCATTTTCCTATACATTCCCATATTCACTGATGTCATTAATGCCTGGACATCCACAGAGAATGCCATACCTGCACTTGTTTGATATTGAATGCACGTAGACAATGTTGGGTCACAGTCTAGCAGATGTAAGTAAAGGTGTTCGGAAGCAGAATGGAAAAAGAAATTCCCATCTGTAGACATTTTCAGGTTGAGAAATACCTTACTTTAAACTATATTCCTGAAAACTCAGGAATATTGTGCTGGTGGCTCTCATTTTGACAGATTCAAAAGTGAGTTGAGACTCTGGGGGGGAATCAGGCTTTATTGCTTTTTTTTGCTACATTGCTAGACTAAATGTGAGAAATGAATGTGTGATGTGCTACCACCATTTTAGGGACATTACTTATGATGAAACTTGGCACATATACTGCATTAATCATGGAAAATTAAATCCATCAAATAAGTTTGATAAAATGTCCTTAGCTGTTATACTTAGGTGAAACTTACTCACATGATTCTTCCATCAATACAGTTTGCAGTTTGTAAGAATTGATGGTGCTTGTAAATGAGACTGCTTTCATATATTTGGCATTGAAAATGAAATTGAGACTGTCCAGGATCCCTCTTTTAGACTCACTGTAGATCTAATGTCAAAGTGATTTCAAGCAATTTGAATGTATTTCCCAATGTACAGGAGTTTACTGCATAAAAATGTTTGTAACTCACCTCTACTTGGTATTGAACCAGCTGCCGCAGTCAGCAAAGCCACAAATATCAGTCTAACACCAGAAATTATAAATATCAAATTGATGCAGTAACTAGGGCAAGCATGCTGGAATGAGTTTTAGGAAGCTTTAATTTGCTTTGTGTTTGCATTTGCCTCAAGGAAGTTACAATTGGTCTCAGGATTCCAGGAAAACAATCTCAGATTTCCCCTTCCCAATCAATATTAACTTAAATCCCAGAGCTGTTAGGGTAAAACTTCCATCATGATCTCTTGTTTTTCAGGTATCTTATGTTGGTGGAGGTCATGATTGACTATGATTCCCTTTTACTGATTGGTTAAGGCATTGCCATGGAGAATGCACTAAGGAACTATTATTCTCCCAAAGTTTTGTTTTAAGAACAGCACATTGACTCAGATTGGTTGAGACATTGTTATGGGAAATACAAAGAATGGTTGTCCCCCAAACATTTGTTTAGTTGAAAAAGATGCATGTTCTTTTTTCTTCTATTGAAAATGACCCTGATTATGAATATATGTAGCTACTAGCAAGCATAAGTGAGCCATGTTGCAAACTCAACTAACAATCCTAAATTATTTATTAGCATAATTCTTAACGCACTTGTGATTGTTCAGTGTGTGCATTTTCAGATTCACACATTATAAAAATGTATAACACATTTTATATTAAAATACAATTAATTGGATAATCCTTATTTGAAACTCATTAAAATAAATGATGACCTACCTCCATATTTAACATTCTCCAAAGACATTTGTGATCCAAACTGAGAATATACATCAGATGAGACTGAAGTCATATCTCCATCCTACAAGAGTAAAACACAAAATTATTTAGATTGCAGAATACGCTTTCCATAATTTGATATTTGTATGTAAATTTGCATAAATCAGTTATGGACAAAATGTCTCTGCACTCAAGTTTGTACCAGTATCTCTCACAGAATTTATTGTACATAAATGAAAAAAATGAATTGTGCTTCGACAACGCTTCTCATGACTACCAGATGTCTTAAATAACTATACAGTTGATGAAATCCTTTTGAAGCAATGTCACTACTGTATTATAGTAAATACAGTAGCTTTTATGTGCACAGCAAACTTCCAGAAATAAAAATGTGATAATGACTAGATATCTGATTTTGTAATTTTATTCAAAGGATAAATATTGACTAGAATACTTGGGATAACTCACCTTCTCTTCTTTAAAATAGTAGGCATCAATTTAAAGTCTCGCCCAAAAGATGGCACCCCGCAGTGCTCCCGCAGTACTGCAGAGTTAAATTTTATACCCAAGCACTTAAGGATTTAGTAGTCAGAGACCATATTCTATCCAATCACTCTGAACCTGCAATGCCTTTCAATATAAATTCTATATTTGCCAAATAGGATCTCACAACTGTCTTTCGTATTACTTTGATCTCAAAATTACATAGATGCAGATTAGATTATTAGAAAATTCTGTCCATGCTCTCCATGTGTGTGAAGAAACATATTTGTTGTGAAGTTTTAGGGTAAACAACCGAACTTTATTCAGGAAGTCGTATAACTGAAGGAGGCACCTTTGAGCCAAAGTTGAGGTCAGGCGAGAAAGGTCCAACTACTTGATTTCAAGAAGGACTAATGAAGATGAAACACATTGTTGGCTCTCATATTCTTGACAGTTAAACTGTTGGATAAAAAATGTGAAGACATTGAGGTTTAATGACCATATCTTTTTATTTACGCAAACTGAAAAGGAGAAAGAACTTTTCAACATTAAGGATTATGGAAGGAATTCCTTACTTTTAATAAAGCCAGTTATTGAAACTCATTGTAAGTCATGTTAATACTGCTCCTTCATTGAAGCAGTGGGGGAGACTGTTTGGAGTTGGCTCAGTATCATGGAATGTGTACAAAGTGAGGTTTGGCCTCTAACAGGTTGCTGATTGTTTTGTGGAGCTGTGCTAGTTGTGGGTGACAGGGGTCAACCTCACAACAATGATTGGATTGATTCCATCATGCACAACTTGTTGGATGTGCATGATGGCAGACCTGCAGACACCTTTGGACTGCTGCAAGGAGCAGATGGCGCATCCTTCTCACCAATAAAATACCTAAACCCTGTTTATTTTCCCTCACCACTCGCTGGAAACTATGGCCTTTAACCAGGAGACTTTGCAGTTAATGCCTACTTCAAAGAGGTGAAATAGACAGAAAGAAGAGAGACTGAAAAACAGCAATTTCTGGCAAGCAAAAGGGCCATCTCAGTGGACACTGTGGACTTGGGGCCATTGAATGGCATTCCAGGTTTTTTAACTGCCATGCTACCTTTTGTTGCCTGTATGTTTTTGTTTTGCAAGGGGTTAGAGTTTTAACTGTGTCAACAGTTCATTGTTCTTTACCTGTGGTTTGAATTTACTTATTTGTAATGAATAGTCATTCTTATTCAGTACAGAAACAGAGTTCATGTTTTGTGCTAACTTGAATCAATCAGACAGTTAAATTGGAGAATTTTGCATCCTTTGATGAAATTTTTAACTTTCATGATGTTTCCAGACATAGTGGAGCTCGATTTTCAGCATGCTACCCCAGCGAGAAGTGATAGAGGTTATGAAATGATGTCAGCAAGTGAGCCATTTGTTACTGTTAATGTAGGAATTGTAACAAAGTTAGCCAAGTTGACCTCGTAGAATATGAGTTCCCTGTTTGGGGCTGGTAATCTGGTCCATTCATGGAGCCCTGGCTGACAGATGTAAACAGGAGTGTCAGAGATTCAGTTCACCTCTGAGAGCTGGCTCTGAGGGAGCTGGATCAGTGTCACGTATAATGCACGCGCAAATAAAGGGCGACTCGGTGACAGGATACCGGCCTCTTGGAGCTATTTCAGTTAGTGCTTGTATTGTTGGAATAATTAATCAGTTGCCAGTAGCATTAACAGAACATTAAAATCCAACTCAATAATTTTAGTCAGTATTAGAAGTAAAAAGCAATACTTGCTGCCCTCTGCTGGAGAGTTTGGTACAAAATGTATTTGTAAATATTTGGGTGTTGAAATTGCTTCAGGCTTGTTACTGGGTCTGAAATAGGCACTATTTTCACCAACTGCAAGGCCTGAGGCTAGCCTGAAATTGGGCTCTGGCGTTCGTTTATATTAACTGAGTGAGTAATTGGCATCTGCTGTGTCTCATGGTCGTCTGTCAGTATTCTTTTAAGAGACACAGTGAACAGAACATTGTAGGATCGAAAAGTGTTCACTGGAAAATCACAGCAGGTCAGGCAGCACTCGAGGAGCAGGAGAGTCGACATTTTGGGCATAAGTATTTTATCAGGAATGCACATTGAGTCCTTGTTGAAGGACTTATGCCGAAAATGTCAACTCTCCTGCTCCTCGAATGCTGCCTGACTTGCTGTGCTTTTCCAGCGCCACACTTTTCGACTCTGACTCTCCAGCATCTGCAGTCCATACTTCCTTCAAGAATATTATAGGAGCCTAAGCAAGGTAGACTATGGTGAGGAATCTGGTAAAATTGTAAGAAGTTCAGCAAGGCCTATCTTGATGTCAAGAACAGCTAGTTGCATTTTCCAACTAAGTTCTGGGCATTAAGACAAAATGCTTGCAAGATAGCAGTGAGATGCCTTTTAACGGGGATTACTGCTGTGGGAAGACCCGTTAACATGGAATATTGCCTCATTAATATGTGGTGTCCTATTCTATCACCCTCCATGACAAAACGAAATGGTCAACAACTTCCAGATTTGGTGATTGAGACTCATTAACATTAACTGAGTGAGCAATTGGCATTTGTTATGCTTTCACAGGTTGCTGAGATTTGGGCTGCCTGGTTTGCTAGCAGCAAGTTAGCAAATTCAAAGTTCTGCCCCAACATTTGAGTGCATTGCTTCAATTTCTTAATTAGACTCAAATCCAGCAGATTCAGTATCATTTGACAGAAAATTCTCCATTCATTGTCTCCCTCTGCCAACTCCTACTTACTTTGGAACAATATTTTGATGAATATTGAAATGTTCAGTTAAAAAGTAGTACATATTATAACAGAATATTATATGGATATTTTTATATATACTACATTGGACATGAGCTGAATTTCACAGATGAGGTGAGAGCAGCTTCCCTTGGAATCAAGGCTGCATTTGACCAAAAGTGGCAGCAAGCAGCTTCAGTAAAATTATGTTGAGGATAAAACTCTGTAATAAAGTTAGATGAATATAACTACCGGAGGTCAAACACCTCAGCCCCAAGATGTCACTAAGGGAGCTCCTCAAATAGGCGGCACGGTGGCACAGTGGTTAGCACTGCTGCCTCACAGCGCCAGAGACCCGGGTTCAGTTCCTGCCTCAGGCAACTGACTGTGTGGAGTTTGCACATTCTCCCCGTGTCTGTGTGGGTTTCCTCCGGGTGCTCCGGTTTCCTCCCACAGTCCAAAGATGTGCAGGCCAGGTGAATTGGCCATGCTAAATTGCCCGTAGTGTTAGGTAAGGGGTAAATGTATGGGTGCGTTGCGCTTCGGCAGGTCGGTGTGGACTTGTTGGGCTGAAGGGCCTGTTTCCACACTGTAAAGTAATCTAATCAAGGCAATGTCTGTGACCCAAACTGGTGTGATGGTAATGTCACTACATCAGCGATCCAGAACCCCAGACTAATGCTCTGCATTAAGGGTTATATCCTATCATGGCGAATGTTGCAATATGAATTCAACAAATATCTGGAATAAAATACTAGCTTTATGGCGACCATGCAACCATTGTCATAAAAATTCACCTGGTTCTCTTATGACCTTTAGGGAAGGAACATGTGACTCCATACCCACAGCAATGTGGTTTACTCTTAGCCATCCCCAATCTCCACGGTAACCAGTAAATATTAGTTAAGAGTCCTGACGGTATCTTATCCTACATCATATTCTTGCTGGCTCATGATTATATCAGTATCCTGATTATATGTTCAAGTCCCATACCATCATTCCTTCAGGAAACAATTGGAGATTTCCTAGAAACATTAATGCAAAAGATAAGGCTGAAGCATTTGCAACAATCCTCAGCCAGAAGTGCCGATTGGATCTTAGCCTCCTGCAGATGTCACCAGGACCACAGATGTCTGTCTTGGTCAACTGAATTCATTCTAAATGACATCAAGAACCAGCTAGAGACTAAGTGGCCTTAGAACATTCCAGCAATAATCCTGAACACTTATACTCCAGAACTTGCAGCACTCCAAGCCAACTTGTTCTAGAATAGCTAAAACACTGGTGTTTAACCAACAATTTTGAAAATTGCCCATAAAAAGAACAAATCTGACAGGCCAATTACTGTCCCCATCACCCTACTCTCAAACATTGGTACATTGATGCAAGTGATCACTGACAGTGCTATTAAGTAGCAATGCTCTTTAATAACCTGCTCACTGGTATTCAGTTGAATTCTGCCCATGTCACTCAGCTGCTGACCTCATTTTCGCTTTGGCCAAAACATGGAGAAAAGAGCTGAGTTTTTGAGGTGAGGTGAGAGTGCCTGACCTTGACATCAAGGCAACATTTGACCAAGTATGGCATCACGGAACCGTAGCTAAACTAGAGTTAATGGGAAATGGGAGGAAAATTCACCAGTGGTTTGAGTAATACCAGCTCAGAACAAGATGGTTGTAAATTATTTCAATCCCAGGACATCACCACAGGATTTCCTCAGGGTTAAGTCATTGGCCCAACCATCTTCAGCTACTTTATCAATGAACTTCCCTTCATCATAAGGTCAGAAGTGGGGATTTTCATTGGTGATTGCACAATGTTCAGCACCATTCATGGGACTCTTCAGGTACTAAAGCAGCCTGTGTCCACGTGCAGTAAGATGTGGATAACATCTAGATTTGGGATGATATGTGGCAAATAACATGCATGTCATATCAGTGCCAGACAATGACCAACTTCAATAAAAAAAATTCTAAATATCTCCCTTGATTGTCAAAGATATTGGAATCTCCGAATCCCCCTACTATCAACTTCCTGGGGATTATCATTGACCATAGACTGAACTAGCTGTGTAAATACTGTGGAAACAAGACCAGATCAAAGGCAGAACTTTCAGCTTAGAATAACCTACCTCTGCCTCCCCAGTATGTCAAGAGTATGGTGGAATATTCTCCACTTTCCAAGATAGGTACAATTCGAACAATGCTCAAGAAGCTCAACATCATCCAAGGAAAAGCAAACCCATTTGATTGGCAACCTACTCTCTTCATCACTGATACATAATAACAATGGTATGTACCATTTACAAGATGCATTGCAACAATTCAGCCAGGTCCCTATGACAATATCACCCAAATTTGTAATCATGACCACCGAGAAGGGCAAGATTATCAGATGCATTGGAACACTAGTATATTCAAGTTCTCCTCTAAGTTAACTATCATCCCGACTTTGAACTATGTCAACATTGCTTCAATGTTAGTGGATCAAAATGCGTGAACTCCCTTCCAAACAGCACAGTATGTATATTATGTAGCAATTTAAGAAGATACCTCACCACCATGTTCTCGAGGGCATTTAGAGATGGGCTTAATGCTGGTCCTGCCAGCGACACTCACATCCCATGACCAAATGAAAAGAAATTTTATTGTAGCTAAACATGTAGTACGTTATTCCAGACACGTGTCTAGTAACATGCACAAAGTTAAATGATGTAGCTTATTTTTATATAATTAAATCAGCATGTAATTATTTTATCTGTGTTAGTAAATAGTGGTGTATGGAGCAGTTAAATATCTCTTTGGGTGAGGAAAAGATTTCTTGATGCACTAGAATCATAAGCTATTTTCCAATGGTTGATCTCTGGTGAAAATGTTATCGTGCATGTTTCAAAAATTGGATCAAATATTTGCAACATATATCGTTGGACAAAATGGCTGGAAAAAGTTGTATTTAATTAGATTTAAAATGCTTTAGAGGTGCTTGAGGGTGTAAGAAATGCCATATCAATGTATTTACTAAATGCACCTCTGGGCTGCCTTGATTAAGATGCTGGGCCTCTGACAACTGGATGTCTGCCAGTTTAGAGCAGCTGATGGTTATTTTGTGCTGAGAGTGATCAACCCATGATGGTGCTTGAGACTGAATATCTGCAGGTCCCAGATTCAATTCTAACATTTGGCAATGAGTTCACTTCATTTTTAGGGCTATTGTGGCCTAGTATCCCTACCACTGGATCAGGAGCTCTGGTTCAACTCCCACCTGTTCCAGAGGAGTGTGGTAATGCCTCTGAACTGGTTGATTACAGAAAATATTAAAACATATTTATCAATCTGGATATCCGATCTCTCCTTCACGATTGATGGTCTACATTGCCCTTGACACACTTTGCATGCACATTACTCCATTGGCGAATAGGAGTGATTTACTGGTGGTGGTTAAGAGATGAAAAATACCATGGATGATTTGGTGAAGGGCAAAAACAAAAAACATTCAGCTGTGTAAGAGCATGTCTGCATATATTTAAGAACCACAAGACACTAGTGCTCTTGCAGTGTGCTGGTAGACTCCTTGCCCTTAAGCTAGAAGGTCCAACTTCAAGTCCCAATATACGCAGGAAGTGTATAATAATATTTCAGGTCAGGCTGGTTACAAATAATTTTGCCCCTGTGCGCATCTGATTCCTCCTTTAATTAGTCAAAGAGGGATTTTGTGGTGGGCTGATACAAAATAAAAATAGAGCTGGTTTCTAACAGTTCTAGTGGGTGAATGAATCAGAAAATTAGTAAATCGGTGGTGTGTTAAAAAACAAGCTGAATTCTTGTTTGTTATTTGATATTGGGTGATTGGGTATATTTAAAATAAAAAGCTGGTTTCTCAGAGATGGGCACCATGAGGGTTGGAGTGCATTATGATCCCAAGCAACTCCATTTTGATTTTGTCTCTCTGTCCCTACCTTTCCCTCGCTTTTGTTATTGTGCACTGCCCCGATGGGCTGTGCTTATAAACTGAAAAGTAAAACCAAGGCGGTGGAGTTCTTGTGGAGCAATGGTAGCATCCCTACTTCAGGCCAGAAAGTCCAGGTTCATGTCCCACCTGCCCCAGATATCTGTCATAACATTTCTGAAGAGGTTGATTAAAATAAAATTGATCCAAGATACTTAGTCACAAGAAGGATATTGTCAACCACAAAACCTGGGCCCAAGTCTGAGTGTTTGCTGAGGGTGAATACAACAAAGTTATAGATTGACTCTTAGCTAATTCTGCTGAAAACAAACCTGTTAAAGAAACTTAAAATGGAAGGGAGAATTGAAAAAATCAGAGAGCGTTTAAAATGATCATTGAAACCTTTTTGAAAGTTAAAGGGCATTCTTTGTTCAGAGGTATCCCTTTTGTCTGAGTCAGGAGATTTCAAGTCCCACCTCAGAGACTGGAGCCCATGAAATGTGTTGATATTTCAGTGCAACAATAAAGGAGTACTGTACTCCTGGTTACATAGGATGAAACCACGTGGTGTCCACTAGTTTCCTAGAAGCCTTTTTTGACTGGTAGGCACTTCAGGATATATTAGCTAGGATTTCAAGGACCGTGAAGCAGTGATTGCAACCACCTCAGAGAAAGTTAAAAATCACACAACACCAGGTTATAGTCCAACAGGTTTAATTGGAAGCATATTAGCTTTCGGAGCGACGCTCCTTCATCAGGTGATTGTGGAGGGCTCGATCGTAACACAGAATTTATAGCAAAAATTTGCAGTGTGATGTAACTGAAATTATACATTGAAGAATTGATTGTCTGTTAAGCCTTTCATCTGCTAGAATACAGTGATAGTTTCACTTCTTTCATGTGTAAATCACAAAACCCTTTTTTTTAAAAGTTGCATTCTCAGGTTAGCTGTTAACAATGGTGATAGCTAGACAATATGTTGAAGGTGTTAGTCCCCTGTGTTCTCTGTCTATGACCTGATGTTTAGATTGATTCCAATCTAAACAGTGAGATAGCAGAGTTTTACATAAATTCATGCAGTTTTTGAGCTCAGAGTTCTACATGAATGTATGTGGTTTTTGAGCAAAGTGCAATGTAACTCTGCAAGTACAAATTCACCACATAAAATATATGTGTGCATGTGGGTCTTTGTCTGTCTGTGTGTCTGTCTGTCTGGGGTGGGGGTTGTGAGTGTGAGAAAGTGTGTGTGTGTGTAGTGAGTGCAGAGTGTCTTAAGTCTGGAGGGGGTGCATGTGTGGAAGTCTGTGTGTCTATAAGGGTGTGTGTGGGTGTTTGTGTGCGCGTCTGTGTGTATCTGTGCCCGTGTGTATGTGAGAGTGTGTGTCTCCTGCACACACACACACACTCTCACATACACACGGACACAGATACACACAGACGCGCACACAGACACCCACACACACCCTTATAGACACACAGATTCCCACACATGCACCCCCTCACAGACCTAAGACACTCTGCACTCACTACACACACACACACACTTTCTCACACGCACAACCCCCACCCCAGACAGACACACACACAGACAGACAAAGACCCACATGCACACATATATATTGTGTGTGGTGAATTTTTTTGGTACTTTCAGAGTTACATTGCACTTTGCTCAAAAACCACATACATTCATGTCGAACTCTGAGCTCAAAAGCTGCATGCATTTATGTAAAACTCTGTTATCTCACTTTTTACATTGGAATCAATCTAAACATCAGGTCATAGACAGAGAACACAGGGGGCTAACACCTTCAACATATTGTCTAGCTATCACCATTGTGAACAGCTAACCCGAGAATGCAACTTTTAAAAAAAGAGTTTTGTGATTTACACATGAAAGAAGTGAAACTATCACTGTATTCTAACAGATGAAGGCTTAACAGACAATCAATTCTTCAATGTATAATTTCAGTTACATCACACTGTAAATTTTTGCTATAAATTCTGTGTTATGATCGAGCCCTCCACAATCACCTGATGAAGGAGCGTCGCTCCGAAAGCTAGTGTGCTTCCAATTAAACCTGTTGGACTATAACCTGGTGTTGTGTGATTTTTAACTTTGTACACCCCAGTCCAACACCGGCATCTCCAAATCATGACCTCAGAGAAAGCTTTTCATACAGATTTAGAGATCCCTTGGAATTCCCTGTAAGTTTGACAGTAGAGCAAGTTCAGATGATGTTCAGATATCCATCAAGCATGATCACATTCAAACATTCTCATAAAGAGCAAAGCAAAAAAATAAAATGGACTGAGTTTTAAATTTTGAATTAAAATTTTACAGAATGTGAATTAAAGGATTATAATATAAGATGAAATAACATAAACAAATTTTAAAACAATTTTTAAAAAATGTTAATATTTATGTAAGAGACATTTTTTCTATAAACTGAAATAAGTGTAGAACTGCTTTCTAACTGAAGTAGTGGGGGAATTTTTCAACTTGAAAATGAAGTGCTGTATAGTTTTGACTTGTACAATATAACATTACTTTTTGAAGCAGTGAGGGAGGGATTCCAGACTGAATGGGCACCAAGAGTCATTTGAGAGGAAACTCGACTTGATGACAAGCCTCTGATCGGTGAGCTGCAGAGCGTTAAATGATGTAAATGTGAGGGCAGCAGAGAGAATCATCGAGAGCCTGCAAACTGAAAGCATCCATCTCTCTTCTCTCCCATACCTCTCTCTAATTGGAATATAGATCAAAAAACAGAGAAAGCTTAAAAGTAAGAATTATAATACAAAAGATTTAGGATCATCCAATCAACTATTGAACTGAACATTAATCATCACCCGACAGACAGAGTATGTCTCCATTGCTAAAGATTAAAGAAACTATATGAGACAATTTAATCAATCCTTAAAATCCAGACTTTGACTTCAGAACTTTGTTTATCGTGTCTATATTTTTTCCTCTCATAGTATCTGTGTCAAACAATTTGCTTCTTTTCTGTCTTAGTCATGATTGATTGCGTGTATTGGGATGTTTGAAGGGCTATAGTTTAAGCAGTATAGAGTCATAGAGATATACAGCACAGAAACAGACCCTTTGGTCCAACCCGTCCATGCCGACCAGATATCCCAACCCAATCTAGTCCCACCTGCCAGCACCCGGCCCCTATCCCTCCAAATCCTTCCTCTTCATATACCAATCCAGATGCCTTTTAAATGTTGCAATTGTACTAGCCTCCACCACTTCCTCATTACATACACATACCACTTGCTGCGTGAAAACATTCCCATTAGGTCTCTTTTATATCTTTCCTATCTCATCCCAAATCTATGCCCTCTAGTTTTGGACTCCCCAAACCAGGGAAGAGACTCTGTCCATTTATCTTATCCATGCCCTTCATGATTTTATAAACCTCTAGAAGGTCACCCCTCACACTCTGACACTCCAGGGAAAACAGCCCCAGTCTATTCAACCTCTCTCTATAGCTCAAATCCTCCAACCCTGCCAACATCATTGTAAAATCTTTTCTGAACCCTTTCAAGTTTCACAACAATTTTCCGATAGAAAAGGGAGCAGAATTGCAAGCAATATTTCAAAAGTGGCCTAACCAATGTCCTGTACAGCCGCAACATGACCTCCCAATTCCCATACTCAATATTCTGACCAATAAAGGAAAACATACCCGCAAACGCCTTCTTCACTATCCTATCTACCTGCGACTCCACTTTCAAGGAGCTATGAACCTGCACTCCAAGGTCTCTTTGTTCAGCAACACTCCAGAGGACTTACCATTAAGTGTATAAGTCCTGCTAAGATTTGCTTTCCCAAAATGCAGCAGCTCGAATTTATCTGAATTAAACTCCATCTGCCACTTCTCAGCACATTCGCCCATCTGGTCCAGATCCCGTTGTAGTCTGAGGTAACATGCTTCGCTGTCAACTACACCTCCAATTTTGCTGTCATCTGCAAACTTACTAACTATACCTCTTATGCTCGCATCCAAATCATTTATATAAATGATGGGTATAGTAATAGAATTTTTTTTTTCTTTTCTCTGTTGTTGTGCTAAAGTTGTGTTATAATGAATTGTTATTTTTCTGCCACTGATTAAAGATGGTGTAAATTGTTTTTGTCTTAAATAGCAGTGAATTAGGCAAATTGGTCATTTTAGTTGTCTAATTGGGATTTATACATTTTGGATGGCTGAACAGTGGGGCACTATTATTGGAATACCTCTCTCAGTTAAGTCATGACATCAATCAGAATGGAGAAATTTGATATTCTACAAATATGAAAATTGTTATTTTTACAGTCAAGCTGCTCAGGAGTAATCGTGAATTTAGCATTTATAGTTCCAGTTGATGTTAATACTGGATATGGTAGACTTTAGAATGAAACCTGGGTTGTGTCATTAAAAACTTTACTAAAAATGTATGTGAACAGCCAGGTCTCCAGACTCCCCAACATCAAACCCACAAAAATAACAGTAGAAAAATAAACTAAGACAAGTTGAAGCAGCAGCAGGAGCAGAGTGATCCTTGGGGTGAAGGGCACAGTGAAAGTACCAGTGAAATAATTGATGCATTGGTTTTTTATGTTTGTAAATTCATTAGGTTCAGAAAGGAATTCTTATTCAATCTTATTCAAAAAGTAACAAACAGAAAGTAGATATCTACAGGCCAGTTAGCGTAACATTTGACAAAGGTAAAATTGTAGAAGCTATTGTTAAACATATTATATCAGGGCAATTGTACAATTTTAAGATAATCAGGCAGAACCAACGTGGTTTTGTCAAAAGGAAATCATGTTTAACTAATTTGTTGAACTCTTTGAACAAGTAACTTATGTTGTGGACAAATGGGAACCAGTGATTACCAATAGGTGGCATATCAATGGGTATTGCAGAAATTAAAAGCTCATGGTATTGGGGGTCACATATTGGCAAGGAAAGAGGTTTAGCTGCCTAACAGGAAGTAGACAGTAGGAATAATTGGGTCGTTTTCAGGTTGGCAGAATGTCACAAGTGGTGTGCCAAGGTGTTTTGTCCTGGGCCCTCGACTCTTTACAATTTATATAAATGAGTTGGATGAATGGCCTGAAGGAATGTAAATTTGCTGATAACACAGATAGGAAAGTGAGTTGTGAGGGACACATAAGGAGCTAACAAAAGGATATAGATAGGCTAAGTGAGTTGGCAAAGGTATTGCAAATGGTGTATAATGTGAAATGGTGAAAATGTGAAATTGTCCATTTTGACAGAGAAAAAAAGAAGCAATGATCTAAATGGCAAGAGGTTACAAAGCTCTGAGATGCAGGGAAGTCTGGGTGTCCTAGTGCAAGATTCACAGCAGGCTATTATGCAAGTACAGCAAATAATCAGGAAAGCTGGGTTAGGTTTTATTGCAAGGGGAACTGAATGCAAGAGTAGGAAGGTTATGCCTCAACTGTACAGTGTATTGGTGAGACCTCATTAGAGTACTGTACTTACAGAAGGAATTCCTTGGAAACAGTTCCAAGAAAGTTCACTAAATTAATACATGGAATGAATAGATTGCCTTATGAGGAAAGGCTGGTCAAGCTAGGCCTGTATCCTCTGGAGTTAGAAGAGTTAGAGGTGACTTAACTGAAACATAATATCCTGAGGGGACTTGACTGGGTCGATATGGAAAGGATGCTTCCTCTTGTGGAAGAATCTAGAACTAGGAATCATAGTTTAAAAATAAGGGGTCACCCATTTGAGACAGCTGAAGCAAAATATTTTCCCTCAGAGAATTGAGAGTCTTTGGAATGCCCTTCCTCAAAAGGCAGTGGATGCAGGATCTTTAAATATTTTTAAAGCACATCGAATGAGTCTTGGTTAAGTGAAGAGATTAAAGATTATCAGAGGTATGCAAGAATGTACAGCTGAGATTAAAAATCAGATCAGCCATGATCTCAATGAATGGTGGAGCAGGCTTGAAGGGCTGAATACCCTACTCTTGTTCCTTGTTATTATGTTTCTATGTCCCCAACCCCTTCTTAACACAAAAAAATGTAAAATATGAATTAAACTTAAAAGTTGTACAATTTTCATAACAGTATGCATTAAAAAAATCCTGTTATGCTTGATACAACAAGGACTATTTTACAGCGGGACTATTAGCATAGACAGGCCAGTTCTTGTCAATTCAGTGATTTCTACTTGACTGCAGACTGGGGGCACTTTAACAGGGCACCCAGGGTAGAAAACAGAATCACTGACAGCAGATTCCTGATTTTCATCAACTGCACATGCACTGACCACTGAACTTGCAGTCACCTTCAAAGAATTAATAGTGGCAAGTTCCAACAGTTTTTCTGTCAGTAAAGCTGAACCATTCTTTTAAATCAATAAGGGAAATACCATTTTTATTCATTTATTTTGAGATTTTCATTCATCAACACTAGCACTTTTACTTGTATTTGCCCAAGATGAAACATTTATTGAGAATTGATTATATTGTTGAATTGAAGAATCTTGTCACTTCAATGGTTTGCATTGTTGGTGATCCTGCCTTAAGACAAAAAAAAACTAAAACTCCAACAGCTTTCCAGGGTAGATATAAATAAAGCCCATGGCAGTTTTGATGAATGGAATAGTCCTAGTTCCTGGCCAATACTTTACCTTCAACCAACACCACCAGAAAGAAATGATCTGGTAATTTATCTCATGGATCTTGTTTACCTATTTTACAACAGTGACATTGCAAAGTTATTTCATTGTCTACAGCTTGCTTTGAAACTTTGAATTTAGAAAATGCATTGAATGAATACAAGTTTTTGCATTTCTAAAACAGTCAATAGAACAAAAAACAAAGAAAATTACAGCACAGGAACAGGCCCTTCGGCCCGCCAAGCCTGCGCCAATCCAGATCCTCTATCTAAACCTGCCGCCTATTTTCTAAGGATCTGTATCCCTTTGCTCCCTGCCCATTCATGTATCTGTCTAGATACATCTTAAATGATACTATCGTTCCCGCCTCTACCACCTCCACTGGCAACACATTCTGGGCCCCCACCACCCTCTGCGTAAAGACCCCCTAAACCTTTCCCCTCTCACTTTGAACTTGTGATCACTAATAATTGAGTTTCATAGTCTGGGAAAAAGCTTCTTGCTGTCCACCCTGATTATACCACTCATGGGGACCTCAATCAGGTCCCCCCTCAACTTCCATCTTTCTAATGAAAATAATCCTAATCTATTCAACCTCTCTTCATAGCTAGCATCCTCCGTACCAGGCAACATCCTGGTGAACTTCCTCTGCACCCATTCCAAAGCATCCACACCTTTTGGTAATGTGGCAACCAGAACTGTATTCCAAATGCAGCCAAACCAAAGTTCTATACAACTGTAACATGATCTGCCAATTCTTGTGCTCAGTACCCTGTCCAATGAAAGAAAGCATGCTGTATGCCTTCTTGACCACTTTACTGATCAGTGTTGCCACCTACAGAGAACAATGGATCTGAACGCCCAGATCTCTCTCTACATCAATTTTCTCCAGGACCTTTCCATTTACTGTATAGTTTGCTCTTGAATTGGATCTTCCAAAATGCATCATCTCGCATTTGCCTGGATTGAACTCCATCTACCATTTTTCTGCCCATCTCTCCAACCTATCTATGTTCTGCTGTATTTTCTGACAGTCTCCTTCACTATCTGCCACTCCACCAATTGTGGCATCATCTGCAAATTTGCTAATCAGGCAACTGATATGTTCCTCCAAATGATCTACATATATCACAAACAATAGTGGTACCAGCACGGATCACTGTGGAACACAACTGGTCATAGGTCTCCATTTTGAGAAACTCCCTTGACTACTACTCTCTGTCTCCTGTTGCCCAGCCAGTTCACTATCCAGCTAGCTAGAACACCCTGGACCCCATGCAACTTCACCTTCTCCATCAGCCTACCATGGTGAACCTTATCAAATGCCTTACTAAAGTCCATGTATATGACATGTACAGCCTTTCCCCCATCAATCAACTTTGCCATCTCCTCACAGAATTCTATTAAGTTTGTAAAACATAAAACCTTCCCCGCATAAATCTATGCTGCCCATTACTGCTAAGCCCATTTTCTTCCGAATGGGAATAGATCCTATCCCTCAGTACCTTCTCCAGCAGCTTCCCTATTACTGATGTCAGTCTCACTATCTATAATTACCTGGACTATCCCTGCTACCCTTCTTAAACAAGAGGACAGCATTAGTAATTCTCCAGTCCTCCAGGATCTCACCCATATTCAAGGATGCTGCACAGATATCTGTTAAAGTCCCTGCTATTTCCTCTCTCGGTTCCCTCAGTAACCCGGGGTAGATCCCATCTGGACCTTGTCTACCTTAATGCCTTTTAGAATACCAAAACTTCCTCCTTGAGGTCGACTTGACCGAGAGTACTCAAAGATCTATCCCTAACCTCAACATCCGTTATGTCTCTCTCCTCGCTGAATACTGATGCAAAATACACATTAAGAATCTCACCCGTTTTCTCTGACTCCACGCATAAACTTCCCTCCTTTGTCGTTGAGTGTGCCAACTCTTTCTCTAGTTACCCTCTTGCTCCTTATATATGGGAAAAAGGCTTTGGGATTTTCCTTAATTTTGTTTGCTAAAAAAAAATCTCATGATCCCTTTTAGCCCTCTTAATTCCTCATTTCAGATTGGTCCTACATTCCTGATGTTCTTCCAAAGCTTTGTCGGTCTTCAGTAGCCTAGTCTTTATGTACTCATCCTTTTTCTTCCTAGCTATTCTCACAATTTCACCTGTCATCTATGTTCCCTAACCTTGCCATTTCAATCCCTCATTTTCACAGGAACATACTTCTCCTGAACTCAAATCAACCTCTCTTTAAAAGCCTCTCACATAATCGAATGTGGATTTACCTTCAAACAGCTGCTCCCAATCTACATTTCCCAGCTCCTGCTTAATTTTGGTATAGTTGGCCTTCCCCCAGTTTAGCACTCTTCCTTTAAGACCACTCTTGTCTTTGTCCATGAGTATTCTAAAACTTATGGAATTGTGATCACTATTCCCAAAGTAATCCCCTACTAAAACATCGACCACCTAGCTGGGCTCATTGTCCAACAACAGGCCCAGTATGGCCCCTTCCCGAGTTGGACTGTTTGTATACTGGTCTGGAAAACCCTCCTGGATCCTCCTTACAAATTGTGCTCCTTCTAGACCTCTAACACTGAGTGAATCCCAGTCAATGTTGGGAAAATTAAAATCTCCTATCACCACCACCCTGTTGCTCCTACATCTTTCCATGCTCTGTTTACATATTGGCACCTCTATCTTATGTTCATTGCTGGGATGCCATAGCCCCAACATTGTTATCGCACCCTTCCTATTTCTGATCTCTGCCTTGCTGCTCAAGTCTTCCATAGTGCCCTCCTTCAGCACAGCTGTGATACCCTCTCTGACCAGTTATGCAACTCCTACACCCCTTTTACCTCCCTCTCTATCCCACCTGAAGCATCAATATCCTGAGATGTTTAGCTGCCAATCATGCCCTTCCCTCAACCAAGTCTCAGTAATAGCAATAACATTATGCTCCCAGGTACTAATCCAAGCCCTAAGTTCATCTGCCTAACCTACTATACTTCTTGCACCTCAGACCACTAGTCCCTTTGCATTCATCATCTGCACCCTGCCTCCTCTTCTCCTTACTCATGCTGACTTCTTTATCTAGTTCCTACAGGCTTTAGTTACTACCTCCTTCCTGACCACTAACCTTCTCATTTGGTTCCCAATCCCCTGCCACATTAGTTTAAACCCTCCCCAATAGCGAAAGCAAAAGCGCCCCCAAAGACATTGGTTCCAGTCTGGCCCAGGTGGAGACCGTCCAATTTGTAATGGTCCCACCTCCTCCAGAAGCAGTCCCAGTGCCGCAAAAATCTGAACCCCCTCCTTCCTGCATCATCTCTCAAGCCATGCATTCATCCTGCTTATTCTATCATTCCCAACCTGCCTCATGTGTGGCATTGGTAGCAATCCTGAGATTACTACCTCTGAGGTCCTACTTTTTAACTTGGTTCCTAACTCCCTAAATTCTGCTTGTAGAACCTTATCCCTTTTTTTTACCTATATCACTTGTGCCAATATACACCACGGCAACTGGCTGTTCACCCTCGCCTTTGAGAATGATTTGGAGATGCCAGTGTTGGACTGGGGTGTACAAAGTTAAAAATCACACAACACCAGGTTATAGTACAACAGGTTTATTTGGAAGCACTAACTTTTGGAGTGCTGCTTCCAAATAAACCTGTTGGACTATAACATGTTGTTGTGTGATTTTTAACTTTGAACCCCGTGAGAATGTTCTGCAGCCAATCCGAGACATCTCTGACTCGTGCACTTGGGAGGCAACATACCATTCGGGAGTCTTGTTTTCGACCACAAAACCACCTATCTACTCCCCTTGTAATTGAATCCCCTATGACTATAGCCCTTCCACTCTTTTTCCTGCCCTTCTGTACAGCAGAACCAGCCAAGGTGCCATGAACCTGGCTACTGCTGCCTTCCTCTGGTGAGCCATCTCCCCCAACAGTGTCCAAAACAGTATACCACAGGGGACACCTGCATTGCCTTCCTGCTCTTTCTCTGCCTTTTGGCCACCCATTCCCTTTCTCCCTCAGCAATCCTAATCTGCAGTGTGACCAAATCACTAAGAATGCTATCCATGACCCCCTCAGCATCGCGTATGCTCCAAAGTGAGTCCATCTGCAGCTCCAGAGCCATCATGCAGTCTAACAATAATATTTGTAAAGGTAGATTATGGTGCACAATTGACATTGAATATTTTTGGCCCATATTTTACAGACAATGAGAAAGGAATAGTGAAAAACAGTGCTCACCACAAACCCAAGAAAAGCTGTTCACACAGTTTTATCCAGCTCTAGTGAGCACATTTCATATTTTCTGGTGTCATATTGAATCACTTTCTGCAGGAAATCTGAGACATTTCTGAAGAGGACAAGAAGCAGGATGACTGACCAATCACTATGACAATAGGGAGGAAATAAAAAGGCAGAAAATTTAGTGAATTTAAATAGTTGTAGAGAAAACAAAGAATTGGGATCTAAGGGACTAGGGGAGAACATTAAACAGAGGGGAAAAAAACAGGGAGAAAGTGGCATGATGGTAATCGAAAGGCTGGGGCTAACAGTTTGGGAATATAGTGTTCATTGGATAGACATTTGGATGAGAATGGAATTGTATAGGTTAGATGGGCTTCAGATTGGTTCCACAGGTTGGCACAACATCAAGGACTGAAGGGCCTGTACTGCGCTGTAATGTTCTATGTTCTATAGGTTCAAATGCTCCTATCTGGTTACTAATGCACTATAAAGGATGGTCATCTGCAATCTTTACATGGTTTGGTCTAGACTTGACTCTAGACAAAGAACAATATGATTGACTATTGGCTATCTCTTCCAAAGAAGTTAGATTGAGTTAAAAATATTAACTCTGTTTCTCTCCCCACTGCCAAAGCTGTTGAATTTCTCCAGCATTCTCTGCTTTTATTAAGAAAGGGCAGAGCTGGTCACTAAACATTCCCAGATAAGGGTGTTCAGAAATAGCAGGACTAAAGGAGGAAGGCTGGCATTATTGGTTCAGGTTAGAGGGGTAACAGAATTAACCAAAGACAGAATTATCAAATTGGCACTAAAAACAATTCTGATCAATGCTACTATTTTGAAGCTTCCATAGAAGTGTCATCTTGCTAATTTCAGTTCAATTGTTTCCAAGATGTGGGTTTTAACACGCCTTTGTGATCCCCTATGATTGCCAATGTTGTTCTTTTTGTGATTGAGCGTGGATCCATGATATAGAAACGACTTTTTAATTGAACATTAAAAATGTTTTGATAAAAAAAACACCTTTACCACTTACATTTCAAGAACATTCACTCTTAAGTTGACTTATGAAACCTAGTTAAATAGCATTGCCAGACTGAGATGCAAAGGATTTCGTTGATAATCCCGTTGGTTCATAACGTCAGTTGTGAAGAAACAGCAACACTTGATCTTATGGTTAATAAACGGAACTTTTAAAGTTGCAAGCACGAATACTTTTGAAGTAAACACGTTACCTTGAATCGCAACGGAGTAATTCTATTTGAACTCATTGCACACCAGCAGATGATGTGTGTTATCACAAGTATAACACCAAGAAGAAAGCAAAAAGTGTGTTCTTGTCGTGGAACCAAGGTAAAGCCGTTGAGCTGTGTCGATTTGTATACTCCACCCAGGTCTTTGCCAAGGAACCTACTTTCATTCGTCACCCAGCAACGCATAAACTTTTCCGCAAGATTACTTACCTGTACAAGGTCGTGAAAGGTACAGCAAACACTCGAGAACGAGGCGCCTGTAAAGAATCTGAGCCTTTTGAAATAGAAGCTTGGAATTAGAAAATTGAAATCCACGAGAAATTAGTAGAATTTTAAACCAGCAAAGTTACAAATCCTTACTCTGCATACACTGCTGAAATCTGAGTGTAAATTCTGGTCCAATCCTGTGTGCAATGTTGAGAAACCAGAAAAATTGAGTTAATAATAGCCAAATCATGCAAATCGCTTCCAAATGTAACGGCAGGAGAAAAGGGACGCAATTGCAGAATCCGATCTCTTAAGGACTGTATAATTTCTTGAAATTCATGAATCATAAAAAAAACTTGCTCAGCCATGTAAATCAGATGCCCTGATTAATTTCCATACATTGCACAGCAATTCCACGTATTGACATAGCATCTGGAGTACAATAAGGGTCCTAAGGCCCTTCAAAGAAGTCAAATAACTTAAAGGAGACAACAGTGGCACTTCGTAGATAGCTTTGGGAAAGAATTACCAGAGTTTAGGGCCTGGGCAGGTGAAGACACAGCCACCAAAGGTGGAGCAATTAAAATCGGGATTCTGAAGAGACTAGAATTAGTTGAGCCAGAAATTTTACAGGTGGTGGTTCTGGACAATATTAGAAGGTTGGAGTGGGTTTATTTTGAGGTCAAAATTTGCACCGCCATTGTGATTGGTCTGGTTTAACCTTAGGTAGTTGCTTGAGAAAGGCTCGAAGTTGGGAATGAGTTTGTTTTAGTGTTTAATTGAATGGGTTTCGCTACACAGTATTTAATTGAAGGAAATTTCTGCTGTTCCAGTACAGGCTTTCAGATCAACTGTCTGTTAATTCAGTAACCAGTGGAAGTGTCCAGAATGATGAAGCTGAGATAGAACTGTGTTATGTCAGCATACACTTAGAAAGTGAAGCTTTCAAATGATGTCAGGAAGGGATGAGGGCTTTTGCCCGAAATGTTGACTCTCCTGCTCCTGGGATGCTGCTTGACCTGCTGTGCTTTTCCAGCACCACACTCTCCAGCATCTGCAGTCCTCACTTTCACCAAGATGTCGGTAATGTCTAGAATGTAGATAGATCTCAGTAGATGCTAGAGGGAGGAGTAGCAAATACAGGTGATAAAACCAGTGGGAAGAGTAGCAACTACAGGTGATAAAACCAAACTGTGGATGCTGAAAATTTGAAACAAAAACAGAAATTGTTGGAGAAACTCAATAGATCTGGCTTCATCTGTGGAAAGAATGTAGAATTAATGTTTCAGCTCCAGTGAGCCTTCTCGACTGAAGGGTTACTGAATCTGAAATGATAACTAATTACACTTGATACTATTGCTTGGATTACATAGGGAAAGTGGAACCAGAACCAAAGTACTTTTCAGGGAAATATGTTCAATGATCTCAGAAATAAGGACTATACTCACTGGAGTTTCGAAGAATGAGGAGGGATCTCATAGAAGTCTATAAAATTCTAACCAGGACGAGACAGGATAGATGCAGGAAGGATGTGGTCAACGTCTTAGGGCACAGGGTAAACCATTGAGGACAGAGATGAGGAGAAATTTCTTCACCCAGAGAATTATGAGCCTGTGGCATTTGCTACCACAGAAAGCCATTGAGTCAAAACATTAATTGGTTTCAAAAAGGAATAGATATTGCACTTATGGCAAAAGAGCTCAAAGAATATGGGGGAAAAGGAACAGGCTATCAGCCATGATCATAATGTATGTCAGAGCAGGCTCAAAGGGATATATGGTCTACTCCTGCTCCTATTTTCTGTGTTATCTATGTTTCTATGTTAATAAATGTTTTAAAAATAGTAAAAGAATGTATATTTCCATTTTTGAGATTTCACGTTGAAGAGTTTTAAATATCATTTAGTAATAATGAATCCATAAGATTGATGTATGGTAAGGTGGTTAGCCATCTCACACTGTAGCACAGACGAACTTCGGAAAACAAAGGAGAACCACCTATACAACGAATTCAAGAATGGATACTCAAAAAATACAATCTGCAGATTCCTCAAGAACAAACCACGACAAGCAGACCAAACACAGCCAGAAACCCTAACCACCTTACCATACATCAAAGAAGTTTCAGAAATGACAGCCAGACTACTAAGACCCCTCGGAATCCTAGTAGCACACAAACCCACCAACACTCTCAAACAAAAACTAACAAACTTAAAAGACCCAGTACAACCCATGGACAAAACCAACGTCGTCTACAAAATTCCATGCAAGGACTGCCACAAACATTACGTAGGACAAACAGGAAGAAAGTTAGCCACCAGGATACACGAACACCAGCTAGCCATAAAAAGACACGACCCTCTCTCCCTTGTAGCCCTACACACGGAGGAAAAAAAACCCCACCATTTCAACTGGGACAACATCTCTATCCTGGGACAGGCTAAGCAAAGACATGCCAGAGAATTGCTAGAGGCCTGGCACTCTGACCACAATGCCATAAACAAACACATAGATCTAGATACCATCTATCAACCCCTCAGAAAACGAACAGGAAATTACATCACCACAAACCCCAGGAACCCCATCCACAACAAACATATAAATAGAAAGCAGGAGACAACAGCTTAGCTTCACTTGGAGGTCACCACTGATGATGTTACCTAGCCAGGTAATGAAACGTCTGGATATCAAACCTATAGCTCAGCAAGCAAACCTACACCCTAAAACTCAACCTGAGCTACAAACCTTCACAAACCTTGCAAAAATAACTTGGCAAAAAAATCCAACTGGCTCAAGAGTGCAAGGCTTCAGTACTATTTTCAGAATGTTGTCAGGGCCAATAGGTTTTGCAGTATCAAGTGCTATCAGCCATTTCTTGATATCAAGAAAATCAAATTGTCCAGACACTAGCACCTGTAATGATGGGGACTTCCTGAATGAATCATCCCCTCAGGACCTCTGGCTGAAGATTGTTATGAATGCTTCAGCCTTATCTTTTGAACTGATGTACTGGGCTCCATCTATTATTAACAATGGGTGTTTGTGGACCCTGCTCCTCCACAGAATTGTTCAATTATTCACCATCATTCATGTTTAGATATGGCAGGATTGCAGAGCTTAGTTCTGACCAGTTTGTTGTGACATCTGTTAGCTATTTATCACTTGCTGGATATGTTGTTAGGTATGAGGTAGTCCTGATTTGTGGTTTCACCAGGTTGACACTTTCTTTTTGGGTATGACAAGTGCTGCTGCTGGCATGCCCTATTACACTCTTCACTTATAAAAACATAGGAACTTGGAGCAGGAGTAGGAATTCAGCCACCTGAGCTTGCTCCATCATTTAACATAATCTTGGCTGAGTTCATCTTGGCCTCAACTCCACTTTCCATTGATGTCATAGAAGAAGTACAAATAGTGTTAAATGTGACAGTTGTTGAGACATATACTGGGGTTGATGTGAAAAGAATTTAATGAAGAATGGAAAGGTACATTACATCCAAGGTGATAGTGTTTCCTAGATTGGAGGTAAAGTCATTTGCAGGAGATGAGTGTACTGGGGCAGTGCAACTAAATGAGGTCAGTCTAACATTGAGTGATTTTACAACACACCATACCAGGTTATAGTCCAAAAGGTTTATTTGCAGGCACTAGCTTTCAAAGCACTGCTTCATCATCACATGGTTGTGGAACAAATGATGACCACCTGATGAACCAGTGCTTTGAAAGCTAGTGCCTCCAAATAAACTTGTTGGGCAATAACCTGGTGTTGTGTGATTTTTAACTTTGTCCACACCAGCCCAACACCAGTACCTCCAAATCATAGAGTCATAGAGATGTACAGCATGGAAACAGACCCTTCGGTCCAACCCGTCCATGCCGACCACATATCCCAACTCAATCTTGTCCCACCTGCCAGCACCCGGCCCATATCCCTCCAAACCTTTCCTATTCATATACCCATCCAAATGCCACTTAAATGTTGCAATTGTACCAGCCTCCACCACTTCCTCTTGCAGCTCATTCCATACGCGTACCACCCTCTGCGTGAAAACGTTGCCCCTTGGGTCTCTTTTATATCTTTCCCCTCTCACCCTAAACCTATGCCCTCTAGTTCTGGACTCCCCGATGTCAGGGACAAGACTTTGTCTATTTATCCTATCCATGCCCCTCATAATTTTGTAAACTTCTATAAGGTCACCCCTCAGCCTCCGATGCTCCAGGGAAGACAGCCCCAGCCTGTTCAGCCTCTCCCTGTAGCACAGATCCTCCAACCCTGGCAACATCCTTGTAAATCTTTACTGAACCCTTTCAAGTTTTACAACATCTTTCCAATCGGAAGGAGACCAGAATTGCATGCAATCTTCCAACAGTGGCCTAACCAATGTCCTGTACAGCCGTAACATGACCTCCCAACTCCTGTACTCAATACTCTGACCAATAAAGAAAAGCATATCAAACGCCTTCTTCACTATCCTATCTACCTGCGTCTCCACTTTCAAGGAGCTATGGACCTGCACTCCAAGGTCCCTTTGTTCAGCAACACACCCTAGGACCTTACCATTAAGTGTATAAGTCATGCTAAGATTTGCTTTCCCAAAATGCAGCACCTCGCATTTATCTGAATTAAACTCCATCTGCCACTTCTCAGCCCATTGGCCCATCTGGTCCAGATCTTGTTGTAATCTGAGGTAACCCTCTTCGCTGTCCACTACACCTCCAATTTGCGTCATCTGCAAACTTACTAACTGTACCTCTTATACTCGCATCCAAATCATTTATGTAAATGACAAAAAGCAGAGGGCCCAGCATCGATCCTTGTGGCACCCCACTGGTCACAGGCCTCCAGTCTGAAAAACAACTCTCCACCACCACCCTCTGTCTTCTACCTTTGAGCCAGTTCTGTATCCAAATGGCTAGTTCTCCCTGTATTCCATGAGATCTAACCTTGCTAATCAGTCTCCCATGGGGAACCTTGTCGAACGCCTTACTGAAGTCCATATAGATAACATCTACTACTCTGCCCTCATCAATCTTCTTTGTTACTTCATCAAAAAGCTCAGTCAAGTTTGTGAGACATGATTTCCCATGCACAAAGCCATGTTGACTATCCCAAATCAGTCCTTGCCTTTCCAAATACATATACATCCTGTCCCTCAGGATTCCCTCCAACAACTTGCCCACCACCGAGGTCAGGCCCACTGGTCTATAGTTCCCTGTCTTGTCCTTACCACCCTTCTTAAACAGTGGCACCACGTTAGCCAACCTCCAGTCTTCTGGCACTTCACCTGTGACTATTGATGATACAAATGTCTCAGCAAGAGGCCCAGCAATCACTTCTCTAGCTTCCGACAGAGTTCTCGGGTACACCTGATCAGGTCCTGGGGATTTATCCACCTTTAACTGTTTCAAGACATCCAGCACTTCCTCCTCTGTAATCTGGACATTTTGCAAGATGTCACCATCTATTTCCCTACAGTCTATATCTTCCATATCCTTTTCCACAGTGAATACTGATGCAAAATATTCATTTAGTATCTCCCCCATTTTCTGTGGCTCCACACAAAGGCTGCCTTGCTGATCTTTGAAAGGCCCTATTCTCTCCTTAGTTACCCTTTTGTCCTTAATAGATTTGTAAAATCCCTTTGGATTCTCCTTAATTCTACTTGCCAAAGCTATCTCATGTCCCCGTTTTGCCCTCCTGATTTCCCTCTTAAGTATGCTCCGACTTTCTTTATACTCTAAGGGTTCACTCGATCTATCCTGTCTGTACCTGACATATGCTTCCTTCTTTTCCTTAACCAAACCCTCAATTTCTTTAGTCATCCAGCATTCCCTATAGTTACCAGCCTTCCCTTTCACCCTGACAGGAATATACTTTCTCTGGATCCTTGCTATCTCATTTCTGAAGGCTTCCCCTTTTCCAGCCGTCCCTTTACCTGCGAACATCTGCCTCCAATCAGCTTTTGAAAGTTCTTGCCTAATACTGTCAAAATTGGCCTTTCTCCAATTTAGAACTTCAACTTTTAGATCTGGTCTATCCTTTTCAATCACTATTTTAAAACAAATAGAATTATGGTCGCTGGCCCCAAAGTGCTCCCCCACTGACACCTCAGTCACCTGCCCTGCCTTATTTCCCAAGAGTAGGTCAGGTTCTGCACCTTTTCTAGTAGGTACATCCACATACTGAATCAGAAAATTGTCTTGTACACACTTAACAAATTCCTCTCCATCTAAACCTTTAACACTATGGCAGTCCCAGTCGATGTTTGGAAAGTTAAAATCCCCTACCATAACCACCATATTGCTCTTACAGATAGCTGAGATCTCCTTCCAAGTTTATTTCTCAATTTCCCTCTATTGGGGGGTCGATAATACAATCCCAATAAGGTGATCATCCCTTTCTTATTTCTCAGTTCCACCCAAATAACTTCCCTGGATGTATTTCCGGGAATATCCTCCCTCAGCATAGCTGTAATGCTATCCCTTATCAAAAATGCCACTCCCCCTCCTCTCTTGCCTCCCTTTCTGTCCTTCCAGTAGCATTTGTATCCTGGATCATTAAGCTGCCTGTCCTGCCCATTCCTGAGCCATGTTTCCGTAATTGCTATGATATCCCAGTCCCATGTTCCTAACCATGCCGAGTTCATCTGCCTTCCCTGTTAGGCCCCTTGCATTGAAATAAATGCAGTTTAATTTATTAGTCCTACCTTGTCCCTCCCTGCCTTGACTGTTTGACTCACTTCTGTTCTCAGCTGTACGCATCTTAGAATCGATCTCTTTCCTCACTGTCTCCCTGGGTCCCACCCCCCCACCTTACTAGTTTAAATCCTCCCAAGCAGTTCTAGCAAATTTCCCTGCCAGTATATTAATCCCCTTCCAATTTAGGTTCAATCCGTCCTTCTTGTAGAGGTCACTTCTACCCCAAAAGATTCCAATGATCCAAAAATGTGAATCCTTCTCCCACATACCAGCTCCTCAGCCATGCAATTATCTGCTCTATCCTCCTATTCCTGCCCTCACTAGCTCGTAGCACTGGGAGTAATCCAGATATTACTACCCTTGAGGACCTCCTTTTTAAATTTCTACCTAACTCTCTGTAATCTCCCTTCAGAATCTCAACCTTTTCCCTTCCAATGTCGTTGGTTCCAATGTGGACAATGATCTCCTGCTGGCCCCTCTCCCCCGTGAGAACATTCTGCACCCTCAGACATCCTTGATCCTGGCACCAGGGAAACAACACACAATTCTGCTTTTTCTCTGCTGGCCACAGAAACGTCTGTCTGTACCTCTGACTACAGAATACCCTAACACAATTGATCTCTTGGAAGCCGACGTACTCCTCATTGCATTAGAGCCAGTCTCAATACCAGAAACTTGTCTGTTTGAGCTACATTCCCCTGAGAATCCATCACCCCCTACATTTTCCAAGACAGCACACCTGTTTGAAATGGGTATATCCACAAAAGACTCCTGCTCTAGTTGCCTACCTCTCCTACCCTTCCTGGAGGTAACCCATCTATGTGACTGTATTTGAGACTTGCCCCCCTTTCTATAACTGCCATCCATCACATACTGTTGCTGTTGCAAATTCCTCATCGCTTCTATTTGTCTCTCCAACCGATCCACTTGATCTGATAAGATTCGCATCCAACAGCATTTATGGCAGATATAATCCACAGTAACCCTTAAACTCCCACATCTGACAAGAAGTACATATCACTGCAAAGGCCAATTTTGCTCTTTCACAATCTACAGACCCAGAAAATAACACTGTCTTATTCCTCTACAAACACTGCCCCAGGTTAAATTAATAGCTATGGCTTATATTTTAAGTTTAATCAGGAGACTTATCTCCAAAAACATATAATCAAGAAAGAATCCACTGTACTCACTACTACAGCCTTTCTCTTGGACAGACTTAAAACAACAATTAACTTATCTGATTCTATGTTGTGAACTTCGCCCAACAGTTCCTCCAAGATTAGTTGTGAATTTCACTGTTTGTTAATTTTCCCAGATGCACACCGATGTCCAGCAATGCATGAATTCAAACAGCAAAGGCAGTAACTGTGCAGGTTTTCTCTCTCTCCTGCACTGTGCTTCCTTTGTCTGCTCTTCTCCCTTTTAAACTGCTGTTTTGACTTTTTTTTTCTCCAAAGCACATGGTGAGTGATGATAACATTAAATATCTCAGATAAAAGTAGAACGCATAATGTATTACGGCAGTAACAAAATGTGTTTAGTCAATCTGACCTTGACAGTCTCAATTTGAAAGGGTGGGTAGGTCCGGTGGAGGGGGTGGGAAGTGGCGGCAGATCTGAAGCGATTTGAACAGTAACTAATAGGAAAGAAAGGAATAGGATTGGATGGGAAATAATATGCTGTGCGTCAAGCTGTGATTCAGTCAGAAAGTTGCAAGCTTTGAGTCCTATTCCTGGACCTAAACACAGTAATCTACTCTGAAACTCCGCAGCAGTATTAAAGGAATGGTGCGCTGTCAAAAGGAATCATTTTTCAGATGAGCGATTAAAGTGAAACTGCATTTGCCTCCAAGATCAATGTAAAAGATGTGGAGATGCCAAAGTTGGACTGGGGTGGACAAGATCAAAACTCAAACGACAACAGGTTATAGTCCAACAGGTTCATCTGAAATTGCTAGCTTTTGGAACTCAACTCCTTCATCAGGTATGGCATGATACAGAGGTATAAGACACACTGTTTATAAGCAAAGAGTTAACTTTAAAAGTAGCTGCCCTTGTTGAATCCTTTAATTAATTAGGAGGTAGACTGGTGATTAAAATGCAAAATCCAGATTCCTTTCAAGTCTTTATCCCTAGATAATTAAAGGTATTATCAATGTACATGAGGTGATATCTCAATTAGACATTGCACTTTAGGTGTAAGGTCCTGCTTTGAATCTGTCTGCGTTTTAAACTGAGGTTGGGTTTTAGCTTTTTTTGACAGAAAAAAATCTTGAATGGAATAATTTCCCCCAGTGTATGCATGTGTAGGGGTGAGAGAGAGAGAGAGAGAGAGCATATATGTGTGCCTAGATTAGAGTGGTGCTGGAAAAGCACACCAGGTCAGGCAGCATCCCAGGAGTAGGAAAATCGACGTTTCGGGCAAAAGTTCTTCATCAGGACTGAAGGCAGGGAGCCTCCAGGGTGGAGAGTTAAATGGGAGGGGGTGGGGGTGGGGAGAAGGTAGCAAAGAGTACAATAGGTGTATGGGGGTGGGGAAGGTGGTGATAGGTCAGAGAGGAGGGTGGAGTGGATAGGTGGGAAGGAAGATTGGAAAGTCATGAGGATGGTGCTGAGCTGCAAGTATGGAACTGGGGTAAGGTGGGTGGAGGGAAAATGAGGAAACTGGTGGAGTCCACATTGATGCCCTGGGGTTGACGTGTTTCGAGGCGGAAGATGAGGCATTCTTCCTCCAGGCATGGGCTGGTGAGGGAGTGGCAGTGGAGGCCGCCCAGGACCTGCATGTCCTCAGCAGAATGGGAGGGGGAGTTGAAATGTTGGGCCACAGGACAGTGGGGTTGATTGATGCGGGTGTCCCAGAGATCTTCCCTAAAGTGTGTGTCTGTCTGTGTGGGTGGCAGAGAGAGAGAGAGAGAGAGACAGACAGACAGACACACACACACACACAGACATACGAGGCTGATTTCATTCAAAATTCTTGTTTGTCAAACAAATAGATAACACCCAACCTCGTCTTAAGACAGACATATTCAAAGCAGGACCTCACACCTAAAGTGCATTATCTAACCTGAGATTTTATCCCTTGTACATTGATAAAACCTTTAATTATCGACTTGAAAGGGATTTGGATTTTGCATTTTAATCATCCGTCTACCTCCTAACTAACTAAAGGATTCAGCAAGGGCAGCTAGTTCTAAAGTTGTTAACTTTTTGCTTATAAATACGATATCTTATACATCTCTATCATACCACTCCAGAGGAAGGAGCTGAGCTCCGAAAGCTTGCAATTTCAAATATACCCGTGGAATTAAAAAAGATGCCACAGCATTACTTCAATGCTCCTGCTCCACTAGCTACCTGATGAAGGAGCAGAGCTCAGAAAACTTGTACTTTCAAATAAACCTGTTGGACTATAACCTGGTGTTGTGTGATTTTTAACTTTGTCCACTCCAGTCCAACACTGGCACCTCCTCATCATTATTTCAAAGAGTAGGAGGGTTAGCCCCAGTGTCCTTGTCAATACTTACACTTAATCAACAACACATGATCTGGTCATTATAATCAGTTGCATTTGAGAGCCTGTCATACGCAAATGGCTATTATATTTCCTGTATTACAATAGAAATTACATTCCCAAAGGATATAATTCCCTGCAAAGTGCCAAGAGATTTTCTGGGACCCTGAAAGATGAATTTTAGTCATTTTCCTTGCCCATGTTTAGAAACATGGAGTGAGAAGAAACATTGGAAATAGAATGGTAGTTGGAAGAAATAGAGGAATCAAAAATAAGCCATGTGAATGGGATGACGGTGGCATTTTTGAAGAACAAAGGAAAGGGCTGAAATGGAAGGTGCCATTGACAACATTCAGTCAAAAATCACACGATACTCGGTTATAGTTCAACAGGTTTAATTGAGACAAGTTTTCGAACCCCCGCTCCTTAGCTGCCTAAGGTGGTTTCAAATAAACCTTTTGGACTATAACCTGGTGTCGTGTGATGTTTGACTTTGTTCACCACAGTCCAACACCGACATCTCCGAAATATTGACCAGTGCTCGCTAATGTTGGTAATCAGCAAGTGGTGTGTGATGCTGATGCACAGGACAATCAGTATCTTTGATTATTCCTCATTATATAGTCTCTTGGTTCAGAAAATTCAGAACTATAATACTCAACTTTAGTTTAGGAAAATAATTTAGAAGCTTAATACAGTTTACAATACAAAGAAGCACCTTTTTACTACATAGCAGTATGACACAAGACATGTACAAAATGCCAACTTTCAAACATTCTTTTATATTAATATCAAATACAGTTTGAGTCAATGACATAATGGAACAATTCTACAATTCTTCAATAATAATGCACTAATGGCAATGGTGTGAAATTATGACCTGACCTAGTGGGAGATGATAGTGTTCTAACCAAACAGGGCCATACAATGTACATTCTATACTAGAATTCTCCAAATAATTTAGTTAGTACATGCTGTCTTAAATCCTGAGAGAAGGAATGAGTCATCAAATTACTCAGGAAAGCAGGTAAGATAGCAGGACTGCTCTCAGGTCAACACAGGCAAGACTTATGTTGAGAATAATTGATCATAAAACTAAAAAGTTCACAATAATGTGACTGGAACTAAAACTCTTCTGATGTTAGAAAACTGCAGGGCCCTAAGGAGGAGAGCAATAACAAGAAATTAAGATTACAGTTTCAACAACAGAAACAAAATGTCAAAAGCTCCATCTGTCAGAAGTTAGCCATGTATTTGAAATGATCAGACACACCATCATGCTTAAAATTGTCTAAGCATGTAGAATTTCTGTTTCACAAGAATGGGAACCAGTCCTCAGGGTATACACCGTTCTGGATATCTTTAACATCGATCTGCAGAGTGAATGTTTTGGGACATTTCTATAAATAGCACCCTGGTGAGTGTTACTAATCGACCAGCTAATCCGACTTCCTAATGGAATATGGAAGAATTGAAGTGGGAACTAGATTTCTTCCAATTATGACTATGGAGTCTCACCTCATATTTAATAGGTAAACCTCTTTGCAGTTTGGACCATAATGTACACAGCAGCGGTGGGGGTGGTTGTGGGGGCGGCATTGTTTGACAGGACACTCTGGAGTAGGGCTGTGGAATGCCAGTTTCCACCTTCCTTGAGTACTACAAGCCCACAGCCATTGAGAAAAACTGACTGCTTAATAGTCTACATTGTCAACTTGCTTTATTCAGGTACCAGATTACTAGTGTGCCATTGATGGATGAATTAATTCTAAATTTCCATTGCCACATTTATCATTTGCCATCTCACATTTAAGGAAATACCATTTGAAGACTCTGACGACACCTCATCCCTAACCCAAAAAGGGGTACAGGGGTGGTAGTCACCGATCAGTAAATCTTAAGCCCCCAAATATTACGAGTTTACAAATTAATTTGATGATTATTCACTGAGGTTCCTATTCAATAATCAAGTAGTTAGAATAATTCCTTCTACTGAAGTATGAAATTTTTCTCCCCCCTACAAAACTAATCTTGGTGTCTAGCTTTCCTTCAGTACTTCAAACAAATAGGCTCAACTTATGGTGCTTGGATAACATATTTTCCAATTCAGTGATGATGGTTTATTAAATAAATGTTTATAAAGCAAATCTGGAGTCAAGTTCACCAGCAGTTAGTCTATCATCATCACAATCAAACTTGGATCTAGAATAATGTCTCGTTTTTCCACCATTCCTGAATTACAATCAGAATATCAATTGATATATTGTCAAATATAAACATTTTCAAGCACTCCCTCAAGGAACTCAGATGATGCATCTAATAGTTCGAATAACTGATTCTTCTGTGACTACCAGAGGTGTCAGCCCATCATTCCCTAATCTTCAACAGCAACTTCAGCAAATGAGCCTCAATAACCTGTTGAACTATAAAAAAAATTCTTGAATTAGAAAATACAAAAACAAAATGGGACCAATGTAAGATAAACAGTGCAAAATAGCTTTCATGAACAGGGAAGAATGAGTAAGAAAGCATCATTTCCGAAGTACAATATAATTATATTTACTTAACAATATGCACCAGCAAGAAAGAAATGACAAAGCAGGAAGATGGAGTTCTACTTAGTGTTATTACTTGCAAGATAGTTACTGCAAGTAGCAAAATGATAAATCATTCTTTTCTAATGTTAATCAATATAATACTCCACATTTTTGAAGGAATTACACAGCTTAAATAAATTCCTGAATCAAACAATTTAGTTTGTTATTTTTCCTAGAAAGATATGCAAAATACTTAACAAAATAGCCTCAAATTTCTTGGCAGTTTGTTATAGTATTGGAAACATAATGGTACAGTACTTCACTCACCAGCCTCTGCTCTACCTTGACTTTTGACTCCATCTCAACCTTTGGAGTTGAAGCCATTTGTACAATACAGTTAGGCACCCACAGTACTACATTGGGTGGAATTTTTAAAAAAAATCCAACTTGTAGTTGCTGCTTCTCCAGCTCTGCAAGTGAGTATTGCATTAAAATTGACTCAAACAACTAGTGGATTCAAAATTGGTCTATTACATAGGTGACAAGAATTCAACACCCAGGCTACTGTGGTCATGTGGATAGCATCATCTTTGCCAAAGAATTTGGACTATCTTCAAGGTCTGTTTCAAACAGACTGCAGAGCTATTCAAGAAGAGGAAACCTCAAGTTTTCAAAGAAAATAAAAAGTGCCCAAACACATGGACTCAGGATTCTCTAGAACAGTCTAAATTGGAAACAAGCAGCAAGTGATATTTTCAAAGTTGAAATTCATAGTGCAAGATCAACCAAGAAAGAAGACAAAGCTATCCTCCTGACCACCTGTCTATCATGAATGCAATGGCTCAAAATACCTTTGTGAAGAATACTTTTTGTTATTACTGTTAAATATTTTAATGCTTAAATTAATTTTGTCTTATTTAATTTTGTCACAGTTCTATTTTTAATGACACATCAGTATTTATTCAAATTACAGCATTTGAGTTTGCAGCTTTTTTCTGAAAACTTTGGTGACATTACTGCGTACTTAAGCCAATTGGGGGACAAAGAACAAGTTTATTCAAGGAGCCATTTTCCTAAGTCACGTCATGGTTGGGCCTATCTCCTCTGGAATATGGCACCTACATAGATTTTATGATTGCTTCATACAGGTATAGAGTTCTTTGAGGGCAACTAACGAATTTAGGATATTTAACAACAATACATCACTCTTGGTTCTTCTAGCGTGACTTTCATGGAGCATGACAAAAATGCACAGAAATCTGTAAGAATTATGTTCTATTGATTTGAATCACAACACCAAATTAAATTAAAATTAATTTTAAGACTAGCATTCTTAATGTTATTCATTAGTACTATTGTACTTTTGAACTCTTATTACAAACCATTTTAAGCAGCTTAGGAACTTATTAAGAAGCTTAAAAAATACTCAGATATAGATCCAACTTTGACTAAGTGATAGAGAACCTAATCGCTTCCTTCGCTGCAATACTGAAGACTTTGTGCTAATCAGAAAACAGTGGTATTTCTTGCAGATATCATACAAGTGACCCTACCTATCAGTGAAACAAGTAGAACACAAAGTAAATATATTTGTATTGATGATGATTGGCATGAGCCCTAGCTCACTAATATTTAGATATATCACAAGGTACAGGTGCATGTCCTCTTCAGCTTAGTTTCTGAGTTCAGTCATGTCATATGGAAATATGTCAAAATGCAGGCTGTGGCATGAGAGAGAAATTGGGAGGACAAAAATATAATCCATTCCCAAATCTTCCAGTATCAGTGGCAGCTGACCAGAAGGTACTAGCCCTGAGCTGGTAATGTTTTTGTAAGCTGTTCTGTTGCACACAAGATTTCAAGCAATGTATAGAATAAAGGGAAAATATAGGGAATAAAGTTTTATCAATTATCCCATTCTGCTTGTCAAATGAAAATGTTTGTACAGGGGATATTTAACACAGTTTTTTTAAAAAAAGAGTAATGTACACCCAGAATATATTTAAGTTTTATTTTAAAATATATTAAGTAATAAAATCAAAATCAATAATTACCATTCTTGAAACCCAACCCAACAGCCATATCCATAGCATTGAATCCAGAATCAGTTTCAACAGTTGGATCAGCACCATATTCTGTAAAGTGAACAAGAACTTGTCAGATCAAAGATTAACTTAAACCACAAGATGTTGTTCTATTTAAGACCTTATAACTCAATTAATTGAATAGTTTGTATCAGAGGACACAGAGCAGGACAGATGAGCATCAACAATAAAATTTCAGTGGCACATGAGCTGAAAATGAAATATGTAGTATCAATAGTTTTGCATTAGATATGGTAATTGATATTCTGCTTGGAGGATGTGGTGAAGTGTTTGTGTACTGAGACTATGATTAGGCATTTTCAAAACAGTAAAACCTTGTAATTGATAGGCAAAGATCCTCAATTGTTTTACAGGACGAGTTGCTACATTTTCTCCAAACTGATTACTACTGTAACGTGTTCAGTGAATTCTGATTGATTTAGCTCACTGCACTTTTCTTGAAAAATGCAGGAAAAGTGATTCTGCAAAATCTTACCCATGTTTACATGGAATGAGAGAAAACCTGGCAGATCACTCATGCAAGCTTTGGAGATGTTATATAACAATCAAAAGTGTACTGCATTGTATCTAGTATTCAAATAGTTTGGGAGATATTAATGTAGATGTAGCAACTTAACTGTGGAGACACTTTGCTTTGATACAGAAAATGAATGATGTGGATCAGAAATTAAGTTAACTTTGTACAAGACTCCTTGTATTCTAAAGCACATTTCCAAAGGTGAAAGCTGTTCATCCTAGGCAATTTCAAAGCATATGTTGTAATGGAGAGAGATTCATGGCCAACATGTGTTGGTCACCATGGGCTGAAAAATGGGCTGAAGAAGGGCTTATGCCCGAAACGTCGATTCTCCTGCTCCTTGGATGCTGCCTGACCTGCTATGCTTTTCCAGCAACACAGTTTTCAGCTCTGATCTCCAGCATCTGCAGTCCTCACTTTCACCATGGGGTGGTCAAGACCAATAACAAGAGGTCTGAGCTTTGTCTGAGAATGAACTCTATATCACCAATATTTTCATTCAACTCAAAACATCACCATAAGACATCATGTTGTCATCCAAAATCTGGCTAGCGCGAATTGACTTGATCACTGAACGATATGATCAATGAGAGAATGTCCAGTCCACAAAAAGAAGGATAAATTCAACCAGTCCAATTACTGCCCTATTAATCTGCTGCTGACCAAAGTGCTGGAATATGTTGTTAACACAGCTATCGAGTGGTACTTACTCAATAATAATTTGCTCTCTGGCACTTAGTTTGGGTTCTGCCAAGGCCATTCAATTTCTAACCTAATTACAGACTTGGTCCAAACACAGAACAGCCAAATTCCAGACGTGAGATGGGGACTCCTCTTGACATCAATGCAATATTAGACTACATATGGATTCAAAGAGCCTCTAGCATAACTGAAGTTAACCGTCCTTGGTGCTGTGAGGTAGCAGTGCTAATCACTGAGCTACTGCGCTGCCCAGCATAATCTCCTCTTACATCATCAACACAGATTGTAAACAACTGAGGTCCATGTGTGTTGCACTCCATCCCACCAACTTGGAAATGCCTTGACGATCCTAACTGGGTGAATGACAGTGGTGAAGTATTGGAGAAGGATTATGTAGTCAATCACAAAGGATGAAGATATGGCAAGAAGAATGAAAAGGGAAGCTTTACTTTTGTTATAGTCACATTGCTTATCATTTGTGACTTCGACAAAGAGCTACCTTGGTACAGCAGCAAATGCAGAAACTTGATCAAACAGATTCAAACATGGAATTCCAGGAAAGGTGAGTGCAGATTTGGGAGGCTACATTGGGCAGAATCGGGAGTTTGGAGATGGGATGATAGCCTGCAAGGAACGTGCGTCAAAGGTTAGATTTTTGAAGAGCTGTGGAAAAGATAATTTAAAGGAAAAAAAGGGACAACACCCAGAGTGAGAGCTGTTAACAATAATCAATTACCATGGGAATTAAGAGGGGAAGGTGTGTTATCAAAGCTTGTAGTGGGAATTAAGTAAAGCAAACTGAAGGTGTGCCTTCTGAACTAAATGACCTTGGCAAAGGCACAAGGAGCAATCGTAAATAACAGAGAAAGATACAAAATATACTTTAGCATAAATCTGGTAAAAACAATGACTGCAGATGCTGGAAACCAGATTCTGGATTAGTGGTGCTGGAAGAGTACAGCAATTCAGGCAGCATCCGAGGACAGGCTCACCACCAGACGCATGGAAGAAGAACGCCTCATCTTCCGCCTTGGAACATTTCAACCCCAGGGCATCAACAGTTTCCTCATTTCCCCTTCCCCCACCTCATCCTAGTTTCTAACCTCCAGCCCAACACTGTCCCCTTGTCTTGTCCGGACTTGTCCGACCTGCCCAGCTCCTTTTCCACCTATCCACTCCACCCGCTCCTCCCTGACTATCACCTTCATCTCCTCCCCCACTGACCCATTGTACTCTATGCGACTCTCTCCCCAACCCCACCCTCCTCTAGCTTATCTCTCCACGCTTCAGGCTCTCTGCCTTTATTCCTGATGAAGGGCTTTTGCCCGAAACGTCAATTTTGTCTATCCTCGGATGCTGCCTGAATTGCTGTGCTCTTCCAGCACCACTAATCCATAAATCTGGTCCCAGTGGTTTCACAAAATGAACAAGTGCAGCAGAGGTTCATAAGGGTTGATCTGAATCTTTGTGGCAAAGGTGTCCATTAATTCCTCATAGCTATTATTGGTGGGGAGGATGGAGGAGGTGGGGATAAAAAAGGTTTCAGAAGAGAATTTGCAGCAATAATTAAGAAGAAAAATATTTAGGACTTCTTTTACAAAAAACCAACAAAATGTTACAATTCATCCACAGCCAAAGTTTGTGTTTCATACAGGAGGACCAACACCTTAGACACAATAATTTATAGGGCAGATTAAAACCACATTATCAGGTGTTATGTTAGCTCACCCAACAGAGTCTCCACACATTTGACATGATTTCCATGTACAGCATAAAGCAAAGGAGTTCCACCATTCTGTAAACAAAGACAAAGCAATAAAATTTTCAAAATGATTTCACTAAATATGTTACCTAAATTTGAGAAACAAAAATTGATCATACTCGTTTCTCACTCGTTAATGTTTGGTGTAAGTAACCATGGCGTGGTGGGACTGTTGTAAAAATTCAGCTGGTTCAACAAATGCCATCAAGAAAATATACTGCTCTTCCTTGGTCTGACCTTCATTTGATGACCAGCCCTACATTAAATGGTTTTCTCTTAAAAAAAAATTGAAAAATTCTGCCAATGATATAAACTTGAAATGATATCAGAAAATAATGGAAACACTAAGCACATGTTGCATATCTGTGGAGTGTAACAACATTTTAGATTGACCAGCTTTCATTAGAGCTTACTCTTATTTGTCCTCTGAAAATGGCCTACCAAGCCACTCACTTGATAAAATGCAGTAGTTCATGAACGTTCACTACATCACCAGACTCCCCAAAGCCTGTCCACCATTTCCAAGGTACAAGTTGAAGTGTGAAGGGATACTCCCCATTTGCCTGGATAGTGGACCTCCAACAACACTCAAGAAGCTTGACACTATCCAAAGCCATATCCAGAAACATACATTCCCTCTTCTACTCGGTAGCAGCGATGAGAACCATCTACAACATGCACTGGAGAAGGCTAATTAGGCAGAACCTTCTAAATCCATGACCACTTCCATCCAGAAGAACAGAGTCAGCAGATGCCTGGGAAAACCTCCTACTACAAGTTCCCCTCCAAGCTACTTACCATCCTTACTTGAAAATATATCACCCTTCCTTCAGTGTAACTGGGTCAAAATTCTGAACTCTCTTCCTCATGGCATTACAGGTCTATCTACTGCACATAGGCTGCAGCAGTTCAAGAAAGCAGTTCTTCACCACTTCCTCAAAGTAACAAGGGATGGGAAATAAATGCTGGCCTAGCCAGTGATGCTCACATCCCATGAATATTTTTTCAAAATGGGAAATAAATGTCAGTCTGGTCAGCGACACTTAAATACAGAAAGATTAATTTCTGCAGTGTTTTGGGCTGTTCTGATTCACTCCATCTCCCCCACTTCACCTGATGAAGGAGCAGCACCCTGAAAGCTTGTGATTTCCAATAAACCTGTTGGACCATAACCTGGCATTGTGTGACTTCGGACTTCATCCCTCGAAAACAGTATGGGTCATTAAACAATGCCTAGCATATTTTGGGCCCAGGCCCAAGTGGTCAGCTAACTTTAAGAGTTCCCAATGAGCAGTTTGGTGAGAAGTACAACCATTAAACATGTGATGTATTTGTTCTATCATCCTTCTCAGCACATTTTGGATGAAATATAGCTCTTTACATAATTATTCAACCAACTGCAAAATCCTGATTTCTAGGAATAACTGCAAACTTCATTGTAGCCCATACCAAGGTAGGTACCAATCCGTGAATATCTAATCCTGGTGTTCTCATGCAAGTTTTTCCAACATTGCCTTCTAGTAGCTGACATTCTGAATCCTAAAGAGTTTCTTATTAGTTGTATGAATCCAAAACAAACAATCAAAACTAGAGGGCAGCTTATGTGCTAGCTTAAACCTTGAAATTACATATACTCAAATTCAGTTTTGCATACTACACTTGTTGATCATCTTTAAAGTTTTAACAATTTTCTAATGTTATTTAAATAATGAATGTAACATTCATTCAGCCGATACACCTTTCAATTCATTCAGACGAAACCCCAGAATACATAGCAAGTACAATCAAACTTCCTAGATTATCACGGTATACATTAGTATTTACTTTTACTAAGAATTCTTGCCCATTTATTTTACTCCTGGTTTCCCAGGTATGAACTCACAACCAGTTTCACATATTCAAATAGATAAACAATATTATAACTTTATGACTTTTACATGAAATTGCAATAACATACCAAGAGGTTTACATTTCACTAATTAGTAGAGATATTTAAAAATATAAAGTTCTATTGTAGCAAATTCTACTTGGGACTATATTTTCCAGCAAAGGATTTATTAAATTCATGGGGAACAGGCATTGAGCAACCTTTGTGTACAAGGCCATCATGATGGTAATGAATAAATACCACATTACTTAGACATTATTATAAATGGAATAATGGATGCAGAGACACAGAAGCCATTTCAAACAATTTAGTTAAATTTTACACACCTACAATAGGCTATTTGAGAATATATAGCGAAGTAGAAATTATAGATATAGTTACTACTTCAATTCGATTGTCTCAAATTAATAACAAGACAGGATACTACAACCATTTAATAATTAAAATGCTAATTTAGTATTTTTCTGAGAATTTATTTATCTTCTGAAGTCTTGTGATTGATTATTGAACACAGTTTGAGATTTTGCTGCATTCACCAAAACCCGTGTGAGATAAATCACCCCAATCACATGCTTCTCAACTCACTACCTATGCATGTGAGATGTTGTGCGAATCAATCAGTAAATCATGTGGCTAGCAAACCAGGAGATCTCATTACAAGGAACCTCGATCATCCGAATATCGGATTATCCAAAGGGGATCTCAAGGTCCCGATTAGAGACATTACGTCAATGAGCTGTTTCAACCCTGATCGCGTTTTTTCTTTACAGGTACAATGATTAAAAACGAACTTGGTTCACTGAAATGTTGCCGAGGACAGTACTGGGCAATCCAGGCACATTCTCCAAATGAATGACCTCCCGCCTTCTCTCTGTTCCCTGGCATTTTCCCTGGAGTTCTACACAGCGGTGAACCCTAAACCTCCCTTCCCCAGTTAATCTCTCAAACATTGTCTGTGCAGACAAAGTAGGAACTTGTAAAAATGTTGTGTGTATGTCCTATTTGGAGAGTTATGCCACAAAGGCGGCGACAGCAGCAGCAGCCTTACAGTCTGGCTGCCCCAGAAAGCAGCTGTGTGTGTGTGTGTGCTGCACGGGTGCGGGTCGGACAAAGGTTGGGGGCGTGGATGGGATTCGGACTGTGGGTGAAGATGGAAGGAGGTTGGGAGGGGGGAGGAGGTTAGTGTTGGACAGGGGTGGGGCGGGCATGAGTGGGGTGTAAGTGGACAAAAGGGGAGCGGACGGGGGTTGGGAGTGGACAGGGTGGGAGTGGACGGGGTTGGGGGCAGGGTCTTGCGTGCAGTGTGCTTTTGCCTAGTCTCCTGAATGGGGAACAGACTTCACAGAAAACTCTAAGCCCCAGATGAAAGCAATTAACTGAATAATCTATTATTAGTGCCCATCCACCTCGTTCAGATAATCGAGGTTCCTCTGTATTTGCAAGACTTTCCAGGGTGGAATGCTCTAGCACTATATTTGAAGACCAGCTGGACACCACTTCATTCACTACAAGCCAGGAATCTCCTCTCAGTCTGTGGCGGCTTCCACCAGAACCTCAGCGATTCTCCAAGTAGTCCACACTGGCTCTCACTGGCTGCTGGATTTGTACTCAGACCTATATACCATTGCTCTAGCTATGGTACTCTGCATCAATGCACAGTGATGGGATGAAGCAATGTGCCAAGATGAACCCACAGAGATAAAAAGGAGCAGATAGGCACCGAGACAACTTTATCTCAGACACTCCAGAGATGCCCTGCCTGAATAGCTCCTCACTGCCAGTGACCGCATTAGTTTCAGCAACTCAGGCCAAGGTGGGGGCAGACAGCCTGCACCTGCAGCCATGCTGGAAACTCTCAGCAGATCGAGATCATCTGGGGTCTGATCCTCAGGGATGCCAAAGTCTTCAAGTCACCACAGCATACCAATCAGCATACGTCCTCCACCTCAGGTGAGGAAGTGAACCTGCATCTAGACATAGTGGGAAAGAAAACCTTCTCAGGGCACATCAATGGCATAAGTGTTCAATTATTGTACAGAATAAGCACTTCTGTAAAGATATCTTCATTTGTAATGTTCTACTTTCTATTGTAGTCTTATTGTCCCAATATGACCAGAGAAGGTTCTTTGAAGTGAAAGATGTAGTGCATCTTCAATTAGCAAAAGGATATGTTACATTTCAATCATCATACCTTGGTTCTTCTCTCATAAGTAAGAAAGTGGATGACCAGAAGTCATTTCATCCAACATGGAATCTCACAACTGCAATTTGAAGAATGGAGTCTATGCACTACAGATGGATCTTGGGGACATTGACTGTGATGATATGATCTAGGGGAGGAGCCAGGACCGCAGATGTCCATTTGACAGACACAACTTTTGGGAGTGATGGGATATGGGATACCTCAGAAGCACATTAATAGGTTAAGTAAATGGGCAAAAAGTTGGCAAATGGAATATAATACAGGAAAATGTGAATTGTTCATTTTGGAAGGGACAAAAGAACAGAATATTATTTAAATGGAGAAAAATTGCAGAAAGCTGCAACACAAAGGGACTTGGGTACTTATGCATGGAACACAGAAAGCCAGCACACAGGTGCAGAAGGTAATCAGAAAAGCTAATGGAATGTTGGCCCTTACTTCAAGATGTTGGGCTACAGCAGTAAGGAAATCTTACTGCCACTGTAGAAAGTGCTTGACAGACCACATCTGGAGTACTGTGATCAGTTCTGGTCTCCCTATTTCAGGAAAAATATTGCAGGGGAGGCAGTTCACAGAAGGTTCTTAGGACAATCCCTGTGTTATGAGCAAAGACTAAACTAGTTGGGGCTCTACTTACTGAAGTTTAGAAGAATGAGTGGTGACCTCTTTGAAACCTATAGAATTCTTAAAGGGCTTAACAGGATTAATTCTAAGAGGACATTTCCCCTCATGGGAGAGTTTAGGACCAGAGAGCATAGCTTCAGAATGAAGTGCCAATTTTAAACTGAAATAAAGAGGAATGTCTTCATTCAGAGGGTTGATTATATTTGGAACTCCTTGCCACAGTGAACTACAGGAGCAGAGTCCTTGTGTATGTTTAAGACTGAAATAGATAGATTCTTTATCAGTAGGGGAATTGAGGGTTATGAGGCAAGAGCAGGAAAGTGGATGTGAGGAATGTCAAATCAGTTGAATGGTGAAACAGGCTGCAGGGGACAAATGGCCTGCTCCTGTTCCCATTTCTTATAGTCTTATGGTCTAGGTATTCACCAGGGATAAATCCTTTGTTCAAGGATCATTTTAGCACAAACATGCAAGCAGATGAGGCAGTGGAAGTGCTGCATGTATCACAACTGTTTTAACATTAAAGTTGGTCCAGGGCATCAAGGGCAAAGTTTATACATATACTGTAGCTTTTATAGAGTTGAGGATATTAGAGCTTTAGCTGAATGGATAAATCAAAATTTTATTGCATGAATACAATCAGCAAAATAGGTCAATGAGGATTGCAAACTGCAAACAGAGTCGAGAGCCAACTATCCGAATGAAATATAAAAACAAAATCAGAAAAGGTCTCAAACCATTCATCCTAGAAGCAGGCAGTTGTAAAGTTCTCTACGGACTCTTGGGCTTAACAGACTACTGCCCTATTTTCCTCTGTTTGATAAGTCACCTGGTGTATGTTAGGATCCTTCATCTTCCTTCTCAGAGGTTTCCTCTCACTTCTGCATCTTCTTGTTTGTCAATACTTCCCCTTTTGGCAAGTGAGATTGTGGATGGTGCAACAGACCACGATGATGCAGGACACCCTATTTAGGAACTCCGTGGGTTTACTCTGAGTGCTCCAGTTTCCTCCCACAATCCAAAGATGTGCAGGTTAGGTGGATTGACCATGCTAAATTGCCCAAAGTGTTCATGGATGTGTGGGTTAGATGCATTAGTTAGGGGTAAATGTTCAGTAATTGAGAATGGATTTGGGTGGGATACTATTCGGCAGGTCAGTGTGGACTTGCTGGGCAGAAAGGGCCTGTTCCCAGTGCATGACACCATGTGATCTCTTCAGGCATCAGAACCTCATTATCAGGAGGGCTATGGTATGTTCCACAATGGCTCTGACTGAAAGTATAGCAGTATAGTATCTTTCTTTGGTGGATTCTTCTTCTGAGTTGTGATCAGCCAGGTGTGTAGAGGGCGTCTCTCATTGCCCAAGAGCTACAAGTGTATGGGCAGAAAATCTTTGAAAAGGCCCACCACCTGCAAGTACTCCAAGATAGACATGTCATGGCATCTTCCCGGTATCTGGGTTAGACCTGCAAAATCTGTTGCGGTCATCAATAATTTGAACATTAAGGGATTGGAATCCTTTTCTGTTGACGAAGACTGCTGGTTCATGATGGGGTGCATTTGTTTGCATCTTGCACCTGCAGGAAACCAGCAATGGCGAAGCATTCTAATGCCCAATGATCTGACTCTCAGTGTCAAGGGGCAAAAAGATGAATCGGTAAGCTGTTGTGAAGAAAGCATCCCAAATGTAATTATGAGTTGTGGACTGTGAAATGCCCCAGAAGTTCCCTGAAATGACATGCTGACAAAACAATTAAAGACACCCGATACGGGATTGGGGTAGCCCAAAAGGTGAGTGCAAATTCTCATCCAGAAGCTAGCATAGGTGTGACACCATAGTTCAGATATCATAGAATCCTTACAGTGTGGAAACAGGCCCTTCAGCCCAACAAGTCCACACTGACCCGCCAAAGAGTATCCTACCCAAACACATTCACTTTTACTGTACATTTACCCCACTCATGCACCTAACCTACACATCCCTGAACACCTTGGGCAATCCACCTAATCTGCACACCTTTGGATTGTGGGGGAGGAAACCTGAGCACACGGACAGGGAGAGAATACGCAAACCCCACATAGACAGTCGTCTTGAGGCTAGAATCGAACCCGGGTCCTTGGCGCTGTGAGGCAGCAGTGCTAACCACGGAGCCACCGTGCCATTCCATGCAGATATTCTTGCAGATAACTGCACACATACTTGTAGATCTTGTCCTGAACAAGATCCCTATTCCCAGTCATGTTCTGCTGCTTCTTCCTTTGAAGGCTGTTTGGCAGCCAGTGCTAGCTGCTGCTATTATTGCTGCAGGCAGAGTTGTTTTTGTTATCTTCTGCAATGGTCCCTTTGCATAAGACCACAGAATTGCTGGTTTGACCTCTAACATCCTCAACTTATAGCAGATCTGTGAGAACAGTAGAAGTATAAAGTCTTAGCAAAGGGATATTTCAGTTCTAACACCCTTTCCCCATTAAGGTCCAGGTTATGGTCCCTCAGAGGGGGGTGTTGCACTTGGGCAGGGCACCAAGCAACATGCACTGACCGACCATCGTTCACTTCTCGCCCAATAACCATGCCTCCCCTTCCTTTTTCACAACAGGCCATGCTCTTAATGCACATGCAGTGTGTTGGCTGTGTAAGCTCCTGGAACAGGAGAACCTGATATTGACAGAGCACCGTGCCACACAGCAACATGCACCCCTCCCACCCCCGACTTGAATATCATGTTTAACTATTTGCCATGGCTACATGTTCCTATCTTTCATTCTAAAGCTTCTCCTTCAGTGACAAGCTGCCTTGTTTTCTACACTGAACTGTCACCTGAGAAGCTAATGTGTCATTGTGATACAGTTGGTTGGAGCAACATTAAATTGAATGTTAACTAACACACAGTCATCTACTACATTTAGAGGAAAAAAATGTAGACAAGAAGCATTCCAAAATAATTGGCAAAAACTATGTACTCACCTGGATTGGAGCCAAATAATCAAAGTCATCAGCTCAACAGCTCAATGATGCAGTTGAGTCTCTGAAGTGTTGGTTGTCTCAACAGACAGAACTTATTGGAAAGAGCAAGTTAATTCCAACTAAGGATGGAGGACTTACTTGTGAAAGTTTATTTCAAAAGGGAAGAATCTGATTTTTGGACACTTGCCCAATTAATTCATACTCACCATTATTTTTGACACCCTAGTGAGTGGAAAATCACGCCTATTCTATTCACAAGCCTTTAAGAGGTATTAAACTTGGCAATGTGGGAAAACTTAATTAGCATCTACATCTGAAACGTAAAACTGCTGAAATGAGGTTAATGACTACCCCTACTGATATTATTTCAGCTATATTAGATTGTCAGGCTGAGCAACGGCTTACAAATTTCTCAGAACATATGGTTTGAATGAACAGAAGGGGAAAAACTAGAAGGGTTTATTTGATAAATGACAATAAATTCAACATAAATTGTTCCCAGCTGGCAGTTTTACTTTCTACTGAATTTGCTTTTAATTTTACTTAAAATATTATTTCTATATAAACAGGAAAAGTATTGGCTGATGGGTCCCTGATATTACTTACCCAGTCATATTCATTCACATCACAACCATAGTCAAGCAGCATGTTTACAATGTTCGAGTAGCCTTTACTGCTGGCAAGTGACAGTGCACTCTCCCTCCCATTGGCTAAAAGATGTGGATCTCCTCCCTTTCAAAAGGAAATACACAAGATGCAATTTAACTTCAAAAGCATAAAACTAATAGATGGCCTTAAGTTAAAATGACTTAGGACACACATTTTAAAAAGACAAAATCATAAATTAACTAAATCAGGAGTAAAGCTATTTACAACATATAAAAATCAGTTTTGGAAGATTACATTTTCAGGATTCAGCTATTTTAATAGATATGGAAAATTAAAATGGCTTACTCAAGGGTTATGTATGCCATGTCAAAACATAGCTAAATTAGGAGACACAGCAAAGAATGTGGGGTCCCAGCAACTGTCAGGCCAAAGCTCTGAAGACTTAGACACCAGAAAGAAGGAAAAAAAGTCACAGGCTTGCATTCATATTGTACCTTTCATGATCACCTCAAAGCACATTACAGCTAATGAGCTACCGTAGAACTGCAGTCACTGATGTAATGTAGGAAACTTGCTCATAGCAAGCTCCCAAAAATGGCAATGTGATAATAACACAATAACTTATTTTGGTGATGCTAATTGAGCAGAGAGATCATCAAGTCAACCCGACCCCCACCAACCCAACTCAAACCCCTGATAGTATTTGAAGAATCTTCCAAACACGTAACCACCATCATCTTGAAGGTCAAAGGATACATGGAAAGATCATGATTTGCAAATTCTCCACTGAGACACTCACCATCCTAACTTGGAAATGTATTGCTGTTCATTTAGTGTCATTGAGTCAAAATCCAGGAACTCTCTATCTAACAGCATTGTGGGTGTCCTTACAGACGGCAGTGATTCAGGAAGGCAACTCACCACTACTTCTCAAGAGCAACTAGCAATAGGCCCTGGTAGTGACAACCATATCTTGTGAATAAAAAAAAAGTGCAATGGGATTTACCTGAAATGACAGATAGGATCTTGGTTTAACCTCTTATCCAAAAGACAGAAGCGCAGACAACAAAAACAAAAACAAATTTAACTTGCCACTGATTAACTCTCCAGTCAACAGGAAAGTGATGGAAGAAGTGATCTTAAGAAGTTGTTCAATCTAGTGTGGCAAAGAGTCCGAATCAATAGGGATCTGGCAGAGATGGGGTATTGCATTTATTGGCTGAAGTCATACTTGGCACACAGGAAAATGGTTGTTGTTGGTGGTGGCTAATCATATCAGCTCCAAGACATTGATTGAGTGCCTTGCTGCAGATTTATTTAATGACTTGTCCTCCAACATTAGATCAATGAAGATAGGCAGTGGATGTTGGTTATGTAGACTTTACTAAAGCATATAACAAGGTCCCACATAGTATGCTGGTCCATAAGAATAAGAATATGGGATCCATGGTGAGTTGATAAGTTTGAATACAAAATTGGCTTGGTCATTAAAGGCCTGTTACCAGTGGATTTCCGCAAGGATCAGTGCTGGGATCTCAGTTGTTTGTAATTTATATAAACAAACAGTTTGGATGAAAATCTAAGTGGTCTAATTCGTACATTTGCAGACGACATGAAAATTGGAGGAGTTGTAGATAGTGAGGAGCAGATACGATAGCGACATTTAAGAGGGGTTTAGAAAGATGTGGACAGGCAGGGAAGAGAGAGATAGGGTCAGACAGATTGGATTAATTTAGAATGGCATAGTGGTTGGCACAGATGTGGTAGGTTGAACGGGCCATTCCTGTGCTGTACTGTTCTACATTCGATAAGATGGTTAATCACCATCCCATTCACTAGCTCACAAAACTCTCCATACTGTACAGAATCTACAGAATGTACTACATTAATTGCCATGGCTTCTTAAACAGCAGTTCCAAAACTTTCAGCCTCCACTTATCCAGATAGACAAGGACATAAAGAACATGAGAGTACTATTGCCTTCATGCCATCCTAACTTGGAAATTTTACAATATTCTTCATGACTGGATCTAATCTCCTGAACCTTCTACCTAACCACCTATAGGAATTTCTTTACCACATGGACTAAAGTAGTTTATGAAGGTCAGATCATCTGTAGTGTAATTACGAATGGGTGATAAATGTTAGCCTGCCAAAATGCACACATACCAAAGAATAATTAAAAGCAAGGACATCCTTTGCACACAATTTTATTCAACATTACTAAATTTTGTTGAAATTTGTGGTATATGTTTCCTTCTTACTGCTGAGTTGAACATTTAGCTAATACCTGCTCTCATATGGGTCAAGATTGATAAATACAACACTATTACCAACATAAATCCAGTTGCTCCTCAATACCCTTGTAGGTAAATATAGTAATATTATAGTACTATTCCATGTAGATCATTAAACACCCAGCTGAGTTCATTAATTTTAGTGGAGATGCACAACTGTACTAAGAAAGGCTCAGGCTCAAGGTTCTCTCAGTTGTTTGCAGAATGGGTTGAAGCAAAAAGAGCCTCTCCTTTGTTGTGAAAGAAGTTGGTTGAATCATCTTCTAAAAATAATTGTTTAAGTTCGCACCCAGAAAGCTAACAGCCATTAAGTCCTACTTGAGATAGCACCTTCAGGACAGGAGTAAAACAAAAAAAAAGAAACAAAAACGAACTCCAAATTCAAAATGTTGTATTGCATTGCCAGTCACAAAGTTACATGGGCACCAATAAGCTGCATTATTAAAACTTTAATGAGGACTTCTGTAACTATGTAGGGGAATAATGGTTAGAGACAATTGGGCTGAAGATTTTGGCATGTATTTTCATGTTTGATACTTCATGAGCACAATCAACATCATTGCACTATTGGAAAGTTAAATAACATACAACTTAAAATACACATCTTGTCTATTCTACTCATTAAATAAAAGGGAACCTAAGTCTTTGTTTCATTTACTCTCTAATAATTTAATAATTGACTTTTAATTTATTAGAATTACTATATACAGAACAGAAATAAATTCCTTACATTCTGTAGCAAAAATTCCACCACAGCAATTTGTCCATGAGCTGCTGCCCACATCAATGGTGTAAAGCCTTGCTCATCTTGCATGTTTAGCAGATTGTCTAGAAAAGTAATAAAATAGAGGCTTTCATTCAGGTCTACAGGCTTGTGTACAAGCTCAACAGGCATCAAGGTCATTTTACAATTCATGCATCTTATTTGTACAAATCAAAAACTCAACCTCTAAGAACTTACCTTGCTCTATACGGCTTGCCAAATAAATTAATTCCCCTTGTGCAGCCAACTGATGTACAGACAAAGCTATAAAAAATATATTAACAAATTAGTGCCTGATAGAAACCAATTAAACTATTTAGCTAAGGCAATTTATTTGACAAAACTTCAATTAAAGCAATATTTTCCTTAAAATAGACGATTAACAAAACCCCTCGTTTCTTCTCATTTTATTTGCATTTCTATTTTTCCTAAACCACCGTGGTGCCCATCACTTCATGCCACTACATGCACAAACTGGCTAATGACACAAAGAGCACATTGGGAGCCTGTGAACAGATTTGAATATTTTGCTAGCTAATGAAAAAGACAAACAAGAGAAATGGAATTTGATAAAAGAATAAGGAATGTTAAAACTAACCATAACAACATTTGGCCCATTCTATTGTAAAGCAACAACTGATTTGGACTTTGGTTTCAGCAAACTATCTAGTCTTCGCGCACTCATGCAATAAACCTGCGCCATTATTAAAGATTATGTTTGGTAGTACACGTTAAATCCAAGGTCATTTGGATGCAAATCAATTATGTTTACACAAGACTTACAGTGCAAGAGTAAAGGTGCAGCTGAGATTTCATTGCCACGATGTTTGTTAGTCAGAGTTGTCGACTGTTTAATGGGCGAGAAATGCTTGGTCACTGATGGTGTGTAGACATGTCTTACTTGAATTCCAGGAGAAGCAGAGGTGTGTATGTTGCACTCAGCTGCAAACAACATAAGTTAACACCTGAAAATTGGCCTTATCTATGCAAAAACTAATCATACAGTAATCTTCACAATTACAAGCAAATTATAATAGTTTCCACATGTATGCAATATAGGATTGACTGAAATGTGGTTGGGAGCTGGTTGGAGATATGTAAATTGATCTTGCTAAATAATCAGAATGTTAAAATAGAACCAAAGTCAGCGGATGCTGGAAATCGGAAACAAACAGTAATTGCTGGAAAAACTCAGGTCTGGTAGAATTTGTGGAGAGAAAGGATCAGTGGTGCTGGAAGAGCACAGCAATTCAGGCAGCATCCGAGGACAGGCAAAATCGACGTTTCGGGCAAAAGCCCTTCCTGATGAAGGGCTTTTGCCCGAAACGTCGATTTTGCCTGTCCTCGGATGCTGCCTGAATTGCTGTGCTCTTCCAGCATCACTGATCCAGAATCTGGTTTCCAGCATCTGCAGTCATTGTTTTTACCTTGTGGAGAGAAAGCAGAGTTAATGTTTCAGTGACAGTTCTGAAGAATGGTCAGTGGTCTCAAAACATTAACTCTGTTTTCTCTTCACAAATGCTGCCAGACATACTGAGTTTTTTCAGCAATTTCTATTCATCAGAATGAGAGTTACTTTGCTTTCAATTGTTACTCTTATCTGTGCTTCTCTTCAACTCAGTGATCAGGCTACAGAATAATGTAACAACATTTCTTCTTTTCCCTGTCCACCCAATGAAAAAAATAATTGGAGGCAATTGGTCTTCTTTTATCTCCGTGCAAGTGAATCTGTTTTGAGAGAGTTAAAAATTACACAACATCAGGTTATAGTCCAGCAGGTTAATTTGGAAGCACTAGCTTTCGGAGCGCCACTCCTTCATCAGGTGGTTGTGGAGTATAAGATTGTAAGACATAGATCCATGCAAGATTCTGTAAATCCATTTTTTAAGATTAGAATCAGTCTGGCAATTGTGGCGCAGACAGCCTCACACAGGGCACTCGCATCTTCAATGCATTATCTGGACCGATATGACACCAATTGTTAAAGTTCACTTGAGAATATAACTTTTAAAAAAAGTTTTGCAATTTACATATGAAAGAACTGAAACCAACACGGTCATTCTAAAAGATGAGAGACTTAACAAACGATGCAGGTTTTTTTCAATATATAATTTCAGTTACATCACAGTGTAAACTTTTGCTATAAATTGTGTGTCTTACAATCTTATACTCCACAATAACCTGATGAAGGAGCATCGCATCGAAAGCTAGTACTTCCAAATAAACCTGTTGGACTATAACCTGGTGTTGTGTGATTTTTAACTTTGTACACTTCAATCCAACACCGACATCGCCAAATCATGTTTTGAGAAGAGTTCAAATCCAACCCAAAATGCCATATAGTCAGCAAGCCACACAAGATGCTTGTCACTTTGTTTCCCAAGCTTTCCTATCTTACTACTGGCATTTAGAATTTGGGATTAGAAAGAAGATATTCAAGTTTATAGATGACACTACAATAGTCAGGTGAATGGTGACATGCAGAATATTGAAAAAGGGGATTGTGCAAGCAACTGGACAGTAATTCCACTGGAACTGCAGTCTAAATGAAAGATATTAAAAGGAAGAGAATCAGCAGCAGCTTTGAAGGTTCAGATCTGCAGATACTTAGGACAATTAGACAAATGATAGGTAAGCATTTCACCCTCTAAATTTTCTGTCCACCAGCTCCAGCAGTGCAGCACTTCTTCAGTACTGAAACAGATGCCGACTTTGTTATTTGTGCTGAAGTCCTGAAGTGGGAATAGAATTCACAAGCTTATGACTTGGTGAGCTACCATAGCTAATAAAATGAAAGTAAAAGCCTCATATATTCCTGTTCATCGACTGGATCATGTTGAAAGCGGAAATTGATTTCACTTCTGATACATGACCTAATGTAGAATTTCAAATATTTACAATAGTTGTTTATAATTATTCAAAATAGCTATATTAAACTTACAATTCACTGATGTAACATGCCCTACAAACATTTCTATAATGCTACAACAAATATTTTGGTCTATACTATTAATTAAATCCCTTCAACTCTAGAATATTATGCAGCACGGTGGCTCAGTGATTAGTACTGCTCCTTCAAAGCACCAGGGACCTGGGGGTCAATTCCACCCTTGGGCATCTGTCTGTTTGGAGTTTGCAGATTTCGCCGGATGCTCTGGTTTCCTTCCACAATTCAAGGATTAGGTGGATTAGCTATGGGGAATGCAGAGTTACAGGGATAGGATAAGGGGTGGGTCTGGGTGGCATGCTCTTTGGAGGGTCAGTATGGACTTGAGCCAAAATGTCTGCTTCCACACTGTCGGGATTCTATGATTCTAACACAAAGACATTTTTGTGTAATGTAACAATCAGCACTGAATGGTTCTCTTAGATCCTAATCATCACTGCTGTTTACACTTGTTTTCCATTGTTCTGATTGTATCTCAATAAATTATTAAAACACATGCTCTACGTTTTTCCAAAGCATAACTGACATGACCATTGTATATCATCTATTAATTTAATTCATTTTAGTTTTCTTTCATGAAAGAATTTCCATATTTCTAAATTCATAAGTACCTTTTGTTATGTTAGTATAAACATAATCAATAACCTCTTGTTGGTCTCACCTTTTCTCTTTGTTTTCTAAGAGGAACTCACTTGATTTCTCTCTCTTAATTTATTAATTTCAAACTGTTTTTACATTGGCACTTTTAAAGTAATATAATGTCCCAACGTTCTTCCCAGAGACATTATAAAATAAAATGTGACACTGAGCTAGAAGATGATATTGGGGATGATGATCAAAAGCTTGTTCAAAGTGTTAGATGTCAGGCATGTCTTAAAGGAGGAATGCAAGATAGAGAGATGGAGAGGTGTCCAGAACTTAGGACCAAGGCAACTGAAGGCAATAAGGAATAATTTAAAAATGGATGCTGAAGAGGCATAGATATGTGAGAAGATTATGGGGAAGAAGGAGATAACACAGACATATCTAGGCCAAACCATGAGATAACTAAAAACAAGATTGAGAAGATTAAAATAAAATTGTACATGGCTTAATTGCAAGTCAGTGTGGCTCAGAAAACAAATACTTTCTGAGTTCTTAAAACCAATTAAGATCCTTGCATTTTATTTACCTTTGAATAGTACAGAGGCAACTTCTAGATCAGAGTTCACCTGATCTTGAATATTTTTACTCTCTTCTTCATTCAGAGATTTTACAAACCGAGAGCAGACATTCATATCAAATCTATTTGGTAGGACAAATTTCATTCCCATGGCAACATTCTGGGAGGGACCACCATCTTCATTAATTTCTGCACGAGGCTCCAGCTTGATATATGGAAGTTCAGCAAAGGAGGATTGATTTTCACTTCCATCTCCAGAAGGGTCAGCTTCAACAGTTGGGTTCTCTACTGCAGACATTCCTGCTCTGTTCAGATGGTACAATCTGTTACTCCATCTGTTGGTACAACATTGAATTACAGCAGTTTAGCATACATGAATTTGAACACCTGAATCTACCAATGTAACGAATACCATGAAGGCAAGGTTCACCAAATTGTTGTGGTTCTGTTCGCCGAGCTGGGAATTTGTGTTGCAGACCGTTCGTCCCCTGTCGAGGTGACATCCTCGGTGCTTGGGAGCCTCCTGTGAAGCAGCTTTTACAGGAGGCTCCCAAGCACTGAGGATGTCACCTCGACAGGGGACGAAAGGTCTGCAACACAAATTCCCAGCTCGGCGAACAGAACCACAACAACGAACACCTGAGCTACAAATCTTCTCACAAACTTTGTTCACCACATTAGCAGCCATAAGCTCATCTGGTAGATTTTTTTACCAGAGTCAGAAGGTTGCAAAATCCCACACCAGTCCAAATCTTGACAGCACATCTTCCAGGTTGATGTCTCAGTTCAATAATAAAGAATTTCTGCATCAGCAGAATGACTGAATTGTTCTAACATTGGTTATAGGTTGTAAGTCATTTACCTGACCTTTGGATAATAAACCAGGGTTCTGCTTATTCATGCCAGTGGTCTCTGTACAACACTGCATGCTGCCCTCGAAGCAGCTGTGTTAGTGCAGAGAATGTCACACATCTCCTTTTGGAACGTGCCTTTGCAAAGAAATTCTGAACAAAGATTCAGTGATTTTTGTCCAGAGCAACTCCATGATACAATATGGCTGTTTGTTGGGACACACCCTGAGACAAACATTGACTGCGCCTAAGGATCATCAACTTGGTGAAAACTGATCTTTGGTCTGCCCGAAACTTGTTGGTCTTTCAGTGTAAAGATTTGAATTCAACTACATGTTGTAGACTGGCACATTCCAAGCTCCAGGACTACATTGTGAGGGATATACTAAAGCTTCAGGCATCTACCAAGGCATAGTTGGTCAAGACCGCTGTCTAAAGTCTTTCTGTTGAAGTACAATAAGGGTCCGTTCAGTTGTCATACCCCCTCAGTGCCTCAGAATGAATATAAATGGTTTCATGCACAACTAGAAAATGCATTTTGTTTTGCAACTGTAGAGAACTGTAGACAAATGTCAAAATTCCAACGTTTTGACTGTTTTCTCCTCTTTGCAAAGATTGCCCAGAACAGATTTAGAACCTTTGTATGTGCTTATGGATCATTTTTGTGAATAAAGTATATTTTTGAAATAAAAATAAATGAGAGGGGAAATGAAGAGACCACTGACTCATCCATCTGGAAAGTGCTTTGAAAAGGTCTCGAGAGACTTACAGTGCTTATTGTCAGGTTCATTTCATGCAGCTCTGATGCAGTTTTCCTTAGGACACGCACTGGGACAAACATCAGCTATGTCTGGGGGGGCCATTTACCTATGAAAGATGTTCTTAAGTCTGCTTGAAATGCATTGATCTTCCAGTGGATCTAAGACGTTTCTGCACTAATATATGAAGGGGCTGTTAAATTATAGACACCTCATAACTTATCTTGAAATATATTATGTTTCTGGTCATATTGGTAAATTGTTCCAATTTTGCTTTTGCTTGAAGACACCCAAGAATGCAATGCTCAAAATAAAGAACACGATTTCTAAAATTATATTTTCTAGAACATCTGATTTGAACTGTTTTTCAATGTGCTTACAGCTAATTTATGAATAAAGAACATTTTTGCACAAAGTAAGAGGATAAAAAATTCTAAAAGATACAGTGAGGAAAGACAACCATCTAAGGCCTTCCGCCGTGATATCCTGAGGGGTTGTTAACTTGTAAAATCTCTTGTAGCTTGTAGTGGAATGTAAATAGTTTCTTATTTTTTTCTTCCAAACTGGCAAAGGCAAAGTAAAAACTTACAGACACAAGAGAAGGGGCTGATCAGTGAGCAAAGTTAAAGAATTTCTACTTTCTATGTGTCTTCAGTTTTTAGCTTATAACACAACAGTAAGGTTAAAGTAACTAAAGCAGCTCGGCCAAGTTGAATGCCTCCTGTGGCATGTGTGCAGTCGTGGGCATTTCTTGTGATCTAGACAAACAATGTGTAGTATCACCAATTGCACAAGTTTGCGTTCTAGATTTCAGAGCTTGAAAAGTGGCCAGAGCCATTGGGTGTACCCGTGAGGCAGAGAACTACATAGTGCCATAGACAGAGTCATACAGCATGCAAACAGACCCTTCGGTCCAAGCCATCCATGCCAACTAGACATCCCAATTTAATCTCGTCCCACTTGCCAGCATTTGGCTCATATCCCTCTAACCCCTTCCTATTCATATACCCATCCAGATTCCTTTCAAATGTCGTAATTGTACCCACCTCCACCACTTCCTCTTACACCTTGTTCCATACACGCACCACTCTCTGCGTGAAAAAGCTTCCCCCCAACATTCTTTTCAAATCTTTCCCCTCCTATCCTAAACCTATGTCCTCTTGTTTTGGATTCCCTCATCCTAGGAAAAAGACCTTGGCTGTTCACCCTACCCATATCCCTTATGATTTCATAAACCTCTAGAAGGTCACCCGTCAGTCTCTGACTGTCCAGGGAAAAGACCCAGCCTACTAAGCCTCTCCCTATAGCTCAAACCCTCCAGTCCCGACAATATCCTTGTAAACTTTTTCTGCACCCTCTCAAGTTTAACAACATCCTTCCTGTGGAAGACAACCAGAATTGTATGCAGTATTCCAAAAGTGGCCTCATCAATGACCTGTACAGCCATAACATGATGTCCCAACTCCTATACTCAAATTTATGACCAATGAAGGTAAATTCCTTCTTCACGTTCCTGTTTTCCTGCGATTTCACTTTCAAGGAACTTTGCACCTGCACCCTCTAGGTCTCTGTTTGGCAAAACTCCCCAGGGCCCTACCATTAACTGTATAAGTTAATGAGTTAAGTTAATAAGTAAACAGCTGGTTTTCCTCACAAAAATGCAACACCTCATATTTATCTGAAGTAAATTCCATCTGGCACTTCTCGGCCCATTGGCCCATCTCATCAAGGTCCTGTTGTACAGGTAATTCTCCTATATCGTCATAGCTGCATTCCAGCAAAACTTCACTTCATAGAAAATTGCTTAATAGAAATAATGGTGCCTATGGAAAAAGTGAGGTTCAGGGCAGACCAGCAAAAAATATCATTCACGATTGCTCACAAAATCACCCAAAAGCTTAACACAAAGAGTATAACAGCCTGAACGAAAATTTAAGTCATATTTATTAACAAAACAAAAGTAAATTTAATACATTAAATTGAAAAAAACATCGTTAATGCAGGGACAGAGAGTCATCGTCATCACTACCTCCACCATCAGGTGCAGTTGTGGTTACAGAAGTGGATGGCTGTGGTTGATTGTCTTCTGACTGTTTCTTGGGGGTTGGTTTAGATTGTGTGATATGCAGGTACAAGAACAAATTAGAAAGGCAAATGCTATGTAAAAGAGTAATGCCCTCCTACAGGAATTATACAAGAATATTCTTGTCTCAGAGGGACAGCAATGAGCATTCATTAGTTTAATTTTTGAGATTAAGCTGTTCAATGTATTGTACTGTACCGATCACGCGGCCTGATGGCAGCTGACATTGGTGCATGCACAGAATGAAGCGTATGAAAGGATTGCCGCTGGAATCGCGCTGTAGCGAACAGAGGTAAGCGTTATCAAAAACACAGATCCCGAACTTTTCAGCGATGTTATGGTTAAATTGCACTGCTGAAGCAAGCTTTATATACAAGAGCTATCTGTACCTTCTTCACTGCCCAGTACACCATCTATTTTGGTGTCATCTGCAAACTTACTAATCATACCTCCTATATTTAAATACAAATAAATAATGAAAAGCAGTGGACCTAACACTAATCCTTGTGGTGCACTACGGGCCACATGCATTCAGCGCCACCCGCTGTCTCCTACCTTCAAGCCAATTTTGTCTTCAATTGGCTGGGTCATAGAGTCATAGAGATGTACAGCATGGAAACAGACGCTTCGGTCCAACCCGTCCATGCCGACCAGATATCCCAACCCAATCTAGTCCCACATCTATAAGGTCACCCCTCGGCCTCCGGCGCTCCAGGGAAAACAGCCCCAGCCTGTTCAGCCTCTGGGCTATGGAGGATAGCTCAAATCCTCCAACCCTGGCAACATCCTTGTAAATCTTTTCTGAACCCTTTCAAGTTTCACAACATCTTTCTCCAATTTAGAACTTCAACTTTTAGATCTGGCTTATCCTTCTCTATCACTATTTTAAAACGAATAGAATTATGGTCGCTGGCCCCAAAGTGCTCCCCCACTGACACCTCAGTCACTTGCCCTGCCTTATTTCCCAAGAGTAGGTCAAGTTTTGCACCTTCTCTAGTAGGTACATCCACATACTGAATCAGAAAATTGTCTTGTACACACTTAAGAAATTCCTCTCCATCTGAACCTTTAACACTATGGCAGTCCCAGTTGATGTTTGGAAAGCTAAAATCCCCTACCATAACTACCCTATTATTCTTACAGATAGCTGAGATCTCCTTCCAAGTTTGTTTCTCAATTTCTCTCTGACTATTAGGGGCTCTATAGTACAATCCCAATAAGGTGATCATCCCTTTCTTATTTCTCAGTTCCACCCAAATAACTTCCCTCGATGTATTTCCAGGAATATCCTCCCTCAGCACAGCTGTAATGCCATCCCTTATCAAAAATGCCACTCCCCCTCCTCTCTTGCCTCCCTTTCTATCCTTCCTGTAGCATTTGTATCCTGGATCATTAAGCTGCCAGTCCTGCCCATCCCTGAGCCATGCTTCCGTAATTACTATGATATCCCAGTCCCATGTTCCTAACCATGCCTGGAGTTCATCTGCCTTCCCTGTTAGGCCCCTTGCATTGGAATAAATGCAGTTTAATTTATTAATCCTACCTTGTCCCTGCCTGTTCTGACTGTATGTCTCACTTCTGTTCTCAACTGTATCAGTCTCAGATTGATCTCTTTCCTCACTATCTCCCTGGGTCCCACCCCCCCAACCTACTAGTTTAAATCCTCCCAAGCAGTTCTAGCAAATTTCCCTGCCAGTATATTAATCCCCTCCCAATTTAGGTGCAATCTGTCCTTCTTGTACAGGTCACCTCTACCCCAAAAGAGATTCCAATGATCCAAAAAATTGTGAATCCTTCTCCCATACACCAGTTCCTCAGCCATGCATTCATCTGCTGTATCCTCCTATTCCTGCCCTCGTAGCAATAGGAGTAATCCAGATATTACTACCCTTGAGGACCTCTTTTTCAAATTTCTGCCTAACTCTCTGTAATCTTCCTTCAGAATCTCAACCTTTTCCCTTCCAATATCATTGGTTCCAATGTAGACAATGACTTCTTGCTGGCCCCTCTCCCCTTGATCCTGGCACCAGGGAAACAACACACCATTCTGCTTTTTCCTCTGCTGGCCACAGAAACGTCTGTCTGTACCTCGGACTACAGAATCCCCTAACACCATTGATCTCTTAGAAGCCGACGTACCCTCATTGCATTAGAGCCAGTCTCAATACCAGAAACTTGGCTGTTCGTGCTACGTTGCTCTGAGAATCCATCACCCCCTACATTTTCCAAAACAGCATACCTGTTTAAAATGGGTATATCCACAAAAGACTCCTGCACTAGCTGCCTACCTCTCTTACCCTTCCTGGAGTTAACCCATCTGTGTGACTGTATCTGAGACTTGCCCCTCTTTCTATAACTGCCATCCATCACATACTGTTGCTGTTGCAAATTCCTCATCGCTTCTATTTGTCTCTCCAACCGATCCACTTGATCTGATAAGATTCGCATCCAACAGCATTTATGGCAGATATAATCCACAGTAACCCTTAAACTCTTGTTAAACTCCCACATCTGACAAGAAGTACATATCACTGCAAAGGCCATTTTTGCTCCTTCACAATCTACAGACCCAGAAAATAACACTGTCGTAGTCCTCTACAAAACACTGCCCCAGGTTAAATTAATAGCTATGGCTTATATTTTAAGTTTAATCAAGAGACTTATCTCCAAAAACATATAAATCAAGAAAGAACCCACTGTACTCACTAATACAGCCTTTCTCTTGGACAAACTTAAAACAACAGTTAACTCGTCTGATTCTGTGTTGTGAACTTCTCCCAAACCGGCTCCTCCAAGATTAGTTGTGAAATTCACTGTTTATTAATTTTCCCAGATGCACTTCAATGTCCAGTTACACATGAATTCAAAAACAGCAAAGGCAGTAACTATGCAGGTTCGTTCTCTCTCTCTCTCTCTCTCTCCTGCACTGTCCTCACCATGTGCCAACCCCTGGATTCCATATGATCTAACCTTACTAACCAGTCTCCCATGCGGAAACTTGTTGAATGCTTTGCTGAAGTCCATAGAGAGGTGGGCACATTAAGTTAGGGCAAACAGGCAGATAGAGAATGGATGACTGCCAGACAGTCCAAGAAAAACAGGTGGTAGTGCTGGAATCCCCAGAGATCTCATTTACTCACCACACTTCTGTTCTACATATTGGTGAGGACAATGGATCATTAGTAGGGTGTATGTGTAATGTTAAAAGATTAAATTGTAATATCTCTCTGGACATTAACATAATATTAAAGGATTAAACTGCACTGACCGAACATTCTGGAATGGGTAGGGACGACATTCATGCAGGAATGCAGATGGTCATTTGCTACTACTCCCCTACTGTTATCAAATTAAATCAGCATTCAGTGCCTTCCATTCTGAAATGCTTTCATAGCCATCCCCTGAAGCTAGGTATGTCGCACCTGCATTGTCTCGGGGAATCACAGAATCAGGAAATGGTCTGCAAAATGATTCCCCAAGATTAGGGCATTTACATTTACATTATCTCAGAGTATGACCTCATCCTACCATTGTACCTGGGGTCACATGTGACTGTGAGGGAGTGGCCAGAGTATCTGTAAACATTATGAACTGACCTGTATACAGGTGGTGTTTTCTTTGTTTCAGGGCCTCTTTGACTTGACCTTGCATGCCTGCGAAGAGGGTTTTCGGGTCACCTAGCTTAAACAGGCTTTAATAAACTTTAATTGTTTGCAGAAGTTAGTGTGTGCAAATTGCATCGTGTGTGTGAAACCTCAGGAAAAAAGCCTAATATAATGGTGGGATTCCAACATACACGGAGTGGACTGAATAAGTGATTATCTGAATGTTGGTTGCATGAGATGGATTGGCCTACAAATTAAGCTTCACCTTGATATCTCTCTCTCTCTAAACTTAACACTCAGTTGACCCATTGTCTCCTAGGGCTCGGTGGTGACGGAATCTTTGAGGTAACTGCACACCAATGAGTTGCTTTGTGTGAATCATGGTTAATTTGGGGTTAGAGTCCCCAGGGTTAAAAAGGGGTTTGAGTCCCTGTGAGAAGTAACAAAGGGATTAAGGTCCTCTCGGGAAAAAGGAGTTTAAAGTTCTCTACAGACACAAGGTTTGACGCTCCAGCGCATAAAAAAAGTTAGCTAGAATTTGGTACTACTTAAAGTTAAAGTTATCGCCTTTGTCCCCCATGGCTCCCCTGAGCAGTACTTTTGGGATGAAATGGCGTCACTGGAAAAAGGGGGAGCCAGTCCACTCGGGTCCCGACAGTGGACTGCCAGGGAAGTTTTGTCAGAGTTTTTGTTGTGGGAGTCTCAGTTTCTGGGCTGTGGACGCGACTCGGCGAGTCTTTCTTCTGGGAGGAGTGGCTTGGACTGCGGTGCTGTGTGGTCTGCTGCAAAGCTTTTCTCTTTTTGTGGGTATGATTTCATTGGGAGGATACGGCTGGTCTTTCTTTCCGTCACGGCCTTGTTCAGTGGTGGGGCGGTGTTCCTCAATCCAGTTTCCACCGAGGTGAGAATGTTTTAGTGATCCTTTTGTGTGCACACGTGCCAGGTGGTGTGGGGTTTGCGGAGCTTTGGGAATCTTGGACCAATGTTTGTGTTTTTCTTCTGTATCATGGTGGTTGATTGGGAGTCTGTGGACATGATATATTTTTGTCCGACTTTGGTGTGGATCTTTTGGGGCCACCTCTTCCATTTTTTTGACTCGTTTTCCATTTCATGGATTGTCACTGGGTAAACTGAGGGGGGTCTCAAGTGTGTGCATTTCTCCCTCGTATTAAAATGAAAAACAATTCTGACCAGAGGCTCTTCAAAAAAAATTCTGAAAATAAGGTTGTACTAATACTTGGGTCACCGAGGGGGGTTGGTGGTGGTGGGTGGGGGGGAAGAAAGAGTTTCAATTGTGCCGTGCTGAAAGTGTTTGTTATTTAAATAATTTGGTTTGTCAAAATACTGGTTCAGAAAATCATTTTAAGTAACTGTTTTGCCTTCAACTGTGTTTTGTGGGCTATGTAACAGGTCAGATTTTGTTTTTACATTTAAATTGTACAACATTATGTCCTTTTTAAAATTATCAAACTTGTAACTGTAAAACAAATTGATTGAGGACCTTGAACCCCTGATTTGTTTGAAATTTGAAAAAAAAAAGCCTATTTGAGTCAATGGTCATGCTTTAGTCAGATGAGAGTATTGCATTAAAATATGGATGTAGGTTTGTTCGCTGAGCTGGAAGGTTCATTTTCAGATGTTTTGTCACCATACTAGGTAACATCTTCAGTGTGGCTCCAGATGTCTAAATATGAACTTTCCAGCTCACAAACCTCAACCTGAGCTACAAATCTTCTCAAAACTTGCTGTATTAAAATATTTTTGAATTTTTTTTTTAAAATGCAGAGTGTCCACAAAAAGAAGAGTGCGTTTTAAGTTTGATGTTTTGTTAAGGTTTTGTTAAGAGAATACTAGAAATTGAGGCTGAGCTGTTTCAGTTCTTCAATTATTGTTAAGACTTCATGAATCCCATTCAAATTGCAAATTCAAAGAATGTTGATCTCTACCAAAGTTGCTACTGTAATTCTGACTGTTTTATTTGAGAAATTTCATTTGGAGAACATAATTTAAAACATTCTGTAATTGTTTCCCACGAATATTTGAGACTTAGATGTGAACTGAAACTGCTTCTTAAATGACAGGAAACATTTTGTTGTTTTCTTACTGTTCCAGATTTTTGAAATACAGTAGTGCCTTGAAATACGAATGACCCCGTTCACGAACAAATTGGTTTTAGAACAGGATTGTACGTAAAACTTTGCTTCAACGTATGTACGAAATTCAAGGTACGAACGAAGGTACGAACGCAAAAAGCCCGTGTGCGACCACCTGGTTTCATTGTTCTGCTTTGCTATGCGCTTGTTGAACGCAAAAGCTCTCGGGCCCAGTGTGATCTCATTCAGTTCGTCTTTGGCGTGTGCGCTCTGAACAGCAGTCCAAGCATTCTTAACGCTATCCGAGCAATGGGAAAAATTGATTCAGTTCGCAAACTGCGTCCTGGAACGGATTAAGTTCGTAAGTCGAGGCGCTACTGTACTTTCCCTAACAGCTTTCACATTAGCCAAGTATTAATTTGTTAAAGGAAAATAATTTTTGAATAACCTGAATGAGGTATCTGAGGATTTTAGGACCATCGATTGTTATTTATAAATGACTGAATTGTTCAGGCAATTTTATATTTTATAAGTTTATGGATTGAAAAAACTTGATAATGTCATAAATGGTGAACAGAGTAACAGACTTCAAGACGACTGAGAATGTTAAAATAGGCAGACACAATTTAGTATAGTGAAATGTATGACTGTCTTCATATTGTTTGTTTAGAAGAACTGGGGACATCTGTTCTTAGTGTCAATGAATCGGTGTAAATAAGGTGATAACATTTGCTCACTTGTGGAATATGTGGCAGTACTTCCTTCTCACTGCGGCCTTCTCACACTGGGGCTGGAAGATTGCGCATGTTTTTCAATTGGATGTTGGATAACTAAATTTCTGTTTATATCAAAGACTCTTTAAAAAAACTCATACTCAATAGGAAAATAACTTGTAATTTAATAAGCTGAGTGGAATATGCACATAATAGAACAATCCTGATATGTTTTCATGTATACCACACTGATCAGATTTGAATTTATGAAGCTCAGCTCCTTAATCTTGATTGTTCTCGGATGTGAATGTCTCATTACCCTTACAGGCTAGGAAAACACAAGGGCTAAAACTGACATAGTAAGGAAGTTGGAAGATGTTCATGTGTGAGTGAGAGCGCCAAAATATTTTTCTGTAAACTCCATTCACCGACTGAAGATTCAAGAGACAGACAGGATGGAAGCTGGTGGAAAGATTAATTCTGTGATCTGATTTGAGTGAACACTTGCTTGTCATGGATTGAATGTTCCCTGGAGCTCAAGATCCTTGAATGTTATTAATTTAATTTGTGTTCTAGGAATCTAAGATGATTTTTATTGGACTTATTAGTCCAACAAGGTTACCTCATGACCTTTTCCACATAGTTTAGGCTACTCTCTCGTTATGATGTACTGTTATCTAGCCAAAGCAAACAGCCATTTGGGGCCTGGCTTGATCAAGGTTTCCCACTTTGATGTGCATGTGGCTTAATTAGTCAAGCGTACTCAGACCTGTCAATGAGTTTCTCTTCCTCTGCAAACTTTTGCCATTTTATTGCTGCTTATCTGATTAAGTACATGTGGTGTTTTTATAATTTTAATATCAAATTCTGTATGCAGCAATAAGGAGTGTAGCCTGAAAGAGCTCTCAGGGGTAAGAGCTGGCACCACTACTCTGCTAATGGTTTTAGAACCTTAGGTCAAGCCTGGCTTCTAAGTATCTGTGTTATAATGTAACATGATACCATTGGTAAATAAAGGTAATAATTTAAACTAAATTGTCTGTAAGAGTTATATATTCCACACTACCCGGGACGAACTAAGACAGGCTTACAGATTAAATCCATCAGGGATTCCCTGAGCCGCCTTGAATGGTTACTTTAACGTACTGATAGAGGATTCTTCAGATAGGGGAACAGACAGGTATTTCTGCAGATGTGACTCTAGGTTGCTTCTCTGGTGCAATGGTCAAGGATGTCACAGAATGGTTGCAGGACATTCTTTTAGGGGAGAGCGAACAGCCAGAGGTCATGGTCCACTTTGGTATTAACAGCATTGGTAGGAAGGAGGATCCTGCAATCAGAATTTAAGGAGCTAGGTAGAAGACTAACAAGCAGTACCTATAATGTAGTAATTCTTGAATTAACCAGTACCACATACAAGTGAGCACAGAAATAGGAACATCAGACAGATGATTATGTAGCTAGAAACTTGGTGCAGGAAGGAGGACTCCAAATACTTGGGATTGGCTCTGGAGGAGATGGCACCTGCACAAAATGCACTTGAACAGGACTGGGATGAGGATGCAGTTTTGTCCAGGGTTTTTTGCTACTATACTGTGGAGGGTTTCAATTCAATCAGTAGAAATGTTGGAACCAGGAAAGAATTTTAGAAAGTAATGCCAGGGTGCACAAAATACTGGGAGAGGCAGAATCTAAAGTTAATTTTAGAGTCAGAGTAAAGGACAAAATAGTGGAATCTAAATTAGGGTTACACGGCAGGTATGAGAATAATAACTATTTTAGTTTAAGAGGAGGGAGTTCAAGTACAGATTGCCATGTAGAATCATAATGATTTGGTGGCATATATAAGAAAGCTGGCTCAACAGTAGATCTGAGTGTTAAATATTCCTGGTACAAAGCATTAAGAAATGTTAGGAAAGGGAAAAAAAAAACAAGTAGGGGGTGCTTTGAATAAGAAGAGCATTGCAGAAAGAAGATGTCTCAGAGGGGACAAGGACAGAATTGATTTGGCAAGAGGTAAGGATCAGGGAAGGTGCAATTACATGGTTGGTAGAATCTATCAATTGCCAATTAGTGGGAAAGATTACAGGTACAAATTTGCAAGGATATTATGGAAAGGCATAAACAATATATTGTAGTTATAATGAGGGACTTTAATTATGCAGATATATACTGGGATAGAGGTAGCATAAGGAGCAGTGAGGGGTGGGTGACCCCAGATTTTGTTCAAAGAATTTCCTACAGCAAGGTGTCAATTTCAACAAGAAAGGGGGCACTTCTAGATCTGGTTCTTGGGCATGAGGTAGATCAAAAGACAGGTGGGAGAACTTTGGGGGACAGTGATCATTGAATCTTTCTTGTCCATGGGATGGTGGCATTGCTGGCTGGACTAACAGTCACTGCCCATCCCAAAATGCTCTGATAGTAGCTATTAGTTAACCACATTGTTGAGGGTCTGGAGTCACACATAGGCCAAACCAGTTAAGGATGGCAGATTTCTTTTACTTAAAACATTAGGTTCATAAGATTTAGAATGACAGTGGAAATCCAGAGAAATAATCATCAATTGACAAAAAGCCAACTTCAATAGGTCAAGAAAGAAGCAGGGCTGGAAACAGTGGCACCAAAGATTGGCAATAAAAAACAGTAGCTGAATAATGGGCTACCTTTGAAAAGGTTATGGCTTGGACAGTCAAAGTATATGCCATCAAAAAGGAAAGATAGGATAAACAAATTGAGAGCTCAATGGATTTCAAATGGAAATAGGAATGAAGCTAAAGAAAAAAAATTATGCTTATGACAAGCTTCCAGTGGCAAATACATTTGAGAATCAAGCTGAATACTGAAGGTTCAGAAAAGAGGTGAAAAAACAAATGAGAAAGAAAAAGAGATTATGAAAAAGTGACTTGCAGCTAACAAAGGAAAATCCCAAATTTTTCTCTAAGCACATTGATACTAAACGGATGATAAAATGATAAATAAGCCGATTAGAGATAAAAAAGGGTATTTAAACATTAAGGCAAGAGGCATGGCTGAGGTGTTATATTGATACTTTGCATAAGTCTTTAGCTAGGAGGCAGATGCTGCCCAGGTCATGGTCATAGATGAAAAAACTCAGTTATTGGAAGGATTTAAAATTGGTAAGGAGAAGATATTGGAAAAGTTGTCAGTACATAAATGGTGATAAGGCAGCCAGACTGGATGAAATAAGATACTGAAGCAGAGTGAAAATTGCAAAGACCCAGGCAATAATCTTTCAGTTTACCCTGGATTCAGGGGTGGTGCTGGAGAAATGAAGAATTGCAAACAATATGCCTTTGTTCAAAAAAAGTTGTCAGGAGAGGCTTAATAATTACAGACTAGCCTTTAACTTTGTTGTTGAAAACTTCTAAAAATAATTCATGTGTCATATGGAAAAATGTGGGTTAATTTGGAAGATTCGTGGTAGATTTATTCAGGGCAAATTATGCCTAGCTAACTTTCTTGAGTTTTGAAGTGACAGAGAGTGTTGATAAGGGGAAAGCCTGTTGATGTGCCGAACATGGACTTCCAACAGATATTTGATACAGCGTCACACAATGGACACGTTAGAAAAGAGATAAGGCATGGAATGAAAGTGACAGTAGCAATACGGATACAAAATTAGGTCAGCTACAGGAAACAAAGAGCAATGGTCAATGAGGCTTAGGGGAGATGAATAGAAATTTTCAAAACCTTGAGGGGTCTGTGTAGAGTAGCTAGGGATAAGTTATTTCTCCACATAAAAGAATTGAGAGCCGGTGACACTTTCCAAGCGTTTTTCCCAAAAAAGCAAATATTAAGTGAGAAAAACAGCAAATGGTCTGGTTTGAAATGCACTGCCTGGGAGTATGGGAAAGCAGTTTCGATTGAGGGCATAGGTTGATCATTTAAACAGAAGTAACTGCAGAGTTATAGGGAAAAGACACGAGTCTGCTGTAAAGTCAAAATGCTCAAACAGCCAGTGGAGTCAAAATGAGTCAAATGGCCTCCGTCTGCAAGAAAACAATTCTGTGAGTATGTGAACAGGAACCTGGGATGAATACCTGAAGGGAAAACACAGATCAGACAATGGGAAACAGGCAGAACAGGGACTAGTTAAATAGCTTTTGCAAAGAGACAGCATGGACACTACCTGGGCCATCCAGGTGCAGATGCAGCATCATCCTCCAAGGGTCTGAGTAATGGTCACTTGACCCAAAACGTTAACTCTGATTTCTTTGCACAGATGTTGCCAGACCCGCTGAGCTTTTCCAGCAATTTGTTTTTGTTTCTGATTTACAGCAGCCACAGTTCTTTCAGTTTTCATCTAGATCTGGAGATGTCTACCCAGGGAATCATTAATGCACACTCACAAGATCCTCTGGCTTGTTAATTGTGCTTCCCCACCAAACAACCAAAGATTAAGAGAATGGGCAATGTATGCAACAGGTATGCAGAGTGTTTTCAGCACTTTGTTTTTAGTTAATTTTTCCAACTTCAAGAATATTTTGCTTTAGCATTAAGTTTAAAATAACAAATAGAATGCAATAAAATAATTTTTATAGTATAATCTTGTAAAATGTATCACAGAGAATTGTCAGCACAGCCTAGTCCATCACAAAATCAGCTTACCTTCCATTGACACTGTCTATATTTACCCCGCCTGAGGAAAGCATCCAACATAATCAAATACCCCTCTCATCCCCATTATACTCTCTTCCACTCTTCTGCAGAGGGCAGAAGATACATGTATCTACGCTACTTTCAGAATTAAGAATGGACATTTCATATATATTCTCTGCAACAATGTAGCTGTAACACTATATTCAGCATTCTGCTCTATTACCCTGGTGTAAGGTATGATTTGTCTGGATAGGATGTAAAACAATACTTTTTGCTGTATCTCTGTACATGTGACAGTAAGTCAAATAATTAATCAAATTGTAGCAAGCTATTTCACAGCAGGATAAAGTGACAAAAACAAATATTAAGCTAAATTAAAGAGATATTAGACAGGTGTCTAGTTGGTCAAATATATTATTAAATGACAGTCTTAAACGAAGAATTAAAACAGATGGACAGAGGAAGGGTCAAATTGTTGAAGGCATAACCCCAATGGTTGAATGAAGGGAATGCAAGAGACACAAGAGACCAGAGTAAAAGGAGCACAAAATTCTCCAATTGTTACAATAACGTGATAGAATTTTACATTCAGTTTGACAGTGAGAAACTTGAGTTGGAAACCACTCTGTTTAACTAAACTAAAGGGAATGACAATAAGGATAAAATCAGTTAAAGTGAACTGGGCAGATAGATTAACAGGAATAATAGTAGGCAAGAAGCGGCAGACGTTTAAGTAGGTCACTCATGACTCGAAGTAAAAATACATAGTCAAGAGGAAAGTTTCTAAGAGAGGGATAAATCAACCATGGCTAACCAAGGAATTTAAGGAAAGTACTGAGTTGAACGAAAAGGCACATAATGAGTCAAAAATCAGTGATAGCGCCGAATACTGGGAAAATTCAGAATCCAGCAAAGGAGGACAAAAAGATAATCAACCTCAAGAAATAACTTACGAGCGCAATCTAGCGAGAAATATAAAAACTGACAATAAGAGCTTATTTAAATATATAAAAAGGAAAAGAGGGCTCAAATCAACAGAGATCCCTTAGAAAATGAATCTGGAGAGACAGGGAAACCAGGACATGGCACAGAAGTTAACCTGGTATTTTGCATCAGTCTTTACGGTATAAGATAATCCAAACGTTCCATTAATACTAGAGAATATGGGGCAGAAATTAAAAACCATCACAATCACTAGGGAAGCACAATTAGGCAATATAATGGTGCTAAAGGCCCTGATGGCTTGCATCCTAGGATCTTAAAAGAGGTAGCTACAGAGATAGTAGATGCAATTTTCCAAATTTCCTTGGATTCTGGAAAAGGACCAGAGAATTGGAAAACTGCTAATGTCACACTCTTAATCAAAAAGGGAGGAAGAAAGTAGGTAGCCATAAGCCAATTAGCCTAACATCTATTGTTGGAAAAGTAATGGAATCCATTATTAAGGAAGTAATAGCAGAATATTTCAAAAATCAGTCTAATCTAGCAGAATCAGCATGGCTTCATGAAAAGGAAGTCGTGTCTAACTAACCGGAGACTTTTTGAGGAAGTATTTGGATTTCCAGAAGGTGTTTGGTGAGGTACGTCACAAAAGGTTAAGACATGAGAACCCATAATGCTGGAGGTAGCATATTGGCACGGATAGGGAACTGGCCAATGGGCAGGAAATAGAGGTGGGGATAAGTGGCTCTTTTTTGGGTTGGCTATCTGTGACTAGTGAGGTTCCACAGGGATAAGTACAGGGATCACGATGGTTTACAATATATAGTAATGACCTGGAGTAAGGAAGCGAATGTATTTAGACAAATTTACAAATGACTCAAAAATAGTTGGAAAGGCATGGTGTGAAAAGGATAAAGACAGTTCACAGAGAGAAACTGAGAGATTAAATAAGCAGACAAAAAGTTGGAAAATGGAACTTAATGTAGGAAAATGCAAAGTTTTTCATTTTGAATGGGAAAACAAAAAGAACAAAAACTGCAGAAAGTTGCAACATAAAGGGGGTACTTGTGCATGAAAAACACAATGTTAACATACAGATACTGCAGATAATCAGGAAGGCCAATGGAATGTTGGCTCGTTTAAAGGGGTTGGAGTATAAGACTCAGGAAGTCTTACTGCAATGTACAAGTGATGCTTAGACCACATCTGGACTACTTAGAACACTTTAAGTCTCCTTAATTAAGAAAAGATATCAGCTCATTGGAAGCAATTCAGAGAAAGGATATTAGATGTCCTCAGCATGGAGGGATTGTCTTCGATGCAAAGGTTAATTACGTTGGGACTCTACTTATCAGAATTTAGATAATTGAGATGTGATCGTATTGAAAAATATAGGATTTTTAAGGGGCTTCATTGGGTAAATGCTGAGGTAACGTTGCCACCTGTTGAGAGAGTCTAAGACCAGACAGCTTAGTCTCAGAATTAAATGGTGCCAATTTAAGATTGGAATAAGGAGGAAGTTATTCTCTGAAGGTTGAGTGTCTTTGGAACTCCTTGTTGCAGAGAGCTGTGGGGACAGATTACCTTTATGCATTTAATGCTGAAATAGATACATTCCTGATCAGTAGCAGAATCAAAGATTATGCGGAAAGGGCAAGAAAATGTACGTTATAAATGTTTGATTAACCATGATCCTCCTGCGTGGCACAGCAGGCTTGAGGGGCCAAACGGCCTACTCCTGTTCCTATTCATTATGGTCATTGAGCTAGACTTGCTGACAAAGGTCAAGAAATGTGAAAAATTCAGATTTGTTTTCCTCCAACCATACCCTAATGAAGCTAAACTCCTTTCATAGTCCACTGGTGTCACACTGCAAGTCACAGTCCAGACATGTATCTATCATTGAGTCAGAGATGTACAGCATGGAAACAGACCCTTTGGTCCAACCTGTCCATGCCGACCAGATATCCCAACCCAATCTAGTCCCACCTACCAGCATCCGGCCCATATCCCTCCAAACCCTTCCTATTCATATACCCATCCAAATGCCTCTTAAATGCTGCAATTGTACCAGCCTCCACCGCATCCTCTGGCAGCTCATTCCATTCACGTACCATCCTCTGCATGAAAAAGTTGCCTCTTAGGTCTCTTTTATATCTTTCCCCTCTCACCCTAAACCTATGCCCTCTAGTACTGGACTCCCCGACCCCAGGGAAAAGACTTTGTCTACTTATCCAATCTATGCCCCTCATAATTTTGTTAACCTCTATAAAGGTCACCCCTCAGCCTCCGACTCTCCAGGCAAAACAGCCCAGCCTGTTCAGCCTCTCCCCATAAGAGCCTATAGCGATCATTTCAGATCCTAAAAACAAGGGCAAAAACAAAATGTAGAAAATCTGACAAAAAATAACAGAAAGTGCTGGGGAAACTCAGCAGGTTTGGCAGCATGTGTGGTGAGAGAAACAGAGTTAACGTTTCGAGTCAGATATGACTTCTTCAGATCATGTTAACTCTGTTTCTCCACAAAGATGCTGCCTGAAATACCTAGTTTCGCAGCACTTGCTGTTTTATTAAACATAAGGGTTCCCAAACTCCCTGCTTCCTCACAGCTTTGCATAAATTTAGGCCTCTCTGGCAACGTATAACCATTAGCCTGATTTCAGGACCCACTGATATAGATTGCCTACGGTTTCAAAACTATATGCACTAAAGGGGTGCTGCACAGACCTATTGGCTGTTCAAACGTAAGTTACAGAAAGTAACAAGAACCAAATCATAAATGTGTTTTAAATCAGTGTTGCTTACCTTTGAACAGCGACCCACCTTCAGGGTCTGCTGTTTAAATGGCATCATCAGTCTCAGGCTCCTCTCCCCATCCCATGAAGCCCAGCAGTGAAATGCGTATCAATAAAGTTTGTTCAAAATTTGCATCCGTCCCTTCAACTAGAGAAAGGGTTTTTTTTCCACAAAAAAGGGAGGAAAGGTCATCGCCCGAAACATCAAGTCGCATTCTCGCTCCACAGACGGATGCATCGTTGAGAATATCCAGTATTTTTCTATCAAATAATACTTATAGTGGCTGGGTGTGCCATCTTTGTGCGGGGCATCACCTCCCTTCAAAAAAAGAAAACTTAGCTCATCTAAGCCAGAAGTCTCACCTTATACTTCAATGGCTCCAGCTTGAACAATGATACAGATTTGACAAAAAGAGTCCATGTGCTTCTTTCAATCAGAAATAGTCGTCAAACACTGGTGCCCATCTGTTAGTGCCGATAAAGTTGATTTAAGAGGGGCGGAAGTGACGCTACAGAGGGACGTGGTTGCCGGTCGGTGTTGGTGGAGGACGGTGAGAGAAGCCGCGTGAGTGGCGGCGCGAGCTGGGCACCGCTGACGGTTACTGTTTAAAAGGTGGATGGCGCTGACGGTTAGTATTTAAATGGCGGGCGCCATTCGAATGATCCTACGTGATGAGCGGTTGCGAGGGCCTGGCGATCGTCACTTTTAGACCGTGTCAAGCAGCGTGTGGGGTGGTGTGGGCCATTCCCAGCCTTTTCCCCCATAGCTATTCAATAAGTTGAATCTGCCTGCACTCACTTCAGTGTGCATTACAGAACCCAGCTGCAATTTCTTTTATCAATGTTTTGATTCTTGGACCTGATTTCTCTCTGACTAAATGTTGAGTACTTGCATTAAATTTCCTTTATGTAGAATCGTACAGATTTTACAGGACGAGGAGAGGCCCTTTCGCCCATCGTGTCTGTGCCAGGCATCAAACGTGCATCTTTTTAATTCCATTTTCCACCACTTAGTCTGGACCCATGTATGCAAAGGCGTTTCAAGTCATAGAGATGTACAGCATGGAAACAGATCCTTCGGTCCAACTCGTCCATGCTGACCTGATATCCAAATGGCTAGTTTCCTTGTATTCCATGAGATCTAACCTTGCTAACCAGTCTCCCATGGAGAACCTTGTTGAACACCTTACTGAAGTCCATATGATAGTTGCCATCAAGATACTACTTAAATGTATTGTAGGTTCCTGCTTCTACTATCCTTTTAGGCAGTGATTTCCAGATACACCCAACCTTTTGGGTGTGGAAAAAAAAACTTTCCTCAAATCCATTCTATGCCTCCAATTCCTTATTTTAAAACTCTGATCCAGCTATTGACCTCTATACCAAGGAGAAAAGTTTCTCCCAGTCTGTCCCATCAATGCTAATTAGAACTTTGTACATCTCAATCAGACTGTACAACTGCCCCCACCCCACCACTTCTGTGCTGTAACGAAACAACCCAGTCCTGAAGAAGGCTTATACCTGAAATGTTGACTTCTCCACCTCCTGATGCTGCCTGGCTTGCTGTGTTCTTTCACCTCCTGTTTGTCTTCTTTGGATTCCAGCATCTGTAGTTTTTTTTGTCTAACTTGGCCCCAATCTGGCCTCTCCGTAGCTGAATTGCTCCAGCCCAGGCAGCATCCTGATGAACATTCTGACAACAGAACTAGCCAAGTGGTTCTAGTACAGCTGCTACACTAGCATCAACCTGACAATGTGGAAAATTATCCATGTATGTTCTTTATACAAAAAGCTGGTCAAATCCAACATGGCCAATTACCATCCCAAGAGTCTAGTCTTGATCATGTGAGAAATAAAACTCTCATATTAATAAATATCAGTCCGAGTCAAATTCTGAAGCTGCAAATTTTATTGATATGTACTTGCAAGAATGGGTACCTAACGAGTTAGCACACCGATCTGAGGGTTACATTCTGATTTATGCTGTTCAGCTGCGTCTCTCGGTCCTCCCCTTTCACCCCATAGGCTACGCGCTACAGCAAAAGTAACCAATCACAAGCTCTAGCTTCACTCCACCTTTGTCTAGCTTCTCTCCGCCTCTGTTTACTTCTCCCATTACTCTAAGTCTGTCGCCCCTTACTCTTATTTATCTCATTCCTTGTATGTGACTATCCTGGCATAGATTGCTGTCTTCATGCGATCATCCTGCCAAACTAAATTCGATCTGTTGGCCACATCTCTCCTGCGACTGGCACACTATTCTCCTGTTACTGGTACATCCCGCTACATGGTCACTCTGCCCTATTTGTCATAGATAATTCTATCTATTTTCACTTCTTCTGTTTTCCTATGCCTGGTACATCCTGCTACACGGTTGCTCTGCCCTATTAGTCATAGATAATTCTACCTGTTTTCACTTCTCACTGTTTAGTGTTGGCATGTGCAGCCTAATTTTATAATGTAAGCTTTTGCAGAAGCAACACCTGTTCCCTTATTGTGCACAACTTTAACCCTATACCTTACAATCCCCCCCCTTTTCTTCTTGGCTACTAAGTGTTGTCTTCCGCATTTGTCTCATACATTGCCTTCCAGTTCGCTAGCATCATCCCTGAGACTTCATTTAAAGTGGCTAATTCCTTAAGGTCACCCATCCCCTCATTGTTCAAGAGGTTGAGTTCCTCTGCCTGATTACCTTTTAGAGGCATTTGTTTTGCCAAGGCCGTCTCAATTAACCGCTGGATTAACCCTTGCACACAAGGTATGATACAACAGCCAATTGCTGTCAGTACCCCTGCTACCACTATCAGGGAGGTGAGGATGGAGACTACCTCACCTTTCCTCTTCCCAAACCATGATTCCAGCCATCCCGTGAATGATGTGTCCACTCCTGAATTCTCAGCCAATTCTTCCGCCAAGGTGGTCAGTCCTCGCAAGGCACGAGTGATTGACCGATCAGGTGCTGTATTATTTGGAATAAAGGTACAACAGCTACCTCCTAACATCACACATATGCCCCTTTTTTGGCTAGGATCATATCTAAGGCCAATCTGTTTTCCCAGGCCATTCTGCTGGTTGCATCAAGTTACTCAGAAATACCATAAACTGCATCTCTAGTGTAATTGATTAATCTTTGCTGGTTGTAAAAAAATATATAGTTTATCCAATCCACATTCTTGTTGACCGTTACCCACCAAAATAGGGCCGATTCAAAACCTGCTGCAATCTGGTTGCGGGCCTTGAACTCATCGGGGACCCCTCTAGGAACTCCTATAGAGTCGAGATAAATCCTATCGTCAAAGGAAGTATTTAATAATGACCTTTAATTCCTCTCCTTCTTTGTTACTACCACCTTCTCCTTCTCAAATGCCAAGGTGAATGGGATTGCCAATTGCACATATCCCTCTCCAGTCAGGAGGTAGGGTAAGTCGCAATATTCTGCCTCTACAGTACCACCAGAGATCCGCCCAGGGAACCCCGAGTGCTGAATAGTTCCCTCCTTTGTTTGTTTCGGTGTCATTCTGAGTTTCTATACATAACCTCAGCTCCCCCAAGTCCCTAGACCGATTTGTACCCTGTCGGCTTATACACGATGTGTGATTCTCGACCGTGGTCAAAAATGGTGAGGGGGTGCTTTCAAATCTGTCTTCTCCAAGGGAGGGAACATTAGAGATAGGGATATACAATTCCTATCATTCCATGCAGTCTTATCCTGATACAGAGCTATCATACATTCCATGCCCTTCCTGTTTTGGTTCCACCCGAGTGGAAAAGGGACTATGTGGGCAACTGGTCTACTGGAGGCACATGCATAGCAATTGCTTTTATTCAGAGTTTTAACAGTGAACTTTATCCATTCAAACCAGACATTTGCGTCCCCGTATCCAGTTTCTATTTCAATGGTTTGCTTCAAGTCCTTTGCCTCTATAATTTTTACCACCTTTGGGTCGTTGGGAGGGGCAAAAGGTTGTATCTTACTATCAAGTTGTTTGACTCGTTTTCCGTTTCCTACCACTATTCGGAAACTGCAGCCCGAAAAACACTTGCCAGTGGCTTCCATTACTATCTTTAAATCATTGCTAAGGAATCGAGACCCGTTTTTTTTTTTACAGGGAAAGGAATCTTCAGAGGAGGTATTTTTGATGGTGAGATATGTCGGGTGGCACTTTTTGTCAGGACAGTCTAGGGCTGGGCGAAATGGATAGTGATGCCAGGTGGCGGTTTTTGCGAACCATACCTTGTGTCCAGTTGGGTCTTGAGTAGGATTTCGGAGGAAATATCCTCCCTCTGACACTTTACATCTGTGCATTTTACTAGGCCACAAGCATCGACCTCTATTGCTTGTGGATATTCAGACTCGGGGACCGTTAATAACAAATATGGAGATGACAGCATTGTTTGACAAAATCCCAATACTAAGAAGGCTAATATGGTAATCCTAAGAGTCTCCAGCATCATACAATAGTATTGAAGGACCGAGCGATTTAACATGCATTACAATATATAGATATCAAACAGAAACTATCCCGCGTCCGCATAAAAATCAGTTACTTAAAGTCTTTTGAGTCTGAGTTTCATTGGTTCTTCTGTTGATTCGGCTGTCCAGACTTCTTTCTTAACCGGGGATTCCACCGGTCCTTTAATCCTGGTGTAGTGAGTCCAGCCTTTCTCCGCCATCCGTATCGCCGTTTCAGTAGTCAAAAGAGCCTGGCATGGTCCCTCCCAATCCGGTTGCAATTTACTTTCTGTCCATGACTTAATTAGGACCAAATCTCCCGGCAGGATGGGATGAACGGCGAATTCAAGGGGCGGAGTCTGTGCCAGTCATCCTTGTCTGCTAAGAAAAGACAAAGAAGAGGACACACCAGTATATACTTCTTTAAGAACAGAGCTTTAGTCTCTAGGGTTGGCAGTTTCCCTTTCGTTCCCAGATAAGGCAGGCCAAACAATATCCCATAAGGGGACAGCCCCATATTCTTGGGGCCGTTCGCACTCGCAAAAGGGCTTTGGTAAACACTTAGTCCAAGGGAGTCTGGTTCCTACTATTAATTTAGATAACTGCTTCTTGAGTGTCTGGTTCATTCTCTGAACCTTTCCTGATGAAGATGGGTGCCAAGGGGTGTGGAACTCCCAGGAGATTCCTAACCTTTCATTTATGTGGACTATTGCTATTTCCTTTGGCAACAAAAGGGATTCCAATACTTGCTTTACCAATTCCTCATGAGCCAGTTCTTTACCCCTATTGTTTATCAGTCCCCTCTCCTGCCACATCTTCCCAAATGTGTGCGCCACCCCAAAGGCATACTTAGAATCTCTGTAAACAGTTCCTTCTTTGCCTTCCAAGGTCTTAAGGGCCCTTCCTAGTGCATAAAGTTTGCAAGTCTCTGCTGACCAATCATTGGGTAGTCAACTAGCCTCAATAACACTCCCCCTCTATTCCATTCATTACTGCATATCCATTGTGTCTTTTACCTTCAATCAGTCTGGAGGACCCATCAATGAACAGTCTGGCCCCTGCATGTAGAGGGATATCTCTAAGGTCCATTCTTACTTTAGTCTGATATTTTATAATGTCAATGTTCTGGGTTTGAGGGAGCTTCATCCTCCCCTTTCCAGAGAAAGTTAGCTGGATTCAGACAAATGTCTATGATCAGTGTTAGGTCATCCCGCTCTATTAGAATTGCTTCGGATTTTAGAATCCGTAAGCCACCGCCCTTATTTAATATGGTCCGTACCTGATGTGGGGTGCTGACTATTAAGGCTCCCCCAAAAGTAAGTTTCCAACTTTCTTCTACCAATAAGGCTGTTACTGCCACTGCCTGCACACACTCCGGCCAGTAATGTAGCTTTCCATTCTTTAATTAACAATGAATTAATGCTGTCATATTTTAAATTAGCTATGAATCAATATGACAGGTCACTGAGAGAGTGTGAAGCAATTCTGCCAATTAATATTGAGTCAGGCTAATACAATTGATTTATTATAAATATTAATTATTAATTATATATATAAATCTGTAATTCAGGGTGGAAATGCAACAAATGACTAAAACGTTTTAGAAACTAATTGCGCAGTTCTGTTTGTTTACCAGTCACTTGTGACTTCTCATTCTGTTTCTGTAATTGTTTTGCTCGAGCACATTCATTTTTAAAAACCTCAACAGATTCCATAGCACCATTTGCAGTTAATTCAATCCCCAATTTGGTGGCAGTATCTTGTCATGAGCGCAAAACTGATTCTTATTGCCTCTCATCACAAAACTGTTGCCATAGTCCAATTAACTCTTTCGTTCCTGCTCCCATGTTACGTTGCCAGATCAATTGCTGAGCCGATTTAACCAATTGAACAGCTTTAGGGCCACCTAATGGCCATTCTTCATCACCCAATGTTTTGTTTAGACCTTGATTTTTTTTAAAGAAATATTGCAATATTTCTTGCTCCCTATAGCTTCAAATACCAATTTATCAATTTGTTTGTCTAACTTTAAAGCCTATTCCTAACTATACATTTTGGAATCTTACTTGTAAATATATATTTATATATTATAAATTCATTTATTCAGTATTTAATATTTAAAATGTAAAATGCATACAGTTCCCAACTTTGAAATCCACTATTATTACCCGGTTTTAGTCCCTTAATTTAAATCCAAAATTAGTTTTCTTAAGTAGTCCTGACCAGTCATTGCTCAATTACAATGCTATAGGTTGCGAAATAACCAGAGCTGTCTTAAAAGGATTTGGCTATTCAAGTTAAAAAAACTTCTAATGCATGAATAATGGCTGAATCCAAGGTCACAGATATTAACCATAGGATTGATTTATTACAATCTAATGTTGAACTGAAACTTCAACTGTCATTGAGGGAGGGAACTTTCTGAATAAAGCTACGGCTTAAAATTAAGTGAAAACAAATGAGTCTGAAACACAAAAAAAGGTTATCATGTTGTTTTCCTCCGTATTAAGCTGATTTGAAATCGCTTTTATGTAATGATAAAAGAGATTAGTTAGAAACTGATAGTAAGGCAGTCATGACCTGTAAAAAGAACAGGAGTTAACATTTTATTTCATAATCATTTTATTTCATAATTATTTCATAATAAAATCCTTAACCTTAAAAGAAATCATGTTAAATTTTCATAATAGAAATCAGATTCAAAACAGTCCCGGATCTCAAGCTCCAGGGAACCAAACACAAATATTCAATCACCAACAAACAAATGTGCATTCAAACCGAATCACAAAGGGTTAAAGTTTCTATCAGCTGTACAGCTCTTTTCTCTCTCTCTCTCTCTCTCTCACTCACTCTCTCACACATACACACACACACACTATATCTCACAGTCACCTTTTGAGCTACCCACAACAACAACTCTCGAGGCTTCTTACTCCACCCCTCTATCTTTTGAATTTTTTTTTCTGGATGTAACACCCTGCTTGTTGGGGTCTCCACCTCTCTTTGTCCCTGTTGACTGGACCCTACGAAAGGTCCTCCTCGTCCTCTACCCCTTCCTCTATATTCTACGTGCTGTCACCTCCACTCCGGTTGCTAGTCACTGATTTGATTCTTTTCTTGACTACTTCATCAACCATGGCTACCATCATTTTTGCCTTCTGTTTTTGCTTCTTATCCTCTCTCTTTACAAACATTTTCTATGCCTCTCTTAATAATTCCTCAAGTGATTTCTCACTTCACCCATCTATTTTCTGAATTTTATTTTTGGATGTCTGGCCATGATTTAGTTACAAAGTGTACCGTCAGTAGCCCTTCCAACACTAAGCATAATCTGATCCCTCCTGACTGAAAGACTGTTTTCTGTTGACATATAAATTCAAATATTTACAAACACAGTCTTGGTCCAACCCGTACTTTGGCCAGAAGACGGCGGGACGAAGAATGGATTCCTTAGGCCATACGAAGTAACAATATTTAATCATCTTTTTGCTATCTTTTCCCCTTGTGCAAGTATTATTTTTCCAATTCCACAACATCCTGCCCAACGGACTTTCTGGAGGTATGTTGTCAGGGACCCCGCCTTCATTTCCATTTTTTTTCCCCAGAGGCTTATACTTTACCCTCGGCACAGTCCATATTGAGTTCCTTCGTTAGACACTTATTAACAACTAGAACTCAATCCCAGCCACCAAGGCAATACTTAAAAATCACTTTTCCTACCTTGGTCCATGCACGGAGTTGCCTGGCTCCCTGTGCCTACTTACTTTTGCCTGGTTCAGATAGACTCTCATTGGATCTCAATCAGTCAACCAGAAGGGGGAACCCACCGCCGAGGAACACGGGACCGTTCTAAAACACGGTGCCCACCTCTGTTGGTGATGATGGACATCCCAGATGAGCCCCCAAATTGTGAGAAATAAAACTCACGTATTAATAAATTTCAGTCCGAGTCAAATTCTGAAGCAGCAAATTTTATTGATACGTACTTGCAAGAACTGGTGCCTAACGAGTAAGCATCCAGACCTGAGGGTTACATTCTGATTTATGCTGTTCAGCTGTGTCTCTCGGTCCTCCCCTTTCACCCCATTGGTTACTTTTGTTGTAGCGCATAGCCTATCACAAGCTCTAGCTTTACTCCACCTTTGTCTAGCTTCTCTCCGCCTCTGTTTACTTCTCCCATTACTCTTAAGTCTGTCGCCCCTTACTCTTATTTATCTCATTCCTTATATGTGACTATCCTGGCATAGTTTGCTGTCTTCTTGCGATCATCCTGCCAAACTAAATTCCATCCGTTGGCCACATCTGTCCTGCGACTGGCACACTATTCTCCTGTTACTGGTACATCCTGCTACACGGTCACTCTACCCTATTAGTCATAGATAATTCTACCTGTTTTCACTTCTCACTGTTTAGTGTTGGCATACGCAGCCTAATTTTATAATGTAAGCTTTTGCAGAAGCAACACCTGTTCCCTTATTGTGCACAATTGTATACCTTACAATCATCAGTAAAGTGATGATCACGCAGCAGTTACTCAGCAATAACCTGCTCGATGATGCTACTTAGCTCCTGATGTCATTATAGTCTTGGTTCAAACACGGACAAACGAACTGTATTCCAGAAGTGACAGTGACCTTGAAGTGACTGAGCATGACATCAACGAGCTGAAGCAAAACTGAAGTCACTGGGAATTGGCGTGGGGGGAAGAATCCTTCCGCTGGTTGTAGTTGTACTTAGAATAAAGGAAGGTAGTTTCAGTTGTTGGAGGTCAGCCATCTCTGTTCCAGGATATTCTTCGAGGGTTCTGATGCTAGTGCTTGAGACCTGACCATCTTCAGATGCTTCTTCGCTGACCTTCCCATTGTACTATAATTGGCAAACTTCACCAATGTTCAGCACTATCCGGGACTCCTGAGAAACTGAAGCAGTCCATCTCCAAATTCAGCAAGACCTGGAGGATATTCAGCTTAGGCTGATATGTGTTGAGTATCATTTGTGCCAGACTAATGCCAGGCAATGAATACCTCCAAAAAGAGACAATGTAACCATCACCCTTTGATATTGAATGGTCCTACCACCACTGAATTCCCCACAACACCATCCAGGACAAAGTAGCCCATTTGATTGGCACCACATCCATAAACATCACTTTCTCCACCACCCATGTTCAGTAGCTGCAGTGTATATCATCTACAAGTAAGAGACCAATGCTGCTATGATGACACTTTCCAAACCAACAAACTCTATAAGGAGAAAGTGAGGTCTGCAGATGCTGGAGATCAGAGTTGAAAATGTGTTGCTGGAAAAGCGCAGCAGGTCAGGCAGCATCCAGGGTACAGGAGAATCGACGTTTCGGGCATAGGGCTTATGCCCGAAACGTCGATTCTCCTGTTCCCTGGATGCTGCCTGACCTGCTGCGCTTTTCCAGCAACACATTTTCAACAACAAACTCTATAACCTAGGAGGACAAAGGCAGCAAATACACGGTAACAGAATCACTGCAAGTTCCCCTCCAAATCACCCACTGTCCAGACTTGGAAATGTATTGCTGTTCCTTCAATTTTGTTGGGCCAAAACCCTGGAATTCCCTTCCTAATGGCATTGTGGATCTATCCACAGCACGTGGACTATAGCAGTTCAAGAAAGCAACTCACCACCGTGTATGAAAGGTAACTAGGAATGGACCATAAATGCTGGCCCAGTCAGTGATGTTCACATCCCATGAGCAAATTTTAAAAGTAATTATTTTCTGCATACCCTCAAGTGCAATCATTTTATTTGTACACTATGGCAATTGTAATTGCATTCAATACTCCAGCTGTAGCTCAGCTAACATTATATATAGTTCTATCAGAATCTCCTTACCCTGTTTTCTTAATTCTCTCATGGGATCTAGGCATCGCGAGCTGATCAGCATTTATTTGTCTTGTCCCTATTTGTCCTCATGAAAGTGGTGAACTGCTGTCTTGAACTGCAGTTCATGTGCTGTAGGTAGACCCACAATGGAATTGCAAAGGTGGTGGTGGTGGTGCCTTTAATAGATATCTTGCTTTGACTAATAAAGGCAAGTATCTTATTTGCCTTTGTAACCACTTCCTCTACCTGTGCTGCTATCTTGAAGGATCTATGGACATGTGCACCAACATTCCTCTGATACTGTACTACTTAGGGTCCTATCATTCATCGTGTACTTCCTTGCCTTGTTAGTCTATCTCTCACATTTAAGGATTAAGCTCCACTCAGCACTTTTCAGCCTATCTGACTAGTCTATTTATATTAATCTCTGAGGAAAATAACTTGAACTGCTTCAACCTGCGTATAAAATCAAAACACTTCATCACCAGAACCATTCTTTCCAATATTTCCATGCCCCTACCTTGGTGTAGTGTTTTATTCTTCATCATAACAGCATTAACATAATCTGGGAGCAGACACTTTGTTTATTTGGGATAGATAACTGCTTGGTAACATCAGTAGACTGTTGATGAATTCACTCAAGAAAATGCAATCTTGGGCTCAGTGGCCATCACTCTTACCACGGAGGCAGACAGCTGCAGATCCACTGTGGATCTATGGTGATACTTAGGCCACTGTTGGAATATTGTGTGCAGTTCTGGTCTTCTTCCTATCAGTAAGATGTTGTGAAATTTGAAAGGGTTCAGAAAAGATTTACAAGGATGTTGCCAGGATTGGAGGATCTGAGCTACAGGGAGAGGCTGAACAGGCTGGGGCTGTTTTCCCTGGAGCGTCGGAGGCTGAGGGGTGACCTTATAGAGGTTTACAAAATTATGAGGGGCATGGATAGGATAAATAGGCAAAGTCTTTTCCCTGGGGTCGGGGAGTCCAGAACTAGAGGGCATAGGTTGAGGGTGAGAGGGGAAAGATATAAAAGAGACCTGAGGAGCAACATTTTCACGCAGAGGGTGGTACGTGTATGAAATGAGCTGCCAGAGGATGTGGTGGTCGCTGGTACAATTGCAACATTTAAGAGGCATTTGGATGGGTATATGAATAGGAAAGGTTTGGAGGGATATGGGCCGGGTGCTGGCAGGTGGGGCTAGATTGGGTTGGGATATCTGGTCGGCATGGACGGGTTGGATCGAAGGGTCTGTTTCTGTGCTGTACATCTCTGACTCTATAAGTGCATGTAAAGGTCTTAATACACTATTTTGAATAAAGGACAAAAGATTTTTTTCCCAGTGCCTTTACCAATATTTAGCTTTAATTCATTATGAATAGTAATGTGTTCGCAGTGGACAGAGGATTGGTTAACTTAGAGAGTGAGGATAATGGGGTGTTTCCAAATTAATAGGCTGTGACTAATAAAGTTCCACAAGGATCAGTGCGATCAGCTATATTAATGACTGACGAATTGACTGAAAGTGATATGTCTTAGTTTGCTAATGATAATGCACTATGGGGAGAATAGCAAGAGGCTGCAGAGACATTCTGGTTACATCAGTGTGCAGCTGCATGATAGATATGGTATAACACTGATAAATGATGATTTGTAGCACCTGCAACTTGCAACCAAATATCATTTTTGATGCCAAAAGTTCTAAGAGGTATTCTATACAGGGGGAGAAAGATAAAAAGATAATAAGAAGAGCATGAGTCCTAATGGAACAGACTTAAGAAATGGTATCCTAAAACTGGGTTTGTATGAACACCTTTGAAAGGGAATATAAAGAGGAATGGAGAGTTTGAATATACATTACAGGGAACAGGTGATTAAAACTAGTTAGTAGAAACAGATAGAATCAGAATAGTCCAGAAGAGGCCCTCTTGTGGTACAGTGGTAGTGTTCTTGCACCTAGATTGGGAGGTTAGGATACAAGTTCTACTTGCTCCAGAGTTTTGTAATAACATCTCTGAACAGGTTGATTAGAAACAATATAGGTACAGAAGATGGCCTTCTTCCGAACGAGTGTGTACTGTCAAAATAAGACAACTGCCTATACTAGTCCCACTTGCCTGCAGTACAGCCATTTAAAAAAATTATTAATTTGACCAAACTAGGCTAGTGATTGTACTATTCCTAATCTGTTCCCATTCTATCGACATCATCTCAACCTTTCAGCACTTCTTTCAATTGCTTTATCTTTAATATGGTTAACATAATTTTCTTTTGAAAACATTGAAACTGCTGCTTCAATCACTTCTTATGATATAGGTCTCCACATTCTGAGTAAAGAAACTTCTCCTTATTTCTCCTTATTATATTTATCTGTTTTGGTTTTGTATTTATGCTGAAACCACTAAAGACAGACACAGGGTCTCAGGACCTATCAACAGTGTAACTAATTTAGTGAAACTGAAAAAGAGCTACTGTTTTATAAAGAAATTTATATTGATAGGAATGGAACGCATTAGGGTGAGAGGAGAAAGATAAAAAAGAGACCTAAGAGGCAACCTTTTCACTCAGCGTGGTATGTGTATGGAATGAGCTGCCAGAGGAAGTGGGGGAGGCTGGTACAATTGCAACATTTAAAAGGCATCTGGTTGGGTATATGAATAGGAAGGGTTTAGAGGGATATGGGCCAGGTGCTGGCAAATGGGACTAGATTGGATTGGGACATCTGGTCAGCATGGACAAGTTGGACCGAAGGGTCTGTTTCCATGCTGTACATCTCTATGACTCTAAAATCCCTTCTCTCTTCTTCTTCTCTTTTTATAGCCTCAAAAACATTTCTTGAACTTTCCCTTTGATAATGCTGCTCATCATGACTTTATATTTAAACATGCTATAGTAAAACAGAATTGTTTATTATATCAGTAGATATGGTGGAAAATGTACAGAAATTAATAGACCAAGAGTAACAATTAGAAACCAAAATGGTTGCTAAATACAATTGAAGAGCAAAATGTAACTAAGTATGGACATTGGAAACAAAAACCTGAAGATCTTATCCCAGCAACAATTGAAAGGGAAATTTAAAAGGGAGAAGCAAAAACAGATTAGCAAATAACATTTAGAGATACACTAATCGAGATTTTAAGAAAGCTAGAGAAGAAGCAAGGAAGGCTGACAGCAAAACTAATATTAGTATGAAAATGACCAAATAAATAAGAGGCTCATTCTTTTCAAATTTAACTCCTTTTTTTTTGATCATTCTTAAATAGTAGTTGTTCTCTTCCCTAATGAACTGTTTGATGCAGGTACTTGAGCTTTTGTAGAAATTCCAGTTGTACACATTAGACCAAACTCTTAGTGAATGAAATGCCCTGAAACTAGCATTAAATATTGCTGAAAAGTGTACCAAATCATTCATATTCATGACTGTATTGTAGACCTCCAAACTATATCGACAATCTGAAGATGACAGAAGTCAGATAGTTGGTCAGCATGTTGGCTTTATTGCAAATGTTTAGTTTTGTATGGTGGTACTTGAAACAAACTTACAAAAAGACGATTTAAGTCACCTGGTACAAAAGCAGTACTGGGCACTACCTAACTTGTATTAGAATTTTTTGTTTTTCCCAGTGCTCGAGAGAAGGCTGTGACTTCTGCTAGAATAAAAAAAGAAAGACAATGTTGTCTTACAAACCAACCGTTATTCAGACCTATCCAAAACTTGGCAACAAGGTCACACAGGACACATTATACTGGAAAAATTATAAGGTAAGATGAGAAAGGATGATCTTTGTTCAAAGAACAGAATCTATGTATGTTCTATTATACTCTTTATTTGCTGGTGCGAATAGAAGAAGGAGACAGAGAAGGCCATTTTATCCATTGAGCCTGATTCACCATTCAATGTGATCATGGCTGATCCAGTACTGCAATGACATACGTCTGTGCTGTCCTTGATACACCTTGATATTTTTAGCCTCTATAAATCTATTTATTTCTTCATTAAATGTGTTCGGTGACTTTGTTTCCACAGCTTTCAGTGGTAGAGGTTCACAGGTTCACCAATCTCTCAGTGAAGAAATTCCTTCTCATCTCTGCCTGAAATGTCCCATTGTTTATCTGAAGAGCCTGCATCCAATCTGTCAGAATTTTGTGTATTAATGTGATGCCCTCTTGTTCTTCTAATCTCCTGTAAGTACAGGCCCAGTTGGTCCAACTTCTCCTCAGATGACAAATCTGCCATCTTAGGAAACAATCTAGTGAGCCTTCTCCATACTCCCTCTATGGCCAATATATCTCCTGAAGTAAGAAGGCCAAAAGTGCAAAGATTACTTCAGATGTGGTCTCAACAAGGTCCTATACAGCTGCTGTGAGACTTTCTTGCACCTGTACTCAAAACCTCTGGCCTTGAAGACCAATATGCCTTCCTTGTAGGCTGCATAACTGCTTGCTGCACCCACACTTATTTTCAGTGATTGGTACAAGAGCACCAAGTTCCCTTTGTACATCCGCATTTTCCAATCTGTCACCATTAACTCACACTGTTCGATTTTGTATTAACTCCTGGAATGGACATCTTCACTCTTATCTGCATCATACTGTAACTGCACCAAAAACAGACATTTCTGGAGAAACTCAGCAGCTTTGGCAGCATTTGTGGGAAGAAAGCAGAGTTAACATTTTGAGTCTGATGATTCTTCAGAACATGTGCTGTGCTTTCTTCCTATAGATGCTACAAGATCTGCTAAGTTTCTCTAGCAATTTCTGTTTTTATTTTGGGTCTCCAGCATCCACAGTTTTTATTATTATATTGCAACTGCCATCTGCCCACTCATTCAACTTTTCTAAATCACCTTGAAGACTCCTTGCACCTTCCTCACCACTCTCAACCTTACTCCATCTATTGTAACCAACACCCCCCCTCATACCTTCTTGGTTACCTTTGTTTAGATATGGGATCTTAGTTTCATATTGGACTATCACAAGATTCTACTTGTATTATGGTCACTTCTTTTCTGAATGGACCGCTAAACAAGGTTATTAATTAACAGCTTGTTATTGCACAAAATCAAATCTAGGTTAGTCTGTCTAGTTAGTTACTCAATGTACTGGTCTAAAAGAAATCTTTTACATGCATCAGGAATTCATCCACATTATTGGTAATGTGGTTTGCCCTGTGCAAATGTAGATTAAAGTTACCGATGATTACTTTAACACCATTGTTGCATGCATTTCTTCCTGTTTAATACCATTCCCTACCTTACTACTGCTGTTTGGAGACCGATAACACTCACTAATTTTTTTTTACTAATTGTATCGAAGCTTTGCCCAGACTGATTCCACATCGATATTTTTCCTTCTCACTCTTGCACTAATCTTTCACTGACCATGACATTCCACCTCCTTTTCCTTTTTTCCTGTTCTTTGTAAAAATTAAATACCCTTGGATTTACCCATTTACAATTATCTGTGCTGGTAATCCATTTACTTCAGTGCAAATGCACCATGCATTCAGATATAGGTACTTTAGACCTGTCTTTTTGACATTTTTACATAGCTTTGTTTGTCCTTCAATCCTATTTGCAGTTAGCCTTTCTTCCCTTGCCTTCCACTTTTGTTTTCTACTTTCGTATTATTAATTTCCATCTTTGTGTCCTGGTCCCTGAGACACACCGATGTAAACCCCAGTTTAATTGTTCACATTCATAGATTTTGTAAAGTTTGACTCTATTTAAGCCTATTTGATTTCCCACAATGCCATTATTATACTTATAATGATGGCAGTGCTTTCAGCTACAACTGAATGTCTGCTGGGGCATTCGTAAATATCACCAGAATCACGAGTTCCAGTTAATTCTGAGCTTTGGACTCTAATGTAAAATATTGGTTGAGTTCTGGTGAAATCACATGTTCATTTACCATATAGTAACTGGGTGTTACGTTAAAAACATTGTTTATGTCACTGAATTTTGAACTGGCCTACACTTATGCAACATCACTAACATTTGAAACTGTATATCTGTTGGAAATGGCAATAACAGCTTAATGTTATCTTTGTTTCAGAGCCCTGTTCAAATAAAAGAGTTTGGTGCTGTGACGAACATAAATTTTTCTCCAATTGCTCCCTACAATTATGCAGTAACTGCTTCTACAAGGGTGAGCACATTTGTGTAAGAAAAAAAGAAACTTGATTTGATTAACTACTCTTAAAAGTAGTTTTTTCACTGACATACGATGGTGATGATCTCTTTCTGTAATTTTCCAGAGGTATTCAAATCTGAAGCAATATTTGCTTATTTACCATTCTACTTAAGTGTTCTATTATGAAAGGCATACTTACACTTGGGTAGGGCATTTCACTTTAGAAATTATTGTCCTTCAATTTCTGTGTTTGAAGGGTCAGAAATAGTTTTTATTTTAAAAAAAGGCAACATAGATGTACAAACTTGTTCAATTAAATTGAAGCTTATAAAGGCAGCAATTAGGAAATGTTTAAGGACTGAATGCTTTCTGCATTGGTGGAATCTTTGTGGAATATAATTGGTCAGAATTGTTGCATTATCTTAACATCTTGTGGGTGGTACTTCAGGATTTGAAAGACGTTTCATACAGTTTTCATAGAAAGTTTGAATGAGTTGTGTAGAGTTTATGACAGGTCAAATACCTTTTTTCAGAAAGCAAGTTTATCTTTTCAATTATCTTCTATGACCTCAAGATATCTTAAAATGCTTTGCAGCCAATTAAGTAATTCTAGAAAGTAGTCACATGCAGAAAAGAGAACAAGTAATCAATTTTTTTTTTAGATTAGATTACAGTGTGGAAACAGGCCCTTCGGCCCAACAAGTCCACACCGACCCGCCGAAGCGAAACCCACCCATACCCTTACATTTACCCCTTACCTAACACTACGGGCAATTTAGCATGGCCAATTCACCTGACCCTGCACATCTTTTGGACTGTGGGAGGAAACCGGAGCACCCGGAGGAAACCCACGCAGACACGGGGAGAACGTGCAAACTCCACACAGTCAGTCGCCTGAGGCGGGAATTGAACCCGGGACTCAGGCGCTGTGAGGCAGCAGTGCTAACCACTGTGCCACCGTGCCGCCCACAATTTGTAAGTAGCAAGGACCCAAAAACACACATGAGATGTGGATATTTAACCTTTATTTAGTTAAGAATAAAATGAGGGGTAAACATCTATAAGAGTGCAGAATGCCAGATGTCTTAATATAAGATCTCATGGCAATTTTCAAAAGATGGTATCTTGCATGATATAGCAACCTCTCAATGTTCAACAGTGTCTTTGTGGATTATGTGCACAACTCTTTGGAATGGGTTTGAACCCATACCTTTTTGAATTGGAAATGAAAAAGCTACCAGTGACCTGAAGTCATACTCGTCAATTGAATAGCCCTATCTTATGTATAGCCCTATCTTATATATTGGACAAGTTAGATCTCAGACTGAAATATGACTTGATAGTTTTTTTTTATTTAGTGAGGTGGGCTTTCACTGAAATACAAGCGTGTAATTAGGTTTTACAATAAAATAGAAATTTATTATGCAAAAGAAAATAAGATAGAATAAGTGGCCTAATGATATTATCATGAGGCTAATAATCCATGGACCCAGGGAATCATCTGGGGGAAAGGGGTTCAAATCCAGCCATGCAGTTGTTAGAATTTGAACTTAATAAAAATATGGAAATACAGGTCTAATGATGACGATGGAATCATTGTCAAATAAACCGAAATAGTTCACTAATGTCATTTAGGGGAGGAAACTTGTCTGGCCTCTGTGACTCCAGACCCACAGCAATATAGTTGACACTTAATTGTCCTCTGGGTGATAAATGCTGGACCAACAGGTGACACCCACATCCCACAAGTGAACTAAAACAAAATAAACCAGGGCTGATTACAGAATCATACAAATCCCTTCAATACAGATTGAGCCCATTCAGCCCATCAAGTTTGCACCAACCCTCTGAAGAGCATCCTATCCAGACCCAACCCCTTAAGCTATGGCTAATCGACCTAACCTGCACATCCCTGGACACTAATGGGGCAATTTAGAAGGCCAGTCTCAACCTAACCTGCACATCTTTGGAGTGTGGAAGGAAACCTGGCAGAAACCAATGTAGACACATGGAGAATATGCAAACTCCACACAGTCACCCAAGGCTGGAATTGAACCCAAACTGTGAGGCAGCAGCATTGACCACAGTGCCACTGTTCTGCGATATTTACATAAGGCACAGTTTAAAAGTTTTTGAAACATATAGTCAAAATACAATCTGACGTATCCCAACGTCATATTTTAAAGAACTCTAACACCAGAGATAATTCTGTTAAATCCACGGTTTGACATAACTTTCTTTTAGTTCGTGGTCTTGAGAATTTGTTGGTCTCTTCCTTGATTAGTTACACAACCGAAATTAGATTTTTTGCAGTTTTAAAAAGCACTTTTAAGTGTTCTAACCAAGCATCTCTGGTCTGGAATATTCAAGCTAAAACCTGAGATAAACTACTTTACACTTGTCTGAACTAACTCCTTTCTCTAGGAGAAACTGTGGGTTTCTGTGCAACTGTGCAAACTTGATGGGCTGAATGGGCTCAATCTGTACTGTAGGGATTTGTATGATTCTGTAATCAGCCCTGGTTTATTTTGTTTTAGTTCACTTGTGGGATGTGGGTGTCACCTGTTGGTCCAGCATTTATCGCCCAGAGGACAATTAAGTGTCAACCATATTGCTGTGGGTCTGGAGTCACATAGAGGCCAGACCAGTTTCCTCCCCTAAATGACATTAGTGAACTATTTCGTTTTTTTTGGCAATGATTCCACCGTCATCATTAGACCCGTAATTCCATACATACGTCTAACTTGAATCAAGATTTCTGCAAACTGAAATCCAAAGCTTTCCAGCTCTGTTTTCACTTAAGAAAAACAATCAATTCCTGATCCTTCTCACTGAAAGCAGGCTTCTACTCTTCAGTGTTTATGCTGTCCCCTTGTAAAACATTCCCTGATGTAAACAAATTCCAATTATCACTCGAAGGACTCACTTTTTTACACTGATTTTAAAAAATGGCTCTAGAAGTATGGGCAAGTTAATCGTTAAACCCCTTCATTCACATAGATCCAAACTCACATGCCACTAACTCAAAATGCAAATTGTAAAAGAAGTGATATTAACATAAGTGCAAATCTCACACTTTGCATCACAGTATACCCTTCAGCCTCCTGGTTTTTGGGAAATTGAATTGATTACATTAGAGGACGTGATGGATGCTGTAATATGACCAGATTGTGTCAGTGTTATAATTCTTGATGTCTTCTCAGTATTGCATACAATTCTAGTGTAGCATCAGCTGGTGCTAAATTAGGGTTTTTAGAAAAGACACCCACTAATTTGTATACCACAATACTGGGCAGAAACTCCAGTGGGTGGCAAGGTGGCACAGTGGTTAGCACTGCTGCCTCACAGCGCCAGAGACCTGGATTCAATTCCCGCCTCAGGCGACTGACTGTGTGGAGTTTGCACATTCTCCCCGTGTCTGTGTGGGTTTCCTCCGGGTGCTCCGGTTTCCTCCCACAGTCCAAAGATGTGCAGGTCAGGTGAATTGGCCATGCTAAATTGCCCGTAGTGTTAGGTAAGGGGTAAATGTAGGGGTATGGGTGGGTTGCGCTTCGGCGGGTCGGTGTGGACTTGTTGGGCTGAAGGGCCTGTTTCCACACTGTAAGTAATCTAAATCAATGTAATCTAATTCAATGTATGACTCGATACCTTTCTCGCACATTATTTAAATCAGCTGCTGCAACAAAGGACCTGATGAATGGTTTCATAATGCCGACATGTTTTTGATTTAGATCAACATATATGGTCGATATTCTCAAGAACCCTTAAAAACGTTTTCCCGATTTAAAGACACAGCATATTGCGGTACATACAGAAGTGATGGAAGGCTGCTTGCTGCAGGCAGTGAGGATGGTATTGTTCGCCTCTTTGATGTTGCTGGCCGAGCAGCCCTTAGACAATACAGTGGCCACACTAAGTAAGTTGTTTGCGAAAACTTAAAATCGAAGAGAAAATAATTTGTGTGACTAAGTACAGTTATGTATGAACATGCAAATTTTTGATGTTCACAAAGTTTCTGTTTCTCTGTATGAAAGACTTCACTTTGGAAGAAATTTGTAAAACAATATTTTGCCTAGAGTAGAAATCCTGTTTACACTTGAGTTCCAAATTTTGTTTGTCCCAGTGAAGATTAGTTAATTTGTGTTCCAGCTTTCACCTGGGATTTATGCGTCTAAGCCCAGGAAATGATGGTTCCAGCATGGGCTCTAAAACTGGTCAGACCTAATGGACGATTAAAATATTTAGTTATGAAAATCACTGGATCATAGAAGGTTTAGTTTTGAAAAATCTTGTAAAATGAAGATGATTTGGCTTATAGCGTTTGCCACCACCTTTACAGCAATCAGAATTGATCCCTTCTGCGTCTTCCTTTATCGTGAGAAAAACCTCAAGAAGTTCTAAACCGAGGTTAAAATTAGAGCGGCAAAAGCAAAATAACTTGGATGCTAACAATCTGCAAAAAAGCAAAACATGGGGAGTAGCCAGCAGGTCAGGCAGCATTTCTGAGAAACAATTATGACTTTTCATCAAATAGAATGACAGGAAATTTGAAGAGAGCCGTGATTCTATGATAAAAATCCAGAATAGATTTGTTTATTCTTATAAAATTTGTAGGCACAAAAGATCAATTGAGTCTCAATAAAATCTATTTTTCAGAGCAGTTCAAGTCACTGCATTCACCTCTGACAAATATCATTTGATGTCTGGATCAGATGATTATTCAGTCCGGCTTTGGGACATTCCAAGCACAACAGAACTTCACTGCTTTAAAGAACATACTGATTATATACGATGTGGTTGTACCAGCAATTTGAATGCAGATCTCTTTGTTACAGGTATGTAATTACTATTGGAACAAGAGCGTGCAAGTAAATATGTTCAGTAACAATGTTCCTTTGATTCTACTTCTACTGAAACAACTCAACATCAATTCTTCACTCAGTATGCCCTACTTCTTGGATGCTAATAGATTCCAGCCAGTTTTTCAGTGTTTGGCTGTTTGTAAGTGCAATGTAATTTTATGCTTCTGCTCTTTGTGCTGTAGTTGCTCCTATGATTACTTAAATATGTTGAAGTAGAGCAAAATCTATTCACTGATCATTATTCTCTCAGTTGGGATTTAAAAAAAAATTGGAGTTGAATGTCACTGGCTAGATCAGCATTTATTACCTATGTCTAATTGCCATTGAGAAGTTATTGGTGTACTGCCTTTTCAAAATGCTGCAGTCGTTTAGTAGGATATTCACAGAGCTATGGAGTGAGAGTTCCAGGATTTTGACTCTGTGACAGTGAAGGGGTAATGATATATTGCTAAATCAGGATGTTATGTGCTCCTTAGAGAAGAGCATGCAGGTATTGGTGTCCCTGTGTCTGTCTCATTTGTCTAGGTGGTAGAAACACTGGTTTTGGAAAGTATTATCTAATGATCCTTAGTGAATTATTGCAGTATTTAGATAGTGCACACTACTGCCACTGTGTATTGGTGGTAGAGGGAGTTACTTGGATGTCAATCAAGTCATTGCTTTGTCCTGGATGGTGTTGAGCTTCTTGGGCATTGATGGAGCTACGCTCATCCAGGCAAATGGAGAGTATTCCATCACATATTACTGACTTCTGCTTTGAAGGTGGTGAACAGACTTTGAGGAGTCAGTGGATTACTCACTTCAGGATTCCTAAACTCAACCTGCTTTACATGCACAGTATTTTATGGATATCCTAGTTCAATTTCTTGTCAATGGTAATCCCCAGGATATTCTTGGTTGAGGATTAGCTATGGTAATGCCATTGAATCTGAAGGGGTGATGGTTAGGTTTCCTCTTACTGGAAATAGATATTGTTCTGTGGCACGATTACTACTTGTCAAATATTAGGCCAAGCCTGAGAGTTGTCCAGGTCTTGTTACATTTGGACATAGGCTGCTTCAATGTATGTATTAATATTGTTCATATGGTGCCTTTTTTGTACTCTGCTCTCCCAACGATCTCTAATATTCTTCTTATTCATAGGTTCGTATGATCACACGGTGAAGGTGTTTGATGCCCGAATGGATAAAAGTGTAATAACTATGGAACATGGACAGCCAGTAGAGAGTGTGTTGCTTTTTCCATCAGGTGGACTTCTTATATCAGCAGGTCAGTATACTTTTGTTGTTTAGAAAAATTAGTGTCCTAAATTATTGATATTTTTAAATTAGCTGTGTGACAAACATGAAGGAGCTAGCTAAGGTAGCCTACTAGTTTTCATCAAGTTGACTGTCATTCACATCTTTTTCCCTTCATGCATGGTCTCCATTGTCAGTAGATTCATATATTGTGTCAGATACCTTTAAGATGCCATATAACCTGGAGAGTAGACCAATACTTGTTAGCATACTTCCAGTCTTCACAGCCCAAAACATGTTTTTGTTTCTTTTGTAAGTTTTTCTATAACTGCAAAAGCATTGATGCAGTGACTGACATTTTGAGTATCAATGTTAATGTGCCTTGTGAATTGTTTTTCTATATTCCTTTATGAAATCTAGTTATCAGTCATCATCATTTGTAATGAAACTTGTCTGCTGTCTTGATAACTATGACTTTTATATACCTTTATATACCTGTGTAAAGCTTCAGTTTCAAAGATGAAAGTTTTTACTGTGAAATTGAAGGGTCAACTTTTACACAACATTATGGAGAGTTTGAAATCCACCCTCTTCCATTGTTTCACGATCACTGATTTGACATATTCGTGACCGTTCCCATCATCCCCACCTCTCTTATCACCACCCCCCAAAAGTAGCACGGATCTGTGAGATGGTAGTCTTGACATGTTGAGATATGCAGACCTGAGAAGCTGACCAATTGCTTTCAGTATGTTGTTCTAAGATTCTATCAATTGGGTTTGCATCAGGATGAATTTGACCACCACGCTAAGTGGGAAGTGGGTGGTAAATACAAAGAGTTTGGATTTTATTTTTGCCAAATGCTGGAGGTTGAATTATGCACAAGGAGAATGAAAAATGAATAACTTTTTGATCAAAGGTTGGGGTTTAACTTTTACATGACATCAACCATTTCATGAGTGTGTAAGTATGTGTTTGTTAACTTGTCCACCTAATTGACTGCATTTTCTTTTTATGAAGGTGGGCGGTATGTTAAAGTCTGGGATATGCTGAAAGGAGGACAGCTGCTGGTTTCATTACGAAACCACCACAAGACCGTCACCTGCTTATGTCTAAGTAGCTCAGGACAGAGGCTCCTCTCAGGCTCTCTTGATAGGTAGGAAGCTCTTTGTTAATTCAGCGGAATTGAAATAGCATCTGCATGTGCATGATGTGGTTTTTGCTTTTCTTTTAAAATAGCTATTTGTTTTAGCTTGTTTAAAGTTGTGTTCATTAATAGAAATTTCCAATGCAATCTATGTAAAGCTAAGCTGGTTTACATCCTGATAGTTTGCATATCAAATTATTTAAAATTGGAAAGTTCTAATGTGCTAAGTAAGATGAGCTGTTTACATTAGTAAGCAATTAGAAGGTATAATTTAAGATAATTGTATGGAATACTTGGCAGGTTTATGGTGGTAGAAACAGAAACACATAATAGCTTTTAAAGTGGAATGGACAAATATTTTAAAAACATAAAAGACATTGGATAACTCTCGTAACGTGCAGTTGTAGTGGACCAGGTGTCCTCCTCTGATGCTTTAAAAGTCTTTGATTTTGTAATTGAAGAGTTTCTGTTAGCATTTTAAGCATATTATGAAAGTGGTTTTAATGCTATCTCTTACTAAGTAGTTGCAATCCTGGTAGAAACCAATGATTTAAATTATCTGAATTCACAGTGACGAACCAAAAGGAACCCACAAGATTAAGGTGTAAGACTTTACTGTAGCAAATTAAATTCAACATTGACTAGACGTTATGTTGCCAAACTCTAACCCTAATCCTAACTCCACTATAACCCTAAATTATTGCAAAGACATCCCTTATTAGCATTACAACACACTAATCCCATGGATAATTCTTTCCTTTCTGTGTAAGTGCAGTCTTTATAGGAACAGTCCAAAGTTATTCCCAGCTTCCAACATACTCACTTCTGCCTCTTGTGCTGAGTCGCAATGTTTAGTGACCATTAAAATGTCTTCTCTACAGTCTTCCGAGAATTCTGGAAACACCTCCAGCTGTATGACTCACTCAGATATGTTTTTTCTGTGGCCTCAACAGGATAAATATTTCCAGGTCCTTTAAATTTCCACAGCTTCTATCTTGTCGCCTTACTTTCTGCATTTTGTTTGGAAGTAAACAGATAAAATCAGCACTTTACTCTCTGCTGTTCCTTCTTTCTCTTGAGAAGAATTACTCTGTCCAGATTTATTTTTAATCAGACTGCCTGGAGGTCTAACACAAACAAGAACAGCTCACCTGCTCTGTGTTCAGGTGAGAAGTATGCCACTTGGTTTCGATAAGTCTTGACCTGAACTTCCTCTCGCCGTGGTGATCATCATCAGGCATGTAGCTGGGCAGAGTCCAACGCACCTTCACACCATCCCCTTTTCCAGGGCATCCGGAAAGACAGTCCAAAACATAACCATCTTCTAAAATGAGAATTATCTATTTATACAATTATAATATCTTAGAACTTAAATTTGCAGGCATGTGAAAATCTACAGTACATCAACATACAAAGTAGTCCACAGTCTGGATTATGCGGCAGCCATTCTGAGCTTGGCTTTAGCTGTAAGTATGAGATGCGTTTGTAACTATATAGGTAATTATGATCTTTTCTAAGCATGTGCAGAGTCACTTAAATCGTTTTACAACAACTGAGCCATTTAACATTGTATGTAGCGTAAAATTTATTGCTGTGCTGAAGCGGATCTTTGTGTGGCAGCAGACCTGAGATAGTTACAAACATAATCTATCGTCCACGCTCGTGTGTGTGTTTTTTATGGCAGTAATTACTAGGTAATGATTAAGAAGAATTTGGAGAAAAATTTCTGTCTTTGTTCACAAAACGTAGGGACTGAAGCCTGTTTTAGTATCACATTTCTTCTGCAGTGAACAGGTTTAAAAAAAATTAATAAATTCTAGTGATTCATTCCACTGTTACAAAAATACATTCCTCTCTAGCCTGAAAATGAAGCCATTGTTGTTGGAATGACTAACAGTGTCTTGAATATACGTCATCGAAAGCACAATGAAAATAAGCAAGAAAAAAAGAAAAAGGGACCGTCTTACAGATTTTTCATAAAAGGAAAAGATTACATGCCAAAAAAGGTGAAATGTTTATAAAACCTGTATAATATAATTGTTTTTTTTTGTTTATCCACTTGTAGAATGATCTTAAATAATGTACTTTGGCATATGATCAATAATGGATGCTCCACATTGTGTGTTGAACTTACTGTTTTTGTGGTCAGATTTACTTAATTTTAATTTTATTTGTGAAATGCAATAGATCATCTGTTAATGTGACCAAATATCTCCAAGGTTTAACAAAACAATTATAAAATAGTTTGAGAACAGTTCTGTAAAAGCTATCTTTTTAAAAACCGTTTTCATCAGTATGTTGATTTTCTACCTTTGCTGTATGCATTTACTGTTTCCATCCACTACACCTCACCAATGCTTGACTGCTTATAAATTCTAATCATTATCTGTTATTTTGATTTCTACTCTTTGTTTTGTCACGTTAAATACTATTACATGTTCCATACAGATCTTGGATTAGACACTTGCATCTTACTGTGCAGTTCGTTGTTGCTGTTTCAATGTGGCTCATTTCTGAAATCTGTTTTTCTTCAACAATATTCACATATTTTCTGTGTTTACAAATAAATGGATCACATTTCATGATGAAATTATGAATTCTTGGTACTTTATTTGAAAAATCGGTTTTGCTTTGCTATAATATTATCCAGCATTTTATATTTTCATTAATATCCTGCAACTAATTTATTTTCATGTTCATTTTATCACAGGGTGATCTTTTGGTCAGTAAGCCAGTGAAATTTCACCTGAAGAAGTACGACAAGCTATTGAAAGGTTTCCAAGTTTCTCTTGCACTTGATGCTGTTTTGGAGGTAAAGAGCTCTCTTTTACTTCACTGTACATCATCTTTAGTTTGTAAGCTAGTGCTGAGTGATTTTTGCAGTGAATTACAAACATAATAAATGGAGTTTTGTTTTTTTCAATTTTGGAATGGATCCTGAATTTCAGCATGAATTGTTTTTGCTTAAGAAATAATGCATCTAATTTTGCTGCCAGAGTACCAGAAAATTTAATGGCGTATGTTGTTGTTAACGTGTAACTCCAGCAACATATGGCAAGGAAGCGAGAACTCGTGAATTGCCACAAGTTGCTCATGATTTGTGACGTTAGGAAAAATGGTGGCCCACCTTCATCTCCTTCAATTTTGCGAAGTTGCTGCATTAGAACATTAATTGCTAATTAACTTTAATGTCGCAATGTAAATTTAATACATAATAGTGTCAGTACCCTTTTAATGAGATTTTATTCTTGCAATGCCAATCAACTACTTCACTTCAGAAATATCATGATTTTAACTGGTTTTATATTTTTTTCTCTAAATGATTCAGCAACTGTTCTGGGAACAGACCTTCCTTTTTGGAATTAAATCGTGAATATGTATCTCTTCAGCACTCCTCACGTACTTGCACAGACTTAGAACCTTTAATGTCTGTATGACTGAGCTGTTCATTAAGTAAACACATTGACCTAGAATTGGGTAAACTATACTTGTTAATTCATACGTTAAACTTGCACAATCTTTTAATATTGTGTACCTTACAATGATGACTTGTAAGTTCACCATTTTATTATGTCAAGTTTAGTGTAAATTTGGACACATGCACTGTTCTGAATTGAGTGATATTACCTTGCAGACAAATATCAGGGTAAAGACGCCAGAGATTACCACAGGGGTAATGCAAGAACTTAACCGCCGAGGAGTACTTCAAAATGCACTTGCAGGAAGAGATGAAAAACAGCTCAGCGTTCTCCTTAGCTTCCTTATCAGGTATGAGCCTTCATCTTTGCATGTACACTATAGATATAAATGTACACAATTAGATGGCTTAACTCTTTACTTAATTAATTACTCTGATTTCAGAAAGTACAAGTGTAAATGATTTGGGTGTAACTCACGTGTTTAAAATCCAATTTTCTTTTCCACCCATTGCACTGATATTACCAGTAGAACCATGCTCCCCAACTCCTCCTCCTGTGTGAAAGATCTAAGTTGTTAAATTTTCTTCCGTGTTTTCTGTGCTCTTTTTATGCCCCCTCATTGGCAGCACAGAAGGCCATTACACGGGCCTCTTTCATTATCTAGTAGGTGCACAAATGGACAGATTTCATTGCTTCTATATAAGTAAGACAATATATAGAAAAGGTCTATGATACTTTTCATGGCTATAGAATACCCTAAAACACTTTACAGATAATAAAGTAATTTTGAAGTGTACTCATGTTGTAATGTCAGAAATGTGGCAGCCAATTTTCTTACAGCAAACTCCAACAGCAACAGATGGCCTGTTTTTGAGTATTTGAGGGATACGTGAGATATTTTAGGCAGGATACTGGATAACTCCCCTGTTCTTTAGAATAGTATTTACTTGATAACTCTCTCCTCTTTGTTTTATTCTTGTATGGAATGTACAAGAGGCAGGTGGATAAAAGAGTGGCTTTTGTAGCCCATCTTTAATTGTTCTTTAACTTATTGATGGTCTAGTTCATTTCAGAGGGCACTGAAGAGGGAACCACATTGTCTGGATCTGGAGTCACATGGAGGCTAGACTAGGCAAGGATGGTGGATTTCCTTCTGTTGAGCATATTGGGCTGACAGTAGGCTAGCTGATTTTCCTTGAATTCAAATTTCACCATTTGCTGCGGTCCCAGAATATTAGCCTGGAGCTCTGACCTTTAGTTACATTACCATTATGCTACTGACTCCTCTAGTGATTAGGGATCTGCTGTTCAGCATCATGCTATACCACTCTTAACAGAAAATAAGAGGTATGGTGCATTGCATAAACATAACATCAGAAATGAGTAGAGAGCATTAACAGTTATTGAGGCAATCGGAAACCTGACAGTTCTGTCTTCGTATCCTAAATTGTCACATGCTGCTCCAGCATAAATTAGAAACTATACAAAAATGACAAAAAAGACATCTAGCAAATAGCTTATGTTAATCAAAAACATAAATGTTCAAGTTTATCTGACACACAGATAATACTGCTTCCTCTTGTGGGTTTCTGGGGAAAATTGATATTTAATGGCTTATCTTCATATTTTCAGGAACGTTGTTGATCCAAGGTTTACATCTGTTCTAGTAAATGTTGCAGAGATTATTGTTGGTAAGTTTTTTTTTCTTTGTTATTTGTACCTCACGTTTTAACGTTTGAATTTAACATATTGCCCCTTGGTGACATCGACAGATCATAGAATGCAGGCCATTCGGCTCATCAAGTCCACACTGACCCTTTGAAGAGCATCCCACCCGCACCCATATCCCATGGCTTAAACAACTTCACCTATACATTCCTGGACAATGTAGCATGGCCAATCCGCCTAACCTGCACAACTTTGGACTGTGGGAGGAAACTGGTGCACCTGGAGGAATCTCATTCAGACAGTCCCCCAAGATTGGAATTGAACCTGGGTCCCTGGCATTGAGAGACAGCAGTGATAACTACTGAGCTATCATGACAGATTTCTTGTGTATGCTGAGGACACCCATCTGTATCTTTACCATTTTTTCTATGCTGCCTCTTAATTGTCATGCTGTTTGTCCAAATCTAGTATTGAATGAGCAAAAATGTACTTTCAGTTAAATATCTGCGAGGCTGAAACCTTTGGTTTTAGTCTCTGCCACTAATTCCAACTCCTCTCTGGCTATTGACAAAAGCTGAATCAGACTGTTCCTACATGATGTCCTATTAACTTTGATCTGAGCTTCTCACTGATATTCTGTACATCACCAAATCTGCCTGCCTCCATTTCTTGCCTTGCGTGCCCCAGTTCATTCATGCTGTTGTTTCCTTTGGATTCAATTTTGTTCTGGCTAGCTTTCCATCTTTTGAGAATTTTGCTGAATCAAATCTCTGTATCTTAGCTCACACCAAGTGCAGTTCAACCAATTCCTATGCACAAAATCTATCATCCTTGCTTTTAAATTACTTCCGTAGCTCTGTAACCATCTTCACCAATGCGATTTTATTTGTTCTGTTGTGATGTTGTTGTCACCGATGAGACCAGTATTTGTTGTCCATTTCTAATTGCTCTTGAATGTGTGACTTGCTTGGGCCAGTTTAGAGTCAACTGCATTGATATAGGTCGGGAGTCATGAAAAGACCAGACCAGTTAAAAATGGCAGATTTCTATTCTTAAAGGACATTAGACCAACCTAGTGGGTTTTTCTGACAATCGATGGTTTTACGGAAATCTGAAACAAACATGAAAAATGCTGCAGAAATTCATAAAATTTTGGCAACAACTTTGGAGAGAGAAAAACAAGGTTAACATTTAGAGTCTGATATGACTCTTTAGAGTTAATATGTTCTGAAGGAGAGTCATATCAAACTAGAAATATTAATGCAGTTTCACTCTCCGAAGATAATGCCAAACCTTTTAAGCTTCCCTAGGACTTTTTGTTTTGTGGTTGTTATTACTGGGACTAGCTTGTGGTTGTTTTTTATTTATTTAATTTAAGTTCTAATAGGGAATTTGAATCCATGTCCCCAGCGTATTAGTCCCCAGATTCTGGATTAGTGATTCATTGACACTACTACTACACTTCCATCTGCCTAAATCCTAAGATTCACTCGTCCATATCTTGACTCTTGTTTTCAGTTTTTATTGCCTCAATGGTGGTGGTTTAGCCTTCAGCTACCTATACCGTTAACTATCTAACTCTTTCTTTCTGTAATTCTCTCCACCTCATTCCCTCTCTTCTTTTAAGAAACTTCTCAAAATCTACTCCTGTTACACAGCTTCATATATTGCGCACTTCAAATGCCTTGAAACATTTTACTGTGTTATATTTTCATAAATGCTTGTTGGAATTTCTGTAACACTGTGTTCTATTCTTTTTGGGAGAGTGCAGGGCAACGTCTGTATATTCCCACTGTTATTGATTTGACCACTATAAGATATTTAGTGCCAGTTTGGAGTAATGTTTTGCTCCCTGCCAATAGAAGGCCCTTGGATCATCTTTATTCCCTATCCCTGAAGAATCAGCATGATGGGAACTTGCTATGTGGTTGAGAATAATCCCACTTTATAGCAAGTGTTGAAGCATTTTCATTTTGTTTTTAAAGAGAAAAGCTAATTCTAGTGAATGTGTACATTGCTCATCTATCAGTCAGTATATTTCCACTTTGCAATTCTATCACAATAATAGCATGTATGCACTCCATTTTGACTAATCATAGTTTGTTGCACCAGTTAAGATTTATAGTTTGATTTTTATACATAATAGACAATGTGTAGTAGACAATGTGTAGTAGATAATGTATCTTTGAGTCTGTTTGTTGCAGTTCCATATTTTGCTGCTGCCTTTCCCGTCCCATTCTCTTGAATAAAGTACATTTGACTGTATTGGTGAAACCATGCTTGGGCCTCAGCAAGACAAGAAGTTTTGATTGCAAGAGTATTTGAGGAAAAACATGCAAGTGTGCTATTCAATACATGTAAATATAAAATCAGTAAGATCATGGAAAGCAGATTAATTATAGAAGGCAGAAGAGAAATCAGCCTCTTAGAATATAGTAGGCAAGGCGTCACCTAACTGAATTCCTAATTCCCCAACATCAACAGAGACCTGGGAGCAGATCAGTTGCAGTTCATATGTGGGAGACTGGGTATTGGGGAATACAGAAGAATAAACTTTTCTTAGTGGTTTGCAACTGCACAAAAAAGCAAGAGATTTTAAGAGTTGAAATCAAGAGAGTATAAATTAATTTTACAGTGAAAAGGTTGATAAAGAAATGCCCTATTCACTTTAATTTATGTTTGCCTTGTCAGATATTTATAGTTCTGTGATTGGTGAGTCACCACTGGTTGATAACCAGTTCCTGAAGCTGCAAGACCTCATAGAGAAAGAGATTGATTATCAGGAAGAACTGCTTGAAGTCCTCGGAATGATGGACACAATATTTGCAACAATGACAACTAAAAAGAATGCTGTTATTTGCGGAAATCAAAACTATGCCTTAATTGCTGGACCTGAGGAAGAACCAATGGTAATTGCCTGAAATCAAAGCTCTTCACTAACATCATAAACTGGATTAGGCACATTTGCACATAAATCTGTATAATCCCCAGGCAAGTGAAGGTAAAGTTTGCAAATGTGAATGGAATATTTACCTACGCATTTGCTATTCTGTTATAACCAGAAACAAATTTGGGGTGATATAGTGTGTGTGGCTAGATACATAAACTTCTTATTAGCTGAATTTCTTTAGGGGAATTAATACTGTGATATTGTACATGTTGAGGAAGTAAAGATTTTTTCTCATTTCTGCCATCAAAACCTCGCCACTCTTATTAATGGACATACAAAGAAAGAAATGCAGATTAAAAACTAGAGATATTAGTATTCTGCACAAATCTTTTAATTCAGAGACTTGAATTTTGTATCAAGGAAACTAAATATTGATCATGGTGGAAAAGTAAAGCTTTTGACTTCAGTGTGCTTCATTTTCGCAGTACAGCATTCCTGTCTGATGGCCTCCCTCTGGAAGACCAAATCCATTTTGTATGTTATTTATATTGAACTTTTCACAAGAAGGAGGAATATTTTATAAAATCAGCTTTTTATGACCAGAATAGGAAGTTAATAATGTTTGTTATACGGTGAATGTTATAAGTTTATTCATGTATTATCCACGTGGAAGCATATTTGTATATCAGTGTTGGACCGTAAAGGTCAAGAAAATCACAGGATATCACAAGATAGCCAGTGTTAATAAGGTGTTAGGAAAACTATAATTGGCTTCACCCTCCATGACCAAGCAATAGGAAAATGTGGCATTGTTGTTACTGGTATTTGCTATCCATTAACTGCAGTTGAAGTGAATATCTGGTGAAGCAATTAAACATTCCTATTATCTCATTTGTTGGTACCTACTGCATGAGTCCATATTTAGATGAGTCCGTCATTAAAGAAAATGATGGAATCAGCCCTCACGCTATAAGTTCTATTTTGCAAAATAGAAGTGAGAAAAATGAAATGAAATTTGGGAAGGATGAAAATTAACATTAGCTATTAAAAATAGCAAACTTGGTGACTCAATTAGAAAAGTGGATTCACATAGTAGAGTGATAATTTGACAATTGATCTTGCATATAATTTTATCTTGAATTTTTCTGTTATAGTATGAAAAAGTTGTTCCAATATTTTTCACCTTCTGAAAATGTCCTATGTGAGAAGGAGAATTAGAAGCAAGGATACCAAGTGTCTGAAAGTAGTCATTACAATCAGAATGTTAATTAGTTAAATATTAAACCACTAAAGGTTGTTCTTTAAGTATTAAGGAAGTAACTGTCATTGAGAGCGTGCAGTCGGATGGTAAAGGTTTTATGTGTGCTGTCTTTGTTGCTGAAATCAAACTGCCCAGTGCGGACATTTTGATTTCAGCTTAGTGTTAACAAGTTTTTTTTAAAAATCAGTAGCATTGGCAATTGGGCATGTGAACTATACTTACAAAACTGAAGCTGTGATTCAGAAAGGGCTCTTTTAATGCATATTTTTTCAGTTTTCTATGGCAAGACATGCAATGATTACGTCTTTGTTTCTGGCATCTCTTTTCATGGTTAGATGGTGCAAAGGTGTTTGTTTGATTTGTTATCTTGGTTACACAACATGTCATAGGAAAATGAGTAGGCCATTCAGCCTGATGAGCCTGCTATACCATTTATTGTGATCATAGCTGATTGAGCATTCTATGGCAATAATATATTGCCTGAGATAAGGAGATTACAACTCACAGTATGTCAGGTGTACTTGAACCAATTTCCCATATGATTGAAGCAATTTTTTACTTCCATACTTGAATCCTTTTGAATCCACTCCGTTCATCTTCCTAATAGCTTGCTGGACCTGTGAACTATAATAGAGCCTAGTAATGAGAGGTAGAAACACTGAATCATTGACATTCTGCTCTTTGAAACACAATTATGGTGGAATAGAGACTGCAAACTGATATTTTTAAAAAAATTGTTAGAATGTTGTGGAATACTTCAGTGTGAGTTTCAGATGAGTTCAGATCATACCGTACAAAGTGCATAAGGGTTACGACTGTAGAGAAGGTGCACAAACAGCAAGGACGTTAAATTTGAATTTTGAGAGGTCCATTCAGAAGTGGGGGAGAAGTTGTTCTTGAATCTGTTGGTACGTGTGGTTAAGCTTTTGTATCTTCTGCCTGATGGAAGAGATTGGAAGAGATTATAACTGGGGTGGGAGTGGTCTTTGATTATGTTGGCTGCCTTTCTGACTTAGCAAGAAGTATGGATGGAGTCAATGGATGGAAGGTTGGCTTGCATGATGGACTGGGCTGTGTGAAGACCAGTTAAGATCTCAATTGGTAAAAATGCATCGTCTTACATTGTAAGTAACTTTATTATTCATCCCCTGAGCTTCCAAATTTAGCTTCTGTATGGTTTCTGAGTCTACTGCTTTTGTACCTTTTATATATTATACTATGCTTTCTGAAAACACTCTGCATTTTGAAATATCTTTTTATAGCTGTGTGCATTTGATTTTTAAATCACTGACTTTTATAATGATCTTGTAAGTATCTTCTTTAAATTTCAAAATTCAGATCTTAGATGCAGGAATTCATGCCTCACTCTGCTGTATTACCATTGATGCTTTACTGTTGCCATAGTGTCTGTTTCAAAATTGATCTGTGATTCAGCCGTATCCACAAATATTATGTCACTGGAACATTGACATCTATTCTATAGTTTTATAGTTCAACAATCTATTTCCTTGTTTACTGCTCTGCATTGTTGGGTATATTAAATGAGATGAACAAGTCTCCCAGATATCTTTCTATTTCATTTTTCATTATTTCAATGTATTCAAGGAAAAATAAATGCAGAACAAGATTTAGCCCATGGAGTCTGCCCTACCATTCAATAAATCATGGCTAATTGAACACTTAAATGCATTCACTCTATCCCTATAATCCTGTATGCCACTCGTAATCAGGAATTATCATTCTCTAAACATACTCAAAGACTGAGCTTCTACATCCCTCTAACGTAAAGAAATTACCACCTTCTGAGTAAAAGGAAATCTCTTCATCTTGAATCTAAGTAGTACCTTCCTTAATTTTACATTGTGCTCATGGCTGTCGACTCCCCACAGGGGAACCATCTTGCCTGTATTTTTTAGGTTTCAACGAGGCCAACTCGTTTTTTGAAATGTGACACAATACAGGCCCAGTTTGACCAATCTCTGACAGACCTGCCATCCTGGGAATACGTCCTGGTCAATTTTAGCTACACTCTGTCAAATGCAATAATTTTCTTGAAATAAGGATAACAAAATTGCACACATTGCTTCAGGTGTGTCCTAACCACACTCCTGCACGACTGATGATGTAATACATAGGTACTTGTCAGATGAAACTCCTTGCAGACAGGGGTGTGGGTGTTCTTCGTCTTACAAGTCCTGAAATGTTACTGAGCACTGTCATTGTTAGAGGCCCAGAGAAGCAAGCAGTGAGCTTGAATTACCAGCTACCTGCCCCCGAGTTTCATCTTCAGAATCATTGCTGTCTAGTTTCTCTTTGGGAGAATAGGAAATTGCATATCAGTGAGGTGGAATTAGACACTGATGGCATGCAAATACATGCAGGTATGCAGCAAGCTGCTCATTAGGAAGAATCTCATCTGGCCATTCAAAGCGTAGTTGTATAATTGGACATGATTCAGGGACTGGGAAAATCCCATATTGTCTTTGATCTCCATTCCCAAGTTGTCTCCTCTAATCATTGAATTCATCCTTCTCCTTGGCGAGTGTCTGAAACTAAACCAAACTCCTCTCGACATTGCAATCATACTCAATCCCGAGATGAGCTTAAGACTGCATGTTTGCCTCGCTAACCCAGTGAAGTCTTGCCTACAAAACATCACCTAACATCATTCATTCCCCAGCACATCAGCTGCTGAACCCGAATTCAATTTTCCTGTTATCTCTAGGCTTGATTATTCTAAGCTTGTTTGTGTTGGCCTCCCACATTTTATCCTCTGTAAACCTGAGGTCACCTCAATCTCAGATCATGGATTAACATCAACCCTGTGACTTACATTTCTTTGTAGCTCAGTGTCTAAATCTACTTTATAATGCTACTGTGAACCTTGAGATATCTATTATATTGATGTTACTGTATAAATATAAACTGTTTACTACAGAGTAAATTGCCCAAGGAAAATATTATGACTAAATAAGCTTGTATATTCACTGTTAAACTATTTACATTGGTATTCTATGTGAGCATCAGTATTGTTGGATTAGTAATATCTCTTTTCAAATATAATAAGCATATATTTTGTTTTATAAGAACAGAGTGAAGAAAAAAAAAGCAGGTTTATGCAGTTGGCCCAATTGGGTCTATTCTGCTATTGATTAAGATAATTGTTAACTACCCACCTGAGTTCCACATTTCCACACTATCCCCATAATCTATTGATTCCTGGTGTATCTGAAACCTTTTTTTTGAGTGGAGACATTTATCTCTAAATGGCCTGCCACATAATATAACACTGTGAACTCTAGGTCTGGTACTAGCCTTTTAAAATTTGTATGTAAGTGTGTAAATGAAAGGGTTAACTTTGCAGTCTATAATAAATTATGTTAGACCTTTATAATAAAAATGTATGTTTGCGAAGTCATTATAAGTTGTGAAGGTGTGATAAAATCATCCATTTCTATAATTTCTTTTCTACTGAGCAGGACAGCAACCTCTGACTGGTAACATCTATGGTACAAACAGTTCCAAAATTTAGTAGATAGCAGTATTCAGTTTTTCCCTGTAATGAAGAAAGGGTTTATTGCAAAGTTTTTGAAAAGTCACTCAGGATAGTCAGGAATCTTTGAAGAGAAGTTGAAAGATTTATAGGAGGTTTGTAGACAGATCGCAGAAGAAGATGACTAAGAGGAATAGAAACTTCATGTTAGACTGTATTGCTGTTGTCTGTACTGCTAAAGGCAGCTGAACTGTGTGTGGGCTTTGCACAATGAGGACTCTGGAACGATATGCGAATATCTGATTATCTGACAAGATCGCAAGGTCCCGATGCTTGGCTAAACTATGTTATCCGGAATTCGATTATTCAAACAAAATACTCTCCACCTGTGTCCTTCGGATAGTTGAGGTTCCTCTGTTGAATAATTCTATTTTGAGAGGATTTGAGGAAGCCATGGGAGCTTACAGTGCATTAGTTGTTTAGTACAGATAAGCAAAGGGCAGGAAGACATTTTTTTTAAAGTTTACCTTGTTTAATTTTTTTTCATGGACACTGTCAGCTATTAAAATAGTTACTATTGTTCACAGAATAAGTTGATTGCTCCCAGAAGTTTCCAGTGATTGCTAGGACAAAAGCAAACACATCACCTAACTAAATGTGACTCTCCTTGCATTGTATGAACATTCAAGGTCAAGCCAACACAAGGACCCATAGGCAAGATGTCTACTGCAACCAGTTCTGGAAAGAGGAGACAATTGAGACCTATTATTGCTTAACTTTGTGCAATTGTCACCACAGTTATCCGCCACTAAATACAATCAATCTTGGCTAGGACATCAAAACAACTCCTATGTGTGAAAGATCTTCTCTCATTGGTCCCTCATCGTCCCGCACCACTAATCCCCCATGACCTCAGTGCTGTCTCCTCACTCATTCAGATCACATTAACACATTTTCCTCAAATGCATCAGCCCTAAAGTCTCTTATTTGTTCACCACCCCGCTCCGCTTTATGTCCTTGCAGGGGAAGACTTCCCACAGGAGGGTTGGGTGACACTGCTCAAATGGGGATGTGCTGAAAATCCATGTTTTAGCCCCTCCAATCAAAGGATTTTTGGCTTGGTGGTAAAAGACAGATGTGGAAAATTCAATGTCCCGACACCTGAGTAAGTAACACTTGCCTTCCCACTACCATGGTGACATTAACTACGCATCAAACACCAATACTAACCAGTGGCTGCAACACATTCCGCCTCTGAGGTACCCCAGGTGGATCCATCCTCCCATAGGCCATCATGTTCTTAAAAGATTGATCCAGGGGAAGTTGAGGATCTATGTGGGGAAGCATTGTAGGGACTGTTGTCTGCACTGCCCCTAACCTCCTCAGCAGCAAAGATGCTGGCACCTTGCTCGGTTCTGTGAGCGCACCTACTACATTTCTCACACTGCAGTTCCACACATGGGTGTTGGAGGGCTGCTGGAGACTAGGCACCTGCTGAGCCCCAAGCAGATGATGACCCTATGGCCTCTGGTAAGATGGACCTCATCCAGCTTCACAGGGCTGAGTAGCAGTGTGAAGCAAGCATTCAGGACTCACTGGCTGTTATGTTTCAAGAAGGACCGGGAGCCGAAACATTAAACAGAGGAAGCTTTATTATGGAGATGTTTATTCCACAGGCAGCATGGTTCGACTTGGCTGTTTCCCACCCAAAATGGCTGATGATGTCATCATTACAACATATGATTGGACTCTTAATGTGACAGTCCACTATACTTACACAAATACATAAAATCCCTCCCCTTTGCATGACAGATTGCAATGGAAACATTTTTACATTACTTGCAGGAATCAACAGGAATGTGCACCTCAGGCATCTGTTTATTTTTCTCATTGGCTTTAACCTCTGGTGTTTGAGGTGTGCTAGGAACATTATTGGCATTCATTTTTTCTTGAGAAAGTTTAATATTCAGAGGTTTGCAATGACATTGTGGTGTTCTCCAGTTCGGTATTGTCAGTTACTATTCTGTCCTCCGATCTGTTTGGCCTTATTTGTGGATCTGCAATTAATGTTGCTTCTGACACATTCAGTTACCCACAGTTGATCTGCATGTCTTCAGAACAGCAACTTCTTTTGTCTGTATGGTGTAGGAGACCAGTCCAGTCTGTACTCCAATGTTGAACGGTCCCCTTTGTCGCCAGTGGTGTAATTCCTCATCAAAACTCCCTGAACTTTTTGAAAAATGTGACATTTGGTTTTATTGTCTTATTGGAACTTGTGATCTTCTTGTTTCCTGGCAAAAATGCCTTTTGTCACAGGAGGTTTCACCAAATCGTTACCAGTGTCGTGGGTTGTGTTCCAGTAGGTTAACAAAAAATGGCTAGGTCCTTTGGATAATGATCCTTGTTCTTGAGTTACATTTAAGGAATGTTTCATAGAAACAGGAGTAGGCTATTTAACCCCTCGAGCCTGTTCCACCATTCAGTGACATTTTGACTGATCTGTGGCCTAATTGCACATACCTACCAGTCTATCTCTGATAACATCATTATGTTGTCTCAGAATTCTGCTAATTTCTTTAAAATTGCTGAGAACTGGGGGATTGCATGAACTTCTCAACAATCATCATTGGTTTTCATTATTTCTTAAGATTTGGAACATGGCTTCTCTGGCTGTACCAGACTCTTCATGAGGTTAAAAAAATCCCCCCTCCCCCATAATATACATGAATGCTCCAATTTTGTTAGCTTGAACAAAACAACAGAGTTTCCCTGTGTCAGAGTTTCAGGTCTCTGCATTTTCAACATGCAGTATTACAGTGCCAAACTTTCCTGCATGTTTTTAAATGGGAAGGGCCTGTGCGTAAGTGTTGCTTTTTTGGCAGGAAAAAAAAACAAAAACTTATTATCTAAGTGGTGAGAGGATGTTGCAGAACTCTGTGGTAGCAAGAGATCTGGGTGTCCTACTGCATGAATCACAGAAGGTTTGTATGCAGGTACAGCAAGTAATCAGAAAAGCTAAAAGAAATGTTATGTTTTATTGTGAAGTGAAGTGAATTCAAGAGGTGTGCTTCAGCTTTACAGGACATTAGTAAGACCAAATTTGGAGTACTGCATGTACTGCTGATAGCCGTACTACAGGAGGATATTAATGCTTTAGAAGTTGTTCAGAGAAGGTTTACTCGCAATCCACTCATTCCAGATGTTATACTTTATGAAAGGCAAAGCTTGTATCCTCTGGAGTTTAAAAAATAGGTGAAATAATTGAAACATACAAGATCCTGAGGGACTTGACCAGATGGATGTTAAAAGGATGTTTCTTTATAGAATTTACAATAGAGAAAGAGCCATTCAATCCTTTGTCTGTACCAGGTCCTAAAAAAGCTAGACTGATTCTCCTGGCCTCTTTCCATAGCCTCTAACTTTATCACTTTCAAATATTATACCCAGGTCTCTTTTGAAACCTCCTCTGGAATCTGCTTCCACCACTCCCCAAGGCAGCAAATCCCAAATCCTAATAACTCTCTGAATAACGAAGATTCTCCTCACCTCACTCCAAGCTTTCTTGTCAATGTTGAACTTGTGACCCCTTTTACTGAAATACCAACTAGTGAAAACAGAATATCCTTTATCTTGTGGGAAAATGTAGAACATGGGTTCATAGCTTAAAAATAAAAGGCCACCAATTTAAGACCGAGATGAGAGAGATTTTTATTTCTCTCACGAGATTGAGAATCTTTGGAATTTCTTTCCTTGGAAGGCAGTGGATACAGAATCTTTAAATATTTTTAAGGCAGAGGTAGATTGATTGCTGATTACCCAGGACATGAAAGATTATCATGGGTATGGAGAAGTGTAGAGTTGAGGTTAAAGTCAAATCAGCCATGATCTTATTGAATGGTGGAGCAGGCTTGAAGTGCCAAGTGGCTAACTTTTATTCCTTACTTGTATGTTGTACGTAGATTGTTGATAATCATATCTGATTTAAACAGTTTGTTTGCTATACTCTGTATGGCCACAGTTTATTTTGAAAACACTTTCATGATTACAGTTTATTACACAACCAGTGATATATAAATAGTTATAACATTTCGTAAGCTGTTGTGTTTCACTGTACATGTGGTTGTCTCTGTTATGACTGTATATACACTTTGTAATGCCCTGCATTACAAGGTCATTGATGAAGCGCAGTGATTGAAGATCTGCAGTTATCCAAATTTATCAAGTAGGACCAAAGGTAGCAATGTGTCTGCATGGTATTGGCTCCCTCTAACTCCTTGATTCCCCCCCCCCCACCACTACATCCTCCTCATTGCTGGTGTTTGGCTGGTTGTGTGTGCAGGAGTGTATATCTCAAGGAGTTCACCGCATTGACAGTTACAGTGAGGTGCGACTGAGACAGTCAATGCTGCAGGAGGTAGTTACCATGCAGTTGTGTTTGGACCACGTATCATCTGTTGGAGGGCAATATTTTTCCTCTGAGAAGACTCGGTGAATGGATGGAGATGCAGGCCCTCCCTCACAAGTCAGCTCGCTTACTGAACCCATTATGAGAGCATTTACAGTCGTTCTCCTCCACATAGTGTGCAGTTGATGTGCTTTATGATTCATATGACAGCGAGTGGTCCTCTCAGTAGCTTCCAGCCTCAGCGCTAATTTGCTACTTAGGCCCTAATATCAGGCCTTGTCTTTCTATGTATCCAGTTTGTGGGCCTCACAGGCTCACACTTCCCTTGGTCATCACTGAAGCCGTTAAAACTGCCTACTTGTCCCCACCTTCCACAAGCACTTCTCTCTTCCCCTGTCTATGGGCAGTGACAATGGAATGCTTGTGGCCCATCCCCTGGAATGACCTGATCTGCCAACATGGGCCCTCACTTACTCAGTCACCCCAAGGACTTTAAGACCTGTTGCACGACTTGCTGCAGATGTTTTGTGTGAACACCGAAGCCACATAGTATTAGTGATGTGGCATGCTGATGTAAGACATGATGCACACATTCTTGACTGAGGGTTGCTATACAGAATGGTGACCTGCCTGGTTGTCTGACTGTGCTGATTGTAAATGCAATACAAGACTTCGCAGGGAAAGCATGCATGGTGAGGGCATGGCAGTAGGCACCTGGTGAATGTGTGTGGAGAGCAAGAAAACACTCCATTAGGCAGCCTGGTAATGTGTCATGGTTTCCTTGCTGTGTGTGGTACCTCTACTTAGAACAGCTGTAAACTGTTGGTTACCATTCTGTCCTCCTAAACCAGTGGGCATGCTGCTGGGACATTGGTCACCACTCTGCAATCCTCCAGACTCCTGAAAGTGTAGTGCCAGTGTCCATGGTAGAAGGGTCTCTGAGGTTTTTGGATCATGCCCGACTCTCCAGTGGACAACGTGGATCTCCTAGAGCAAGCGCAGAGTTAAATCAACCAAAACCCACTCTAGTTTCTATGTTGAGGTTTCCCAATGGCCGATTTCCATGGCAAGTTTGGTAAGATTGTAAACTGTGTTTTTAACAAGCAATAAAGAGGGAATTGGGAACTTAGCATTCCCTGGTGAGAATCTTGCTATGTCCTTGAGCAAAGGAAGTAAGTTGAAGTGAAACAATCTTGACTTCTGAGATAATCATCTTGCCTGAGTTGACCATTCATCTCTCTGTACCAGGCTCTGAACAATGCGACTTGTACATGAATATGCAAAAAGTTCCATAAGGTGGCAATGTAACAACATAAATTCAAGTGTTACTTATCTGGTACATTTATAGATCTGTGATGTGAAACTATACATGATTTATAGTGTGCTGTATAATGCAGCATTGCTGCCCATTCTGCAGATTTGTAAGCCACTCTCAAACTCTTCAATTCTCTACATAAAGAAACTCAGCCTGTTCTTGAATGTTGCCAAAACTAAAAGTATATCAATTCATCTGGTCAACCACATGTAAAGGAAGTGAAACATGTTGGACGAAAGACTTTGGATCATTTTGAGCACTTTTGCCATCGTTATGTTGGCTCCCTAATAAGTCCACTATTTGAGAGGGGATCCAACACAGCTGCCTCAACTTGGCTTTCCATAAACTTAAAGGAATCGAGTGTTTGACTCGTGGAGGTCCGTATAGTCAACAAAAGTACTAGTGTACAGAACAATTAGAGATAATGGCATGGTGTAAAGACATAAGTCTCTCCCTCAATGTCAGCAACATGAAGGAGCTGGTTTTCAATTTCAGCAAGTGGGGGGAGGACACACCTCTGCCTGTATCAATGGTGCTGAGGTGGAGATGGTTGTGGGCTTCATGTTCCTTGGATAAATGTCACCAACAATCTATCCTGGTCTATCCATGTCGATGTTACAGTCAAGAAAACCCCTCCACTTCCTCAAAGGCGAAGGAAATTTTGTTTTCCACAATGACTTACCAGTTTTTAGAGATGTACCACAGAAAGCATTCTATCTGGATTCATCACAGCTTGGTATGGCAACTGCTGTGCCCAAGACCACAAGAAATTAGAGTTGTGAATACAGCCCAGTCCATCACACAAATCAGCCTGCCTTCGACTGACTCTGTCTACACTTCCTCCTGCTTTGGGAAAGTAGCCAACATAATATGATACCACTCTCACCCTAGTTATACTCCATTCCACCTGTTTCGTCAGGTAAAAGATACAAGTTTGAAAATACATAACAACGGATTTAAGAACATCCTCTCCCCTGCTGTTATCAGTGGATGGACCTTTCATATAGACAAATAGATCCTTCTCTGCACCTTCTCTGTAACAGTAACACCATACCCTGTATTCTGTTCTATTACTCTGATGTATGTGTGTGTGTGTGTGTGTGTATAAGGTATGATTTGTCTGGTTAGCATGCAAAGCAATACTTTCCACTTTCTCACTACATGTGATAATAAATCAAATCAAATTGTTGACACCATGTTTCTGTATACAGTAGGGTCCCAGGTTCGATTCCAGCCTCGGGCGACTGTCTGGAGTTTGCACATTCTCCCAGTGTCTGCATGGGTTTCCTTCGGGTACTCCAGTTTCCTCCCACGGTCCAAAGATGTGCAGGTCAGGTGAATTGGCCAAGCTAAAATTGTCCATAGTGTTAGGTGCATTAGTCAGAGGGAAATGGGACTGGGTGGGTACGCTTTGGACTTGTTGGGCCAAAGGGCTTGTTTCCACACTGTAGGGAATCTACTCTAATGGAAAGACTGCAACACCAGAATTTATTCAATATGTTGAAGCCAGATTGAAAAGCATTTGAATAAAACTCCTGCAAAATCAACTTTGATGGACAAGCAAGTGTGTCCAGATGGCCAAAAGTTGTCATCTCCCATCAGGTCCTATTCTTTTAACTCCCAAATGGTCAATGTTTCAAGAGAGGATGTGTATATAACATGCTCCAAAGATACTCTGCAACTGTTTGAAGCACAGCAACATTGACCTTAATGAGGAGGAGCTTGCTACCAATTATTCAAAATGATGACAAGTTGTCTATCAAACTGCATCATGCTTTACTGATGAGGCAGAGTAATGGCGGAAAGGGAAAGAAAAAGGATGCTAGTCCTGTAAGCCAGATCCAACATGAGTTGGAACATACCCAAACATGTGTGTCGAGAATCGTCCTGTTCAGTCACAAGAAAACCATGTCAGGATCTTGTGACTCTGATTAAAAGTCATTCTTGAATGGTGGGAAAATATTTGAATTTTAATCTGTTACCTTTGACTATCAATTTTTGCAAAAATATTGCTCCTATCTGTAATGTTATTTTCTAATAATGCTTTGTTGATTTAATGTTTGCTGCTATCAATGACAACTTGCTCCTGCACCTTTGTCCGTGATCTGTGTAAGATGTCCAAAAGTTGTTTAGTTTAGTTTAGATTACAGTGTGGAAACAGGCCCTTCGGCCCAACAAGTCCACACCGACCCGCCAAAGCGCAACCCACCCTTAGAAACTAAAGTCTTCATCTTCATTGGCTTAGAAGCATGCAACTGAGCTTGAGACTATTAAAGTGTATTTTTAAAAATTGTTTTCTGTGTATATCTCCTCACTCTGTAGTTGTCTGAAGTCAATCCCACAACATTTTCAATGTTATATAAAATGGAAAAGTAACTGCACATATTAGGTTGAAATCAATGAATTAGTTCAGTTAGGTATTCATCTATTCTATGTTTCACAGTCAAATGGTTGGTCTCTTGCACCCTAGGCTATAATGGGACCTAGCAAAACTTGAGTCAATAGGAATCAGACTAAGACGCTCTGTTGGTTGGAGTCACACCTGGCATAAAGGAAGATGTTTGTTGGAAGTTTGTCATCAGAGCACCATCTCTATAGGAGTTCTTTACCATGGTATCCTTGGCCCAGCCATCTTTGACTATTTCATGAATGAGCTTCTCTCCATCATAAGATTAGAAATGGGTGCTAGTTGCTGACGATTGCACAATGTTTAGTATCATTGATGACTCATCGAATGCTGAAGTAGTTCACGTCCAAATGCAGCAAGACCCGGACCACATGTAGGTTTGAGTCAGCAAGTGGCAAGTTACACTCATGCCACACAAGTATCAAGGAATGAGCTTCTCCAAAAAGAGGAAAATCTCACTGTCATCCCTTAACATTCAATGACATTAACTTTATGGAAATCCCCACTATCATCATTCCAGGCATGCCTATTGACCAAAACCTTAACTGGACTCACTATATAAATATAGTAGTTACAAGAGTAGGTAAAAAATAGGGATCTTGCAGTTGGTAATGCACCTCCTGTCCCCCAAAAGTCTGTACATTATCTACAAGGCACAAATCAGGAGTGCAATAAAAAACTCACTTAACTGGGTTAAGCTCTGGCTTGAGTGCAGCTCCAACAATATTCAAGAAGCTTGACACAACCCAGAACAAAGCAGCCCATTTTGTTGGTAATGCATCCACAAAAACTCACTCTCTCCACGATTGATGCACAGTAGCAACATCCGCAAGATGCGCTGCATAAATTTGTTAAAAGTCTAGTTCTGTTGTGTTCCAAGAAGGATCAGGAGATTGAAGTGTTAAACAGCAGGAGCTTTATGAAGGAGATGTTTACTCATGGCAGCAAGGTTGGACAGAAGCTGTTTCTTGCCCAAAATTGCAAGTGATGTCATCATTGCATTATGTGATTGGACTCTTAAAGTGAGAGTCCACCATGCTTACACGTAAACACAATACCTTTCAATTCCACAGCCACGGCCAACTAGGAAAATAAAGGTAGTAGATACATGGGACCACCATCACCTGCAAGTTTCCCTCCAAGCCACATAGCATCCTGATTTGGAAATATATTGATAATACTTCAGTTTTGTTGGGTCAAAATCCTGGAATTCCCTCCTTAACAGTATTGTGAGTGTATCTACTTGAAAGGACTGTAGTGCTTCAAGAAGGCAGCTCAGCCAGCACCTTCTCAAAGGCAATTAGGAATGAGCAATAAAATCTGGCCCAGCCAATAAAGTTAACGTACCAGGAATTAATGAAGAAATTAACAGTACATATTTTACCAATATTGTGGCATTAGGGTTAAGTATAACCAAACAGATAGTTCCCACTTACAATTAGATTGGTATGTGCCAAGAACTTGACTATGATACAAAATAGTTATATTTTAAACACTCAGACACTAACAAAGAAATTTCATGGGGGTTCTCCTAATTATCTGCTGGACTATTGCAAAAGATCCTTAGGAACCCCAGAAAAACGGAATATAGAAAAACTGAATCCCAAGTGTCCTCTGTGGGTCTCCTGGAATAAGGAAGTACTTTAAAATGTTTACAAGTTGCACTTTACCATCTGTGGGGCACTGTAATTTTGCATCTTGATCAAATCCAGCCTCTGCGCTTAGACAAGTGGAGCCATTATATAAACATAGCCAGAGAGATATTGCTCCTACCAGAGGAGCCACATCTGTTAACTTTGACTCTAATTATACCCTTTATCCTAAGTACAACCATATTCAGAATTGTATCAGCCAAGACATATGCAAAATAAAGCACATGATTATAACAGAGTTTTCACATGGATCACTGTCTGTACCTTTGTACTGTTACTGCATAGGAACTGTTGAGATGGCATAATAAATCAGAAGACAATGAAGCAAACTGAGCGTGATCTTCGAAATCAAGACATGGTTTGATAGGGTAGACATGGAGATGCTGTTTCTAGGTGTGGGCAAGTACATGTCTGGAGTCCATAAATATAAGATAATCACCAGGAACTGTGATAAGGGACTCAGGAGAAATACCTTTACATGGAGAGTGTTTAAAAACCTGGAACATGCTGCCACAGAGTGACAAACATTAGTGTGGATGCATTTAAGAGAAAGCTCATTCAACATGTAAGCGAGGGGGCAATTTGAGAGACATGTTGACAGGTGGAGATGAAGTGAAGTAGGAGCAGACTTGTGTGATGCATAAACAATAGCCTGGATTTGTGGGACTGACTGTCTTTATTCTGTACCAAAATATTGCATGTAATTTGATGTAAGTTAATAACTTGGCAATGGACAAACTAAAATGTTTCCCAATTGAGAATGTGAAACTGATTTCAGATGTAATGGTGAGGATACCTAATGCATTAAAGTCATAAAGCTTAAATTTATTCCCAGCTGGAATCCTCATCTTTCCAGCACAAATGTCGGGGGTGAACCCACACACTTTGGCAGTTTGTTTGCAGCAATTTTATGGTCAGCAAACGATTAATTTGGTCAAGCCAGGTTTTCCACTCTCATTTTAAAATCTGATATTATATGGAGAAAACAATGTTTAAAACAGGGCAAACACCTAAAATAGCTGCAGCATTTACCTGACCACAAATTGAGGCAAATTCAGAAAACCAGTGTGATATAAACAAGACTATCTGAATAAAATTATTATTTTATCAAAAGAGATGCAACAAGTCAACTGAATCAGCCATTTGGAAACTGACCTCCTGTTTCAATTTACATCTTTCCTATAAAAGATATATACTAAACATGAAAAACGTCAAGTATTTAGCTTTGAGCAATAACGGTGCCGGACTTAGAAATGCACAAAAGAACCCAACTTCAACAGCTGCTTTTGATTAGAAGAAGAGAGAAAGAAATCTGGATTGGTAACAGCTAGGATTGCATGGGCAGAATTTATCCAGAGCCTGAGTAACTTGGGCTATGATGAGAAATCGCATTGGAAGTCAGGTGAGGCTTTTATTGATATTGAAAGCAGCAACTGTCACATTTTCCAACCAACTTCAGGGTGTCTAGATGAGATTCTCATTAGTGAGTGCTGAGAGGCCTATTAATGAACTTATTGCTCGTTATCTCCCTCACTATTAAGGGCAGCATAAGCGCAGCACCAGGGACCTAGGTTTGATTCTAATGTTGGGCAATTGTGTGGATTTTGTACGTTCTTTCTATATCTGTGTAGGTTTTCTCCAGGTGCTCTGGTTTCCTCCCACAATCCAAAGATGTGCAGGTTGGGTGGATTAGCCATGCTAAATTTCCCTTTAGTGTCCAGAGATATGCAGGTTATGTGGGTGAGCAATGGGAAATGTGGAGCCATGTGTGTGTGGGTGCGGTGAGATTGGTCTGAGTGGGATGCACTTCGAAGAGTTGATACAGATGCAATGGGCTCTATCTGCATTGTGAGGGATTTTATGATTCAATGATTATTACTTAATAACACAACACATTCCTGCACTACCTTACTCCACTTTGCACTGGCAATCTTCATTGAAATGGTGCTGCAAGGTACTTTGTGCACAGGTTCAAGCACAAAAAGTATGGATTATACCAGCTGCATCTCAGGGTTGCATGTTTGATCCTTTAGTGCTCAGTCAGTAAGCACTTACCTGGATGGTCAACACTGCCAAGCCTTGCCTTTCAGTACTTAACCCGCTCAACTGCACTGTAAAGGTTCACAGTACTTATGTATTGCATTGCAGAAATAAATCCAGGCAGCTTGTCAGGCTGGTTAGCTGTCAGTGGGGTGGAAATATTGATGAATGACACAATGCTACCTCATATACAAGCTGCATATGTGGCAAACATACTGCGTTTGTTGCAAGCAAACAGCCATATCACAAAGTCGAAGAGGAGTAGTCCTCCGTTAAGTCCACAGAGACACCTTTCAGGAGGTCCCGGCACAATACATTAAGGGCAGCCTTCAGTTTCAGTTTAGGGGCTTGGACATTGTCACTCAGCTGGCTGGTGTGATCAGGGTTAAGGGGTCTCTACTTCTACAATCTTGGGAGTGAGCCGCAATCAGCCGCAGTACAACCAATCTGGGGAGTCATAGGAAGACAGTCGGGGAGCTATACAGATACCATACAGAGATCTTGTCATTGTTTATGCCATTCAGCTAAGTCACTCAAGGGGATGGACCATATTCCTGGGGACCATCCACTAAATGTCAAGGGGTTACCAGAGGCTACTGCTGTAGGAAGAAGATTGGGGTATATTATTGTGTGGATTGGATTCAGAATGCTGGAAGGCAGAGGTGATTATAGTAGTGAAGGAGCAACTCAATATTGGGAGGAGACAATAAAGTAAGGGAGGATAAGGGCTCATGGAGGGCTTAAGGGAAAGTTGTTGATGCTAAGTAGCATCCTGGCATCCATAGGTTGTGGGGAGGAGAAACAGCATGTTGACTTGATATGCTTTGGCTGGGGTGGTCAAGTGGCCAGCTGAAGTTGCAGATAATTAAGTTGGGTGAGGACTTTGGGAAATGCAAACCGATGGCTTTGGGGAGGTGAGAGAATACCAGGAAGGAATACTCAAGGAGTTGTGGGTTTACTAGATTAGATATGGAACCTGAGACTTCCTGTTCAAGGAGCAATCATTATTGCCATCCATTGTTCAACAAGTGACCATTGGAAATGGAAATGGCTGCAACTACACCCAGAATGGGTGGGGTAAATTCCGTGAGGAATGAGTGCTTCATGTTTGAGTGATGTGAGGCCCTTCAAAGGGAAACACCCCATTAAACTGACATCCATCCACTGAAGCTGAAATACACCTGGGAGCACTACATTCCTTGTGAGCCATATGTATTAGCCTACAATGTGTAGTCCAAACCCTTGCCTACAAATACTCCTGGCCATATCATGCAAGATAATGATGAAGTATTATTAAATGCCTGTAATTGATGGAGATTATATGCCAAAGTAGGTGCGACTTAACCATCATCTGCACATGTTGCACGAGCTGCTGACATCACACCTTAGACAATTGTGCAGTGCTAAGAAGCATGAGCTCTGTACCTTCAATGACTAGACAGACACTCGTGCACACAGATGATGGGCAAATTAAAAGGTATTAACTAATGTGATATCATATTACATCATAACAATGATGTGTTACTCATGCCATCTTTTTGCCTTCAGAAAGTCTATTTTCATTCCCTCTCCTGAGGTCTCAGTGCAGCCCCAAGTCGTACAGCTGAGGTGGAGGAAATCTGCCATACAGTGGAACGTATTGGCCTTGGAGATCTTGTCAGGTGTGTCAGCATTTTTTCCAAGAAGTCTCAGACTTAGTGTGTCCTGCCCAGAAATCAGTACATCCTGCTCAGCTTGACCGTGCACCAGGTTGAGGGGCAGACAGGAGGGGCACCCTCCTATGGAGTGTCCTGTGACGAGTTTTCTGGACATCATGTTTGTGGTTCTTTCTCTGGTTGGTGCTTCCTGGCACCACATGTCTCCTCGTGAGGAAGAACTTGATGAGGTCTAGGTCCCTCAGCCCTTTCACCTTGCCTTTAATGCTGAGTTTCAGTGGCTAGAATGATGAAGGATAGGTCTGTGTGCACATCTTCAGAGAGTTCCAGACCTTGCTTTGAATGGTTGCTGCCAACCCATCCAGGGAGGCAGTGAGACACTTGCATGCCTGAGGCAAGAGGCTCCCATCTGCATTGCCATAGTCCTAATCCTGCTATGTTTGCTCATGCAGGTCGCTGAAGACTATGATTGCTGATACCATGGGGTCTCTCCTGCCTGGTATTGATCTGGTGCCTGATCTCCAGTTGTCTTTCTTGGCCAGTATGGAGATGTAGCAGTGAAGTGCTCACTAGTTGGTGCTCTAGATTCTAATCTGGCAAACACATCCACTGAGGTGTCACAATCTGCACTGGTTGGGTTAGCTGATGGGGGTGCAGGAAGTAGTTTTGCAAGTACATCTATGCTGTCTCCCTCAGAAATAGAGCAGTGTGGGTCTTGTGGGGCAGTTATCTTGACAGTGGACATGTGCTGCTGGTGCCTACAGAATACAAAAGAGACAATGTCGTGACCAAGTGGTAGATGGTATGGCAAGTTAATATTAAATGCGCAGTGGTGCCAATGGGAAAGTGGAATAACAATGTACAATGCTTCTTCCTTAGTTGTTTGGACATGGAAGGTTTTACATCTCCACAGGAACAGACCCAGTCCCAGTGTCCACCATCTGGGGCCAAAGTTCTCTCATTGTAGAGGCTGAGGAGATAAATATCTGTCACCTTGGCAATATCCTGGCCCTTTGAGCCTTGTTATGGAGTGAGAGAAAAGGAGGGTTTGAGTGTGATGATAAAGGTGGAAGCCAGTTAGAGCGGGTGCAGGTGGGGGAAAAGTTGGTATAAGGTTCTGAGTGAGTGAGCATAAAGTATAGAGGCCATTAAGGGTTAGTAGTGTGAGGGAAGTTTCAGGTGGTAAGACTGGGTGGGGTAAGATGTTGCATGCATTAGTAAGAATGGGAGAGCAAGAGCCTTAAAAGGAGGTGGGTGCAGTAGCAGAGATAGAATAAGACCGAGACAGCAGAGAGCTGTTGCTGGCACTTACACAGGCAGAACAGAGAGATCATTTCATATCTTCCTACACTGCAGGCTATTTCTCCAGACTGCACTGACCTGGGTGATGACGTTTGACCAGACTGGCCAGACTAGCAGCATAGCCTTCACTGGTAGTCCGGGGAGAAACCGGACTCCACAACATACCATCCACCAGGATCTCCAAGTCCACGTCAGCAAAGCAGCCTGCCAATTTCCCCTTCTCAGCTGAACATCGGGTGAATGTCTGCAATGGCTGAAAGTCTGAACAGGGCAGATCTAGACCGTCAGCACTTGTCTGGGTGCAAAAACATCTTTTGTAGATGGTGCCAGTGCCAGGGATCTCAACATATTGTAGGAAATTGCAACAATGGCAAGTACTTCTGATTATGGGAAGTGGGAGAATGAAGCTAGCATCAACAAAGAACAAAGAGAACAAAGAAAATTACAGCACAGGAACAGGCCCTTCGGCCCTCCAAGCCTCTGCCTATCCAGATCCTGTATCTAAACCTGTCGCCTGTTCTCTAAGGATCTGTATCGCTCTGCTCCCTGCCCATTTATGTATCTGTCTAGATACATCTTACATGACACTATCATGCCCACCTGTACCACCTCCGCTGGCAAAACATTCCAGGCACCTATCACCCTCTGCATAAAGAACTTTCCACTCATAACTCCCTTAAACGTTTCCCCTCTCACCTTGAATTCATGACCCCCAATAATTGAAGCCCCAACTCTGGGAAAAAGCTTCTTGCTATCCACCTGTCTATACCTCTCCTGATTTTGTAGACTTCAATTAAGTCCCCCTGTCTTTCTAATGAAAATAATCCTAATCTACTCAAACTCTCTTCATAGCTAGCACCCTCCATACCAGGCAACATCCTGGTGAACCTCCTCTTCACCCTCTCCATGGCACATGCTTTTGGGAATATGGTGACCAGAACTGTATGCAGTATTCCAAATGTGGCCAAACCAAAGTCTTATACAACTGTAACATGACCTGCCAACTCTTGTACTCAATATCCCGTCTGATAAAGGAAAGCATGCAGTATGTCTTCTTGACCACTCAATCAACTGCGTTGCCACCTTCAGGGTACAATGGACCTGAACACCTAGATCTCTCTGGACATCAATTTTCTCCATGGCTTTTCCATTTACCATATAGTTCACTCTTGAATTGGATCTTCCAAAATGCATCACCTCACATTTGCCCAGATTGAACTCCATCTGCCATTTCTGCACCCGACTCTCCAATCTATCTATATTCTGCTGTATTCTCTGACAGTCACCTTCACTATCTGCTATTCCACCAAGCTTAGAGTCATCTGCAAACTTGCTAATCAGACGACCTATACCTTCGTCCAGATCATTTATGTATATCACAAACAACAGTGGTCCTAGCACTGATCCCTGTGGAACACCACTTGTCACAGTTCTCCATTTTGAGAGACTCCGACTACTACTCTCTGTCTCCTGTTGCCCAGCCAGTTCTCTATCCATCTAGCTAGTACACCCTGGACCCCATGTGACTTCACTTTGTCCATCAGCCTACCATGGGGAACCTTATCAAATGCCTTAATGAAGTCCATGTATATGACATTTATAGCCCTTCCCTCATTAATCAACTTTGTCACTACCTCAAAAAATTCTATTAAGTTGGTAAGACTTGACCTTCCTTACACAAAACCATGTTGCCCATTACTGATAAGCCTATTTTCTTCCAAATGGGAATAGATCCTATCTCTCAGTATCTTCTCCAGCAGCTTCCCTACCATTGACATCAGGCTCACCTGTCTATAATTACTGGATTATTCCTGCTTCCCTTCTTAAACAAGGGGACAACATTAGCAATTCTCCAGTCCTCTGGGACGTCACCTGTGTTCAAGGATACTGGAAAGATATCTGTTAAGGCCCCAGCTATTTCCTCTTTTGCTTCCCTCAGTAACCTGGGATACTCCAGGCCTGGAGACTTTTCCACCTTAATTCCTTTTTAGAATACATCCTCCTTCCTAATGCTGACTTGACCTAGAGCAATCAAGCATCTATCCCTAACCTCAACATCTGGGGGTGGCATGGTGGCTCTCAGCACCAAGGACCTGGGTTCAATTCCAGCCTTGGGTGACTGTCTGTGTGGAGTTTGCACATTCTCCCCGTGTCTGCGTGGGCTTCCTCCAGGTGGTCCAGTTTCCTCCTACAGTCCAAAGGTGTGTAGGTCAGGTGAATTGGCCATACTAAACTGCCCATAGTGTTAGCTGCATTAGTCAGAGGGAAATTGGTGTGGGTGGATTTGTCTTCTGAGGGTCGGTGTGGACTTGTTGGGGCAAAAGGCCTATTTTCACACTGCAGGGAATCTAATCTAATCTGTCATGTCCGTCTCCTCAGTGAATACTGATGCGAAGTACTTGTTAAGAATCTTACCCATTTTCTCTGACTCCACGTATAACTTTCCTCCTTTGTCCTTGAGTGGGCCAACCCTTTCTCTAGTTACACTTTTGCTTCTTATATATGAATAAAAGGCTGTGGGATTTTCCTTAACCCTGTTTGCTAAAGGTATTTCATGACTCCTTTTAGCCCTCTTAATTCCTCATTTCAGATTGATCCTACTTTCCCGATATTCTTCCAAAGCTTCGTCTGTTTTCAGTCGCTTAGACCTTAGGTATGCTTCCTTTTTCCTCTTCATTAGTCTCACAATTTCACCCGTCATCCGTGGTTCCCTAATCTTGCCATTTCTGTCCCTCATTTTTACAGGGACATGTCTGACATCCACCCTAATCAATCTCTCTTTAAAAGCCTCCCACATATCAAATGTGGATTTACCTTCAAACCACATTCCCCAGCTCCTACCAAATTTTGGTATAGTTGGCCTCCCAATTTAGCACTCATCCTTTAGGACCACTCTTGTCTTTGCCCATGAGTATAACTTACAGAATTGTTATTACTATTCCCAAAGTAATCCCCTACAGAAACTTCAAACAGCTGGCCAGGCTCATTCCAGAACACCAGGTCCAGTATGGCCCCTTCCCGAGTTGGACTATTTACATACTGCTCTGGAAAACCATCCTGGATGCTCCTTACAAATTCTGCTCCATCTCGACCTCTAACACTAAGTGAATCCCAGTCAATGTTAGGAAAATTAAAATCTCCTATCACTACCATCCTGTTACTTCTATATCTTTTCATAATCTGTTTACATATTTGTACCTCTATCTCATGCTCGCTGTTGGGAGGCTTGTAGTACAGCACCCTTGCTATTTATGAACTTTGCTCATATTGCCTCACTGCCTCACCTCACATTTATCTAAATTTAACTCTACCTGCCAGAATTTGGCCCATTGGCCAATCTGATCAAGACCCTATTGTACTCCAAGGTAACCTTTTTTGTTGTTTACTACACCTCCAATTTTGGTGTCATCTGCAAACTTACTAATCAAACCTCCAATGTTCACATCCAAATGTGAAGAGATCAACTCATTTTACTAGAATGAAATGGACTGGACCCCTAACACATTCAATCAACTTGTAAGATCAGTATTGATTAAGAAGCATTCTAGTCAGGATCACTTTAAGAAAATTCATATTAATTTCATTATATTTTTATATCTCCATGCACTTGCAATATCTCCAACACTGGGATGTGAACAAATTACTTCTTGATAGACCGCTATTACTGCTCTTCTGTAATTGGCTACAATGTGAGAGAACAGCTCAGTATAAATCCTTATCATCTTCCCATCTTGCTTCCGCTCAGTGATGAATTGTGCATCATAGAGAGATAAATATAGCAAAGGAAAACATTATCAATTGTTTAAATAGGAGTTTGTCCAATCACCACAGATAATAAATGAAATAAAAATTAAATTGCAACTATCTTTAGGATGATAACAACCTTTACTTAGCCCATAATAGCAGTTGAACTCATTTCATAGATCAAGGGAAATCAGTGCGTCCAGTCGAATAGCACTTAATCTTTGTCAGCATCCTCTCTGAGTCTTTTAATTACATTTTAAGTGTTTATCTCAGTGTAGCTACAGGAAACTAACTTGGGTTAGCCTTCCAAACTGAAAACTAGCAAAGGCAAATAATCCATTTACAACTTCAAGTTCAGCTATAGTTCAGGAAACAGCTCCAGAACTGACTGTAAAGTGAGCACATAGTTGGTGCACAGATTCAACTTGTTGACCTCTCCATTATAAAATGTAGCTCTCAGCTCAATTTATGATATTCTGCTAAAGTGAAATTTCATCAAAAAGAAGGCTTTGATTTAAATGAACGGCAATCATGAAAATTACATTTTAAAATCTAATTAATCAAATTTAGGCCAATGAACACACTAAAATATTATTATTTTTCAGTTGTGACAATCTATATACAATGTACAGTGCAAACTTAAAATGTTTTTACTTGCATCACTGAAAGTGGGTGGAGATAACGTTCATTTTCATTTCTCTGTTGGTTAGTCTATTTGCCTGTATGTCTCAAAAACTAATGGATTTCAAAGAAACTTGGTGCATTGATAGGCTAGGGCCCAAGGAAGGACCGTTTAGCGTTTAATGAAGATATGGACCAGGACCAAGATCCTGGATATTTTTAAAAGGGTTGTTAATTTTGGAAGATAGAGAGAATTGAATTTTTTGTAGAATTTTGTAGTTCTTCATATTTATATGTTATTGATTTTTTTTAGAATGTTGTGGAATGTCTCTATTGCTGTGGTTGAAATGTTCATATTTGTCAAATTTTGACCAGAGTTTTCAAAGCAGGTAGTTGGATATGGATAGCCTGAAGCCTCCTTAGTGAGATGGAAGCTCTTCTAAAATAGAATTATATTTCAGATTTGTGGTTAAAGATCAGCACTGAAGCAGAGAATAGCCTCAGGGAAGAGCTAGGTAATTGTAATCATGTTGAGTTAACAGCTTGGCAGAAGCATGAACGTCCTTAGCTTGGTGCTCTCTGCATTTGTTTGAAAATGTATTCACTAAGCCATGCTATTTCATGTAACACTTGTTTTTAAATTGCCTATACATGAAGCACAAATACATTTGATATATAAAAATAATTTGGAAGAGGATAATTTGAAATTATAACCTACACAATATGAAGAAAGAAGGTGTCTTGTGAAATGAGTTCCAACAGCAAGGCTGACAAATCAGGAGGAGAATGTATGAAATAAGGAGTGGCTACTGGGTCTATCAAGTCTGTTTCTTCTGTAGGTGATCTGAGGTTTGCCCAATTAAGAGAAATATCAGCCACAAGTATAATGACCAAAAGGAAAACCAAAGTTTTGAATTTACCTTAACCTTAAAGAGGAAATACTCCCAAATATTAATACAATTTTACTTGCAGTTTAGATTTCCAATTCTGACTGGATGCTTTCTTTGGAGCCTAGACGACTCATTTATGATCACAGCACAGCAGGGGATATTTCTTACATTATTTCCTACATCTATGCCCATGCTTATGAACCCCGATTCTTAACCAAATACTGATATATACCTTTTTAAAGGAATTAATTGAGATATTAATTTTTTTTTGTTCTTGAGACTCAATCTCATATGTTCATTCCTCTATCCATGCATAGTTAGCCTTTCTAAAACCATGTTATAAATGGTTTAGTGTGTTTTAAGTAAATTAAAATTAGGATCAAAATAGGATTATTTTTGTGTCATTTTGTCAGTCTTATAACTGCATAATTATGAACTTTTTTTGCTGTTCAATGGGACGGGTATTGCTTGTTTTTGACGCTGTACTGAGAAATCTCGGATCAATTGTATATCAGCATTAGGCTCATGTTCCTTTTTCTCAATAGTATGTTTTAGGGTAATTTCAATAAAAATGAACTCTTCATGTGGTTTCCACACAAGCCATTTATGGACCATATGCAAGAATATCAGTTAATGTGTGAATTTATGCTGTAGTCCCACATATGAATAATATGATTGAAACTTAAGTTACTTTTACATAGAGCCTTTACAACTGACAGAGAGAGGCATCTTGCACACCATATATGTATGGATTGATTTTAATCAGATCCCAGAGCCAAAAGTATATTGTAGTTTACTAAAGTTCCACTAGCAGCAAAAAGTAAAATTATTTTGTAAAGCTTCATGATTCCATTGTATTTAAACTTGCTTTGTTTCGGAAGAAAGTTGCACTATTGCTTACACATTGCACTATTTTACTGATGTAAAAGAAATAACTTTAAAAATGGTGCCAGTTACCTGTGCTTTGATGTGTTAACATATATATTTTAAAAATTACCAATTAATATCTGACAAACAGCAGTCTACTCTGCAGTTTATATTAACTTCAGGTTTAAAGTGACACTTGGAGAGATATCTGTCACCTCAAAAAAAATGTAACTGCTCTGTGTTGGAAGGTCATTAAGAAACAGGTATTATTTTATTTCTTACAGCTTGTGTTCTTGGAAGTCATGATATGTCAAATGCCAGGCACCAAATACCAAAGGTAAAAATGTCACTTTTTGATAGGGAATGAATCAAGAGAACTGGTTAAGAATGAATTGTCATATGGGGACTCGGCAAGATGGTGGCGATTCTGTAGAACTGCTGTGGACAGCTCTGCCTAAATTCCAGCTCAGCACCGTCCTCATGACCTGTCCTACCTGCCAATCTCCCTTCCCACATATCCGCTCTATCCTCCCCTCTGACCTATCACTTCCATCCCCACCCCCATTCACCTATTGTACTCTTTGCTCCCTTCCCCCTTCTTCCCCTCTGACCTATCACCTCCATTCCCACCCCCATTCACCTATTGTACTCTTTGCTACCTTCTCCCCAGCCCCACCAACCCCATTTATCTCTCCACCCTGGCGGCTTTCTGCCTCTATTTCTGATGAAGGGCTTTTGCCCGGAACATCAATTTTCCTGCTCCACGGATGCTGCCTAACCTGCTGTGTTTTTCCAGCACTACTCTTATCTAAACTCTGGTTTCCAGCATCTGCAGTCCTCACTTTTGCCGAGCTTTGCCTAACAGCCAAGGCATACCGGTGTTTTTTGCCATCCCTGGCCAACTTATGTGGTGGAATTATTAGTTTAAAACCTTACAGAGCATATATTTGTTAATATTTGGAAATGGGAAGGATGCCAAAGGGAAAAGGAGCAAGCAAACAGCAGCCGGGAGGGCACTCCCCTGCAGCACCTACAACACCAGAGAACAGCAGCAGCAGCAGCAGCCTCTCCTGAACTCCCTGGGGACCTGACAGACTCACAGGAATTGGCTGCGGCAATGGAGAGACTTACCTTGAAAGTTGGGGCTGCGATTGAGGAGATTCGTGCCCAGGTCCAACCTATCGCATCCATGCTGCAGAAGCATGAGCAGGAGATCCAGGGCCTTGGGGAGAGGCTAGTGGAGGTAGAGGGTTGAACTAAAGCCTCGGAAGCTGCGATAAAGTCTTCATCCAGTCGAATCCAGGTGCTGGAGCGAGAGGTGCGGGTCTTGCGAGACCATATCAGCGACCTTGAAAATCGAAGTCGGAGGGTAAATCTCCGAATTGTCGGGCTCCCTGAAGCTGAGGAAGGTGAGTAGCCAGTCAGCTTCTTTGAAAGCTGGCTGCTGAAGTTTTTGGGCCTTCAATCGAGTCCAGCAGGCTGCAGGGGGTTACAGTGCACAGGTCAGGGCTAGTGCAGCGCCCCCACCTGGTCCTAGTGCACATCCACTCATAAAGGACAAGCAAAAAGCGATAGAAGCTTCTACATTACTAGGAAATGATCCGCAGGCACTGCTGTACAAGGGGTCAAAATTCATGTTTTTCCAGGATTTCTCTGCAGCTGTAATTCGAAAGAGGAAGTCCTTCGATGAAGTTAAAAAGAGGCTGAGAAACCTGGGCATCCAGTACTCCATGAGATACCCCACAGTGCTCCATTTCAGCCACGAGGTCTCAGTTTATACATTGACTTAGCGGATAAAGCTAAAAACTTTGTAGACACTTTAAAATAGATGGATTGGTCCGAAGAATACAGTTAATGTTTGTTCTCTGTTCCTTCTTTCCCCATATTTTCCCTTCCTTTTTTTTAATTCCTTTCTTTCTCCCTATTAATTTCTTTTTTGGAAAGGGGGGGACAAAGCCTTGGAATAAGTTGTTCATTTTTTACTAACTGGATTTTCTGATGGGAAATTTTGTGGATGTTCATTGTTTTCTCCCTTTTTTTATTTGTTCTATTTCTCTTTTAGTCACAAGTAGGGGTGACATGAAGCCAGAGATGGGTGGAGTGCTCATCCTGACTTTGTCTCTTTTCTGCTGACTTAAGGATCACCTTTTGTTTCTGGCCTAAGGCTGGGGCACAGTCCAGGTTTGAAGAAGCTGTGATGGAGGGGATGGGTAGCGTGAGTGCCCTCTATGGGCAGGGGGAAGAGTCTTCCATTCAAGGTTTTATAGTTGGTTTTCTTTGTAATTTTTTGGTAGTAATAGTTGCTTATAGTTATGATAGAGTAGTTTTTGTATATATAGTTCTTCGACTCTATGAGTCTTTATTTACTTGTGCTCGGTGCTTTGTAAGCAGGGTTCTCCTTCTGAGGGGTTCAAGGGTCTCTGAAAGGGGACATGGCTAAGTGTCTTATTAAATGGTGCACCTGGAACATTAAGGGAAGTCATTCGCCTATTAAAAGGGAGAAATGTTTTCTATCCTTAAGAGGGAAAGGGTTGATATTGCTTTGTTGCAGGAAACATATCTTGATGATGGTGAGCACCTGAAATTACAACAGGGGGTTATGACCGGGTATTCTTTTCATCCTTTACTACTAAAAGCAGGGGAGTGGCGGTACTTATACAGAAAAATCTTCCGCTCACATTATTAGTGCAGGTGAAAGAAGAGCAGGGACGATTTGTGATACTTAAAGCCCTGATATATGGGGAGGAATATGGCATTTTAAATGTCTACTGTCCTCCGGCGCATCCCCTCAAATGTTTGATTAGTGCTTTCTCTAACATGAGTGCTTTTGGAATACAGCACATTATTATAGGGGGGGATCTTAATTGTCTTTTGGAATGGACAGTGGACAGGATGCCTTGTGGGCCCCCAACTATTTCTTCGCAGGCCAAGCAGGTGGTTGACTTATGTGAGGAGTTGGGGCTGGTGGATATTTGAAGATGTCTTCACTCTACTGGCAAGGACTTCACCTTTTTTTCAAACCTACATAAATGTCACATGAAGATTGACCTCTTTCTGGCTCCCTCGGCCCTTCTGGATTCGGTTATGGGTTGTAAAAGTGGGAATATAGCTATCTCTGATCGCGGCGGTATATTTGGAGGTTAAGGCCAGGATTGAAGGGCTAGCTTTGCGGCACTGGCGTTTGGACCCTTTTAAATTTGTGGAATACTTTTTGAAGGAGTTTCAGCAATTCTTAACTATCAACTCAGGCACGCTAGTAGTCCGTCTATACTATGGGAGACTACTAAGGCCTTTGCTAGGGGATTAGCTCTTTCCTATTCGGCTAGCCGGAAACGACAGAAGGAGGAACAGCAGCGTCTACTTGAGATGTGGTTGAAAGCCACCGAGGCGGCACATTTTGTGTGGCCTTCGGTGACTAAGCTATAGCAGATCACAGCCCTCCGGGCTGCCTTGAATTCAATACTGACACAAGACTCAAAGAAAGAACTTGCTGTTGCTAGACAAAGGCTGTTTGAATATGGGGATAGGCCAGGGAAGTATTTAGCGTACCTGACTAGGAAAAAGCATGCTCCCCAATCCATTACTGCAATCAGAGACAGCGCCAGGGTCCTTATGTACAATGCTAAAAAGATTAATGAGGCTTTTCGGAGCTTTTATTCTGAATTATATCAGTCTGAAGGTTGCAAGGACAGGAGGACTAAAATGGAGACCTTTTTTAAGAACCTGGACCTCCCAGAGGTAACCTTGGAACAGACCTCTCGCCTTAATGCCCCCTTGACAGTTCAGGAAATACAGGAGGCAGCTAGGCAACTTCAAAGTGGGAAAGCACCTGGCCCTGATGGTCTCCCGGGTGAGTTTTATAAGGAGTTTATAGGGATTCTGTCAGGGCCGATGTTGGAGATGTACAATCACTCCTATATGCATGAATGCCTATCACCATCTTTGAGAGAAGCTAATATTTCCTTAATTCTTAAGAAGGGGAAGGTTCCTGAGGATTGTGCCTCATCCAGGCCCATCTTTCTATTAAATTCAGATTTCAAGATTCTGTCCAAGATCCTGGCGCTGGGATTGGAAAGGTGTTGCCCCATATTATTAAAGAGGACCAGACAGGCTTTATAAGGGGCCACAGGTCCTCTAATAATATTAGAAAGTTGCTGAGTATGGTCAAAGTTTGTCAGAAATGATCAATTCAGGGGTTGGTGATTTCCTTAGATGCAGAGAAAGCATTTGACCAGGTGGAATCGCAGTATCTTTTTTATGTCTTAGAACAGTTTGGGTTGGGTGGAGTCTTTGCTAGGTGGGTGGAGGTTTTGTATCGCCACCCTTTGACAGCGGTCATCACCAACGGGATGAAGTCTGGGAATTTTAGGATTGTTAGGGGTAGTTGGCAAGGCTGCCCCCTCTCACCGTTATTGTTCACGTTGGTAATCGAGCCACTGGCAGAGGCTATTCGTCAGAACGTCCACAAAACTGCTCCGAAAGTGGGATCGAGGGCACACAAGATTACACTGTATGCGGATGATGTCCTTCTGTTTTTATTGAACCCGATGATCTCCGTACCCCAGTTGATACAATGTATCAATACATTTGGGGCTATTTTAGGATATAAGATGAACTTTGCAAAATTGGAGGCTATGCCTTTGGGGAACCTTAAGGATGTGCCAGAGGTTGAAGGTGGCCCTAAGTTCCCTTTTAAGTGGTCACGGGCAGGATTCCGATACCTAGGCATTTTTATTACCCCCAAGATTGATCTGTTATTTTGGACTAACTTTGCTCACTTGCTCGACAATATTAGGCGAGATCTATAGAGATGGGAGGCTCTTCCAATTTCATGGCTGGGCCGAATATCTCTCATTAAGATGAATGTTCTTCCTCATTTGTTTTATCCCATGCGTATGCTCCCTATAATGTTTCCCAGGTCAACGCTGCAGAAACTTATGGGATGGTTTGGTTCCTTTGTCTGGCATCGTGGGCGACCCCTCATCAAACTTACTAAATTGAAGTTGACTCAAGGAGGGGGAGGAGTTGATTTCCCAGACATCAGGAGGTATCAATTTAGTTCCCTACTGTCCTTTGTCTGTGATTGGGTAGGTAACGATCCAAACTCAACATGGCTGGATATTAAAGCCTCCCAGGCAAAGTGCCCTCTTATTAACCTGTTGTTCATGGATAAGATGAGGACAGTTATGGACCACTGCCGGAACCCCATTGTCATTAGTACAGTCAAGGCAGTGAGGGTTGGTTACCCAAGACTTCACCACTTACGCCTATAGTTGGCATGCCAGGGTTCTGAACCGGGATGATAGACTCAGGGTTCAAACTATGGGCAGCGAGAGGAATTTCTAGTTTGGGAAACAGAGGCACTGGAACGGGTGCAGAGGAGGTTTACCAGGATGTTGCCTGGTATGGTAGAAAGATCGTATGAGGAAAGGCTGAGGCACTTGGGGTTGTTTTCATTGGAGAAAAGAAGGTTTAGGGGTGACTTGATAGAGGTGTACAAGATGATTAGGGGTTTAGATAGGGTCGACAGTGAGAATCTTTTTCCACGTATGGAGTCAGCTATTACAAGGGGGCATAGCTTTAAATTAAGGGGTGGTAGGTATAGGACAGATGTTAGGGGTAGGTTCTTTACTCAGCGAGTCGTGAGTTCATGGAATGCCCTGCCAGTAGCAGTGGTGGACTCTCCCTCATTATGGGCATTTAAGCGGGCATTGGATAGGCATTTGGAGGATAGTGGGCTAGTGTAGGTTAGGTGGGCTTGGATCGGCGCAACATCGAGGGCCGAAGGGCCTGTACTGCGCTGTATTCTTCTATGTTCTATGTTCTATGTTTGAGGGGGAAGTTATGATGTCTTTTGAGCAACTGAGCTGCAAATACGGGTTGCCCAGTGGAGATCTTTTCCGTTTTTTTTCGGTTAGGGATTTCATCCAGAAGAAGACTACGCTTCTCCCTAAGCCCTATAAGCCCAATACAGAGAGGTTGCTGCTACATTACACAAGCACCCTTTCGGTTAGTGCCCTCAATCGCCTGCTGGGTGGCAGGGCCTGGCAGGATCTTAACCGCTTATGTCAGGTCTGGGAGCAAGAGCTAGGAGTGGAGATCTCTTCTGAAACATGGGAGAACATATGGAAGAATGCTTGAAAGATCTTAGTTTGTAATAGGACATGTGCTACGCAGTTAAAAGTTCTGCACAGGGGTCATCTGGCACCAGACCATCTGGCGAAGTTTAAAAAAGGGGCATCTTCTGTGGGCCCCTAATGTAAAATAAGTGGAGGTACTCTTGCCCATTGCTTCTGGACATGCCACAGTCTCCGTGTTTATTGGACCGCTGTGGCGGGAGAGATAGGGAAGGTATTGAGGACTGAAGTCAAAGAAAACCCAATATCTCTCCTCTTAAGTCTACTAAATTTACCATCTTTGGACGGGCATGGGAAGAAATTATTTAATATTCTTGCATACTATGCATACAAGAATATTCTGATGAATTGGGTGTCTGAGAACCTGCTGGGCTTGCTGGGATGGCAGAATTTAATTATGAAGCACATTCCCTTGGACATTTTTACAAACATGGTGGACCACAAAACAGACCATTTTTATAAGACATGGCAGCCCTACTTGAGTTATTTGGATATAGATTTGTCAGTTATCTTAACTAAGGTGTTTGTTTAACCTGGATGATTAGGTTTGTCAAGTCCTGGGCCCTGGAGGGGGTCTCCTGAGTTAATACAGGTATATACACAATGCTCCCGTTCCTTTGTTTGGGAGCTTTGCGCTGAGCATAGCAGTTCTGTATTTTGTGGGGTTTTTTTGATTTTTTTTTTTGCTTTTCTTTCTTTTTGATATATTAGTTATTTACTTATTTATTGGTGTTGCTTTGCACAGTGTTAGGGTTTGTTTTGTATTATAGGGAGGTTAGTAGTTAGTAGACAATAGTTGTATTGTAATTTGTGTTTTTTTTCTTTTTGATAATTATTTGTTATTGATAGTATTTTTCAATAATTTTATGTATTTGTAAAGTTATAAAAATTTGCAAATAAATATATTTACAAAAAAAAGAATTAATTGTTATTTCACTGATTTTATGTTGGCATCATTTAAATTTGGATTGTGGTAATCCCAGACCTATGAATTTATTTCCAATGTGCGGGTTCCTACATCTGGTTCCAATATCTTAGTGGGAAGCTTGTAAACCAGCTCTTTGTACTGCTTTGGCAGATTTAGCAGCATAAACAAGTAATGATCCCAAATCAAAACATAAAGTATATGGCATTCATGTAAATTAAGGTATATGCTCCGACGGTACACGCAAAAGATCTAGAGCTGACATTGGTATCTATCAAGTACTGTAGAATCATAAAATCATAGAATTACAGAAACACGCAGTGCAGAACAAGCCCTTTGGCCCATCATACTTTTACCTCCAAAGTACATTAGTAGCTACACTAGTCCCACTTTCCCATAGTAAGCCCATAGGCTTGAATGTTCTGACACTTCAAGTTCTCATCCAAGTACTTTTTAAAATGTTGTGAGGTTTCCGGCCTTAACTGTGCTCCCAGCCAGTGCATTCCAAGCAACACAGCTACAATGACTTAAATAAAAGCAAAATAATTTGAATGCTAGAAATCTAAAATAAAAACTCAGTAGACCTGACAGCATCTGTGGAGAGAGAAACAGAATTAATATTTTGACTTCAGTATGACTGCTTTAGAAATGAAATTCTGAAGAATAGTGAAATTGGAGTCAAAACTTTATCTCTGTTCATCCCCTGGGTGAAAAAGACTTTTCTCAAATCTGATCAAAGCCTCTAGCCTTTCACTTTAAATGTATGCCCTCTTGTTATTGATCCTTCAACTAAAAGGAACAGCTTTCTATTCACCCTGTCCATGCCCCTCATAATCTTATACATCTCTATAAGATTTACCCTAATTCTAAACCCCGCAATCTTCTCTGCTCCAAGAAAAACCAAGTTTATCCAGCCTCTCTTCACAACTGAAATGCTCCATTCCAAGCACCATCCTGGCGAACTTCCATTGCCCCCACTCCAGTGCAACTACATCTTTCCTCCAGGAAAATCACAGCCGGACTTATATACTTAATGGTAAGGTCCTGGGAAGTGTTGCCAAACAAAGAGACCTTGGGGTGCAGGTTCAAATTTCCTTGAAAGTGGAGTTGCAAGTAGACAGGATACTGAAGAATGTGTTTGGTATGCTTACCTTTATTACTCAGTATGTTGAGTATAGGAGTTGGGGTGTCATGTTTCAGCTGTACAGGACATTAGTGAGGTGACTTTTGGAATACTGCATTCAATCCTGGTCTCTCTGCCTTAGAAATGATGTTCTGCAAATTGAAAGAGTTCAGAAAAGATTTGCAAGCATGATGCCAAGGCTGGAGGGTTTCTGCAATAGGGAGCGGATGAATAGCTTGGGCAATTTTCACTGAAGCATAGGAGGCTGAATGGTAACGTTATAGAGGCTTATACAATCATGAGGAATATGGACAGGATGAATAGCCAAGGTCCTTATACCAGAGAAGGGGAGTCCAAAACTAGAGGGTATAGATTTAAGGTTAGAGTGGAAAGGTTTAAAAGGAACCCAAGGGGCAACTTTTTCATGCAGAGGGTGGTGCGTGTATGGAATGAACTGCCACAGAAGTGGTGGAGGCTGGTACAATTACAACATTTAAAAGGCATCTGGATGGATACATGAATAGGAAGGGTTTAGAGGGATATGGGCCAAATGCTGGCAACTGGGTCTAAATTTATCTATGACATCTGGCCAGCATGGACGAGTTGGACTGAAGAGTCTGTTTCTGTGATGTTCACCTTTATGACTCTATAGTGTGGTGACCAGAACTCCACAAAGTACTTCAGCTGTGGCCTAACTAAAATTTTCTCTAGCTCCAACATAATCTCCATGCTTTTATAATCTATGCCATGACTGAATGCCTTCAATCATCCCTTATGCCTTTTTAGCTACCCTAAGCTTGTCCTGCTACCTTCATGCATCTGTGGACAAACACCTCAAGATCCCTTTGTTCCTCTGAGCTTCTTAGTGTCGAGACATCCATTTGTTAATTATTCAAATGAGTTATAATTTTGAAGTTCTGCAAACATGTTGGTTATTTACTGTGACTAGTGATAGGATTACTGTAACTATAATAAAAACACAAAATGTTGGAGAACCTCAGCAGGTCTGGCAGTAACTTTGGAGAGAGAGCAGAGATAAAGTTTGAGTGCAAAATGGCTATTCTTCAGAACTTTTGTTCTAAAACAGTGTTGTGTCAAATGCAAAGTGTTAACTCTGTTTTTCTTTCCACTTTACTGTCAGACCAACTGTGTTTACCAGCAATTTCTATTTTTTTTAAGATTTACAACAATCACATAATTTTGCTTTTATTTGAGTCACTGTATCTATGTTGTTTAGATTGACTGTTAAAATTATGGTCATTTATCATTTGAACCATTGATGTAAACAGAAACTATTACAACAATTTTAGACAAATATTTAGATAAATAAATATTTTTTCTTAGTATTATGATGAAACCCATGGACAAATAGTTATCAGTTGTATTGAGGCAACATTGAACATCTGCTTCCAGGGAACCATGCTTCAAGAGAAGAAACATTCAAAGACTTAATTGAAAATTAAAAACTGTTGTTTTAATAATAATTTAATTGGAGCACACCATCTTTACTTTGCTAGGGCTGCTGCTTCAAACACAGGTGGTTTCAGCAACTCGCAAATAGATCTCCTGCCCAAATACAGTCAGACCTCATCTTCCAGTTTGAATCTATCTTCCAATAATGTTACAGCAGAAGAGATATTAGTTGCAGCCATCACTAAGCATGACACTGAAAATTCGTAGATGTATTAGGAGGTGGATTCCTGCTATTTCATTACAAATGAAGTCATTTTCCCTTTAACACCATGCTATATGCAGTCAAAATTGCATTTACATTTAGAAACAGAATTCAATTCAAAACATTATAAATGAAAATTGAGCTTCCTGGAATATCAACAAATTAAGTGGTGTCTCGCAAATCAGGAAAGCCCCACATTTGATTTTGTGCTGAGTTAGTTAACCAAAGCCAGGGTAAAGTCAGCAGATTCATCTAACTTCAGTGCCTTTGGATTAGGCAGCCAAAAATTGGCCCGAGTTCCTGTATTTGCTTGCTTTGCAGTGAACTCTGCTTGAAGTGCAAATGTGTAGATGTCAGCTGAGTAGGATCAATGTTAGCTGTGATATCCCCACAGTTGAATAGGCTGCAAAGTTTTACACATTAATAAGGGTCATCTCAAGGACATACCTGAGTGAAATTGGTATTCCTTACAAAAAGGTCATTGGTTTTAAGAGAGGAAAGGAAGGGAAAAACTGGCAGATAAAAGAAAAGAAATTTCAATGTACATTTTAAAAGAATGTCTACAAAAAATCTTACTGTTAACTAAAACTAATGCTGTTCTGAGCAATAAGTTAGAACGAAAACAAAACACATATTCAAACATTGTGATGTGCACATATTAAGATTCAATAATACAGCTTTAACTATACAAAATTATATTGGCAAAAGCAAGAATTGACTGAAGAAAGTAGATACATGAACACAGAAATTAGTAAAATAAAGAAGAAAGTGACAAATGTGTTGGCCCGCAGAGGTACTGGCAATGGTGCAGCTCAAATTTCAAACAACTTTACATAAACTTAGACTTATCTCTCTTGTTAGTGGATTTGCAGCGAGAAACCTGTACAAGTGCCAATAAGTCTGAGCAGGCAGTATTAGGCGATTGTGGACAGTCTGTTTCATGTTATTTTCTTGATTGTGTTTTTGAGTTGTTTATTCATAACACATTGCCAATCTAATTTTGGTAATGAATCTATGCTTAAATGATTGAAACAGCATATGTGTGTTTGTTTTTAATGAAACAATGACAGGTTATTGTTATTGACGAATGTGGGAGAATCACTTGTTATAAAGCTTTTAAATGGTTGTTCATGTTAATTTTAAATAAACAGTGAAAAAGCAACAACAAAAATTCTGTTTTTGTGTTTGGCACTAAACAGGATCTGCTCGCCTTTCAACTAACAACAGTTCTACAATCAATGAATGATGACTTCACCTAACTCACATCATTGTAAGTGGGTGAAAATTACGTTCTGTATGGCTTGTTGCACCCAAAACTGCAGTGCTCTAAAGTGGTGAAAATTAATGTTCTTATCCTCCTCCTCCTCGAAACACTACTGCTGCTCTTTCTGCTCTACAGTGTGACCACTTACCCTCTTTACCTGCTCCAGTGTGTACTGCACAGCATCCTTGGATTATGTGGCACAGTCTAGCTGGGTTGTACTGCAAGTATCAGAAACAGATCTTCAATCGAACTATCATCTGCTACCTACTGGACAGCTCATTGTATTAACTCCACTTTAGTCAAGGGTTTGCATGACACAGTCATCAGTTATGGTTGCAGAGGATAGCCCTGGCCTTCCAGCAACCATCCTTGTAAGGCATCTGGCTCTTGAAATAAAGTAGCCACAATAGATTTGTTAAGGATATATGCATCATGGCAATTTCCAGGGTACCTGGTGCTGGCTTCTAAGATGTAACATTGATGATCATAGTTGAATTGTACATTGGCTGAATGAAATGTTTTTCTATTGATGAGGTCAGCTGTATTCTTGATAGTGTGCTCTCTGTGTGATATGTGTAGGGTCCATAGTACTCTGCACCTGGGGGATGCAAGTTATGTTGCCAAAGCATACCGCCTGGGCTGGAACATTGATCTCACTGGGGGAAATGGAATGAAGGTGGTGTGATATTGCACAAATTGCAAGAAAACGCATTTGAGATTTGAGGATTGAGATATCTCACAAAGGTCCATAGTGGATTCTTAGAAGCAGCCAGATTCATTAAAAAATTAGAGCAACTGTGACCTTGGTGGCCATTAGCAAAGGGTGGCCACCCTCCTGTTTCAATTGCTAGTCTTAGTCTAGTGGATGATGGAGTACTACCAAGGTCTCCCAGGGTATCCTCACTCTGTGGTGGCATTGCACCTTGCATGAAGTGATATAGAGAATAACGACTCTAGGCTTCCTGTTAGAACATAGAACAGTGCAGCACAGGGACAGGTCCTTCGTCCATCATATCTGTGCCCACTACAATGACATTCTAAACTAATTCCATCTGCCTGCACATGGACCGTATCCTTCATATGTCTGTCTAAATGTCTCCAAAACATTTCTATCATCTCTGTTTCTACCATTTCAGCTGGCAATGCATTCCAGGCACCTACCAGCCTTCATGTAAAAAAATTACCTTGCACGTCTCCTCTCACTTTAAACCTATGCCCCCAGCAGTTGATGGTATCTGGATGGATATATGAATAGGAGGGGTTTGGAGGGATATGAGCCAGGTGCTGGCAGGTGGGATTAGATTGGGTTGGCTATCTGGTCAGCATGGATGAGTTGGACCAAAGGGTCTGTTTTGGTGCTGTACATCTCTATGACTCTATGACCAAGATTGCATGGTACTGTACATCAACATGTCCTCCGCCTTGGCTGATCACTGCTGTCAATCATGACAAGCTCTCTGGTTTTATGTCTGTGCTAAAAGACAAGGCAACACATTCACATTGTGAGGTTGTAAATTCTGAATGATGTGGCAATACACAACAATGATGTGGAGGTGTTGGACTGGGGTGGACAAAGTTAAAAGTCACACAACGCCAAGTTATAGTCCAACAAGTTTATTTGAAATCACAATCTTTCGGAGCACTGCTCACCACCTGATGAAGGAGCAATGCTCCAGAAGCTTGTAATTTCAAATAAATCTGTTGGAGTATAACCTGGCGTTGTGTCACTTCTGACTTAATGTACAACAAGGCAAGGCAAGGTGGAGATTCTGTGAACATCCAAGTAGGCATAAAGTGAGTGAACATTATGAAAATAAGCTAAGAACACTAAGATGCATCCTTTTCAATTTATGAGATAGGTGCCAGTCCTTAAGTACATAGTCATCTGACAGCAGCATTGCAATGCAAGGTGTCAGTGAGCTCCAGGGTGAGCATCAAAGTAGTGAACTTTAATGTAAGTGAATCCAAGATGTGCCATGACGATGTGATGAGGCCAGTGCATATCTGATGCCAATCCTCTACAAAAAATTATGTTTTTTAGAAAATTAAAAATCACACAACACCAGGGTGTAGTCCAACAGGGTTATTTGGAAGCACCAGCTTTCAGAGCGCTGCTCCTTCATCAGGTGGTTGTGCAGTATAAGACTGTAAGACATAGAATTTATAGCAAAAGTTTACAGTGTGATGTAACTGAAATTATATATTGAAAAAGATCTGGATTGTTTATTAAGTCTCTCATCTTTTAGAATGAACATGTTGTTTCAGTTCTTTCATATGTAAATTTCAGAACATTTTTAAAGTAATATTTTCAAGTGGAGTTGAACAATTGGTGTCATGTCGGCCCAGATAATGTATTGAAGGTGTGAGGTGCCCTGTGGGGAGACTGTCAGTGCCACGATGTTCAGACTGATTCTAATCTAAAAAATGGATTTACAGAATCTTACGTGGGTTCATGCAGTTTTTGAGAAAAATAAAATATAATTCTGCAAGTACAAATTCACCCCACAAACTTATATGTGTGCGTGTGTGCATGTGGGTGTATGTGTGGGTTGGATTATGAGTGTCTGTGAGCGAGTGTGAATGTGTGTGTGAGTGTGAGTGTAAAGGGATATAAGTCTGTGAGACAGTGCGTGAGTGCGTGTGCGCGTGTCAGTGTGGGAGTGTATGTGTGAGCATATGAGAGAGAGCTTATGTATGAGAGAGGGTCTGCGTGAGTGTATGTGTCTGTAGGAGTGTGTGTGCGTCTGTAGGAGTTTGCATGTGTAGTTGCAGTGGGATCACCTGTAGTGTGACATGAACCCAAGGTCCTGGTTGAGGCCATCCCCATGGGTACTGAACTTGCCTATCAGCCTCTGATCGGCCACTTTGCATTGTTGCCTGTCCCGAAGTCCGTCTTTTTTTTTAGATTAGATTAGATTACTTTACAGTGTGGAAACAGGCCCTTCGGCCCAACAAGTCCACACCGAACCGCTAAAGCGCAAACCACCCATACCCCTACATTTACCCCTTACCTAACACTATGGACAATTTAGCATGGTCAATTCACCTGACCTGCACATCTTTGGAACTGTGGGAGGAAACCGGAGCACCCGGAGGAAACCCACACAGACACGGGGAGAATGTGCAAACTCCACACAGTCAGTTGCCTGAGGCGGGAATTGAACCCGGGTCTCAGGCGCTGTGAGGCAGCAGTGCTAACCACTGTGCCGCCCATAAATTGGGGGACCGTCTTGGGGGACGGTCACCTGACGGTTTGAGTTTGAATATCCTGGACCGCTGAAGTGTTCTCTGACTGGGAGGGAACACTCCTGTCTGTTGATTGTTGTGCTGATTGTGTGTTGATTGTTGTTTTTTAGAAAGACTACCAGGCAGTGTCATTGTAAATGACACAATTTAGCATTACACCAAGTGATATGAAATAGACAATCAAACCCCTGGGAGCATGAATGACCTCAATTCCTATTGATTCACATTATCCCAAAACATTTCAAATATTTCTAAGGTTGTATATAACATTTCAATTACCTGTTTTGGAAACAATGACTGACACAGACTTAAACAAATTGAATTTCTTTGGAATATACAAATGAGCAAAGTATTTTGTGTGTCCCTTAGCAAGAAAAACTACAGAATAATGGCAGAAATATACAGGTGCGGTGATGGCTCATGTCCCCCACCCTGGAAGAAAAGTAGCAGTGAGTTGACTGACAAATAAACAAGCCTGTCTCACAAACATAATGCACTGAAGGTGGGCTGAAATAATGGAATTTCTGGTGAATGCATGTTCTCATTCCTAGACTTCTCAGCAGCTGCTCTTCAAAGATTCCTTGTAAGTTCTACAAATGGGCACCAATGAAGGACCTAGCTTGTGGCATGTCAATTAGTTTTTAATTTCTAAATGTAAATATACATAGACACAAAAGGTGATTCCTCTAGCATCCCGCGCAACATATAATTGGAGACCAGTGTTTGTAAAACCTTTCCTCTTTTTCAAATGATTTGGTCATGAAAGTCGGGAGGTCTTAGTAATAGAAACTTCCTATTTCAGTGTTAACATTAGGCACATAACATTCACCTCTTTAGAATTGGCTGGATTGAATTCAGGTCCCAGTGTTGAAAGACTGATGCCAAGACCACTGTGCCACCTAAATACGCTCTTTCTGTTTTCTTTCTGCAATGGCACCTTTCAGTTCAAAGCTTGATCCCAGATCTTTCAAACCCTTCTGTTACACAGATCAAAGTCCCGAATTATGAAGCTGAGGCGATGGTACACAACCTAACATTGTGTTAGGCCTTTCACAACTTTGAAGGAAAGGAAGAATGACCAACGCTCCTTAGCTCCTTTCAATGTGAAGAGAGAGATGTGGATGTACTAAAGTTGGCAACTATCATACCCCAAGGGACCAATAAAAATAAACAGTTGTAACTGAAAATCCTCATAAATTGTACCATTGATATCCTCTCCTAAACCATACAAAAGCACAGATAAATCTTTGGAAAGTCTTTGAAAAACATTTTCTATTATTTATATTTTTCCATTGCCCATCACAAGTTGCTCTTGAGAGGTGATGAACTGCCTTCTTGATCCATTGTGGTCCATTTGGCTTTTGTGGAGAGAGTTTCAGGATTTTGACCCAGATGACAGTGAAGGGAATGGCTATTTATTTCAAAGTTAGGATGATGAATGAGTTGGAGGATTTGATTGCTGTTGACAGGTGATGGAATGACTGGAGCTCTGAAGGTTCTTTAAATTTATTTGGCAGCAATTTTATCTAATTGCAGAAAATTCACACAGAGATCAGAATGCTGTTGCTTGTTTAGTTGTGAGTAGTTTGACATTTTCTTTGCTTTGTATTTGTGCTGTTCAGGGTGTAGGTTTGCTCGCTGAGCTGTAGGTTTGATATCCAGACGTCTCATTACCTGGCTAGGTAACATCATCAGTGGCGACCTCCAAGTGAAGTGAAGCTGTTGTCTCCTGCTTTCTATTTATATCTTTCTCCTGGATGCTCCTTTGTGCTGTTCAAAATAGATAGTAATCTTTCATTGACAGGCTTGTTGCCTTTTCATCAAATCTTGGAAAAGTTACTTGTTTAGTGACATAATTTGCTAGATCACTTCAGAGGGCCGATAAATGTCACAAATAGGCAAGAGTGGGCAATGCTGCCAGGTTCCCTTTCTTCAAGGATATAACTGAGCAGGTTGGATTTTTACCAGAATCTAATAGTCTAATGGTAATTTTCCCTAATGCCAGCCTTTTTTTCCATTAAAGCTGAATTCAAATTCTCATGGTGTCATGGTAGGTTTTGGCCTCACGTCCTCTGAAATATTACAGCAGGCTGTTGGAGTATTGGTGAAAGGTGTAGCACTGTCTCTGTACTAGACTCAAATATCAGCCTTGATCATCATCTTGAATGATAGATAGCTCTTGGTTCTGAATACTTAATATAATACATGGGATGGGGCATCGCTGGCTGTGTCAGCATCCATTGTCTATCCCTATTTACCTAATGAGATGGTAATGGTGATTTGAATTCTTAAACTACTGTAGTGACAGTGAAAAAGTGGCTGTTTATTTCCAAGTAAGGATGGTGAATGGCTTGGATTGAATCCTGCAACGTGTAACATTCCCATGTGTCTGCTGCTCTTGCCTTTCTAACTGGCAATTTGTGTGAGTTTGGAAGATGCTATCTAATGAACATTGGTGAGATCCTGCAGTCTTTCTCATACATGGTCTACACTGGTGCACCTGTGTGTTGGTGGTGGAAGGGACTGAATATTTGTGAAGTTGTGCTAATCAAGTGGGCTGCTTTGTCCGAGATGGTGTTGAGCCGCTTGAGTGTTATTGGAGTGGCATTAATCCACACAAGTGGGGATTATTCCATCACCCTTCAGACTTGTGCCTTGTAGATTCTCCAGGCTTTGGAGAATCAAGAGGTGAGTTACTCTCTGCAGGATTCCTAGCACTGATGTGATTTGAAGCCACAGAATTTAGATTGAAGCACAGAATTTCACTGTGTCTTGGTACATGTGATAATAAATTCAATTCAATTCAATATACAATCGTGGAGTCATAGAGATGTACAGCACGGAAACAGACGTTTCGGTCCATCTGGTCCATGTCGATCAGATATCCTAAATTAATCTAGTTCCATTTGCCAGCACTTTTCCCATATCCCTCCAAACTCTTCCCGTTCATATACGTACTCAGATGCCATTTAAATGCTGTTATTGTCCCAGCCTCCACCACTTCCTCTGACAGCTCATTCCATACATACACCACCCTCTGATGAACTAGGTCCCCCTAGGTCTCTTTTAAAACTTTCTTCTCTCACCCTAAATCTATGCCGTCTAGTTCTGGACTCCCTCAACCCAGGGAAAAGACTTTGTCTATTTACCCTATCGATGCCTCTCATGACTTTATAACCCTCTATAAGGTCACCCCTCTTTCTCCGATAGTCCAGGGAAAACAGCCCCAGCCTATTCAACCTCTCCCCATCACTCAAACCCTCCAACCCTGGCAACATCTTGGTAAATATTTTCTGAACCCTTTCAAGTTTCACAACAGCCTTCCCAAAGGAAGGAGACCAGAATTGCATACAATATTCCAAAAGTCCTGTACAGTCAACATGACGTTTATCTAGTCCTGTTCAAATTCTGGTCAGTGTTAATCCTGAAGAGGTTGATAGAGGAGAATTCAGCATTGGTATGCAATTGAATGTCAAAATGTGATGGTTAGACTCTCTCTTGATGTTCAGTGCCTAGCATTTGTGTGGCATGAATATTACTTGCCACTTGGCAGCCTAAGCCTGGATATTGTCCAGGTCTTGTTACATTTGCACTTTGACTGCTGCATTATTGGAGGAGTCAAATTAGATGGTACTGAAGATTGTGCAATCATCAATTAACACCCCCTATTGCCCTTACAAAGGTGTCAAGGTCAGTGACGGGGGAGCTGAAGATGGTCGGGCCTAGGACATTACCAGGAGGAATGCCTGCAGAGATTATCTGGATCTGTGAAGACTGACCTCCAACAATGTATCAACTATGACATCTTTTGTGCCAACTATGACTCCAACCAGAGAGTTTATCCTTGATTCCTAATGGATCTGCTTGAAACCACTTTTGGTCAAATGCTCTTTGTCCATGTTTGAACCAAGGTAGGAAAGTGACCCTGATGGAACCCAACCTGAGAGTCAGGTAATTGCTAAGCTTGATAGCAGTGTTGATGACTCCCCCACCCCCATACTTTGCTGATGAGTGAGACAAGATTAATGGGGCAGTAATTGGTCAATTTGAGTTGGCTTCGTTTTATGTATACAGGACTCCTGGGCAGTTGTCGGGAAGATGCCAGAGTTGCAGCGGTGCTGGAACAGGCTGGCTAGGGGCAGCGTTTTGGCGAACAAGGAAGAAGCAAGGATGACTGCTTTAACAGAAATTTATGTGGGGCTTTTGATTATTGTTCCATTTGGCTGACATGCGGAAGTTGGGAGTGATCTCCCCCACATGGAAGATTAAATACAGCAGGTATATAAGACCATCGCCTCCTGAAAATTCCCCTCTAGCCTGCACAGCCAGCTGGACTTGGGTACATATCCCTATTCTTTCATTGATGTTGGATTGATATGGAACTCCCTTCGCCAACACCATTGTGAATATACCTACATTTGATATCCTGCGGTTCAAGGAGATGTCTCACCATCATCTTCTCAAGGATCAGTATGGAATAGTCAACAAATGCTGTTTTTGCCAGTGATGGTCACAACCCACGACACTACTGAACAAAGGAATGAATTACATTGTTTAATTCCTGGGTAGTATGTGTAAAATGAACCTGACCTGAATGATTCTTCTTTTGGACAGATCAATGGGCCAACCAGTGTCTCCAACGGGTGACCAATCAGATGCCTGGAAAATCTGCGACCGTGGTACCAGTGTTGACCAATGGGGGAACAGTCAATGGTGGAAGTGCAGCCAATCATGTGGATGGTGCCCGCGGGCAGTAGCCAATGATGAGGAGGGAGGTGCCCAGTGGGCGGGCTGATGAGGTGGTGTGGAGAGCTCGCGGTCCGGGACTGTGTGACCGCTTGCTCACTCAGTGCCACTACCCAGTACCTCCACCATCTCAACATCTCTTGCCCGCCCTTTTCAATGACACGTTGCCTCAGTTAAACCCTTCTCTCCACTCCCCCCTCAAAACAAAAAGTTTGTTTTTGTTTCCACACCCCCATCATCTCTTTGTACCTGAGGCACTTTGATCAGGTGCATCCAAGTGTGGCGACGAGCTGTCACCGAGCGTCTGTTAAAAACAAGGAGTTGCAAGGAAAACTCCCTGACAACGGAGCCTGTGGCGTTTGGCTGAAGCCAGCGGCGTTTGCTCACTTGTCTTTTGTTAAACGTTCACTAATAGTCGCTGACGTGTGCAGCCTGCGCGGCTCCAAGTGGTGTGCACCTTCCGAGAGATGCCCAGATCTAAGTAAAGGAAATACGGATTTCGATCTGAAACTCTCCTGATTTAAACCATCTGAGAGCCGAGGTCCCGAGTTCTCCCGGAGTGCAGTCCGAATCGTTAGACTTTGGGAGAAAGGAGACTTTTGTTAAAATTCAGGTATGTGACCAGGAACTCTGCAGTCCTTCATTTCAGCTCAGTAAGGGCTTCGCGTGTGAAATCTGGGATCAGAGCAAAACAGCTTTTATCTCAGGGACCCGAGCTCAGCGTGACAACACTAATTATGTTCAAACAAGAAGTTTGATAGGAAAAGCGGTCCTTTTTAAACTAAAGATCAAAGATAATTGAACATAAAAGGTTTTTGCGACAATGTACTTGCAGTGCTCCTGGATTTCTTAATTTGATAGTGAGTCTCCCCCTTCCCTCCCCTAAAAAGCACAGATTGCTGGAAGACACAGCATTACTGGTAGTGGCAGGTCGGCATCACTTTGAAGGAGGCGGTTGGTCAGCATTAGGGATTTTGTTAATAATTTTTCATTTTTAGAATTATTGTGTAAAATTAGTACAAACTCTCGTTCGGTCCGTCCACAACGAGTCTATGAAAACTCAATATTTCCACTTGTTTTTCTTTTACCCTCTTTCAATGCATCCTGCATAATAAGTTGTGATGGCAATTGAACTTGGCATTAATTTCCGTGCCAGCAGTCCTGTCACACGTGATGCAGAGAACAACCACTCTCATTTCTGGAATTCAGTATTTCCAGCGCTGTCGTTTTTTGTTTATTTCAGATTTCTGGCACTCGCAATATTTTGCTTTTGTTCTGTAGCTCAGCTCTTGAGTCCAGGATTGGACCAAGGCTATAATGAGGTCTGGGGACAATTGACCCTGGCAGAGTCCAAATAGCATTATCAAGAAGGTAATGGGTGCTGCCTAATAGCGAGAGCTGGTGACTCATTGCATTGTTTTGATGACAAGAAGTAGACTGATGGAGCAGCAATCGCCTAGACTGGATTTGTTCTTGCATATCTGGACAATCTCCCGCAATGTCTGCTGGGTACCAGAACTGTAGCGTACTGGAACAATGTAAACAAATGGTCAACAAGTTCTGATACCTTCAGAACTAACCAGTTTGTTATTGGCTTTTGCCTTGTCCCATGAGGTCAGCCACTTCTTAATGTCATGTGGACGGAATTAAATTTGCTTCTCATCCAACTCTTCTTTGCTCATTCTCCATAAACTTTATTGTCCGGCTTTTCTTCAGGGAGTGATCAAATTTATATTTAAAATGACTTATTCACTCTTTCTACCACAGTTGGTCTTGGGAAACTTTGACTAGTCTGAGTAAGCAAATTTCCTTTTTAAAAATAATTACGTAAATGGTGCCCTCATTATCTTGGCAATCAGCTGAAACAATCTATCACTATTAAATTCGCAAAGAGCTAATTTTGCATCTTAATTGGTACATTAAACAAGAAGATGCTGTTAAACTACAATGTTTAAAAAAACGTAGAGGCCAAGTGTTTATTGTAGTGGGTTGCAATGCAGACTTGATAATGATGAAATCCATGTTCCATCATGTTATGCTTGATGGGATTTTTAAAAGTATAACAGGTCATGTATTTAAAGTAGTAACATCTCAAAGGCTTTTAAGAATGCTTGAGTGAGATTCAGATGGTTTCTCCCAGCACCCCAGACCCACTACATAAGTATTGTCAGACTTGTCTTTTAACTTTGTCCCGTATCATCTCTGTTGTGACTTTGTTTTGTACCAGCATTATTGTTCTTTTTCTCCTGTTGTACGTGACTCTAGAATTTTCTCACTAAACCTATCTTCCTTGCTTCCCTACTTTTTATAATACACTCCTTAAAACCTCTTGTAATTTGGTCTAATAGCTCTTTATGTGGCTTTGCATCATATTTTACCATGTCCCTGTAAAGAGCTTTAGAACATTTTAATCTATTATTGATGCTAAATGCATACAAGTTTATGCTAACTCCCCAGTTTGATCTCCTGAGACTGTTGCATCAGATTTATTAACTGTGTTTTTCCCCCCTTTTGGCACTACCATGCTGAGTTCTATCCTGTTCCTGGTCTTGTGGCAATGGCTTTGTTCTCTCTGGTTTCTTTTTGTTTTGTTACACTTGTTGATGGCATAGAGCCAAAACTCTTTTGTTGGCACTTGTCTGGTAAGTCACTGTGAAAGTTGCTTTATTTATTCCACCTGTCCAACTTTTGTGTGGCTGTGCCAATATTTATTACCTATCCCTGATTGACTTTGAGAAGGTGGTGGTGAGATGCTTTTTTGAACCACAGCAGTTCATATGCTGTAGGTAGACTCACAATGCTATTGGATTTGGAATTTCAGGATTTTAATCCAGCAATTCTGAAGGAATTGTGGTATATTTCTAAGTCAAGATGGTGAGTGGCTTGGAACTTGCAGGTGGTGGTGTTCCCATGTTTTGCGGCCCTTGTCATCCTAAGATGATAGTGGTTGTGGGTTTGGAAGGTACAGTCTAAGGATCTTTGGTGATCTTCTGCAGTGCATATTGTAGGCAGCACACACTGTTGCTACTGAGTATCAGTGATGGATGGAGTGGATGCTGTGGATGTGATGCCATCAACCGGATGGCTTTGCCTGATGGTGTCAAGTAACTTGAAAGTGTTTGAAGTTGCATTCATTCAGGTGTAAGTCCATCACACTCCTGACTTGTGCCTAGTAGATGGTGGACAGGCTTTGTGGAGTCAGGAGGTGAGATTTCTGGCCTTTGATCTACTCTTGCAGATGCTATATAAATGGTAAGTGTAGTTCAGTTTCTGTTAAATGGTAACCTCCAGGAAGTTGATAGTGTGGATTCAGTCCTGGTAACACCACTGAGTGTCAAAGGGCAGTGATTACATTGCCTCTTATTGGAGATGGTCATTGCTTGGCATTTGTGTAGTGCAAATATTACTTGCCACTTTTCAGCCCGTGGCTGAAAATGTGTTGCTGGAAAAGCGCAGCAGGTCAGGCAGCATCCAAGGAACAGGAGAATCGACGTTTCGGGCATAAGCCCTTCTTCAGGATTCAGCTCTGATCTCCAGCATCTGCAGTCCTCACTTTCTCCTCGAAGACTTTTCAGCCCATGCCTAGATATTGTCCAAGTTTTGCTGCATTTGGAGATGGAATGCTTTACTATCTGAAGAGCCATGAATAGCGCTGAACATTGTGCAGTCATCTGAAAACTTTATTTTGGAGGGAAGGTCATATGGAGGGAAGCAGCTGAAGATGGTTATGCCTCGGACACTACATTTAGGAACTTCTATGGAGATACAATGGAGCTGAGATGACTGACTCCAGCAGCTGCAACCATTTTCCTATGTACCAGGTATGAATTCAACTATTAAAAATTTTTCCTTTGATTCCCATTGACTCTTGTTTGGACAAGGCTGCTAGATTGCCACACTTGGTCAAATGCAGCCTTAATGTCAAGAGCATCATTCTAACCTCACCTTTAAAATTCAGCTCGTTTATCCATGTTCGAACGAAGACTGAAATGAGGTCAAGAGCTGAATGGCACTGACAAAGCCAAAACAAAGTGTCAGTGAGTAGGTTTTTTATCGTACTGTTGATGACAGTTATGATCAAGAAGAGATCAAAGGGCAGTAATTGGCTGTGTTAGGGTTTGCCCTGCTTTTTGTGGATAGGACATAACTGGACAATTTTACATATTGTCAGTTAGGTGCAAGTGTTGTAGTTGTACTGGAACAGCTTGGCTAAAGGAGTGAAACTTATGGAGCACAAGTCCTTTGTACTATTGCTAGAATGTTGCCAGGGCCCATAGGCTCTGCAGTATCCAGTGCCTCCAACAGTTTGTTGATATCATGTGGAGTGAATTGAATTGGCTGATGACTGCCATCTTAGCATACTGGAGACCTCAGGAGAAGGCCAAGATGGATCATCCATTTGACATTTCTGGCTAAAGATTGTTACGAATGCTTCAGCCTTTTTATAGAATCCCAACAGTGTGGAAAGAGGTCTTTCAGCCCAATGAGTCCACACTGACCCACCAAAGAATAACCACCCAGATCCATTCCCCTGCCCTCTTATTCTATATTTACCCTGACTAATGCACCTAACCTACACATCCCTGACCACTATGGGCAATTCACCTAACCTGCACATCTTTGGATTGTGGGAGGAAACTGAAGCACCCGCAGAAACTCACGCAGACTCAGGGGGAATGTGCAAACTCCACAGAGACAGTCACCCGAGACTGGAATTGAACCCAGATCCCTGATGCTGTGAGGCAGCAGTGCTAACCATTGAGCCACCATGTCATTTTCTTTTGCATTGACATGCTGAGCTCCCTCATCGTTAAAGGTGAGGATATTTATGGAGCCTCCTTCTCCATTGAATTGTTTAATTGTTCACCACCATTTACTATTGGATGTGGCAGAACTGTAGAGCTTAGATCTGATTCATTGGTTGTCTGATCACCTAGTTTTGTAAATCACATGCTGCTTATGCTGTTTGGCATAATTGAGTCCTGTTTTCTAGCTTCATCACTTTTGACACATCTAGTGCTACTACTGCCATGCCTCCTGCAATCTCCATTGCACCAGGGTCGATCCACTGGCTTTGTAGAAAGGGGGATATACCAGGCCTTGAGGTTCCAGATTATGTTGGAGTATGATTTTGCTGCTGCTTATGGCCCACAGTGTCTCATGATGTTAAATCTTGGGTTGCTGGATCTGTTTGAAGACTGTCCCATTAGTGCCAAATGACATGATGTAAGGTATTATCATTGTGAAGATGGGACTCTATGGTGGTCATTGTCATGGACAAATGCACCTATGACAGGCAGATTGGGAGGATGAGATCAAGTGTGTTTTCCCTCTGTTGCTACCCTCACCACATACTACAAAACCTACAAGCAGCTATACTTGAGGACCCAACCAACTCAATCAGTAGTGCTTCTGCCAAGCCACTCTTGGTGATGGATATTGAAATTTATCACTCAGAGTACATTCTGTAGCGTTGCCACACTCGGTGCTTCCTTCAAGTGTTGCTCAACATAGAGAAGCATTGATTCATCGGCTGAAGGAGGACATTAATCAGCCAGTCCACCATCTCCAAGCCACACGTCATTACTGTGATGATTACTCCCTGCTTGCCTAGATGAGTGCCAGGTTGTCTGCTCCAACTACACTCATGAAGCTTGACACCATCCAGGACAAACTGGCCAGCTTGATTGGCACTATATCTACAAGCATCCACTTCCTCCACCACCGATGTCCGGGAGCAGCAGTGTGTGCCATTTACACAATGCACTGCAGAAATTCAATTCCTTCCAAACCTACAACCACTCCCACTCAGAATGACAGGGTAGTAAATACATGGGAACATCACTACCTGCACCCCTCTTTTTCTGGGTCAAAATACTGGACAATTTGGGTCAACATACAGCATGTGGACTGCAGCAGTTTAAGAAGGAAGTTCGCCATCACCTTTCAAGGGCAGCTAGGGACGAGAAATAAATATTGATCAGCCACTTCCAAAGACTGTAATTAAAATAAGAGCAGGAGGTTTCCTTGCCTGTTTTTGATCTAATGTCATGTGATTCATGGAGTCAATGTTAAGGGCTCCCAGGGTAACACCCTCCCGACTGTGCTGCCATCTCTGCCGGTGGAACAGGACATACCCAGGTACTGTAGTAGTGTGTCTGGGATGACTTTGTAAGGGATGACTTTTGCTTGACTAGTCTGTGAGACAGTTAGAACATAGAACATAGAACAATAAAGCACAGAACAGGCCCTTCGGCCCACGATGTTGTGCCGAACATTTGTCCTAGCTTAAGCACCTATCCATGTACCTATCCAATTGCCGCTTAAAGGTCACCAATGATTCTGACTCTGCCACTTCCACAGGCAGCGCATTCCATGCCCCCACCACTCTCTGGGTAAAGAACCTACCCCTCACATCCCCCTATACCTTCCACCCTTCACCTTAATTTTATGTCCCCTTGTAACACTGTTGTATCCGGGGAAAAAGTCTCTGACTGTCTACTCTATCTATTCCCCTGATCATCTTATAAACCTCTATCAAGTCACCCCTCATCCTTTGCCTTTCCAATGAGAAAAGGCCTAGCACTCTCAACTTATCCTCGTACGACCTATTCTCCATTCCAGGCAACATCCTGATAAATCTCCTCTGCACCCTCTCCAAAGCTTCCACATCTTTCCTAAAGTGAGGCGACCAGAACTGCACACAGTACTCCAAATGTGGCCTTACCAAGGTCCTGTACAGCTGCAACATCACCTCACGACTCTTGAATTCAGTCCCTCTGCTAATGAACGCTAATACACCATAGGCCTTCTGACAAGCTCTATCCACCTGAGTGGCAACTTTCAAAGAGCTATGAACATAGACCCCAAGATCCCTCTGCTCCTCCACCTTACTGAGAACCCTACCGTTAACACTGTATTCCGCATTCTTATTTGTCCTTCCAAAATGGACAACCTCACACTTGACAGGGTTGAACTCCATCTGCCACTCCTCAGCCCAGCTCTGCATCATATCTAAGTCCCTTTGCAGCCGACAACAGCCCTCCTCACTATCCACAACTCCACCAATCTTCGTATCGTCTGCAAATTTACTGACCCACCCTTCGACTCCCTCTTCCAAGTCATTAATAAAAATTACAAACAGCAGAGCACCCAGAACTGATCCCTGCGGAACTCCACTTGTAACTGGGCTCCAGGCTGAATATTTACCATCTACCACCACTCTCTGACTTCGACCGGTTAGCCAGTTCTCTATACAACTGGCCAAATTTCCCTCTATCCCATGCCTCCTGACTTTCCGCATAAGCCTACCATGGGGAACCTTATCAAATGCCTTACTAAAATCCATGTACACTACATCCACTCCTCTACGCTCATCCACATGCTTGGTCACCTCCTCAAAGAATTCAATAAGACTTGTAAGGCAAGACCTACCCCTCACAAATCTGTGCTGGCTATCCCTAATCAAGCAGTGTCTTTCCAGATACTCATAAATCCTATCCCTCAGTACCCTTTCCATTACTTTGCCTACCACCGAAGTAAGACTAACTGGCCTGTAATTCCCGGGGTTACCCCATTCCCTTTTTTGAACGGGGGCACAATATTCGCCACTCTCCAGTCCCCTGGTACCACCCCCGTTGGCAGTGAAGACGAAAAGATCATTGCCAACAGCGCTGCAATTTCCTCTCTTGCTTCCCACATAATCCTAGGATATATCCCGTCAGGCCCGGGGGACTTGTCTATTCTCAAGTTTTTCAAAATGCCCAACACATCTTCCTTCCTAACAAGTATCTCCTCTAGCTTACCAGTCCGTTTCATGCTCTCCTCTTCAACAATACGGTCCCTCAATTTTGGCTCCAGCTCCCAGAAGACAACTTGCATGTCAATAGAGCTCTTTTTGCCCATGTCACGTCCAGTGCCTTGGTTGATCACAGGTGGTTTGTCTGGTTTTATTTTTTTTATGACTATTTATCAATTTGTCACTACTGAATGTCTTTTTAATCCATTTCAGATGACAGTAAATAGTCAACCAAATTGTTGTGTGTCTTGAGTCACATGTAGGCCTGACTAAGTAAGGATGGAAGATTTCCTTCCCTGAAGGACATTAGTGAACCAGATGGATTTTGCCAACAATCGACAGTGGTTTGGGCATAGTCATCATTAGACTCTTAATTCCAGATTTTTAAATTGAATAATAATTATTATAGTTAATAATCTAATTATATTGAGTGGTGTGGTCAAACCCAGGTTCCTGGAATATTACTTGGGTTTTTGGATGAATAGGTAAAAAAACAACCAGGCCCTTGCCTCCCTTGGAAAATTATCTGGGTCTATGGATTACTATTCCAGTAACAGTACCATCTGCCACATATCCATCTCTGCTTTCCCATGATGAGTCTTAATCCGCAGTATGTTTGAAATCAGAATGAGGAATACTTGCATAATTGTGTTCCATCGCTTACAGTGTAGTGCACAGAGGAGAAACATCAATGAAATGAGAGACCACCCCACAAAAATCCTGGCATCACTTTGGTGTAAAAGTGCAACAATTGGACTCAATTTCAGGATTAATTAACAGGAACATTTCAAATGCAGCACGATTTGAAAGGTAAAGGATTGATTAAACACAGGGACAAAATAAAGCTTAACGGTTAAATATTGTATTGGCAAAATTAATTCTTAATGTTCAACTTTCTAACAATGTGATCGTTCTTGATCCTAATGTCATTAGGAACAGGGAAAGATTGTTAGTATATATGACTAATTGCAGTGTAGTACCAGTAGAGTTAGAACAATATTTTTCTATAATAAATAATTTTCAAATCTTCTTAAAAGATGCAGATAGAATCAGAGAATGGATTCAAGAGATCCAGGTCACTGATTTTGTCTGAAACCATGTGATTGTATAACAACTCTGCACCAAGCTAAGACAACAAGATAAGAGATGAGAAAGGTGCAGATAATCGAAATGATTTACATGCGATAATGAGTGAGGTGGATGGTGGTATACAGGTCTTGAAAACATAGTGAGAAATATGGGTGTTTTTGGTTGCAGTTGTATACCCAGAATACTTGCCTTTCATGTTTTTACATTCTGAGTCATGTTACTTTTTAAAAATTCCATATTAAGATCCCAGAATAATATTCTGCTATTCAGGATGAATTTTACATTTAACAGACTCAATTTCTTCTTTATGGTTTTTATGTAGATTATCAATTTCAAAGAGCAGGTATTTCCTTCAAGCTGCTGTGTAACACTTAAAAAAAAACACTGTTGTCTGGTATTTTTGATTGTTTATGAATCTTCTATCATTGAAAATGTGCAGATGCTTAAAACTGTAAAATGGATTCATCACTGAGAAAGTTAACTGTGTTGCTCGGATAATTTTTCAACAGGGAAATAGAGGGATAATGCATGGCAATACATGAGGCAAATCAAAACAAGGACGAACTCAAAGGATTGCTAACATATTGCTAAACTGCAAACTTGAAGGTGTAGGCAGATATTTATGTCAGAATTACACTCTAAAATTCTCATGATTTCACTACTTTCATAGTTCTTCGGAAATCACAGTCAAAATGCAGGACTATAGAATGGACTGTACATGCAGTTGTTCATTAGTGCTAGAATTACTTGGCTTGCTCTTTGGATTTGTTCAGTAAGTGTAGGTAACTTGTTATGATTTTGTTGTAGCTATCTACTGGCATCAAGCAATGGTGGTTAGCTTGGTGCAGAGTTGTTATACAATCACATGGTTTCAGACAAAACAGTGACCTGGATCTCTTGAATCCGAGTGTGTTACTGCCCCCTGTCTCCCCTTATAAATTACAGTGTGTAATTTATCTTTATTATTCATTGGGAGTTATAAATTCTATTGATTTTTTTCTGCCATTTAGAGCTTCAGTAAATTTGACTGAGGTTAGTGACATGGAGGGAGTAGGTTGTGTTTATGTAAACTAATTAATTTAACTGACATAGGTTAGGAAAAATCAAGGATTTATACTTAACTTTCTGGCTAGTTTCACTCTTATACAAATTGTTAAGCAGTTCCTAGAGAATGTTTTAACTTGTGGAATGTTTGTCTGCCTAGTCTTTTGTCTGATGAAAGTATTTAGAGTCATAGAGATGTACAGCATGGAAACAGACCCTTCGGTCCAACCCGTCCATGCTGACCAGATATCCCAACCCAACCTAGTCCCACCTGCCAGCACTTGGCCCAAATCCCTCCCAACCCTTTCTATTCATATACCCATCCAAATGCCTTTTAAATGTTACAATTGCACCAGCCTCCACCACATCCTCTAGCAGCTCATTCAATACCGTACTACATTATGCATGAAAAAGTTGCCCCTTAGGTCTCTTTTATATCTTTTCCCTCTCATCCTAAACCTATGCCCTCTAGTTCTGGACTCCCCGACCCCAGGGAAAAGACTTTGTCTATTTATCCTATCCATGCCCCTCATAATTTTGTAAACCTCCACAAGGTCACCCCTCAGCCTCTGACGCTCCAGGGAAAACAGCCCCAGCCTGTTCAGCCTCTCCCAGTAGCTCAGATCCTCCAACCCTGGCAATATCCTTGTAAATCTTTTCTGAACCCTTTCAAGTTTCACAACATCTTTCCAATAGGAAGGAGACCAGAATTGCACGCAATATTCCAACAGTGGCATAACCAATGTCCTGTACAGCTGCAACATAACCTCCCAACTCCTGTACTCAATACTCTGACCAATAAAGGAAAGCATATCTAACGCCTTCTTCACTATCCTATCTACCTGCGACTCCACTTTCAAGGAGCTATGAACCTGCACTCCAAGGTCTCTTTGTTCAGCAACACTCCCTAGGATCTTACCATTAAGTGTATAAGTCCTACTAAGGTTTGCTTTCCCAAAATGCAGCACCTCGCATTTATCTGAATTAAACTCCATCTGCCATTTCTCAGCCCATTGGCCTATCTGGTCCAGATCCTGTTGTAATCTGAGGTAACCCTCTTCGCTGTCCACTACACCTCCAATTTTGGTGTCATCTGCAAACTAACTAACTGTCCCCCTTATGCTTGCATCCAAATCATTTATGTAAGTGACAAAAAGTAGAGGACCTAGCACTGATCCTTGTGGCACTCCACTGGTCACAGGCCTCCAGTCTGAAAAACAACCCTGCACCACCACCCTCTGTCTTCTACCTTTGAGCCAGTTCTGTATCCAAATGGCTAGTTCTCCCTGTATTCCATGAGATCTAACCTTGCTAATCAGTCTCCCATGAGGAACCTTGTTGAACGCCTTACTGAAGTCCATATAGATCACATCTACTGCTCTGCCCTCATCAATCTTCTTTGTTACTACTTCAAAAAACTAAATCAAGTTTGTGAGACATGATTTCCCATGCACAAAGCCAATGTTGACTATCCCGAATCAGTCCTTGCCTTTCCAAATACATGTACATCCTGTCCCTCAGGATTCCCTCCAACAACTTGCCCACCACCGAGGTCAGGCTCACTGGTCTGTAGTTCCCTGGTTGTCTTTACCGCCCTTGTTAAACAGTGGCACCGCGTTTGCCAATCTCCAGTCGTCTGGCACCTCACCTGTGACTATCGATGATACAAATACCTCAGCAAGAGGCCCAGCAATTACTTCTCTAGCTTCCCACAGAGTTCTCGGGTACACCTGATCAGGTCCTGGGGATTTATCCACCTTTAACCGTTTCAAGACATCCAGCACTTCCTCCTCTGTAATCTGGACATTTTGCAAGATGTCACCATCTATTTCCCTACAGTTTATATCTTCCATATCCTTTTCCACAGTAAATACTGATGCAAAATATTCATTTAGTGCCTCCCCCATTTTCTGTGGCTCCACACAAAGGCCGCCTTGCTGATCTTTGAGGGGCCCTATTCTCTCCCTCGTTACCCTTTTGTCCTTAATATATTTGTACGAACCCTTTGAAGTCTCCTTATTTCTATTTGCCAAAGCTATCTCATATCCCCTTTTTGCCCTCCTGATTTCCCTCTTAAGTATACTCCTACTTTCTTTATACACTTCTAAGGGTTCACTCGATCTATCCTGTCTATACCTGACATATGTTTCCTTCTTTTTCTTAACCAAACCCTCAATTTATTTTGTCATCCAGCATTCACTATAGCTACCAGACTTCCCTTTCACCCTGACAGGAATATACTTTCTCTGAATTCTTGTTATCTCATTTCTGAAGGCTTCCCATTTTCCAGCCGTCCGTTTACCTGCGAACATCTGCCTCCAATCAGCTTTTGAAAGTTCTTGCCTAATACCGTCAAAATTGGCCTTTCTCCAATTTAGAACATCAATTTTTAGATCTGGTCTATCCTTTTCCGTCACTATTTTAAAACAAATAGAATTATGGTCGCTGGCCCCAAAGTGCTCCCCCACTGACACCTCAGTCACCTGCCCTGCCTGATTTCCCAACAGTAGGTCAGGTTTTGCACTTTCTCTAGTAGGTACATCTACATACTGAATCAGAAAATTGTCTTGTACACACTTAAGAAATTCCTCTCCATCTAAACCTTCAACACTATGGCAGTCCCAGTCGATGTTTGGAAAGTTAAAATCCCCTACCTTAACTACCCTATTATTTTTACAGATAGCTGAGGTCTCCTTACAAGTTTGTTTCTCAATTTTCCTCTGACTATTAGGGAATACAATCCCAATAAGGTGATCATCCCTTTCTTATTTCTCAGTTCCACCCAAATAACTTCACTCGATGTATTTCCTAGAATATCCTCCCTCAGCACAGCTGTAATGCTATCCCTTATCAAAAATTCAAAAATGCCACTCCCCCTTCTCTCTTGCCTCCCTTTCTATCCTTCCTGTAGCATTTGTATCCTGGAACATTAAGTGCCAGTCCTAACCATCCCTGAGCCATGTTTCCGTAATTGCTATGATATCCCAGTCCTATGTTCCTAACCATGCCCTGAGTTCACCTGCCTTTCCTGTTAGGCCCCTTGCATTGAAATAAATGCAGTTTAATTTATTAGTCCTACCTAGTCCCTCCCTGCCCTGACTGTTTGACTTACTTTTGTTCTCAGCTGTACGTGTCTCAGATCGATCTCTTTCCTCACTATCTCCCTGGGTCCCACACCCCCACCTTACTAGTTTAAATCCTCCCGAGCAGTTCTAGCAAATTTCATTGCCAGAATATTAGTCCCCTTCCAATTTAGGTGCAATCTGTCCTTCTTGTACAGGTCACTTCTACCCCAAAACAGATTTCAATGATCCAAAAATGTGAATCCTTCTCCCATACACCAGCTCCTCAGCCATGCATTCATCTGCTCTATCCTCTTATTCCTGCCCTCACTAGCTTGTAGCACTGGGAGTAATCCAGATATTACTACCCTTGAGAACCTCCTTTTTAAATTTGTAAAACAGTTTTGTATATAACTATTATTGAAGCATCCACCATAACTTTCATTATGGATGTATAAATAGCTTTGTCCCCAGTTTAATTTTTTTTAACAGTTTAAGGGCAGGATATATGAGGAACAATAGAGGAATTGACATGCTGTTTTCATTAGTAATAATTAGCTTGTCTGTTGGAACATCTTTGGAAATCATGTAACAAGACACGGTTTATTTTATCATTTAATTCCTTTGGCTATTGTCTACTACACATCCTCAAAAAACACTTCTTCCCGAAAGTCCTAACATAAATAAATCCCATCATCTGTCACAAATTTAGAAATAATTCTTGCCAACACAATTATAAGTCGAAGTCCCTAAGTGAGAGTGAATCTGTTTCTGGTTGAGGTGAATATCACCTCATCATACAAGATACATTGTTTGCTATCATACAAATAAAGGCCAGTGTTATCTCCTAGATGAGTTTTGATAATGGTCTTGGATAATGAACGATTGGAAACCCTTTCCATCATATTTTCCACGAATTGGCAGAATCGTTCATCTCAAGTCCATGCAGATTTTTAGTCCATTTCTTCTGCTTCTCCCAGAAGGTTATGGGGATCAGTATTGTTTGAGAATAGATGTCCTTGCCCCTGGGTTAGGTGAACCAGTAGGTCAGTTCTCGTCCATCATTTTTGTATATTCACAGTCTTAAATTTGCACTGGCAAGCACCATTTCTAAGCTATTGATAGATAATGGGATTAATTTAGGTTAGTACATTTGGAGAAAAGTGTTATTGTTTTTTGTGGATGTGCAGTGGACAATAGCCAATGAAATTAATTGATCAAGTACACTCTCTCTATTACATGATTTCTAAAGATGTTCAAACAAATACGTTAAATGTTACTAATGAAAGCAAGATGTCAACTCCTCTATTTCTTTTCATATATCCTACTATGTAAAAAATAATTAAAAATAGGGAAAAGCTAAATAGTTTTGGGGAATTATGCATAATGGGGAATTATGGTGAATGCTTTAATAGTACTAATATGAATCAGATTTATATATTTTCAAATACTGATTGAGACTGAATTATACTTCTAAATTGGACTTTATGTCAGTTTGACAACAATGTTGTTTACATTTTATAATAAATCAATAGTTACCACAAGGGGAGGGGCTTCTTTCTAACTCAGGTCACAAAATAGTTCATCCATTAAACATGTATACAAATTCAGTCTTGGCAGACAACTAACGGGGCTTCTCAATTTTTAATTCCATGGTGGAGTGGATGCTAATTTTAGGGAGCCTGCAAGACTGGGAAAAGCAATATGTGCGTGGGATTGTAACTAGGTGCAACACGAAGTCTTGATTTTCCTAATGTGGGTTGACATCCAAAAATAACGTTAATAGCATGTCTGTGGTATGTTGAGAAGTGTTGTTGAAGGTCAGACATCTTCAGCTGCTTCATCAATGACCTTCACTTCATCAAAAGGTCAGAAGTAGGGACGTTCGCTGATAATTGCACAATGTTCAGAACCATTTGTGTCTCAGATGCTGATTAGCCTATATCCAAGTATTGCAAGAACTGGACAATATTCAGAAAAACAGATGCTAGAATTCAGAAACAAAAACAGAAATTGCTGGAAAAACTCAGCATGTAGCTCCTGTGGAGAGAAAGCAGAATTTTGGGTCCAGTGATCCTTCTTCAGAACTTAATATGAATAATCTAACATTAATACAATACTGTATAATGGACAATGCTCAGATTTTGGTTGAGAAGTGGCAAGTAACATTCATGCACTCAAGAGCCAGGTAATGACCATCTCCAGGGATGGGGATTCTAACCATCGCCCCTTGTCATTCAATGTCATTATCATTGCTGGATTTCCCTAGTATCAATATCCTGAGGATTACCATTGACTAGAAACTTAGCTGGATGAGCCATATACATACTGTGGGTATAATAGCAGGTCAGACGCTGGCAATTCTGCAGCGAGTAAATCATTCATGACCTCGCAAAGTCTGTCCACTGTCTCCAAGAGGCATGGCAGGAGTGTAATGGCATGCCTTCACTTGCTTAGATGAATGCAGTTCCAACATCACTGAAGAAGTTTGACAATGTCCAAGATACAGCAATCCACTTAATTGTTTTTGAATGAGATGTAATTCAGTCCCTCCATCACTAGCATAGAGAACAGCTGTGTGTACCATATATTAGATATTCTGCAGGATTTTACAGAGACTCTTTAGACCACACCTTCCAAACCATGACTGCTACTATCTAGCGTAAGGGCAGCAGGTGGTTGGAAGCTTGTAATTTCCCCTCAAAGTCATTTACCATCCTGACTTGGCAATGGATCTCTGTCTAATGCATTATGGGTCTACACTGACCTGTTGTAGGTTCAGTCTTCGATTTATGCATACAGATGTATTACTCATTTGCATAAATTATTTTTAATGTACCTCTTACCATCAATATAAAGTGAACAGACCCTGTTTGTTTAGAATTGGAGCTCATCAGTTGGAATTATGCAATTGTGTGTAATGTCAGCTATTTTATTTGCCTAATTATATGGCCCAGTGTCCATAGACATAGGAGCACAAATAAGCCATTCGGCTCATCAAGTCTGCTTTTACATTCAACGAGATCATGGCTGATCTAACAGTCCTCAACCCCTGCATTTTCTGCATAGCTCTAGATTTTGTTAATGATCAGAAGGCTTGAATTTAATAATGACCCAGCCTTGTCAGCTCTCAATGGTAAAGAATTTTACAGATTCACCATCCTGTGAGAGGAAAAACATCCTCCTCATCTATGTCTTAAATGAATAACTCTTTACTCTGAAGTTATGCCTTCTCATCCTAGAGTCTCCCATAAAGAGGAACAACCGCCCTGTGTCTACTCTGCAAGCTCTCGAAGAATCTTACATGTTTCAACAGCGTCACCTCTCATTCTTCTAAAATTCAATAAGTACAGACCCAATCAACTCAATCTTTCCTCTTAAGAAAATTCATCCATTATCAGGATTAATCTGGTGAACCTTCTGTGGACTGCCTCTAATTCAAGTCTACTTGTCCTTTTGCGACAGGACAAGGAATGTCCACAGTATTCCAAGTATGGTTTAACTAGTGACTTGCATAGTTTTAGTAAGACCTCCCTTTCCATTTGAAATAAAGATCAATATTCCAATTGTGTTCCTTATTACCTGCTGAACTTGTTTGCTAGCTTTTTGTGACTCGTGCACTAGAATTCCCAAATTCATCTGTGCTGCTGTGTGTTTATTGTCAGGTACCTTTATCAGAAAAAGCGAAAGAAGTTTCTGCGTTTGTAACTACAAATGGACATTATCAATTCAAAATAATGCCCTTTGGAATGAAGAAACCCTAGCTACATTCCAAAGACTTATGAACAGAGTTGTGGCAGGATTAAGTAATTGTGTCATCTATCTTGATAATTTAGTGACCTTTATCCATTCATGGAAAAATCAAGTGGTAGAGTTGGCAAAGCTGTTTGAAAGATGACAGAAGGCAGCACGGTGGCACAGTGGTTAGCACTACCTCCTCACAGCACCAGAGACCCGGGTTCAATTCCCACCTCAGGCAACTGTCTGTGTGGAGTTTGCACATTCTCCCCATGTCTGCGTGGGTTTCCTCCGGGTGCTCTGGTTTCCTCCCACAGTCCAAAAACGTGCGGGTTAGGTGAATTGGCCATGCTAGTGTTAGGTGTAGGAGAATGGGTCTGGGTGGGTTGCTCTTCGGAGGGTCGGTGTGGCCTTGTTGGGCTGAAGGGCCTGTTTCCACACTGTAAGTAATCTAATCTAAAAGGCGAAACTGGTTATAAATCTAGCAAAGACTGAATTCATGAAGGCAGAGGTGACGTTCTTGGAACATAACATCAGACATTGAAGGATGACCCCCAAGGAACGTGAAGCCGAAAGTCATTGAGAAATTTTCACGATTATTCTTGAACAAAGAGGTGTTTGGATTTGTGGGACTGAGTGGATTCTGCTGGAAGTTTGTACCAAACTTCCGCAGTGTGGTGGCATCACTAACGGATTTGCTAAAGGAGAACATGAAATTTCGGTGGACAGAATGGTGCCAGGAGGCACTTGAAAATCTAAAAGCCATAATGAACATTACACCAGCTTTATAAACATCAAACTTCATTTTAGAGTCACTTGTGATTTTGGTAATAGTCTATTCTCTATTCTCTTCAGTCATTCAAGTTAATCTACATTGTAAATAATTGTTCTGCCTCACTGTAACAGCTCCTTTTTATCCAACATAGTCTGTAAACTGCACAGTTGCAAACATGTGCAGCTGGACTGATGTTCTGTGCATGACAATTAGCATGCTAATGCGGATTTCATCATTGATTTCCAGTCTTAGAAGTCACTGCCATGCGCAGACCTCAGAAGTCTATGCAGAAGAAAAGAGTTTAAGAGGGAAAGCTATTTCTATCTCAGTACTAATGCCAGTGCCCCATGAACTGAAATCCATTCCTCACACAAAAATACTTAAATCACGCAATAAATTTATTTGCTTTATTTATGCTATACCAATTTACTCATTGCTCAGATACCACCACTCTGTTTTTCTCCAGCCTCGAAGAGATGTCCTTAACCATGGCATCAGGCAGCCTTTGGGATTCGTGCTCATATCTGCAGCAAACAGTATCCCTCCCACTGATCATACTCCCCTTACTATTACAACATTCCTATTTCCAATACCCCCTCCAACCCTCACCACCACCACCATCACCACTTGAATAGGACCCTGTACCATAGTTCATCATTAGGTCATTCATCCTTCCTGCACTTACCATTTTCATCTGCACAGGTAGCCTGAGCCTTATTAATATTGAACAAATTGAAGTGGAGTTGACCTTTTGGGCATAAGCCCTTCATTAGGAATGTGGAGGGGGAAGTGGGCTGAAAGATAAATTGGGGCTGGGGCTGGGGTGAGTAGGTAGGTGGGAAAGTGATAGGTAGGGGGATTAACTATGATAGATAGGTGGGAAGGAAGATGGACAGGTAGGACAGGTCAACAGGGTGGTATGACACAGAGGGTTGGATTTGGGATGAGGGGGGAATGGAGATTTGGAAACTCATGAAATCGATGTTGATGCCATGTGGTTGAAGGTTTCCTAGGTGGGAGATGAGGTATTCTTCCTTCAGTTGGTGGATAGCTTTGATTTGGTGGTGGAGGAGGCCCAGGACTTGTATGTCCTTGAGGAGTGGGAGGGAAAATTGAAGTGTCGATCACAGGATGATGGGGTTGTTTTGTGCGTGTGTCCCACAGATGTTCCCTGAAATGCTCTGTGAGTTGACATCCTGTCTCCTCGATGTAGAGGAGACCACATCACGAGCAATGAACGCAGTAAATGAGGCGTTTGGATGTGCAGGAGAGTCTCTGCTGGATGTGAAATGATCCTTTGGGCCTTGGATGGAGATGATGGCAGAGATATGGGTGCAGATCTTACACTTTGTGTGGCAGCAAGGCAAGGTGCTGGGGTGTGGAGGGTGGATTAGTGGGGTGGCGTGGACCTAACCAGGGAGTCGCGGAGGGAATGGTCTTGGCAGAAATGGCAGAGGATGATGCATTGTATCCGGAGGTTAGTAGGGTAGAAGGTGAGCACCAGGGGGTTCTATTCATGTTGGAGTTGGATTGGTGGGGTTTGAGGACGGAGGTGTGGGAAGTGGAGGAGATATGCTGGAGGGCATTGTTAATCACTTGGGAGGGCTAATTACAGTTCTTGAAATAAGAGGACATCTGGGATGTGCTGGAGTGGAACTGCTCCTCTTGGAAGCAAATACGGCAGAGGAATTGGGACTGAAGGGATCATATTTTTACAGGAGGGGTGGCGTGGGCGGATGTGCAGTCCAGGTAGCTGTGGGCGTTGGTGAGTTTGAAATAGGTGTCCGTGTTGAATTGGTCGCTGGACATGGACATGAAGAGGTCCTGGAAGGGGAGGGTGGTGTCAGAGGTAGTCCGTCTGAACTTGAGGTCAGAGTGGAAGGTGTTGGTAAAGTTGATGAACTATTCAACCTCCTCATGGGAGCACAAGGTGGCGCTGATACAGTCATCTATGTAGCGAAGGAAAAGATGGGGAATAGTGCCGTTGTAACTGTGGAAGATGGACTGTTCCACGTACACTACAAAGGGGCTACCCCTCTGGTCTGATGGAAGTGGGAGGATTCGAAGGAGAGGTTTTTGAGAGTGAGGACCAGTTCCGCCAATTGAATGAGTGTGTCAGTGGAGGGGCACTGCTTAGGTCAGTGGGAGAGGACAAAACAGAAGGCTTGTAGGCTTGTGCCAGGGGGGATAGATGTTTATACGGACTCCATGTCCATGGTGAAGATGAGGTGTTGGGGGCTGGGGAATCGAAAGTCATGGAGGAGGTGGTTTGCTGATGGGAGGTGGGGTTGTGGTCAAGGGTCCAGGAGGAGGAGATGTCAGTGAGTTGGCAAATGGTGCCAACTGGAGGAAGAATGCCTCATCTTCCACTGTGGGACCCTTCAACTACATGGCATCAAGATCGACTTCACTAGTTTCCAAATCTCCCCTCCCCCCCCATCCCAGATCCAGCCCCCCAACTCAGCAATGCCCTCTTGACCTGTCCCACCTGTCCATCTTCTTTCCTACCTATCCACTACAGCCTCCCTACCCACCTCTCACAATTACTCCCCAACTGTATCTAACTTCATCTTCTCTCCTACCTCCCACCCCAGCCACCTATTTACCTCTCATCCCCCTTCCTCTTCCACATTCTCGATGAGGGCTTATGCCCGAAACGTTGACCCTCCTGCTCCTCGATGCTGCCTGACCTGCTGTGCTTTTCCAGCGCCACCCTTTTTGACTTCTTCAGCGTCTGCAGTCCTTACTTTCTCCCAACAATCTGAAGAGAGCAGGAGAACAGCAATTTGCCTGGTGGCTTGGGACTAGCCGAATGAGTTAACAGTGAAAGTGGGTTGAGAAGTGAGGGTCGGGTCATGAAGTGGAATAGGGATACAGAGCACAGGGTTTGGAGAGCATGCAGGAGTGAAACTGGAAGGACCTGGCATCTGGAGTATGACGATGTGATGATGGTGGGAATGTTCCAAAAATGGTGTTACTACTGTCAAATTTTGTGTCCTTTGCAGGATATTGGCTGGCTGGGTCCTTACAGGGCTTTGAGTTCATCTACAGACTTTCACTTATCCTGACTGGACCATATATTTTGTGATGAAGGAAGGGCCAGCTGAGCTTGTATGTTCAGTCATGTTCCACAGAACAACACTGGACACAAATATCAATACTCAATAAAGAGTGAACCACATTACTTCCATCACAATAAATGAAAGGCTCCTAATTCTCTTGTAACCATCACGAGGGGTGCAGGTACATTTAGCTCTTGACTAAGCTAGCCTCAAAATGTATCAATGATTCTTATATGAATAAAGTGAAATCAACATTGACAGGGAAGTTTAATTTTTATAGCATACATTCCACCTCGTGCTGTCCAGTCTTATGTGAATGGCAGGGGAGTTGTGGCAATGGTGAAGAGCCTCTCTGTTTGACTTGAAGGCTGTTTGATAGCCCCACTGTAACTGATGCTTGGCTTCACCACTGAAAAGCCACATGGATATCTGTTTACACTGACAGGAATGGCACCTGATTGACAAAATCCTCCTTACTTCCAATAATTAATAAAGACTGACCAAAAATACTTCTAAAACTTTTTATGATGCAATCATCTGCATGTTATAGAATTTGTAAGCTCTATTTAAAAACAAAATCAAAATATAATTTATACCATGTTTCATATGGTTTGGTACTTTTTAAAAAAAGAAATGTCAAACACTTCCATCAAAATTATTAATGTTGAGGGTTGCAGTTTGGTTTTAACCCTTGACAAGGGGCCGTCTTGGTGAAATAGCTATTAAAGTAATTCCAATAGCAGAATCTTGCTTAGGTTTGCACAATAATATAGAGGACTGTTTTTGTTAGATTTGTGTTCTAATATGGGGAATTCATATTTGCATGTGAAATGAGCAGTGAGCAAATCTTTAACATAATATTTTGATCATCAGTGTAAGCCCATTTTTTAAAGTTAGACTTTTCTGATTGTCATCCAGAATGTCATGGTGTTCTCTTAAGATAATATGAGCTTTAGTCATTTAATTAGAGATAAAAAATATGGGCAACTTCTACCTGTGACCTAATGCAAAAAATACTTTAACATTGACTAGAGTTGAATTGTGGGCTTGCAACATGATATAGAGTTGCTCAGATGGAATTATCCCTTTGATGGTGTTGAAGAATTTAATGCTGCAGTACTAATTCATATTAAAATGTGTGGGGAAACAAAATTTAAGATATAACACTTGTCATTTGGTAGTAGCACTCTCTTATATAGCGTAAATGTCATTTTCCCTTCAACTGGCACTGTTGTGAATTATCTTGCATTTGGTGGGATGAAAATCTTCAATAAAACGTATTTTTAAAGCATTGTTACATTGAAAATTTTCAGCAATCTGACAGTTTGAAAACTATGGCAACAGTGTCCTGGACATTGTTTAGCTTGCAATTCCAGTCACCAACTTCAGCATAAATTAAGTTTGACCGTAGCACAAGAAGTACTGCATATTCCTTTAAAAAAGGATGATTTTTCACATCAACCTTCCAAGCTCTTATGTGTTTTTGTATGTGGAATCTGTAATTTATGGCATAGTGCCCTTGTAATACTGCAAAGTCTTATGTCTAAAGTAAGCAGTTATTTTTAGTTAAAAACTAATTTCAAGGAAATTTTAAGTTTGGGTTGCCACGTTCCCCTGAATAAAGTTGACATGGCCCCTTACATTCTGGTGTAAGTGGCATGAAGAAAGTTGCAATATTACTTCATTGATGGTTGGCTCAAATTCCTGTTTTGCATCTGCACCAAGTTTTAAGAAAAACACTTTGGAATTGGGCTTGTGAGACTTCAAAATTTAGTGGCAGTATTTTGATGTGATGGAAAAGGATCTGTACATAAAACCATTTTATACTGTCACCTTTCCAGCATGACAGATATTTTCTACACTTTATTTTACAAGTCACAAATAGCAAAACAAACTTTAATATGAACTCCGAATCCTTCTGCTCTGGACCCAGCAATTGTCTTCAGGCAGAATGTCCATTGTATGGGACTTAAAGCCAGCATATTTTACAGCAAGCAGACCAATCAGAAAAGCAAAGAAAATAAATTTAAAAAGTGTTCTTATAAACTGTCCTTAATTAGATGGCTGCTCTGCAAGCTGTTGTATATGAATCTGGAGGACTTAATAGTGAAGAGAACCAGAAATGCCTTTCACTATCATCATATTACATGAACTTGTGGGTAGAACAGCTTTGGATCTTGAAGTGAGACCTAAACTTGTTCTCCTTAAAGTCTCTGCAACAATATCTATCATATCAATGTAACCTGTAACATGTTTGTAACATGCAGTAAACAGTGTCTTCTTAAAGGCGAGAGACTCTTTTAGTTAGATTGTCATCCTGTACCACACTAGACCAAGTAGACCCTATAGTTCCCTTTTCTGACAGCAGCAACTTTTATCATGATCAGCAACACATACAGCGTAATGAGCTGACATGTAACAGAGGCAACCTGTGGTAAAACTGCTGAACAGCTCCCACTGCCAGCAATTGCGGGCTTATAACCTGCTTTTCATCCAGGCATCAGTATGTAATCATCCAGAGGAAAATTCAAGCCTTTTTTTTAAGTAGCTTTCTAAATGAGGCAGCCTTAAGTCATGCTTTACTAGTTAATTATTATTGCATGTAATAGATCAATAATCAGACATTGTTTCACATACATCCCTGTAGTAATGGTTATGATAAAACAGAGTATAATACAGTCATAGTTCAGACATGCACATTCCATTGCATGTATGTAAACAAAACAAACAGCTAGGAAAGGGAAAAGTGTAATTATCCATAGCTTGTCTAATGACATGCCATAGCATGTCTGGCAAATTTCCTGTGTTTAATCAGAATCTTATACCTTTTCGGCTATGTTGGTCAGGATTTGGATGAAAATAAATGTTTCAATCAGAACTTTGTTTTACGAATACTATAAGACCATAAGAGAGAGGAGCATAATTAGGCCATTTGGCCCATCTAGTGTGCTTTGCCATGGCTGACATGTTTCTCAACCCCATTCTCCTGCCTTCTCCCCGTAATCCTTGACCCCCTTACCTATCAAGAACCTATCTATGTCTGTCTTAAATACAGTCAATGACTTGGCCTCTGCAGCCCTCTGTGGCAATGAGTTCCACAGATTAACTACCCTCTGGCTGAAGAAATTCCTCTTCACCTCAGTTCTAAAGGGCCGCCATTTCACTCTGAGGCTGTGCCCTCAAGGCCTAGACTGTCTTAGTTGAAACGTCTTCTCCACATTAAGTGTGTCCAGTCATCTCGATATTTTGTAAGTTTCAATTAGATCCCGTCTCCACCAAATACAGACCCAGACTCCTTAACCACTCCTCAAAAGACAAACCCTTCATTTTCAGTATCATTATTGTAAGCATCCTCTGGACCCCTCCAATGCCAGCACATCCTTCCTTAGATACGGGTCCAAACTGCTCACAATATCCCAAATGTTGTGGTCTGACCAGTCTTATGCAGTCTGAGCAGTATATCTCTGCTGTTGTATTCCAACCCTGTTGAAATGAATACTAACATTACATTTGCCTTCCCAACTGCCAATTGAACCTACATGTTAATCTGTAGGAAGTCCTGAACTAGGATTCCCAAATCCTTCGTGCTTCAGATTTCCGAAACCTCTCCCTGCTGAGAAATTAGTCTGTATCTCTCGTCTTCTTACCAAAGTGCATAACCTCATGCTTTCCTACACTGTATTCCATCTGCCAATTCTTTGCCCACTTTTGTCATCTGTCCAAGTCGTGATGCAGTCTCCCTGCTACCTCAACCCCTCCAATCCTTCCATCTATTGTTGTGTCATCTGCAAACTTAGCAACGATGCCCTCAGTTCCTTTGTCCAGATCATTAATGTATTGTGTGAATCGTTGTGGTTCCAACACTAACCTCTCTGGAACTCCACTGGTCACTGACTGTCATCCTGAAAAAGATTCCTTTATCCTTACTCTCTGCCTTCTGCCTTCTTTGTCAGTACCTTGCCCCTAAAACCTTGAGCTCTTACCTAATTATACAGCCTCCTGTGCGGCACCTTATCAAAGGCTTTCTGGAAATCCAAGTAGATCATATCCACTGGCTGTTCTTCATCTAACTTGCTCCCTAGCTGCTCAAAGAATTCTGACAGGTTTGTCAAGTATGACCATCCCTTATGAAGCCATGCTGACTCAGCTTTCCCTTTTTACTATCCACTCCAAGTGCTCTGCAGTCTCATTTTAATAATGGACTCTAAAATATTATCGATGACCGAGGTCAGGCTAACTGCCTATAGTTTGCTGTCTTCTGCCTCCCTCCCTTCTGTAATAGGGATGTTACATTAGCCATTTTCCAGTCCTCTGGGACGCTCCCTGACTCACTGATAATTAAAAGGTCATCACTAATGCCTGTACAAGCTCTTCAGCCATCTGCTTCAGAAGTGTAGTCCATTTGTTCATGTGATTTATCCACCTTCAGACCTTTCAGCTTCCCATGCACCTTGTCCTTAGTGATTGCCACGCACCTACTTCTGCTCCCTGACTCACTTGAAGATCTGGTATGCTGCTGGTGTCTTCACTATGAAAGCTGATGTAAGGTACATAGAATCATAGAATCCCTACTGTGTGGAAGCCAGCCATTTGGCACATTGAGTCCACACTGACCCTCCGAAGAGCATTCCCCCCCCCCCACCTCTCCCGATGGACCCTGCTACTCTATCCCTGTAATACTGTATTTTCCATGGCTAATCCACCTAGGGTGCACTTCCCTGGACACTATGGGCAATTTCACATGGCAAACCCACCAAATCTACACATCTTTGGACTGTGGGAGGAAACCAGAGCACGTTGCAGAAACCCACATAGACATGGGGAGAATGTGCAAACTCCACACTGACAGATGCCCAAGAGTGGAATCGAACCTGGATCCCTGGTGCTGGGAGTCATCAGTGCTAACCACTGAGCCATTGTACCTATTCAATTCCTCTGTTATTTGTTTGTTCCCCATTATTACTTCTCCAGCCTTATTTTCTAGTGGTCCAATATCCACTCTTGCCTCTCTCTTACCTTTTATAGATCTAAAAACATTGTACAATCTTCTTTTATATTACTAACTAGCTTACTCTAAAACTTTATCCTCTTTCTCCCTTACTGCATGTTTAGATATTTTCTGCTGGTTTTTAAAGGCTTCCCAACCTCTGGCTTCCCACTAATCTTCACCAATTTTATGCCTTTTCTTTTCCTTTTATGCTGTCTCTGACTTCCTTAGTTAATCATGGTTGCCTCATCTTCCCCTTAGTATATTTCTTATTTCTTGGGATGAATTTCTGCTTTGCCTCCCAGAAACTGCTGCCATTGCTGCTCCACCAGCTACTCCCTTGTGTCTTTGTAGTTACCTTTACTCAATTGTAATACTGTTGCATCTGATAGCAGCTTCTCCCTCTCAAACCGCATGGTAAATTCTGTACCCAGGGGTTCCTTCACCTTAAACTCCCTGATCAAGTCTGCCTCATTACACATCACCAAGTCCTGAATTGCCTGTTCACCAGTGAATTCTACCACCAGCTGCTCCAAAAAACTATCTAGTAGATATTCACGAATTATTTTTCTTGCGATCTGCTACCAACCTGATTTGTCCAGTCCACTTGCATATTGAAGTCCCCTGTAATAGTGCCTTTCTTACATGCCTTTTATATCTTCTGATTTATTTTCTTCACCACATTCCTGACTACTGCTAGGAGGCTTGTACACAACTCCTATCAGGGTCTTTTTTTCCCTTTGTGGTTCCTCAACTCTACACACACAGTTTTTCCTTCTTCTGACATTTTACCATCTCTTGCTATAAATTTAATTTAATTTCTTACTAACAAGGCAACCCCACCCATCTTTCTGCCCTTTCAATAAGACTGCATCCTTGGATATTTAATTGTCAGCCCCTTTGCAGTCATATCTCTGTGATACCCTGAACATTGTACCTGCAAATGTCATCCTGTGCTATGAGCTCATTTATCTTGTTTTGTCTACTGTTTGTATTTAAGTACAAAACCCTCAGCCCTGCATTTCCCCTTTTCATAGTTGCCCCATTATCTGCTATGCTGAGGTTAGATTCCTGACCCTTTTCATACTCTCTGTGTTATTACTTGTTCTAGAAACTTTAATAACCTCTCCTGGGCCTTCCCCACCCCTTAACCTTTTCCATAATTTTCCATGTAACTGACCCTGGTCTCCCCTTCACCTCCCAACCCCCTACCCAAATCAACTATTTTGTTTAAAGCCCTGTCCACAGCCCGTGTTATGCAATTCACCAGGATTCTGATGGAGCCTGTCTAGTCAGAACAGCTCCATCCTTTGCCAGTATTAGTGCCATATCCCCTGAACTTGAACCTGTTTCTCACACCAGTCTTTGAGCCACACATTTACCTCCTTAATGTTGTTAACCCTGTGCCAATTTGCTCGTGGCTCTGGTAGTAAACCAGAGATTATTACCTTTTGGTTCTGCTTTTGTAATTTAGCCCATAATACGTACCATAATGAAAGGAAATATATAAGCAGTGTACCTTTGAAATACCATGAAATATGGCTATTCTCAGAGATCTATTAGGAATGGGCAACAGATTTGGCAACAGCATGTTGTTAGTGAAGCAAAGAACAGCATGTCAGTGACATAAATGAATAAAAAGTAATGTGGGTATGGGTAGGCTGTTGTTACATTGGTATTGAGTTCAATGACTGTGTGCCTAAATTATGTTTTTTTTTGTGTAGTATGTTATACCTAAGTGTGTATTAAGTTTCATCTTCCCTTCTTTGAACCACTCAGATACTTTGTTTAGCTCACCTTATAGTTTCTGGGGTATCGCTTTGAATTCTCCAGCCCTCCTGGCATAATCTAGAAATTTCATTAATTTTCATTGACTTTCAAAATCTGAGTCATTTCTGCAACTTTTCTCATACAGAGTGCTTGGGTTTCCAGCTGTATTATTATCTCCCACTATGACTGTGCTCCTCAACTGCACGAGGCTTTTTATCATTGGCAATTGTTCTCCTCTCGTTCCCATCCCCACCAAATTTCTCTTTTGGCCCATTGTAAGGTTTTAATCCTCTTTAAATCTGGTTTCCCCTTTTACTTTCCCTCTTTAAGGTCTAAGAGGTTATTTCATCTCTTTGTTTTATATTTAAATTTGGGGTCAAATTAATGCTTGCTTGTTTCTATTCTTGAGTATGTAGTTATTCTCCATACCCAACATAATTCAATTAAAGGTGTTCCATTTGATTTTGGCTGTAAAGACTTTAATCCCGACAAGTTACAGGAAGGTGCATGACAGGCAAAGGGAGCCACCTATTTTGTTACTTGTATGACATAGAACTTGCAATGCAGCAAAGTCTGTCCAGCTCAACCAGTTTGCATTGGTGTTTATACATCACATAAGCAGTAGGTGAAATCCTGCATGACTGCCTGCCCCGTATTCTTTTATTTCTTTCACTTATCTATTAAATCTTGACATGATCTCTGCTTCACTAACTTCCCTAGTACATTCTATGGCCTCTTGACCCTCTTTTTTAAAAAAACACCTCAGAAATTTACTCTTGCAGTCTGTCTTAAATCTTTTAAATTTTGTTTTGTATCACTCATATGTCCTCTCATTCATGACAGTTCCAAGTCATGTCTAGGCCCGGGTGCCTCCAGCGGTGGCTGAGCGTTCCAAGCACCTTTTATGGAGATGAGACTTTAGACTTTAAAATCTGGACATTTTCTTACCTTTTCGCTCTTTCTTTTTATTTTTCTGTTTTTTTTTAAATTCTAGTTTTGTAACCAAGATGATGCCCGAGAAAAGCGACTTTGTACACTTCTCACTACAATCATGTAATTCCTATACTTGAGTACATGTAACAATAAAATCTAATTCTAATTCTAAACTCTATCTGTTTTACCCAATCATTTTTCTGAAAACTTATCCAATAAATTAATAATCTCAATTCTTTTGGACACAGTTCCTATTATCTCATCTTTTTTATTTGTATTTCCTCATATTGAGTGGCATCTTAACAAATTTGTATTGTAACCTCTTTAATGCGTCAATGTCCAAGAACACAACAGACCTATAGTTGTAGTCCTAAGAAGGTTTTGTATATAAAGTCTTCATTACATCTTTATTTTGAATTTGTTACTATAAGAATATTTGAACATTGCAGGAAACTTACAAATAACTTTTGTCAAAAAAATAAAGCTATAACATCAGGCAAGAAACTTTGATACAGGTCAAAGTTAGCCCAGAAATGTCACTGTGAGTAAGAACCTGATTTACCTTCAGAATGTAATCATATTGGACAAATGTTTATTTTATGAAATTGCTTCTAATTATACCATAAGATCAGCCTCAGCAATTGTAACTGAATGTTTAATATGCAATGCAAAATATTCATTGCATTTTTTTGGGGGGGTATTGTGAGTTCATAATTGCCTTTTTGATTATATTCTTACAATTTACTCTCATTATGCATATATCTTCACAGTTTATTTTTGACCTATCTGTCCTTCATGCTGAAATGAAAGCTAGTCATTGTGATCTCTGAAGAAGGGGGAGGTGACAATTTTTATTTTGCAAGAGGAACTCAATCTCACTGACTAAAAACACAAAAACAAGACAACTTACAAAGTTAAATCTAAAGCCTTCTCAATTTAGTCAGGTAGTCAAAGGTAAATGAGACATGGTTCCTTGAATCAAATCAGCATGAATGAGCTAGAGAGAGTAAATAAACTGGAAAGGTTTCACTGACTTCAACAGAGAGAAGGGTAAACATAGTAGACCTTGAAAGAGGTTGGAAAGAAAATTAAACTTAGATAGAGCCTTTCATGACCTCAGACAGTCCAGAGTGTATTTTTGTTTGTTTTTATTTATTTAGTTCCAATTAATTACAATGATATGAAGTTGCAGTTGGAATGTAGGAAATGTGGCAGATAATCTGCAGTTGTCCTTCTCATTTGCAGTTAAATATATGACCAGATCATCTGTTTTATAAGTAATTGTTGTGTGACAAATATTGTCGAACACACCGAGGTGAAATCACCGGGTTCTTTTCTTACTAGATTAGTGGGATCTTTGATGTTCATCTGAAAGGACAGATGGACATTCATTTCAAGATGGCAAAAGTACAAGCGTAGAGATATATTCCTGAGGTTGTATAAGGCTCTCGTCAGACTACATTTAGAATGTTGTGAGCAGTTTTGGGTCCCGTATCTAAGGAAGGATGTTTTGGTGTTGAAGGGGTCCAAAGGAGGCTTATTAGAAAGATCCCGGGAATGAAGGACTTGTCATATGAGGAGCGGTTGATAACTCAGGATCTGTACTCAACGGAATTTAGAAGGATGAGAGGGAATCTGATTGAAATTTTCAGAAGACCGAGATCAAGGATAGAATGGATGTGGAAAATTCCCATTAGTAGGAGAGACATAGATCCAAGAACACAGCCTCAGAATGAAGGGATGAACCTTTAGAACTGAAATGCAGAGGTATTTCTTCAGTTAGAGGATGGTATATGTGTAGAACTCATTGTTGCATATGGCTGTGGAGGCCACGTCACTGACTGTACTTTAAGACAGATAGATAGGTTCTTGTTAGTAAAGGAATGAAGAGCGATGGGAGAAGGCAGGACAATGGGATGAGAAACATATTAGTCATGATCGAATGGTGGTACAGACTTGATGGGCTGAAATTGAATGGTTCTCTATCTTATGGTCTTATGTGACTTCTGTTTAATATATTGGGTCCAGATGTCACCATCAGCACTCTCCCTCAATAACATACTGAAATGCCAACCTGGATATGTGGCAGAATAATTGAAATGAGACTTGAATCCACAACATTGTGATTTGGTGGTGAGAATAACACTGATGAGAGATTAGACAAGTGAAAAATATTACAGTGCAGAACAGGAGCTGAAAAGTAATTACTCCAATGCAGCCACCAATACTGCAGATAAAAGTGTGGATTTTAAGGCTGTGGCTAAAAAGAGACATACTGAGAAAACAAGCAGGTCACTGCAGGCTTTGAGAGTGATGAATGTCTCATATTTCTTCACATGCTGGGAGTCTTGTGAATAAAATGGGATTGGATGTAGGTTTGCTCACTGAGCTGGAAGGTTCATTTTCAGATGTTTCATCACCATACTAGGTAACATCTTTAGTGAGCCTCCTGATTTCTATTGATGTGTTTGGGTTTCTTTGGGTTGATGATGTCATTTCCTATTCTTTTTCCTAAAGAAACCCAAACATATAAATAGAAAACAGGAATCATCAGCAGTGCTTCGTCTGGAGGCTCACTGAAGATGTTATCTAGTATGGTGATGAAACATCTGAAAATGAACCTTCCAGCTCAGTGAGCAAACCTACATCCAGAACCTCAAACTGAGCTACAAATCTTCTCAAAACTCGTTAATAAAATGGGACTCCTGGAGATTCTTGCTAGACATGAAGGTGTGAAATGTTGGGTATCACTGAAATCCTGTTGATCAATGATATGGGTTGAGTTGGATAAACATGATACCAATAAGGTCAGACACAGACAGATAAACTGTCAAGGAATGCAAACTTTATGTGAAAAAAACCTTAATTATGACAGACAGCTGGGTGTAATTAATTCATTTTTAGTGTGATCTGTTCTTGTCAATGGTTAAAAATGTGATAAAATATGGAGAGGGACAGTTTGTCCACGGTGGGAAGCAGTGTAAAGTCAAGGGGCCAAAAATATCATTGTGCAGAATACCCTGGATCTTGGTCTTCTGAAAATTTCAATCAGATTCCCTCTCATCCTTCTAAATTCCGTCGAGTACAGACCCTGAGTTATCAACACCATGCCTCAAGCATGTGCCAGCGGTCACATGGCAAGCACACTAGCCATGTACTAAAGTCAAAGGAGAGCAGTTCATAGTTGAGAGAAGGGGAACTACTGTCTATTTGGGGATATCATCACTGTCAGTCAAGGACCTTGTCCTATTCCAGTTCAGAGTGTCGGCTATATATTGTCAGGCACTTGGCCCCACCAAAGATCAAGGGTAGACAGGCAGTAATTAGAAGGAATAAAAACAGAAAATGCTTGAGAAACCCAGGAGGGCTGGCAGCATCTGGGGAGAGAAACAGAGTTGATGTTTTGAGCCCAGTATGACTCTTCTTCACAACGGTAGTAATTAGCTGTGTTGGATTTGTCTTGTTTTTTGTGGTCAGGACATATGTGGGCAATTTTCCACATTTTTGAGTAAATGCAGCTGGACTGTTGTAGCTGGACTGAAACATCTTGGCTAAGAGCATGACTGGTTTTGGAATACAAGTCTTCAGTACTGTGTCACCATTCTGTGTTTACAACATTAGGCTACTTCTTAATTCCAGATGTTTATTGATTTCCATTTTCACCATATTTCATGGTGGAATTGGAACAGATACTCCCAGAACATAAGCCTGGGTTCTGGATCACAGGACACATGACATTACCTTTGCAATTCATCCCTCTCCATTACCTTGAATATTCACTCACTTATCAACAATGTACTATGGCAGCATTTGTGTACCATTTTCTAAAATGCACACAGTAAACACAAGGTTATTAGATGAGTCTTCAATTCTAGATTTGTTAATTTAATTCAAATTTCAATATCTGCCCTAGTGTGACTCAAATCCATGTTGCCAGATTAACCTGGGCCTCTGGATTGCATGTTCGTTGATATTACCATTACACTACTGCTTCACCCATGAAGTGGAAAAAGTATGAATTAGGATTAACCATGAGTAAATGAAAGTAACTGTGGTAGCCTAATAACCAACCTTTATGGAAAAGGAATTGAAATGAAGATAGAACATAGAACATTACAGCGCAGTACAGGCCCTTCGGCCCTCGATGTTGCGCCAACCTCTTATAGTGAAGATCTTGCAATCAAATAATTCCTCCTGAACAGGTACAGTTGGTTATTATGAGTGATTAATTTTAACAAAGTATGGCAAAACTTCTAAAGAATTCAGTGGGAGTGAATGATTGATCCTGGACGCTATTGGACTGTTACTTGCAACAAGTGATCAGGAGGCCCTGGCACACAGGGCAGAATTGCATCTAATTTTTTTTTGATTAGATTCCCTACAGTGTGGAAACAGGCTTTTCGGCCCAACAAGTCCACACCGACCCTCCGAAGAGCAACCCACTCAGACCTATTCCTCTACATTTACCTCTGATTAATGCACCAAACATTATGGGCAATTTAGCATGGCCAATTAACCTGCACATCTTTGGATTGTGGGAGGAAACCAGAGGAAACCCATGCAGACACGAGGAGAATGTGCAAACTCCACTCAGACAGGTGGAAATCGAACCCAGGACTCTGGTGCTGTGAGGCAACAGTGCTAACCACTGAGCCACCGTGCCGCCCATGTTAATTAACTACCACTTCAAAATAGATGAATAATTTAGCTACAGTGATCATAAGGCTGGGTTTGAGGTTTGGTTAATGGTGAAAAATGAACATAATAGAAGAACTCACTTATAGAAAGGTGTTTTAGAGATGACTCTGTGTCATCCTATGTCTTGTTTGTAGGGATGAGTTTGTAAAGTGGTCCTTATGATGGGGAAGAAGTAAAGGAAGAAGAGTAACAGCTTGAAAAGATTGATGTGGCATTAAAATAGACAATTAAAATTTTAAAAATATTAAAAACCTCAAGTCACGGGCTGATCTGAAATAAATATAAATATAAGATTAGAAGAGAAAGGCAAGAGAGCTAAGACAGAAAATGTAAGGAATATAAAAAGAAATGTTTTGTATTTTACAAATACCGATCTGGATTTAACGCTACCCCACTGATGGGTTTGAAGGTTGTAGGGATTTTGTTAAATTCACTTGATGGCTTGCACACTACCTCACACCTGGCCTGATCTACACTACAGTTACACCAGTGGCCTGGATAGTGATAGGTGCCATACCCAACATGTGGGCCAATTATCTCTTTCCCAATGGGATTTTGACTGGTAGCAGAAGAGGCCCATGCCAAGTGACCAGCTCAAAGTGTTGCCAAGCCGCTGGCCTGTGACTGGGACTTCCTGATTCAGATGGACATCCCATCTGCAGCCCATTAACAGTTTGGCAATTGAATGACTGCATGGCAGCCAGTGTTCTCCTTGGCAGGCTCCCCATATAACCAATGTCATAGCTGGAAGCAGGGACAATTTGATAACATGTATAAATCAGCCATTGCTTCTGCAAGTAGTTTAGAAAGGAAGAATGCGGGAGCTTTCAAAAGGTAGAACTGGCAAGAGCTACTCAAGTGATTACAGATAGATTTTGTAATAGACTAGAGAGAAAAAAAAAATTCTTTCCTGTGTTCATGGTGGACAATGTGGCTGAGATGGAAATTGAGTTTCTGAGGAACACAGAAGTACTGAAAGTATTATTGTCCATCAGAAGGAACTCAAATCTTGAAAGGTGATGATTAGTTTGTGTAAGTTGGCCGTAGCAGACACCATGACTGAGACTTTGTGTAGAAATCAGGACTGTTTGAGTTTTGCAAATATGTAAAATCCAGCCTGAGACATTGGATCATGAACCTGATACTAATGCACTGGTTTCCCATTATCCAGTAGTTGGCAGCTGCCAACATCAGACTTGTTAACAACCAGTTGACTGAGTATTATTCTGTGCATATAATAATACTAAAGACAGGGAACATAGGCGAGAACAGGCAGAATGCTTTTTCATCAACTCTGGCACATTGGCCAAGCTAGTTTCTCGGTTGAAACTTTATTGCTGGAACAGCACAGCAGGTCAGGCAGCATCCAGGGAACAGGAGATTCGACGTTTCGGGCACAGGCTGTGCCCGAAACGTCGAATCTCCTGTTCCCTGGATGCTGCCTGACCTGCTGTGCTGTTCCAGCAATAAAGTTTCAACTTTGATCTCCAGCATCTGCAGACCTCACTTTCTCCTCAAGCTAGTTTCTCACCTTGTTCCTCCACCCTATGATCTCAAAAACCTAATGCCCCACCTTCTCCCCTCCCTTCCATGGATTCCCAAATTTACTCCAGCGAAAGTTTCCAGTTCTACTTGAGTCCGGATCCATGCCCCTTAACAATTTCACTACTGAGTTGTGGTACTGCGTGGACTGAGAGAGTTGATGGCCATAAAATACATTTCCAGTGCATATAGAGATATCATATGACTACAACGATACTTTTGGCTAAGTGCAGGTTGTACTGAGTTTTTGTTACGATTTCTCACTGTGAGTCCTAGCAAGTTTCCTCGCTGTATGTTACAAAATGCACCTCATTACTACTTATCTTGCTCTTATAGCATCACTCATATCTGACTCTGATCCCATTTTGTCACACACCATTCCTGGAACAATTTGCTACTCAGAAGATATCTGCTGATGCACCAGCAACTCTCAGGCTTGCTCTGTCTTTAAAAGCTCACTGTGAAGGCAGAAAAGCACTGTTAGTCCAAAGCTACCCTGCGTGGTTCATGACATTTGCATCTGGCACCAGTCACCTGGAGGTCCTGGTGGATGGGGTTAAGCCCAGGTGGGATATCCTCTTCCCCCAGGAGCAGTAGTGGAGTTGATGGCATGGGATTATGCTGTCCTGGTCTATGGCTGCCACCTGGATCATTGCAGTCTCAGCCATCTGGAGGAATGTACAGCACTATAGGAAGAAGGTCAGTGAATCTTCTCCATTCTGCCAATGAAAGTGGCACTACCTTCTCTCTGATACCTCACACTCTTGACTGGACTCACCTCTGACTAAGGCTCATGTTCTACTACTGTCACTGTTGAATGAAGCATCTTCTGCACTCACACTCACCCGTCCCAACCTCAACTACTAATCCAGCATGCCCTTTGCACTGCTGCCTCACTTGCTCAGGCCATTCCCCACCTGCATAACATTAACGGCTGTACCCCACCCTTTCACCTCCTGTAATCTCCACCTCTCTCTTTATTCCAGGAAAAGAAAAGCCTCACAATAGGGCAGAAAGACTCAGTTGGGTGGTCGGCTGCTAGGCATTCAGTTCCTCACCCCTTACAAAGAGAGCATCCTGACTGTGATTGCCCTGAGTAACTGACTGACCACGATTGCTAACAGAAGCTGCCTTTGCCTTATTATTAAGGCATCTCTTGAGTGAAGCTATTGCTTTTGGCTTGACTGAGGCCTGTTGATAGCAATAACAAACTTCCTAGCTTTGTATCTGAGCTAAATGGCACAACAAAACAGAAGAAATATGAACCTGGTATCTCTGATTGACATGGCAATATATAAAAAAGCAAGAAAAATCAATGCAAGGCAAGGATATCTTTGAGCATTTAGATAGGCTCAGAGTCAGTAAGCGCTTTGACAGCAAGTGTGTGTGTCCCTGAGTGCACAGTGTTCTTGCAGCAAATTTACAATGATAGTTGCTGTTGCGGTGCAATGTGCAGCAGTGAAGTGCAGAAAAGTCCTGTACTGTAACAGGATCAAATGTGCCACAAGGGTTTATAGAGGCTGCCAATGTCTGTTGGTTCCGTGTGTCCAGTGTGTATGGAGCGTGCCCTGAGATGTTGGTTGTACTCTCTCGGATCTCTACATTGAGAATTCTTGATGTCTAACTTATTTGGAGTGTTTCATAAGATAGAAAGCTAAATATTAAAGGGGGTATGTGGACCATTAATAATACATTTAAGAAGCAGGAATCCCTTTAATTGACAACTTACTGCTGCTTAGTGAGAAACTTGTCTCAACGCTCAGCAGAAATGTAAAAGGTGAAATGCTCCAACATTGAGACAGGCTTCACTGAACTACTGCCAGAAATGTTGCCATTGCCCACACAGTGTTTTAGCATTTAAAAATATTGTGGTTTAAGTGTTTACTAGATATGGAGATAAATATTTATCCTTTTTTCTCAGGAACTGAAAATTGAATAGATACATCTATGCTTTCATAAATTTTTTTCTTGTGATTTTTCTTTTCCATTTACGCATGAGTTCAACTTGGCAGCGTGACCTGAGATGTGGTCTGCAAAGCATTTCTGGAATCATCTGCCTACATGATCCTTTTACATCTGTGGGTTCTACCTTAATGTGAATACTAGTATAGCATGTGGTTCAAATTAAACCGTTGGAGAGATGTACATTTCCAATTTATAACTAATCTCTCAAAAGTTCTTTATGCCACATCACTCTTTGTTTATCTTTTGATGTAGTAATACAATAATACTGACATACTTTATATCAAATATTAACAAGGAATATAAGTTAATTAATATTTTTGTAAGGCTCAAAAGCAAAATTTATGGAGTATGCATGTTTTAAGTGTAATGTTTAGTCATGAGAACAGATCTTTACTTCTGCCTTTTAGGCAGTGATGGTTTGAAAACTTTGTGAGCAGGTCTAATTTCTGTACCTGTCAGAAAGTTTTTGTCAGTCTTGTCGATACTGCTTTGATTGGATCTGTTGCAGTAGGATTGACTTTGGGATGTGATAAAACAATATGTATTTTGGTCTTTCTTAGAAAAATGTAGTTGCTGATGAGAGCAATAGAACTTGAAGTAGAAATTTATTTAGTGATAGATACATATTTGTCTAAGATGACGGCTTGAAGCACATTGAGAAAAGTAGTATATTTTAGGAACTTTCTTACAACTGTAAAGATACTTGCGCTACATTCTGATGATTTGTCATTTTGCGTGACTTCTTGTGGTACAGCAGGAGTACAGTTCATAAGTATTGTTTTCCCATTCTTAATTAAAAATGGGCAAATCTAGATGTTAACAGAAGATGGTCAAGTTTGTCAAAGCATTTTAGAATGTTTGTCAGATTAGCAAGAAGAATTATGTATTTGAATATGTTTAAAAAAAAACGAGATGGTGAAGTCACTTGGCTAGTGATCCAGAACGCCAGGCTAATGTTCTGAGGTTCGGGATTCATATCCTTTCATGGCAAATAGAGATATTTGAATTCAATAAAAATCTGCATCCTTCAGATAGTCACATTTGTAGCAAATGTTTGTAGCTCAAGCAACTTTGGATCCAAGTTGAGAATCTGGAGTATGAGCTGCAGAGATTGTGTTGGATCAGGGAAAGAAGAAATGTTTTCTGACCACTTTGCTTCAGGAGTAATGCCTTTAGATTAGGAAATTAAAATTTAGACTGTGATCAAGCACAAGAACGTGTGATTGTGGGTGAGGCAGGTAAGAGAATTCAAAGGTTGGCCCTTGCAATTGTCCCTGCAATTGTCCAACACTTGTGAAGTTCATGGAAGCTGTCTAGAGGTGAATGAGGACTCAGGGAGGGAATGCACAGCAATGTGGTGCAGGGAGTTATTTTAGTGGGAGGAGAAAATACAAGTGTAGTAGGGGTAGGGGACAAATATTGCTGTGACTATGAGTCATGAAGGCTATGTTGTCTGCCTGATGCCAGGGTTATGGACATCTCCTCAGCGCTGGAGAGAAACCTGGAGTCTAAAGTGAGGGATCCAATGTTCCCACCCTCATTGGTACTATTAAACCTGATAGGACTGCAAAAGAAGCTCGGCTGGAAGAGTTTGAAGAGTTAGGAACAAAAATAAAAAGCAGAACCTCCTCAGGTAATAATCTCAGGATGATTACTTGAGCCATTGTCAACTGGCTCATAGTAAATCGAGTACTTAAATGTGTGACTTAATGTGAGAGTTGTACAATGTAGGAACAGGCCCTTCGGCCCACAATGTCTCTGCGACCAACAAATACAAAATTATACTAATCCCATTTACCTGTACGTGGTGCATAGCTGACTGTGCCCTGGCATTTTAAATACTCATGTAAATGCTTCTTAACTGTTATGAAAGTACTTACCTCTACCATCCTCTCAGGCAGCACATATTCCCCACAGTCCCACTCTCAACCCCAATAAGCCTCCTCTGTTCCAAGGAAAACAAACCCAGCCTATCCAGTTGCTCCTCATAACTGAGACTTTTCATCCCAGGCAACATCCAGGGGAATCTCCTCTGTACCCTCTCCAGTGCAATCACATTCCTCTGAACAGAACTGCACACAGAATTCCATCTGGGTGGAATGGGTTTCAGTTTATGCCGTCCTGGGCTAGAGGAGAGCTGCTGTGGTTGGAGGGGCTTCACGTGAACAGTGTTGTGATCAGTGTCATAGTGAATCAAATAACTAAGGCTGGAGAGAGGACTTTAAACAAATTAGAGATGGGGCCTGTGGAGGAGTATGTGGTGGGGAAACGTTGGCTTGGAAAGCAAAAGAATAAGGATGTATTGCCGGACTAATTTGATAACGATCCACAGAGTGCGACAGAAAGGGACAGAGGATACAAACGTAAGAGAACAGCAAAAATATGGCCAAAGGGGGATAAATGGTAAAAGTTCTTTACTTAAAAGTGTATGTATTAAGAACAAAATAAATGATTTAATGTGCATGCATAGAAGTTAATGGATGTGATTGTATAGCCATTACAGAGAAATGGTTACCAGGAAATCAAATTTGGGAAGTAAATATTGTGACTTTTCAAAAGGACAGACAGAAAGTGAAGTGTGTTGGGATAGCTTTGTTAGTACAAAATGGAATCAGTGTGATGAAAATAAATGCTCTTGGATCAGATGTACAATCCAAAAAAGTGAAGATAAGAAATAACAAGGGTAAATTATACTGATGGATGTAGTCTATAGGGTCCCTAACAGATGACATGATGCAGGAGAGAGAATAAATCACGCGATAATGAGGGCATGTATACTATTCATGGGTGGCTTTCATCTTCATGCAGATTGAGAAAATCAAATTGGGATCTGGTAATGAGGCAAGTTTAATAAGTAATTTCAGAATAAGAAATGTCCTAGGGAACAATGACCATAACATTAAAGAAATTAGCTTCCAGATTGAGAGCATGAAATTAGTTTAGAAACTACTGTACTAAACTGAAATGAGAGTAATTATGTAGTAATGAGTGCTGAATTGGTAAGAATGGGCTGGGAAAAGAGTTTAGCAGAAAAGATGGAGTACATAACAATAGCAGATGATTAGATTAAATAGTTCATGCCTTACAGCAAAAAAATATCCTAGCAAGGAAGAGCAGTTTGAGGAAGGGGATCACTGCTGAAGGGCTCATGCCCAAAACATCAACTCTCCTGCTCCTCGGATGCTGCCTGACCTGTTATCCATTTTTAGCACCTCACCTTTCGACTGATCTCTATCATCTATAGTCCTCACATTCTTCTAGGAAGGGGATAACCAACCATGATTAACCAAAGAACTTTATGGACTGTATCATATTGAAAGAAAAAAGCATTACAACATGACAAATTAATAGTAGGCCAAAGGATTGGAAAAGTTTTAAAAACTAACAAAAGATGACCAACAAAAAGTTAAGGAGAACAAAATAAACTGAGGGCAAACTAGCAAGTTTTATAAAAATGGACAGTAAATACTTCTTTAAACACATACAAAGAGAAAGAGAGGCCAAAATGAACATGAGATCCTCAGAGGATGAGGCTAGGGAAATAATAATGAAGATCCAAGAAATGGCAAAAGAGATGAATAAATACTTTGCATCAGCCTTCATGATAGATGGTATTAATTATATTTAAAAATGAAGTGATTAAGGGGCCTAAGGGATGGGGAGAAGGAAATAAGCACAATAACTATCACTAGGGAAACGAAGGAGTTGAAGGTTAATATGTTCCCTCGACCTGATGGGTTATGCCCTAGGTTTTTAAAAGTAGTCATTACAGAGATGGTGGCTCCATTGGTGGTAAGCTTCCAAGGATCCTTAGATTCAGAGAATGTCCTATCCAGTATAGCACGCTTGATGAAAAAGGGAGTGAAAAATAACAGAGGTAACTTAGTTTAATATTTGTCACTGGAAAAATACTTGAATTTGTTATAAAGGATGTAAGAACAGAACATTTAGAAATACATAATAAAGTCAAACAGAGTTCACATGACTTTCTGAGGGGGTAATCATGCCGGGAAAAAATGATGGCAAAACTTAGCGAAGGTAATAAGCAGGATAGAAAATGGGGAACCAGTCAATGCAATATGTTTCCAAAAAGCATTGAATGCCTCACGTAAGACTTTTAAATAAGGTTTTGGGTGATAGTATATTAGTACAGATTGAGAATTGACTAACTAATAAAGGCAGAGAATTAGGATATAGCTGCCATTTTCAGGAAGGCAATTTGCAACTAGTGGAGTGCCATAGGGATCAATGCTGGGGCCAAAATTATTTACAATACAAATTAATGTCATAGATGATGGAAAAGAATGTACCGCCAAGTTTATGGATGACACAAAAATATTTCGGAAATAAAGTGGTTAGGATGATACAATGAGTCTACAGAGGGATACAGATAGGTTAAGTGAGTAGCTAATAATTTGGCAGATGTAATATGATGTGGGAAAATGTGTAGTTATGCACTTTGGTAGCAAAGATAGAAGAGCTACATGTTACATAAATAGGGAAAGACTGCAGAAAGCTGCAGCCTAGAGGAATTAGGAGGTCTTTGTGCATGATTCACAAACAGATAGCATGCAATTTTAGCAGGTAATAGGGAAAGTAAATGAACCGTTGGCCTTTGTTTTGAAGTGAATGGTGCACAGCAATCCAGGTGAAGGCCTTGTTTGAACTGCACAAGGTATCAGTGACATCACATCTGGGTTACTGTGACCAGTTTTGGTCCCTTTGAAATTCCGACATTCGAGGGAATCTCGAGAAACCTCGCTTAGTTGATGACACCTCTGAAGGGATTTTATTATGAGGAGAGCTTGGGCTTGTACTCATGGAATTTAGAAGAATGATTGACACATATAAGATTCTTAGGGGCAGAAACAGAAATTGCTGGAGAAGCACAGGACATGTGGCAGCATCTGTGGAGAGAAAACAATGCTAATATTTTAGGTCCAGTAACCCTTCTTTGGAACTGGATCTGAAATGTTGACACTGTTTCTCTCTTCACAGATGTGACCTGACCTGTTGAATTATCCCAGCAATTTCTGATGATTTTTGTTTCTGATTTTCACAGTTATTTAGTTTTTAAGATTTTTTGGGGCTTGATAAGGTGGATATGGCGGGATTGTTTCTGCTTTCTGGGACAGTCAAGAACCAGAAGGCATAATCTGAAAAATAATAATTTAAGACAGATGGTGATGATATTTCCACAGAGGACTATAGGGCTGGGTCATTGAGTGTATTCAAGGCTGAGATAGAATTTTAATCAGATTGTGAATTCACATTTATCATGATAAGGTAGGGAGATGGAGCTGCAGATTATTGAATGAGCCATGATCTCATTGAGTGGCAGAGCAGACTCAATGAGCCTCCTACTTCTCCTATGTCTTAAGGACTTGTTTTCTTAAGGAAATCCGACTTCCTTACCTGGTCTGGCCTACAAGTTATTTTCAGATCCACAGCAATGTTGTTAACTCTTTAATGCCTGCTAGACAGTTAGGGGTAGGCAATTATTGTTGGCTTAGCCAATGATCCTCATCTCCCATGAATGAATTGAAAGGAAGCTAGAAACCAGTCGAAATATAAAATGTAATGAAGAAATATGGGCATGTTTATCCAAACTAGGCCTTAAATACTCTGCCCTAAATAAAATCCTGTATATATTCAAACTTTTAATTCCCTTAAGAAAGATCTAGCTCTTGATTAACCTTATTGACAGTAGCCTAACTTTTGTCTAGTTAGGAAGCCTTTTCATCTTCTTACTAGAGTTACTGTAAATATTTTGTCTCCTTCAGAGTTACCAGGTTCAGCCAAAGTTAAGGCATGAATTGGTAGTTCAAGTACACCAGAATGAAATGCAACTTATTGATTATATATTGAGATATATGGTTTCAGAGAGCTTTTTAAATGCTTTTCTTTTGTAACATTTCATAAATTTGTAAAACATGCAGAATCACTGCACTGGATTAAAGATGGAATGTTCTCAAAACCTGAAGTCTCTTAAGAGTTTACTGTTAACCAAGCATTGGCTCTAGGCATGAAAAGAAAAATGGTTAGGGAATAGGATTCTTCCACTACAATATGATCACGTTCTTGACAAGATTGAGAGGGGCTCAGAGCTACCTGATAACTCCCAAATATTCTTCCACTTCCCTCCCTGTAAGAAAAGAGCATACATTTAAATCTAATGCTTACCCACGAGAGTAAGATTGATGAGAAATTGTCTAAACTCCTAATGTGATAATAAGAAAAACATAAAAGGATGAAAGTGGTAGATTATATACATCAAGGCCCCAGTCTGCTGAAGACTTCAAATGAACATTGGTCACCTATCTGTGTTTTAGTTTATTAACCATGGGAAAATAGCTTAATGGTTCAAACTGCTAACATTTGTTTATAAGGCATTTAGATTAGAAAGTTCTAAATTTGAGTCCTGGTCTGTGTTGTGTTAGCTCAGCCAAGTCAGGATGGCAGCAGAGTTGCTACAGTTAATCTTCACATCTCTGGGCAAGGGGAAGTGTGGGTGGGTGGGGAAGAAATCAGCCAGGATTTGTGTTCCTGTTCATGATCTGATGTTTGAATTTAGAAAGTCCCGATAGTTATTGGTCAAGAACAGAATTGAACTGCGTTGTTTTGCTGCATCCCTTACTGCAGGAGCCGAGTATCTTGTCAGCAGACATTCACATATGAAGGATACCACCAAAGATTATCTGGCAGTCTAGAAATCATACAATAGCTGCAGTCATTTTGTTTTAGAGAGATGAAGGAGAAGTTAGCAAAGCACCTCCCCCCACCCGAGCAAATCTCAAAAAATAAAAATGGTCAAAACGTGCTGTTAGGTACAGTGGTGTAATTAGGTAAAAGCCTGTCAGTTCACCTTTGGGATCTTAATTTGAAATCTAGTTCAAACAGCTGAAGAAGTATTCATCTGACAGCAGTTAATAATTCTATGTGAAGTCAGGTTGAGTACTTACAGTATATTGTGGAATGTGAACTCCTAGCACAGAAATTTCCTTATTTGGTATTAGTTAATCATAAAGACCATAAGAGTAGTTGTATGGGATGTTTTCCTGATGCTGGACATTGTGTTGCTTGCCAATTGCTGTTGAAAATGCTCTCTCTGTATTCTTTCATTAAGTTTGCTGATTGGAATGGCGTGAGGAACCTAAATAGTTGACATTTAATATATTGGAGAAGTTTTGCTTGTTTTCTTTAGAGAGATGATTAGACAGTGAAGTTCAACATCATGAAGGGTCTAAATCATATAGGTGTAGAAAAAAAACTGCACCCATTGGGCGGCACGGTAGCACAGTGGTTAGCACTGCTGCCTCACAGCACTGGAGACCCGGGTTCAATTCCTGCCTTAGGCAACTGTTCGTGTGGAGTTTGCACATTCTCCCCGTGTCTGCGCGGGTTTCCTCCCACAGTCCAAAAATGTGCAGATTAGGTGAATTGGCCATGCTAAATTGCCCATAGTGTTAGGTGAAGGGGTAAATGTAAGGGAATGGGTCTGGGTGTGGGTGGCGGGTTGGTGTGGACTTGTTGGGCCGAAGGGCCTGTTTCCACACTGTAAGTAATCTAATCTAATTATCAGGAGAGTTGAGAACTGGAGAGCACAAAGTTAAAATTATAGACAAAAGCACTAACAATGACATAAAGGAATCTTGTTTTCACGCAGTGAGTGCTTAGGATCTTAAATGCCCTGCCTGAGAGTGTGGCGGGGACAGATTCAATTGTCATTTTTGAAAGTGAATTGAATACCTGAGGTAGGAACATTTGTAGGGCTACAGGGCAAAGATGTTGACAAAGGATAGAACTATAGAAAGGCACAGAAAGATACCATTAAGCGCATTATGCCTGCATGGTTGAATAAACTAGCCAAACAATTTAGTCCCAGCACCTGGTTTGTATCCTTACAGCACTTCAGATGCAGATCCATGTGCTTTTTAAATGAGTTCGGGTTTTTCCCTTAACAGGGCGATGAATTCCAGACACCTGATGCCGTCGGGGTGAAAAAGCTGTCATGTGCCTTTTGATCCTTCTAGCAGTCACCTTAAATCTGCCACTCCTGTTGATTGCCCTTACACTAGCAGAAACAGATCTTTCCTGCCTACTTTATCCCAGTCCATCATTAACTTGTACATCTCAATTCAGACATCCTTCAGTCCTAAGGAATATAAGCCAAGCATATTCAATCTTTCTTCATGCCTGCAATATATTTTTACATCGCCTCTGTACTTTCTCTTGAGCACTAAGTCTTTCTTGTATTGTACATAACTGTACATAAAACTCTAGCTGTGGCATAACCAATGTCGTGTAACAGTTCCACCATTGCATCCCTGCCCTGCACTTGAATTTCAAACCTCACCCAATGAGCATTCCATTTGCTTTCTTCACCATCTTATCCATTTTGTCTTGCCAACTTTATGTGGACATACATTCCAAAGCAGAGCCCAGAATAGCAGGGGTACTTCAGGGCCTGGGACTTGCTATCCTCAGATTGGCACAGGGATGTAATGCTCCGGTCAGGGTCTAGCTGCGGCTGGAGCCCAGGCCAGGAGGATCATCAGAACTGAGGTTTCTTTCCCTACACAAAGATCTCTTATTTCCTCTGCCCCTCTCTGTACCCTCCAATTTAGTGCATATTCTTGTTGGCATCGCTTTACAATTCTCCAGATTTGAATTTCATTTGCCACTTTCCTGCCCGTTCAACCAAACCATTGCTATCATCTTGCAGTCAACAGCCTTCCTCTTCACTATCAACCAGCCAGCTAATTTTTGTTTCCTGCAAATTTCCTAATCGTACCTCTCACAGTTATGTATAAATTATTATTATATGAAACAAATATCAAGAGAACCCAGACTGAGCCCTTTGGAATACAGCTCTAAACCACTTTTCAGAATATATGGCAGTAAACATAGGACTTGTTGGGGAGGAATAATTGAATATTGATTTCATAGCAATGAGATGATGACCAGATAATCTGTTTCGATGATATTGACTGAAAGAAAAATATTGCCATGGAATTAGAAGAACTCCCCCACTTTTCTTCCATGTTGTGTGATGGATTCTTTTACCAAGTGTTAGAAGGGATGCAGTTTTGTATTTTATCCAAAGGATGACCTCTGAGACAACATACTCTCTCAGTAATGCACTGGACTGTCAGCCTATGTTATGTTCTCAAGATTGTGGAGTGGGATTTGACCCCATAACCTTTTGACTCTGAAGTGAATATGCTATCACATGTAGGAATAAGAGATGTGTTCAAAGCTGTGAGAATAATGTTGAAATTATCCACAACATGAGAAACATCTTCTTAGAACTGGCAGCTTTCTTTGCAAAATTAACTAATGTTTTTCAAAAGTCATTTGTTGTATGATAGTAAATACTTGAACTTGCCGTTCATATCCATTAGTATAAATTAAGACAAAATCACTTAGAGATAAGACATGAAAATCACAATTGTTAGAGGTATTGCATAAACTTGCAATCATTTTCTGTCTTTATAATTTCTTCCACTGTATGAAAGTGTGGTTCTGTTAGTGTGTGAACTGTACGATGATATGAACACAAAGAAATGAATACATTTCATGGTCTCCAGACTAAAATAAATTCAGACATTTTATATTCATTTAGTATCTCCCCCATTTTCTGTGGCTCCACACAAAGGCTGCCTTGCTGATCTTTGAGGGGCCCTATTCTCTCCCTCGTTACCCTTTTATCTTTCATATATTTGTAAAACCGTATGGATTCTCCTTTAGTCTATTTGCCAAAACTATCTCATGTCCCAGTTTTGCCCTCCTGATTTCCTTCTTAAGTGTACTCCTACTTTCTTTATACTCTGCTAAGGATTCACTTGATGGAAATGTGTTGCTGGAAAAGCGCAGCAGGTCAGGCAGCATCTAGGGAACAGGAGAATCGACGTTTCGGGCATTAGCCCTTCTTCAGGAATGAGGAAAGTTGGTCCAGCAGGCTAAGATAAAAGATAGGGAGGAGGGACTTGGGGGAGGGGCGTCGGAAATGTGATAGGTGGAAAGAGGTCAAGGTGAGGGTGATAGGTCAGACTGGGGTGGGGGCAGAGAGGTCGGGAAGAAGATTGCAGGTTAGGAAGGCGGTGCTGAAGTTGATGGATTTGACTGAGACAGGCTGGGGGGAGGGGAAATGAGGAAACTGGTGAAATCCGAGTTCATCCCTTGTGGTTGGAGGGTTCCTAGCCGGAAGATGAGGCGTTCTTCCTCCAACCGTCGTTTTGCTGTGTCTGACGATGGAGGAGTCCAAAGACCTGCACATCCTTGGTGGAGTGGGAGGGGGAATTGAAATGTTGAGCTACAGGGTGGTTGGGTTGGTTGGTCCGGGTGTCCCAGAGGTGTTCTCTGAAACGCTCTGCAAGCAGGCGGCCTGTCTCCCCAATATAGAGGAGGCCACATCGGGTGCAAAGGATGCAATAGATGATATGTGTGGAGGTACAGGTGAATCTGTGGCAGATATGGAAGTCTCCTTTGGGGCCTTGAAGGGAGGTGAGGGGGGAGGTGTGGGCGCAAGTCTTGCATCTCCTGCGGTTGCAGGGGAAGGTGCCGGGAGTGGAGGTTGGGTTGGTGGGGGGTGTGGATCTGACGAGGGAGTCACGGAGGGAGTGGTCTTTACGAATGCTGATAGGGGAGGGGAGGGAAATATATCCTTGGTGGTGGGGTCCGTTTGGAGGTGGCAGAAATGGCGGCGGATGATGCGCTGTACATGGAGGTTAGTGGGGTGGTAGGTGAGGACCAGTGGGGTTCTGTCCTGGTGGCGGTTGGAGGGGCGGGGTTCAAGGGCGGAGGATCGGGAAGTGGAAGAGATGCGGTGGAGGGCATCGTCGACCACGTCGGGGGGGAAATTGCGGTCCTTGAAGAAGGAGGCCATCTGGGATGTGTGTTTTTGGAACTGGTCCTCCTGGGAGCAGATGCGGCGGAGTCGAAGGAATTGGGAGAATGGGATGGCGTTTTTACAGGGGGCAGGATGGGAGGAGGTGTAGTCCAGGTAGCTGTGGGAGTCGGTTGGTTTGTAGTAGATGTCCGTGTTGATTCGGTCGCCTGAGATAGAAATAGAAAGGTCGAGGAAGGGGAGGGAGGAATCTGAGACTGTCCAGGTGAATTTGAGGTCGGGGTGGAAGGTGTTGGTGAAGTGGATGAACTGTTCAACCTCCTCGTGGGAGCACGAGGCGGCGCCGATACAGTCATCGTTGTAGCGGAGGAAAAGGTGGGGGGTGGGGCCAGTGTAGTTGCGGAAGATGGATTGTTCCACATATCCTACGAAGAGGCAGGCATAGCTGGGGCCCATGCGGGTGCCCATGGCTACTCCTTTTGTTTGGAGGAAGTGGGAGGATTGGAAAGAGAAGTTGTTCAGGGTGAGGACCAGTTCAGTCAGTCGAAGGAGGATTCACTTGATCTAGCATGTCTATACCTGACATATGCTTCCTTTTTTTTCTTCACCAAACCCTCAATTTCTTTAGTCATCCAGCATTCCCTATACCTACCAGCCTTCTCTTTCACCCTGATAGGAATATACTTTCTCTGGATTCTTGTTATCTCATTTCTGAAGGCTTCCCATTTTCCAGCCATTCTTTTACCTGCGAACATCTGCCTCCAATCAGCTTTCGAAAGTTCTTGCCTCATACCGTAAAAATTGGCCTTTCTCCAATTTAGAACTTCAACTTTTAGATCTGGTCTATCCTTTTCCATCACTATTTTAAAACGAATAAAATTATGGCCGCTGGCTCCAAAGTGCTCCCCCACTGACACCTCAGTCACCTGCCCTGCCTGATTTCCCAACAGTAGGTCAGGTTTTGCACTTTCTCTAGTAGGTACATCCACATACTGAATCAGAAAATTGTCTTGTACACACTTAAGAAATTCCTCTCCATCTAAACCTTTAACACAATGGCAGTCGCAGTCGATGTTTGGAAAGTTAAAATCCCCTACCATAACTACCCTATTATTCTTACAGATAGCTGAGATCTCCTTACAAGTTTGATTCTCAATTTCCCTCTGACTATTGTGGGGTCTATAATACAATCCCAAAAAGGTGATCATCCCTCTCTTATTTCTCAGTTCCACCCAAATTACTTCCCTGGATGTACTTCTGGGAATATCCTCCCTCAGCACAGCTGTAATGCTATCCCTTATCAAAAATGCCACTCCTCCTCCTCTTTTACCTCCCTTTCTATCCTTCCTGTAGCATTTGTATCCTGGAACATTAAGCTGCCAGTCCTGCCCATCCCTGAGCCATGTTTCTGTAATTACTATGATATCCCAGTCCCATGTTCCTAACCATGCCCTGAGTTCATCTGCCTTCCCTGTTCGGCCCCTTGCATTGAAATAAATGCAGTTTAATTTATTAGTCCTACCTTGTCCCTACCTGCCCTGACTGTTTGACTCACTTCTGTTCTCAGCTGTACCCGTCTCAGATCAATCTCTTTCCTCACTGTCTCCCTGGGTCCCACGCCCCCACCTTACTAGTTTAAATCCTCCCAAGCATTTCTAGCAAATTTCCCTGCCAGTATATTAATCCCCTTCCAATTTAGGTGCAATCCGTCCTTCTTGTACAGGTCACTTCTACCCCAAAAGAGATTCCAATGATCCAAAAATGTGAATCCTTCTCCCACATACCAGCTCCTCAGCCATGCATTCATCTGCTCTATCCTCCAATTCCTGCCCTCATTAGCTTGTAGGACTGGGAGTAATCCAGCTATTACTACCCTGAGGAACTCCTTTTTAAATTTCTACCTAACTCTCTGTAATCTCCCTTAAGAATCTCAACCTTTTCCCTTTCAATGTCGTTGGTTCCAATGTGGACAATGACCTCTTGCTGGCCTCTCTCCCCTGTGAGAACATTCTGCACCCTCTCTGAGACATCCTTGATCCTGGCACCAGGGAAACAACACACCATTCTGCTTTTTCTCTGCTGGCCACAGAAACGTCTGTCTGTACCTCGGACTACAGAATCCCCTAACACAATTGATCTCTTGGAAGCCGACATACCCCTCATTGCATTAGAGCCAGTCTCAATACCAGAAACTTGGCTGTTCGTGCTACGTTCCCCTGAGAATCCATTCCCCCTACATTTTCCAAAACAGCATACCTGTTTGAAATGGGTATATTCACAAAAGTCTGCTGCACTAGCTGCCTACCGCTCTAACCCTTCCTGGAGTTAATCCATCTCTGTGACTGTATCTGAGACTTTCTCCCCTTCCTATATCTGCCATCCATCACGTACTGTTGCTGTTGCTGTTGTTGTTGCTGTTGCAAATTCCTCATCGCTTTTATCTGTCTCTCCAACCGATCCACTTGATCTGATAAGATTCGCATCCAACAGCATTTATGGCAGATATAATCCACAGTAACCCTTAAACTCTCTTTAAACTCCCACATCTGACAAGAAGTACATATCACTGCAAAGGCCATTTTTGCTCCTTCACAATCTACAGACCCAGAAAATGACACCGACTTATTCCTCTACAAACACTGCCCCAGGTTAAATTAATAGCTATGGCTTATATTTTAAGTTTAATCAGGAGACTTATCTCCAAAAACATATAATCAAGAAAGAATCCACTATATTCACTACTGCAGCCTTTCTCTTGGACAGACTTAAAACAACAATTAACTTATCTGATTCTGTGCTGTGAACTTCGCCCAACAGTTCCTCCAAGATTAGTTGTGAATTTTCCCAGATGCACTCCGATGTCCAACGATACACGAATTCAAATAGCAAGGGCGGTAACTGTGCAGGTTTGTTTGTTTGTTCTCTCTCTCTCTCTCTCTCTCTCTCTCTCTCTCTCTCTCTCTCTCTCTCTCTCTCTCTCTCTCTCTCTCTCTCCCCCCCCCCCCCCCCGCACTGTCCTCACCATGTGCTTCCTTTGTCTGCTCTTCTCCCTTTTAAACTGCTGTTGTTTTGATTTTTTTTTTCCAAAGTTCGAAAAAATGCACCAGCTTATAAAACAGTAATTGCTGCTCCTGGAATTCGAGGAAATCACCTCCAACAGCTAAAATACCTTAAAAAAAGGAGCAGCTCTTACAGCCAGAAATTTTTCCCATCCTCCATCTTGGATAGTTTGGTTTTCTCTGATTTTCGCAAAGTTATCTCAGATTGGCAATTGAGCTGATGTACTACAATTAATGAAATTGTTGCTGATATTAGTGGGAGTGAGACGCTGTGGCATTGAGTTTGGATGTTTAAATAGCTGTTTTTATTTTCACGATTCAAGATTGGGAGTCTTTCTTGTTTGTACATGTAAGTGATCAGGAGAGCCTGGGGACCACTTTGGGCTGTCAATCCTCCAATTTCGTGTCAAGTGATGCAAAATGAGATGGAAACTAGGAGCATTTATGAGATTGTGAGAATAGAGGAAACAGGAAGAACAAATGGCTTAGATGTTCCCCTTATTGCCTAAGTTGCGATAGCTGTCTTAGTGCCTGTTATACTCATTAGGATCATGGGGTCATTCTCCACTAGATTCTGCATCTGTCTTATTAAACAGAATCCTTTCACCTGGAGAAGTTTGGTGATTGTGTTCTCAGTTTCCGCTTTCCCATTGGCTTACGTTGGCTGGTTTCCAAAAACGAATCACTGTTTCCTGATTTTTCAAATGAGTGGGATCTTACCTCATGTGGGTAAATCAAACTGACCAAAAAGGTTGCTATTTGCCATGCTGTAATTTCAGAACAATAGCAGTACTCCCTTTGGAAGAATGATTGGCCCTGCAGATGTATACACTCACAAATCATAGTCTGAGATTAGGCCCCAAATACTGCTCCTCCCCAAACCTGTTCATTTCAACATCTCTGTCTCCTCCCTTAAAATGCTCCTTACATTCTATCGATTTGACAAAGGTTTTAGTCGCTAGTTTATTGTTGCTCCACAACAATTTTTATTTAATTATGCTCATGTGAAAAGCATTACATTACATTTCATCCTACATTAAAGGTGTATGGAAGGACATATTATCCTTCTTATTGTTTGGATTGATTTTAAAAGATCATAGAGTCATAATAAGTGAGATAACATTGTATAAGAGATTGCATGTATTGGAAGATTTAAAATGTGTAAATTTACACGTTGATTTTTGAAATAAAAATTAATCACGTAATACAAACATTTTGTGGATACTTTGCAGCCGTTTGTAAAGAATAATACAAATGTTAAGTTTGAAAATATAAGTAAAATGAAGTGACAAAAGTTCTACTGGACCACAGGACTGCTCTCTCATTGGAGAGAGATAACTAGTGATGTTTTGACTTGAGGGTCTCCATGTTTCAGACAAGGGGAGAGGTTGAGAAGGAAAGTCTTTCATGGCAACCCCAGCCAGTCTGGGAGTTGAACCCACATTCTTAGCATCACTTTGTATCACAAATCAACCATCCAGCCGACTAAATTAACAGATTCCCTTTTGAAAGTATGTGTATACTTAATGTCATTGTTATATGGTCAGAAGTCACATAATTCACCTGATAAAGGAGCAGCACTATGAAAGTTTGTGATTTCAAAGCTCGTTGGACTACAACCTGGTGTCGTGTGAATTCTGACCTTGTCCACCACAGTCCAACACCAGCATCTCCACATCATTATTGTATACAACCTTTTTCTATCAGTGTATTATTTACATTATTGGTTGCAGTCAGTGGTTTTCCACAACAAAATAAAATAAAAGGTCTGATGGGCAATGTACCATTATATTCATTCATTTTTATCAGTAGCCATCAGTTTGGTCTTCTCCTCAGGCATATGACTCTCAACAGGCGAGAGGGGATGAATGCTGATACTGCACAGGTAGAGGATCACTAACCTCGATGTTTCTGAGCACTAGTGTTTCAGAAGGCTCAAGGTCCCGTAGAGATCATTGATATGTGTAGCCTTCTGGAACAAGGCTTCCTTCCAGGTGAAACAAGTGGGAATGCACTGCCAGTGGCTGGCAAGATGCTTATTCCGAGAGGACACCTTGGAGTCTCTGACTTTGAGCAAGTTGGGTGCTCTGTTCAGCAAGGAGGGAAAACATAATGACAAAAGAGGGAAGGACCTTTCTATGAAAGTGACAATGAGGCATATTTGTGAGTGAATAATGAGATGAATCTCAGTGAGAGTGTTGGATGTCCAGATGGATGTGAAATGCCAGGAGAAAGGAATGAGTGCAGCTTCAACAGGTATTGTTTAGAGGAGATTTGTGAAAGGGAATGCTGAAAAGCCACAATGTGGACTTTGGCATCTAAAATTACTCGACCACTTACCATTCAGCCCCTCAGGAGGCCCTGGTAATCTGTTTCTAGGTGGGAGACAGCATACCCGTGTCCTTGACTTGTTGGTCACTTCTATCAATGTTCTTCTTGTTATTCAGAAGATCACCTCACCACCCTTAGATTCTGCAGAATGGTCCCCATGTAAGGGTGAAACACGAAGAAATCTCAAATTTTCTCTCCATTCCCATGGTTTTGGATCTTCTCCTCGGAGAGAACGAGGCTGAGAGGAGACCTGGTGGAGATTTTCAAAATAGTGAGTGGGCTGAGTAGAGTAGATGAAGAGACACTGTTCCTGCTTGTAACAGGAACAAAAACAAGAGTGGATAGATTTAAAGTGATCTGCAAAAGAAACAAGAACGAAATGAGGAAATACTTTTCCGTTCAGTGAGTAGTTAGGGTTTGAAATCACTGCCTCAAAGTGTGGTGTAGGCAGGTTCAATTGAGATATTCAGGAAGATTAGATTTTTTTTTAGATTAGATTACTTTAGATTAGATTACTTTACAGTGTGGATATTGGATGATTATGTGGTTAAACGTAATATGTAAAGATATGGGGAAACAGCAGGAGATTGGTGCTAGATGCTGATGTTCATTTGAAGACAGTGCAGGCACGATGAGGTGAAGGACCTCCTTCTGTGCTGTAACATTTCAATGATTCTGAAAATATAATGTCAGATTTTATTTTGCCCTACAATAAGATCTATGCATTGGAACACCTGGAGATCGGTGACAATGGTTTAAATCAATATACAGAACAACCTCAATTATCCGAATGAGAAGGGTGAGGAGTATTTTTGTTCAAACAACTGATTATCTATTTTATGGGACCTTGGGATCCTGTTTGGATAATCTGAAATTCAGATAATTGACATTCGGATAACTGAAGTTGTTCTGTAAATATTTTCTTGTAGATAGAATTAGGCACTGAATAGCTTCAGTTTGTGTCATGGTTAAAAACAAAAAACATACACGGGAAATATCAATATTTTATATTTTCAGAAAGAAATGCAATCTTAAAACAAGTGTTCAGTTTTTTTGTCAGACTTATTTAGTTATGATTCTAGAATGTCTAACTTACAATGAACTATTCAAAAGTTTACAAAGTTGACGTTCTAAAAATTACCAAGTTGTTCCAACAGCTCAAGAGAACATTTTTCTGTGATCCATGTAGAACTATGGTGTCCACATTTAATTTCCCACAATTGAATGTGAAATTGGATATGTTGATTCTAACTTGTCTGATAATTTCCAGATTTGATAAGCATATTGTTAAAAATGGGAACAGATACTCAATTCTTAACTACTTCTTCCTCATTGAGAGACAATTAGGAACATCACTTGCCATTTAAAATAAGCCCTTTACTGCTTATCTCTTAATTAGATGGGCAAAATAATTTGCAAGTAATTTTTCTGTTGATGTGGAAGGTAAGATAAATTTAATAATCAAAATTAATAAAGCTATAGCTTGCATTTACATCAGTCCTATAAGTTATGGTGCACAATGGTGCATAGTGTTTTACAACGCGTGAAGTGCTTTGGATGCGTGGTTAGAGAGAGAAGTGGATCAAATGTGTTCCTCCTTATTTAAGTGTAAGTCACTATTTGGTGATGCTAACTTTCTCAGTAAACATAAATTCAAAGGAAGGCTGCTTACTTGAAAATTTGATATCGGTTTTACTCTTCTTGCACCTTTGTAAATAAGATGAAATAAGAATTGTATGTTCACTTGAAGGGTTTGAGTGATGCGATTTGGGCCTTTGTTTTGATTGAGAAAAGTTTGGTGTAAAGAATATAAGAACTATGAACAAGAGTAGGCAATTCAGCCTTTAAGCCTGTTTAGCCATTCAATACGATCATGGTTGATGTCATCTCAGCTTCTACTCCACTTTGCTGCCTGCTCCCCAAAACCATTCAACCCATAGCTAATTAAAAAGCTGCCTATTTCCAACTTAGATTTACCCAATATCCTGGTTTCTACTGTACCCTGGTGTACTGAATTCCACAGATTCATGATGCTTTGAGAGAAGTAATTTCTCCTCATCTCTGTTTTAAATCTGCAACCCCTTATCCTGAAACTATAACCTCTTGTTCTACATTGCCCCACACAAGGAAACATCTTCTCTACATCTTGTCAATTTAGCATCTATATACCTCAGTTATATTTCCTCTCATTGTTCTAAACTCCAGAGGGTATAGGCTTAAACTGCTCAATTCTCATCTTAAGACAAACCTCTTATCTCTGGAGTCAATCTTGTAAATCTTTCCTGAAATGCCCCAGTGCAATTACATCCTTTTTCAGATGTAGGGACCAAAATTTTGAGCAGTACTCCAGGTGCAGTCTCATTAATGTCTTATACAGTTGCAACAACACTTGCCTACATTTATGCACTATAACTTCAGTAATAAATACTAAAATTCCATTTGCCTTCCTTGCTGTGCCTGAATACTTTACTTCCTACAGTTTACGCATGAGGACACACTGATCCTTCTGTACTGAATAAGTTGCCTTTCTATTTTTTCAATGTCTAATAAAATGTTTGAGACAATAATTGTTCATGCTCACCTCAGATATATTTTCTCATGCTTACCACAACATATGTTGAGAAGTAGGATTTTATGTGATGTGATTTGGTGCATATTATACTGGAAACAAGAATGGCTATTGCTGTTCCTATCCTTTCTTCTGACTCTCAAATAAAAGACTGACAAATCATTTCTCATGTTAACAGCTCGAGTTAACGTGCATTTCATTCAATAGACATGTGTAAAACTTATCTCCAGCAGCAAAAATATCAGTAATTGGAGACAATGAAGTAAGGTGACTGATAAAAATCAAAAGGAACATGAAGAAAAAGCAATGAGTGGTTTGGAATTGGAATGCACTGCCTGTTTGGGTGGCATAGACAGATTCAGTAGTAACATTCATAAAGGAATTTAACAAATATTGGAACACAGAAACAAATTCAGAAATCTAGAAAGAGAGATGGAGTGGAACTAACTGGATGGATCTTTTAAAAAGCCAGCATTGCTTGATGGGCTGAGTGGAGGCCTTCCTTGCTGTATTATTTGATGCAAAGAAGCCAGATAAATTAACATACATAATCTGTGATTATGTTTTTACTTCTAGAAATGAAACATTGTGTCTCTCAGTTGTAAGCCATAGCTCAGTGCTAGCACTCCAACCACTGAATCTGAAGGCACATCTTGCATGGAGAATTGAGCACAGGATCTGAGTTGAATCATGACTGGAAAGTGCTGCACTGTTGAAGGTGCTGTGTTTCATAAGATTTATTAATCTAAGACCTGCCTTTGCTCGCAAGTGGATGTTTTGGTGGTGTGAATGTGATACATAGTAACATCGCTGAACTAGCAATCCAGAGGGCCAGCTAATGCCCTAGAAATATGGGTTCAAATCCTGTCATGATTGTAAAGTCAGTTTTTTTATATCTAGAATATAAATTTAGTACCTGTACCAATAATGGAAATCATGACAACTGTTATTGATTTTAGTTAAATAAAACCCCAGCTGGTTTACTAATGACCTTTAGAGAAGAAAATCTGCCAAACTTATGTGGTCTGACTTACCTGTGACTCCAATCCCATAGCAAGATAGTAACTCTTCAACTCCCGTCTGAAATGGCTGAGCAAGCCATTCCATTCAAGGACATGTTGGGTTAGGCAACAAATGCTCACCTTGCTCACATACTGTGGCAGAGCAGATCACATGATGCAATTGGTTTTGTCAGTGATTTTTGAGCCTATCACTTAAAAGTGTTGAAATATGAGAAGGGAAATATCAACAAGGATATATCTGAGTCCCTTACAGGTGAGAACAGGAGAATTCATAGTGGGGAAATGGAAATAATAGAGTAATTAACCAGTTACTTTCCATCTGTATTTATGGAAGAAAGTGCAATTCATATTACAGAAATAGGAGGAGAAAGTGAGGACTGCAGATGCTGGAGATCAGAGCTGAAAATGTGTTGCTGGAAAAGCGCAGCAGGTCAGGCAGCATCCAAGGAGCAGGAGAATCGACGTTTCGGGCATGAGCCCTTCTTCAGGAATGAAGAAGGGCTCATGCCCGAAACATCAATTCTCCTGCTCCTTGGTTGCTGCCTGACCTGCTGCGCTTTTCCAGCAACACATTTCCAGCATATTACAGAAATACTAAGGGATTCAAAGTTTGTGAGAAGATTTGTAGCTCGGGTGCTCGTTGCTGTGGTTCTGTTCGCCGAGCTGGAAGTTTTTGTTGCAAACGTTTCGTCCCCTGTCTAGGTGACATCCTCAGTGCTTGGGAGCCTCCTGTGAAGCGCTTCTGTGGTGTTTCCTCCGGCATTTATAGTGGCCTGTCCCTGCCGCTTCCGGTTGTCAGTTTCTTGGACATCATCAGAAATATACACATAGACAAGGAAGAAACCATGGTCTCATTCGACGTAACGGCACTGTTCACGTCTATTGACAAAGCCCTAGCCAGAGAAACAATAGCCAACCTGCTGAACAGACATAACAGACAACAGGACGTTGAACCCATCAACAAAGACGGCATACTTAAACTACTGGACTTGTGCCTCACAACACACTTCACATTCAACAACCAGATATACGAACAAATCAACGGAACACCCATGGGCTCACCGATCTCGGGACTCATAGCAGAAGCAGTAATGCAAAGGTTAGAACAGTCTTACCACAAATTCAACCCAAACTCTGGGTCAGATACGTTGATGACACCTTTGTAATCATTAAAAACACGGAAATAGAGAATACACACCGGATCATCAACTCCACACTCACAGGAATCCGATTCACGAGAGAGGAAGAAAAGGACAACCAACTCCCATTCCTAGACGTGAGGGTACAGAGAACACCAAACGGAGAATTCACCACTAAGGTACACAGGAAAGCCACACACACAGACCAAGTCCTGAACTATGAAAGCAATCACCCCAATACACACAAACGAAGTTGCATCAAGACACTGTTCAAAAGGGCCACAACACACTGCAGCACACCAGAACTGCAAAAAGAGGAAGAGGAACACCTATACAAGGTATTTGCAAAAAACGGATATCCTTGCAATTTCATCAACAGATGCCTAAGGGAGAGACAACAGAACGAGGACATGCCGCAACCCAAAGGACTAGCCACACTACAATACATCAAGAACATCTCTGAAATGACAGCCAGACTACTGCGACCACGAGGACTTATAACAGCACACAAACCAACAGCCACTCTCAGACAACAACTCACCAAAATGAAGGACCCGATACCCAGCATGAGCAAAACTAACGTAGTGTACAAAATCCCATGCAAGGACTGCACAAAACACTATATAGGACAAACAGGAAGACAGCTAACGATCCGCATCCACGAACATCAACTAGCCACGAAACGACACGACCAGCTATCCCTAGTAGCCACACACGCAGACGACAAGCAACATGAATTTGACTGGGACAACACTACCATTATAGGGCAAGCGAAACAAAGAACAGCCAGGGAATTCCTAGAAGCTTGGCACTCATCCACAAACTCCATCAACATAGACCTGGACCCAATATACCGGCCACTACAGCGGACAGATGAAACTGACAACCGGAAGTGGCAGGGACAGGCCACTATAAATGCCGGAGGAAACACCACAGAAGCGCTTCACAGGAGGCTCCCAAGCACTGAGGATGTCACCTAGAGAGGGAACGAAACGTTTGCAACAAAAATTTCTAGCTCGGCGAACAGAACCACAGCATACTAAGGGATGTATGAACTTAAGAATTAAAAATAATTGGTATTAATAAAGAGGTAATGCTTGAAAAATGATCTGATTTGAGGACTGATAAATTTCTTGGATCAGATTTGCTTGACCCCAGACTATTGAAGAAAATAGCAATGGTGATAATGGATGCATTGAAGACTATCTTTTGTATTTTAGTAGATTAGATTCTGTAGGTTTCATGGGTAGTAAATGTAACCCTACTATTTTAAGAAGAGTGGCAAGAGGAAGAATGAAGAAATATGAGGTAATTGTCTTGACATGCACAGCAGTTTTCCTACTAAACAAAAGGATGTGATAAGTGGAAATTTAGCAAGAAGCAAAATTGAGCAGAATCAGCATGGATTTTTGAAAAGCATATCATTTTCTGATGAATGGTGTCATTCTTTGAGGATATTACTTGTATATTAGGCAAAGGAAGTTCATTGAATATGGTACTTTTGAATGTTCAGAATACTTCAGTAAGAGTATTAATGGGAGTTTAGTAAATAGGTTTAGAGGACATGCGATTGGTGGTATATTTATTGACAGACAGAAAGCACAGCCAAGATGTAAACAGGTCATTCTTAGGATGGCAGGCATTTGCTTGTGAAGTACTGCATAGGTCAGTGTTAGGTTCACAATTGTTTGGAATATATATAGTTATAAAGATTATTTAGATGTGGAGACCAACTGTAGTATTTCCACATTTGCTGATGACACCAAACTGGGTGGGAACATAAGATGTGAGGAGGGTACAAGGAGGCTTTAAGAGGACTTGGAGAAGTTAAGTGAATGGGCTAGAATGTGGCAGATGGAATATAAAGTGATTAAGTGTGAAGGAATTAACTTTGGTAGAAAAACCAGAAAGGTGGAATATTTCTTAAATAGTAAAATATTGGGAAGTGCAGGAATCCAAAGCAGTTTGGATGTCTTTGTCAATAAAAGCAAGCATGTAGCTGCAGTAAGCAGTTAGGATGGCAATGTATGTTGGCATTCATTTCAAGGGAATTTCTAAAAATTAACTAAAGTAATTAAAAATGTCTTGCTACAGCTGTATGGAGTCTTGGTGAGAGCGAACCTGGAGCATTGTGCACAGTTTGATTCCTTTATCTAAGCAAGATTATACTGCCATAGAGGGAGTGCAGTAGAGGTTCTGTAGATTAATTCTTGTGATGGTTGCAATGACTTGTGAAGAGAGATTGAGGAAGTTGGCTGTGTTTTCTTGAGAGGTAATCTCATTGAAACTTAAAATTCTTACCGATCATAAAAGGTCGATTTCAGATAGAATATTTTCCCTAGTTGTGACTCAAGAAAAAGGACATGATCTCAGGATAAGTGATAGGCCATTTAAAACTGAGGATATGCTTCACTCAGAGGTAGTGAATCTTTGGAAATCTGTACCAGAGGTCTGTGGAAGCTCAATCACTAAGCAGATTCATTACAGGAAAAAATAGGTTTCTGGAAACTAATTCCATTAAATGATATGGTGGAAATGTAGGAAAATGGCACTGAAGAGATGATTGGCCATGATCTGGAGTAGCAGGTTGGGCTCAATCATCTGAATGGCCAAATTCACCATAGTTTCCAAATTCACCATAGGCCAGCTATCAGAGCAATTACTTCTGATACACTAAGCAAATTACCAAATCCACACAAAGACCAAGATATTCCTCTTGGTCAACACATTGATGTTGTAGTCTGTAATGTTGAAGGTATTCTGAAGGTAGATCGGTAGCAGTATGGCCAGAGTAACTTCGAACAGTTGCAATCAGTAACTGCCAAAGATGAGTGATCACAAGAATAGGAGGAAGTAATGGTCTAGTGGAATTGTTGCGGAATTAGTAATCCAGAAACCTTGGAAAAGTTCCAGGGGAGCCAAGTTCAAATCACACCATGTCAGGTGGTGAATTCAATAAAAATCTGGAATTGAAAGCCTAATAATGATTGTGAAAGCATAGTTGGTTCATTATTAATAAAACTCTTGTTCGCTACTGTCTTTTAAAGAAGGCAACTGCTATCCTCACCTGTAATGACAAGCAGGTGGCTGGAAGAGCATAGCAAGCCAGGCAGCTTCAGGAGGACTCCTGAAATTTTGACTTCTCCACCTCCTGATGCTGCCTGGCTTGCTGTGTTCTTCCAGCCATCTGCTTGTTATTCCAAGTAAGGATAGCAGTTTCCTTCTTTGAAAGATAGTAGTGAACAAGACTTTTATTAATATACCCAAAACGTTGACTTTTCCACCTCCTGATGCTACCTGGCTTGCTGTGCCTCCTGCTTGTCTACCTTGGATTCCAGCATCTGCAGTTTTTTTGTCTCATCCTTACTTGGAATGGCTGACATGTGACTCCAGACCCAGTTTTGACTCTGAAATATCCATCTTGTAAACTTTGTTTTACTTTTTGGATAACGATCAAATCAACAGCACATGTCTATGGACAATGAAGTATATTTATTTGGGATATATTTTTACCTTGGGGGTAAAGGGGAATGTTGTATTATGTCTTACAGTCAGTATTTAAGAGAGACAGTATGTCAGTATACCTTTAAGAAACATACTTGTGATATCATCAGTATTTCATAGCATTTTACCTGAGGGTACGAAGATCTCTCAGACTTCATATTAAGTTGGATCACTTAAAGCATAACACGCTACAAGTAGAATGCTGCTCTTTGTAACATAATAGCTTGTTGTTATTTCAAATACTTACATGCCAAGACTGACATTTCAAACTTCAAAAAAATACTTTAGATGTTTGACAGCTCTTCCTGAACTGGTGATTGTATACCAGTCTGGAGAAGCACGCATTGTACTTTGTTCCCATTTATTTAACAATTTGGTGGCCTTGCTGCTAGTTGCTACCTTTTGACACTTATCACTGGTGTGTTCTTCCCAATACCATTTTTGCATAATTAGTGTGCCGCACATTGGTCTGAATTACTTTGCAATGTAGCACCATGATCAGTAATCAGTTTGAATGGTCTGGGTTGATTGAATTTTTTAGAAGCATTTGCTGGTATCTAGTTTTTGGAATTCTAATTCACCCAGTATGCAGTGCGATAATTCTCTAGCTGCTCTCTTTTGTCTATCTCTAAGCTGTGAGACTGCGCAGATGATGGAACGGTTGGTGGAGAGCCACTGATTGAATCATTGACTTCTGGTCCTCTAAGTTGCTGCTGCATAGAAACCACAAAGGTTTCTATGTTCCATTCCTGCTTTCTACTATCTTTTCTGTGAAAAAAAAGTGTTTCTTGATTTCACTCTAAATTTATCTACCACTAATGTTAACCGTTACCATGTGTTTAGGATTTCTCAGCCAAAGAATATATTTTCTCTACTCATACTCTAAATTTCCTTTGTCATTTACAAATATCTTGATCAGATCACTCTTCAAACTTCTAAACTCATGGGAACTCTGTCACATTTCTTCAAACTTTCTTTGTAATTTAGCCATTTAAATCTTGATATAACTAAGAGGAACCTGCATTTCTATCTGTTTCAAGGCAAGTTTATCTCCAGGTGATGTGCGTAAAACTAAATACTATGTTCAAGGCAACATTAGACCTGAGCTGTGTACAGTTCTGCATGCCGCATTAATAGAAGGATGTGAAAGGATTAGAGAATGTGTGGAAATTACTTGCAAGGATGATTCCAGGGATGAGGAACCTGAGTTATGAGAATATGGGATGAACCATGTAGGACTGGGATGAGAAGAAATTTCTTCACCCAGAGAGTTGTGAGCTTGTGGAATTGACTATCAAAGAAAGCATTTGAGGCCAACAAGTCAATTAATATCAAGAAGGAGTTGTATATAGTACTTGGGGATAAAGAAATCAAAGCATATGGGGGAAAAGCAAAAATAGGCTATTGACTTGAATGATCAGTGATGAGTATAATGAATGGTGAGGGGTTGAATGGCACACACTTGTTCCTATTTTTTATGTTTCTCTGATAGATTGGAGAAGTTGGGGCCATTCCTCTTATCGGGAAAAAGATGAAGAGGAGATCTGATATAGGTTTTCAAAGTCATTAACAGGCTGGATTGGGTGAACAGGGAGAAATTGTTCTCGTTTGTAAAATAACCATAACACAGTGGCATAGAATCAGTGTGATTTGCAAAAGGAGGAAATCTGATGTGAGAAAATGTTTTCACACAGTGCATAGTTAGTGTATGGAGTGCACTGCTTTGAACTGTGGGGGAGGCAGGTTCAACTGAGATTTGCAGAAGGGCATTGAACAATTACTTGAATAGGAATAACATGCAAAGAAATGGGGAAAAAGCTGATGGTTAACACTAGATACTCAAGCTAATTTGCAGAACTGGTGCAGAAATGATGGACCAAAAGCCTTCTTCTGCACTGTAACACGTCTATGATTCTGTACTGAGATAATGTTCGATAAAGCCTGGCAACCAATGAAGTATCAGTTCCTTACTATTGTATTCTAGCCATATTGAGACAAAGACCAACATTCCATCAGCTTTTTAATTATTTTTACTCCTGTATTGATTAGGAATAAGATTGTACATAAGGTTTTTAAAATGTATTTTTATAATATAAGTTGGAGAAAAATGGAATGTAAATTCCTTTATGTGTAATATGTACAACCTATAAGTAGCAGATTTCCTTTGGTGTTGCTGATAGTGAATTGGAGAATTTGCTGTTTTCTACGTAAGAACTTTTTTTGTAGCATGCTTGCCTTCATTGCTCAGATCATTAAGTTACAGGAGTTAGGATGTCATGTTGCGGTTGTATTACACGTTGGCAAGGCCACTTTTGGAGCATTGTGTACAGTTCTGGTCATCCTCCCACAGGAAGGATATTATTAAAGTAGTTTAGTAAAGATTTACCAGGATGTTGCCAGCACTGGAGGGTTTGAGTCAAAAAGAGGGGTGAGATAGGCTGGCACTTTTTCATTGAAGTGTAGGAAGTTGGGGGGTGACCTTGTAGAGGTTTACAAAATCATGAGGGCATAGATTACGTGAATAGCAAAGGTCTTTTTTCCTAGAGTGGATGAGCTCAAAACTAGGGAGCATATTTTTATGTTGAGAGGAGAAAGATTTAAAAAGGACCTGAGGGATATCTTCACACCATAAGCATGAGGAAGAAAGCAGTTTGCATTTATATAGAACTGGTTAAATTCTCAGGAAATCGGAAGTCAGTGAATTCCCTTTTGAAATGTACTGACTATTAAATTTCAGAAAATGTTTACTTGGTTTTGGAGAGCAAGATTAATTGGATAACACGACCACAGAGTTGCTATTGCAGGTACATTGGACTAAATAGCCTATTTGTTTGCAGTATAATTCTACAATTCTGATTCTATTTTATGTCATCCTAGAATCAATGAATGAATGAACAATCACCTCATCTCAACAAGAAAATGGAGTCTCAGGTTAAAAAAAAATTTCATGGGTTTATAATTGTTTTGCTGGTAAAACTAGCATTCATTGCTCATCTCTAATTGCTCTTGACCTGACTGACTTTCTTGAACATCTCAGAATGCAGTTAAGAGTCAATGACATTGATCTATGCCTGGAGTCACATTCAGGCCAAACAAGGCAAAGGTGGCAGATTTTGTTGCATGAAGGACATTTGTGAACCTGATAGATTTTCACAATTCAATGGCAGTTTCTTGGTTACCATCGCTGATGGTAGCTTTATAATCCATATTTATCAATTAGATTCAAAATCCACCAGTTATCATGCAGGAATTTGAATGTGTTTCTCCAGAACATTAATTTGCCCCTCCAAATTACTGGTTACATCTTATCTGAAAGTTGACCTTTCCTTCTGAGTGTTGGAGTTCTGTGTTTTGGTATTGATTTCTGGCATGAAAGTAAAACATCTGTCTGAGGCAAGAGTATTATCAAATGAGCTAAGCTGACATTGCCAACAAAAGGTGTTGTTGCAAGTCATTGAAGTTTAGTTATACAGTACAGTATTGTTTAATGCCTGTTCATTGTGTAAAATGAGAACCTGAGCAAATCCTTTTTTTGTCTACATTTTATCTTAAATTAGGAAGTTATCTTGCTAATTGCTGTTCCTGTTAATGCTGGGTGTGTTAGCAGCTTAATTGCAATCTGTTATTGTATGTTGATTTTAAACTAGTTCCTTTGTAGAAAACCAACAAAGATCAATGAAATGCTATTTTAGCTCCAGGAAGTAGTCATAAAGCAGCAAAGGATTTGTTTGTAGAAAAACAATCATGAGCTTGTTCTGTGGCTTGGGTTATGTCTTAGCTTTGATCCAATAGTGGTTGACATTCAAATAAGGTCAGTACCTTTCAAAGCTTGTTATGTAGACTTGGGCAGAATATTACAATGATATCTGATGAATTGCCCAGCTACTTGAGACCGTTCTAGTCTGGTTCTGTTCTTGATCTATCTAATTGTAGCCAGAGCACCAGTTGCGAAGCTTTGTCTTTCTGCTCCTGCACTGATACTTCTAGTACCCAGGAAGGAATTACATGTTGCTTCCTTCTACGTTTTATCCTTGTTCTGTCCCTTAACCAGTCATCCAAAAGCACAATGTTAGTTTTCACATGTACTCAGCGGACACCAAGCACTACTTTATCACTATCCCTGCTCTTGGCCTCCTCTTTTGTTACTAAGCAGTTAGAATATTTATCTGATATCCAGTAGAGATTATCAGAAATATCTTCCAATGTAAGTATCAGGAAATTAAAGCCATTTCTTCAGACCCACTTCAAACTCCTAGTTTCCTAACTACTGACTTCATTTCTTTTTCTGACAACTATTTGAGACTGAACCAGATTATTTTCAACCTTTGTAACATTTGAGCTCAAAGCGAGCTTTTAGTCACAAATTTCTGCTAACAGCAAGGTCGCCTTTTTCCTATTCCATGACATCACTGTCTTGCGTTTGCATCACTTTATCTCTGCTGTAACTTTATTCATGCTTTTCTCACTATTGGGGACTGGAGGTGTGGGCCATTGCTCTAGTGTCACAACTCCATGTGTCACAACATAAATTAAAAATACCTTTTCTAGTTATCAAGATGAATAATTAAACATCTGTTTAGGTTTTAAGCAACAAAATCTATCAACCCAAGTTTCTTATATATAAGAGTTTTTAGATTAGATGAGATTCCCTATAGTATGGAAACCGGCCCTTCAGCCCAACTAGTCCACACTGACCCTCCGAAGAGTAACCCACCCAGATCAAGTCCCCTACCCTATATTTACCCCTGACTAATGCGCCTCACACTATGGGCAATTTAGCATGGCCAATTCACCTGACATGCACATCTTTGGATTGTGGGAGGAAACCAGAGCACCTGGAGGAAATCAATGCAGATACAGGGAGAATGTGCAAACTCCACGCTGACATTGCCCGAGGCGGGAATCAAACCTGGGTCCCTGGCACTGTGAGGCAGCAGTGCTAACGTTCTGGGTTTATTATCAAAATATAACTTATTCAGTAAATGTGCAGTAATTGGTTAACATATAGTTAGTAAAATAGAAGAAAATATGTTCATCTCTCTGAATATCCCTGAAACACTCACTAACACACACATGCACAGACACACTCACTTGAAAAAAGAAAACAAAAAACAGATTTCTCATGGACATTAATTATCTGAAAATAAAAATCACTGCTTTTTATTGAAGACATAGGGATCTGTTGCTTTCATGTTCTGGCATTCTTGTCAACTCACAAAGCATGTATGTTTATCTCTGAAGTCTTGCATACACAGCTTGCTCAGAAAATACAGTCTTGAAATGTTCCTTCAATTGCTGTTCAAAAGAAAAAATAGGGTTCACCTTGAACTCAGCAAGAGGGTTTTCTTTTCAAAACTGTTAGAGATCATTTGGCTAGCTTTCCTCCAACTCAACGTCTTCTTATTAGGCTTTTCTTCAATACTGTGCTTTTCAAAGTTCCATTCATGGGATGTGGGTATCGCTGGCTGAGCCGTTATTTATTGCCCATTCCTAATTATCTGTTGAATTGAGTGGCTTGTTCGGGCCATTTCATGTTACCCGCATTGCTGTGGGTCTGGAGTTACATGCAGATCAGTCATGGTGACCTTTTTTCCTTCCCTAAAGGATAGCAGTGAACTAAATGGGTTTTATGACAATCTACAATGGTTGCCATTGGGCTAGCTTTTAATTCCAAATTTTATTGAATTCGAATTTCATCATCTGCCATAGTGGGATTTGAATCCATGTCTCAGATCATAAGCTTGGTTTTCAGCATTACTAGTTCATCAACAAAATGCCACAGCTTTGCTACCAACTGTGTCATCATCTTTCCTCTGAACAGGATCCCTCCTGAACCTTATAAAGGAGAAGCTCTTCAAGCCAGTCATTGTTAAAAACAGCCCAGAAAGGATCTACAGCAGAGCAAGCAGTTACCATCAGTCATGTAATTTACAGAAATCCTTGTTTTAAAAGCCTCCAATGTCCCCATGAACTTCCAATGACTTTAAAGAAACTGCAGTAGGTATATGTAGTAAGCCTGAAATAAATCCATTTTACACAATCCTGCAAAATCTGAGTTCTCTCCAAGCAATGTAAAACATAAACCATCTTTGTAAGTCAACTATAAATTTGCTGTCCAATACATCTCTTGGCGGGTCTGTCACATTCCCACCACAAAAATGATGACATCCTATACTCTGCTTCCCATCACCTAACTTAACCTGTGGGCGTATATTGGGTCCTGATTAAGCAACATCTTGATTTTCAAACTGTTACACTTGTTTTCAAAGTGGTGGTGCCTGCAAGTTTCCCTTCAAGCCACCTACCATCCCAACTTGGAACCATTTACCATTCCTTAACTGTTGCTGCGTCAAAATCCTGGAACTCCCTTCTTAACGGTTCATTGAATTACTTGCATCAGATAAACTGTAGTGATTCAATAAGACAGCTCAAAATCATTTTCTCAAGAGTAGTTAGGAATGGGTCACAAATGTTAGCAATGTCAGTGATGCTCACATTCTGTAAAAGAATGAAAGAACCCCTGCTGCACAATGACGTGAGATATCTGTGCACCTCTAATTCTGGCCTTTTGAGCAGTCAGAATTTAATAGGTTTAACTTTGCATACCATGTCTTAAGTTGCCCAAAGCTTTGAAATTCCTTCCTGACAATTCTCAGCCCCTCTATCACACTTTCCTCCTTTCAGAGCTCCTTAAATCCTAAAGTAGAAGTTAAGTACTGTGGATAGGGAGATATGACATAAAAAGAGAAAGTGCTGGAGAAGCTCAGCAATTCTGGCAGCATCTGTGAAGACAGCAACAGAGCTAATGTTTGGAGTCCAATGTAACTCCTCTTTGAAGATCATGCAGTTAGAGTTTCTGAGTTTTGCCAGTACTTTTTGTTTATTTGCCTTAAATCTTACATCTTTTATTAAGCTTCAGGTCATCTGGCATAATATTTTCTTTTGTGGCCCAGTTTCATCCTTTGATTTATAGTGCACCTATAAAACATGTTGAGATGTTTCTTTTATTTCAATGCAAATGCCTTTGTTAACTACAAAATTTAAGATATATTGCAGAGCAGCATAGGAGCTACAATGATTAGGTGATATCAGGTGTTACATTGACTACTGAGAAGAAAAGGGAAAATCAAGTTTTTTTTAATAAAAGTGAATATGTCTAACAGATCTATAAACATTTTTAGTTTAAAAGTACACATTATGTACATTGTTTTGTTTAGATAGTAATAACTTCTAGTGGTTTCAATTTGCATTAAAATGTAACAGTGCAGAAATGTAACTTTAAAATGATTGTTTAAGCTCAAATGTTCTGGTGTTTGTGAAGTCTCCAAACCAAAATTGTCAAGACTAAGTAAACGTATAACAAGAATTATTATTCAATCAGTCTGATTTGGTGGAAGTGGAAAACATATTTTGGTTCTTTTAGAAAACATTTTGAACTTATCATCATAATGATCTATTGTTCTCTTGCCAGACTTCAAACAAACTTTTTACACCACATACATTGAAAAGTACAAAACCAGGAAAGTGCCAAGTTTGATTTCCAGTCTCTGCTGAATTAAATTATTTCAGCTAGGAACATTAAGAGAGGTAACATAATTGGCTGCAGCATCGCTGGATTAGGAACTGAAAAAGTCAGCCAAGATTCCACAGTTGCAGTTCAATCATCCCAGCTGGAAGATGCTCATCTAGATGACAGGAATTAACAAAACAAGATTGGCATTTGAATGGCTTGCTGATCCTCATTTTCTAGACTCATAAATGTAGACTGACTGCTACTAATTGATAAGTTCAGAAAAAGGAGCTTGGCCCAGCATATTCAAGCTTTTCCTGGTTCATTCTCTGCATAGTAACATGTAATTTGGTAGTCCAAGTTGAGATTTTTAACATCCTATTTGGGTCCATATACTTCTTTATCAGCCTTGAAGTTTATGCCAGTCTGGATTGGAATGCCTTTGGGACACCCTTCATGTCAGAATACTCATTTGAGAAGTTGATATTCCCAAAAGCTCTAGTTATCAGGGCAGGATGGTTTCAGAGGTTAAATTGTGTGTCTTCCACATTCCTAGCATAATTTTACCAAATATTCGTTAATGTCTAGATAATATCCATTGTTGATTGATCATATGTTGTAGAGGCCTATGTGGTCACTCAAAATATCAAGATCAAGAACTCAAATCTGTTGGTAAATCTGGTTGCTAGTATGTAGCTATGAGGAGGAGGACATTATTCATAAGTGACCTCCCCAAATCAGAAATGGGGTTCTTTCTGCATTTTAGAATGGAGCCTTCCAAGTGTGCTAGATACATACAATGCAAAGTGATAGCAACCTCCATAAGATTAAAGTTATCCTTGAGATTTCTTAAACAGACACGTTCAGAGCAAGGCTTTATATAGGTAAGAAATGTTGTTACCTCAGCCATAGAAATCCTTGATAATTTGAAAAATATTGTTAAAATATTTTCCTTTTGCATTCACAGATGGCACCACTGTAATTATGTTGAGTATCCTTGTTATTTTAACAAGAGGAAACGTCTTTACGGATAAGAATTATCAATCATTGACTGCAGCATAGCAGTCTGGTTTTCACTTCTGAAAGCTTGGAAAAATTTTTTAGCTTTAATTGGGTGCTAAAACAACCAAAGCTTCCTTGAAGACTTTACCTAGATTAGGTTACTTACAGTGTGGAAACAGGCCCTTCGGCCCAACAAGTCCACACCAACCCGCTAAAGCACAACCCACTGAAGTGCAACCCACCCAGATCCATTCCCCTACACCTAACACTACAGGCAATTTAGCATGGCCAATTCACCTAACCTGCACATTTTCTTGGATTGTGGGAGAAACCGGAGCAGCTGGAGGAAACCCACGCAGACATGGGGAGAATGTGCAAACTCCACACAGAGAGTCGTCTGAGGTGGGAATTGAACCCGGGTCGCTGGCACTATGAGGTAGCAGTGCTAACCACTGTTCCACTGTGCTGCCCACTAAGGATGAAGGGCAACACTCTGAAAACTTATGATTACAAATAAACCTGTTGGGACGATAACCTGGTGTCATCTGACTTCTGACCTTGTCCACCCCAGTCCAACACAGGCGCCTCCACATCATCAAAATTAATACAAACTTAAAGTCCTGAAACATATTTTTACAGTCATAATTTATAGAAAGAAATCTCTCAAAAGGCTCAAAGGCACAGTTGAATAAGTAAAAATAATGTATTTCTAAAGGCCTTGAGGGGGCTCCACTATTGAATGGATTGGCAATGCACTCTAGTGGTAGACCCTTGTAATGCAATATCATGTGATCAGAGAGAGCCAGCATAACATGGTTTTCATTCATCTGTCTCTGCATTATCCCTCTATAACCCTTTGAACTCATGGTACATTATATACACACATCATTAATATTTTAGTTATTTTTCTGAATCTGTAGTTATATGTGTTTGTGAAGACATGTTGATTTGCCTAATTCTGAAGTTTTGATTAAATTTCAGAGGGTGAGGAAGCAGTGTGCTTCTGCGACTGGGGAGTGAAAAGTAGCAGGAGTGTTTCTGAAGGGAGATGAGTTAGAAGATTGTCCTGGGAGTGGCTCTGTGTAAAGGGGGGAAGTGTCTTTGTGAGGGAGGGTGCAATTGAAGGAGGGAAAGAAGTGTCCCTGTGAGGTGAGGTTGGTGGGGATAGAGTTTCTATGAAGGAGAGGAAAGTATCTCTGTAAAGATTGGAGATGCAGTGTTCTACAAAGCGGAGTTAGAAGGTGTGTCCATTCATTACAGTATTGGTAGGAATGATCACTGAACAGTTATAGTGGAGAGGGATTTTTATTGAGTTTCACCTGCACTGTGTGGCACTTTCAGTGAGCTAAATGGGACAGATCTTGAACAAATCTAGCAATCCAGACTGGGCGTCCATGAGGTGCCGTGAGAGATCAGCAGCAGAACTGTATTCACAATCTGCAACCTCATGGCCTGGCTTATCTCCCACTCTACTGCTACCTTCAACCTAGGGGCTCAGCTGTGGTGGAATGAAGATAGAAGGAAGGTATGCTCAAAGCAGTACTGGACATTCCCATTCTTGAGACAGCACCCTAGTGAAGCTACAACACAGGATTGTGTGTGACAAATAACAGAAGCAGAATGCCATAGAAAGTGCAAAGTGATTCCTCAACCAGCAGATGAGATCTAGAGTCATAGGTCTCAAAACATTACTTGTTTTCTCTCCACAGATGCTGCCAGACCTATTGAGTTTCTTCAGTAATTTCTGTTTTTGTGTTGAATGAGATCTAAGTCCTGCATATCTTGTTGCGAACAGCAGTGGTCAGTTAATAGCTAACAGGAGGTAGAGTCTCCACAAATATTTCAGTGATGCCCTGTACACTGGTGTAGACAGGTATTGCATCCATTCAGCCAAAGAACCCATTAAATCATCCACCTAAGTCTCCTCCTTAGGTTTCCCTGTATTACATATGCCAGTTTTCAACTGATTTGATTCACTCCACATGATACAAGGGAATGGCAGGAACACACTGGATACTGAAAAGTCTATAGGCTCTGATAACATTCCTATAATAGTGCTGAATACTGGTGTTACAGAACTAGCCATACTCCTAGCCAAGTTCTTAAAAGCAGGACAAATCCAACGTGGCAAATAAAAGTCATGTTGATACACTCTGGATCATCTGAAGGAGATGGAATTGGCCATCGCTTGCGTTATCAAGTGGCAATGCAATGTGAAAGGGAATCTTTCCACTGGATAGAGTCATATCTAGCACTCAGGAAGATGGTTGTAGTTATTGAAAATTGTTGTCCTAAGGCCTGGGGCAACATTGCAGGAGCGCCTCAGGATACTGTCATACACAAACTCATTTTTAGCTGTTTCATCAATGACCTTCTATCTATTATATAGTCAGAAGTGGGGATGTTTCCTGTTGATTGCACAATGTTTTTGAACCCTTCATGCCTCCTCAGACACTGAAGCAGTCCATGTCCACATGCAGTACGACCTGGACAATATCAGGCTTACCTTCATAAGTGGCAAGTAATTTTTGTACCACACAAAGGACAGATAATGGCCATCTTCAACAAGAGAATCTAGCCATCGCCCCTTGAAATTCAATGGTGTTACCACCTCTGAATCCTCCATTGGGGATTGCCACTGACCAGAAACTGAACCGGATTGCCATGACCTCCAAGAGTAAGTCAGAAGTTGAGAATTCTATGGCAAGTAACTCACCACCTAATTCCCAGTTCCTAACGGATATCTATAAGGCACAAGTCAGGACTGTAACTGAATTCACTTCACTGGGCTGAATGAGTACAGCTCCAACAACATCCAAAAAACTCAACACCATCCTGGACAATGCAGCATACTTGACATTCAACATTCCCTCCATTCATCACCAACACATAGTGGATACAGTGTGTACCATTTAAAAGGTCAGTACAGTAATTCACTAAGGCTCTTTTTAAAGGAAGTTCCAAACCCATGATCCCTATTACCTTGAAGGGCAAAGTGAGCCGATGCAGACAGACATCACCTGTCTGCAAGTTTCCCTCCACGTTACACACCACCCTGAATATATTACTGCTCCTTCATTGTCACTAGGTCAAAATCCTGGAAATCCCTCACTTACAACACAGCTGTCACCCCTACACCTCAAGGATTGCAACAGTTCAAGAAGGCAGCTCACTGCTAGCTTCTGCCAGACAATTAGGGATACTACTAAATGCTGACCCACCTAAGGATGCCCACCTTCCATGAATGAATGAAAGAGAAAAGGTGGGAAACGTCCAGCAAGGTGGCAATGGTAGAGTAGCAATGTTTAGGCTCCGGCTCATTTGCTGCTTTCTTCCATCACTTTCTCTTTTTTCTATTTATTTTGTTCCTTTCAACTTTTGTCTACAATGCTGACTTACTTTTTTGCCCTTGGGGAGTTTGGCAGAATTGATGGCATTGACAATGGCAGTGAGTGTGGGCCCAGCAGTGAGAGAAGGTGCTGGAACATGGTAACATCGATGTAGGTGAGTCCAGCGCAGGACTTGAGGTGAATAGCATCGATGGTTGATCTGATGTCAGTGCTGGTTCAAAGGGTTGCACTCTTGCATTTGTTCAGGAACGTTGTGGGCTCTGATTCTTCATTTGGTTCCAAGATGGTGGCAGTGTTGGTGAGGTGGGCCCTGAGGTTAGTGATTCCGGAACATAGCAACTTTGACGTTGGTGGGTCTGGTACAGTCAGTGGCGAGGCACAGGACTTCAGGCAGTGGCAGTGGCAAAGGTGCCAGCAAATTGGCGGTTATAGCAGTGGTGGCACCGCAGCATTGGTGGGTCCATCGCCGGCAACATTGGTGAGCCTGGCTTGAGACTCATGGCAGTGGTGGTGGAAGTGACTGTGATCTGGGCATTTTCTTTTCCTTTCACTGCTGTTTCTTTAATTTCAGGTCTTTGTTTAAATTCCAACTATTGTGTTCTAACATGGCACCAGAGATTGACATGTAAACTTTTCATTGTATTCCTGTACTCAGGTACATGTGACAATAAATTCTAATCTGAGGAGGAGAAGGAAGAAGAAGAAGATTGTCTCTGTGAAATGTGAAGGAAGAGTGTCTTTGTGAAGCAGTTGAACATGGATGAATTTTTTAACAATGGATGAGCTGAAGTGGGGTGGTGTCAGATGCTGTTTTCACGCAAGGAATTCTTGCTGTTGGGGATGGAGAAGATATGTGAAAGGATGTTCATCTCAGGGGGAGATATTATATCAAAGTTACAAAGAGTTGGGTTCCACCTCTCAAGGCTGTAAGGAGAGAAGTGGAGTCTGATGTGAGGTAAATGAGTTCATGGTGGGGTGAAAGAAATTACTCTGACTTTTTCATCACTTTGAGGCAGCACGGTGGCTCAATGGTTAGCACTGCTGCCTCACAGTGCCAGGGATCTGGGTTCAATTCCAGCATTTGGCGACTGTCTGGGTCGAGTTTGCACATTCTCCCCGTGTCTGCGCGGATTTCGTCCTGATGCTCCGGTTTCCTCCCACAATCCAAAGATGTGCAGATTTGGTGGATTGTCCATAGTGTCCAGGGATGTGTAGGTTAGGTGCATTAGTCAGGGATAAATGTAGGGTAGGGGTATCAGTTTTTTTTTATAGATTTTTTATTGAAAATTTAACATGTTTTTACACGTTTACAAAAGAAAACTAAAAAGAAACCCAAGTATAAACATTGATATACAATTAAATCTTAAATAAATAATAACCAAAATCTATCAAACAGAAAAAAAGTAATACCGAGAGAAAAGAAGAACAAAACTCAACTAACTACTCATCTAACCTATAACTAACCAGAGTGTATGATTAGATCTCTTACATTATTCAAGAGAAAAAAAAAACAATGGATAACACAGAAATTGAGTAGTGAGATACATGCTTGGAATGTGTTAACATCAGATCGTAACAAAACCCGTATTCGTACGGGATTCCTCTCCCAAGGGGCCCTGGACCAGCCAGGTTCACCATCTCAGTTAAATAAAAGCCTTTGTTAGGATGACCGAAATATCTGTATTTGTGTAATTCAAGAAGGGCTGCCATATTTTATGGAATAATTTGGTTTTTCGGTGCACCATATTTGTAAGGAAGTCAAGGGGAATACATTCCATAATTATTCTGTGCCAATTCGAAAGTCCATGAGGGCCCTCAGTTTACCAAAATATTTTTCCTTGCACAGAAAGAGAGAATGGAAAATAATCTCTTCCCTGTCATACTTTCAAGTGTTCTTTATCCAATAAGTGTGTCTCCTGTAGGAGAACTATATCAACCCTTTCTTTCTTGAGGTTTGATAATATTTTCTTCCTTTTGATTGGTGAATTACTCCCCATGACATTCCAGGTGCACCATTTAATCGACTGATTAACCATAATCACCGGGCAAATCCGAGACCCCACGGGAGAAGAAACCCTATCTAAAACATCCCGAACATAGAGCATATAAAATTCCCAAAAATAAAGGCTCTTTAATACACTCAGATCAATATAATTAAAACTATTTCTAAATTTAAAAAAGTATTTAAATGGAGATTTTCCCCTCTTGTTCCTGGGGCATCACTTCCTTTCCAAAAGCCCATCATATCCTCTCCCAACCAGTGCCCCACCTTTGACCCAGGCACCCCACGATAGGATAAAGAAAATTCAAATATACTACTGAGCTAGAATTAACAATGAGTACCTTACCCCCAACCCACACCAACACCTGGATATATTTGGTAATGTTAATACCATGTATGAACATATATAACTATAAAATTACAGTCTCAACAAATAATAATTAAATATAGTAATACAAAATAACAGGGAAAAACAACCCCGCTCCTAAAGACAGAGATAAAATAGGATAAGGTAACCACCTCCCCCCCACCTACATTAATTAGACCCCCCAAACCTATATATATTTTTAAAAAAGGGGGAGAAAATCGCTAAGTGAAGAATAAATAAATAAACCCCTCTCCCCACCCCCCAAAGATAATATTAAACAGTAAGGTAATGAAAGGAAAAAAAGGGGGTAAACCAGGGTGGGGGGAGGGCAAAACAAATCAATTAACTCTTACAATTTATCAAAGAGAGTCCAAAAATTCCTTAGCCTTCTCCGGTGATCCGAAGTTGTACACGGACCCTTCATGGCTGAAGCGTAGCGTTGCTGGGTAGCGCAAGGAGTACTGAATGTTTAAGTCCCTTAAACGCATCTTCACTTCGTCAAACGCCTTCCTCTTTTGGACAAAAGCTGGGAAAAAGTCCTGGAATAACATAATCTTGGATCCTTTATAAATCATGGCTTGGGGATCTTTTACAAGAATTCTGGAAGCTTCCAAGAGCATCTGCCTCTCCTTGTAGCTCTGCAGCCAGAACAGGACCGGGTGGGGGGCGCACTACAACCTGGTAGGCCCATTCCACCCTTACCTGGCCTGATCCAGCCTCCAGATTTAACAGTTGTGGAAGCCACTGCTTGAGGAATGTAAGCTGGCCTTCTTCTTGACGTTCGGGAAGGCCCAGTAAACGAATATTTTTTCAACAACCTCGAAAATTGAGGTTTGTCAATGTGATTCTCTAAGGTCCGGACTCGCTGTTCGAGAGTCCGGACCTGATCGACAGCCGATTCTGCTATAGTGTCGGAGGTCGCGGCCTTTAGCTCTGCCTCTCCATCTCGGTACTCGATTTCTGCGATGTTTCAGTCGTTCTTTTGTAGCGCGGCCGAGAGTGAATTCCATCTGCTCCGGGACTCTTCGATGAAGGCGTCGATCTTCGCGTCAGGTTTGAAGATTATTTCTGCGAGGCTCGCCACCGTAGGTAAGTCCCCCGGGGCGGCTGCGGATGCCTCTGCTGCAGCTGGGGAGGGTGGGGGAGCGGCTCCTGCCTGCTGAGAACTGCGGGCTCCCTTCCCCCTAGTCATTTTTACAGGAGACTAGACTGTTTAAATTCAGTACTGAGCAACTAATTACATTAAGTCAAAACTATTTTAAATGATTTGGTAAGTGTGGTAGAGGCGGGTGGCCCACTTTGCCCAAGTGTTGGGAGGAACACTATAGACTCAGACTTGCTGAGTCGCCGCCATCTTAGATCTCCTCGGGGGATTGGTTTAATAGGATACTCTTTGGGGGGTCGGTGTGGATTTATTGGACTGAAGGGCCTGTTTCCACACTGTAGGTATTCTGTAGGGATTATAAGAATTCTATGGATAGTTTGAACCTACAAAAAAACATTTGGATTAGGAGCTGGACTAGGCTATTCTGCTCCTCTAGTCATCACTGCCATTCACTGAGATTATGGCTGACCTGATTATGACCTCAACACCACTTTTCTCCTTTGCTTAAGAACTTCTGACTGGCTTGTTCATCAAGAATCTATATACTTCTGCCTTAGAAACATTCAACGTTCTCTGGGGACAAGAGTTCCAAAGACTGTCAAGACTCTTAGTCCTCTGGTTTAAAAAAAAAGCCCTCAACTCTGTCATAAATAGGAGACACTATTTTTAAATAATGTTCTTAGTTCTAGTCTGTCCCACAAGTGGAAGCATCTTTTAAACATTCACCCTGTCATGTGCCCTCAGGTTCTTACAGGTTTCAAAAAGATAATTTTTCTAAACTGGAGTGGCTACAGGCCCAACCTGTAGCTCAGAGCTCCGCAGTCTGTCTCCACTTAATAATTTAGACCTGCCAAAGTGGACAAGTTCACATTTTCCCACATTATATTGTACCTGTCAAATCTTTATCCACTGATTCAATAAATGCATATCCCTTGCAGACTCCCATATCTGCTTCACAATTTATGTTCCTACCCATCTTTCATTCATTAGCAAATTTAATAGCCTTCCATTTGGCCTCTGCATACAAGTCATAGGCATAGAATAGGCATACAATGTAAATAATTGGGGCACCAACACTGATCCTTGTAGCACATTACTCCATTTTGCTCATCTGAAAATAATGCATTTGCATATGCTTCTTGTTAGCTAACCAGTCTCCATCCAAGCCAATGTGTTACCCTACTACCGTGAACGTTTTACTACTTATTTATCAATATAATCAACAATTATTGCCCATCCCAAAATGCCCTTGAGAAAGAATTTTTGCATTGTAATCCTTGATGTCATTTTTTTCAGTTCTTTATATTTTGTTCAATCTTATGACCTGCTACTCATCTTTGTGGAATTATAAAATTTCTCTTTCAGTTTGATTCCAACTTCAATTTCCTAGTTAGCCAAAAATAGTGTGTCCTTATCTTAAAATCCTTCTTTCTCATGGGAAGGTATATTTTCTGGTTATTCTGAAATATCTCTTTAAATGTCTGCCCTTGCACCTCTATTCCTTAGTCTGGTTTCCCAATTCATTTCAGCCCTCTCTTTCATAATTTCCTTATTTAAGTTTAAAAGAACAATTTCTCTTACTCCTTTCTCTCTCAAACTAAATATGACATTTAATCACATTACACTGCTGCTTTTCTGTGTGGACATTAATTAATTCTATCTCATTACACATGACCGGATCTCATATAGCTTGCTGTCTGGTTGGTTCTACAACATGCAGTTTGAAAAAACAGTCTCGAAAAAGCTCTGTGACCTTATTATCTAATTTACCCTAGTCAATCTGACCTTTACCAGCTATATTTAGATTAAAATTGCCCATTTTTTATTACTGTATTTTTTCACAAGCCCCATTATTTCTTTTGTATGACCTGCCCTCCAGTATGGCTGCTGTTAGCAACCTATAAACCACTTCCACAAATGACTGCTTACCTTTACGGTTTGTATCTCCGCACAAACTGATTCTACATCCTGATGTCCAGAGCTAAGGTCACCTCTCTGGATGTAGGTTTGCTCACTGAGCTAGAAGATTCGTTTTCAGACATTTCGTCACCATACTAGGTAACATCATCAGTGAGCCTCCAGATGAAGCACTGGTGGTATGGCCCGCTTTCTACTTATGTGTTTGATTTCTTTGGGTTGGTGATGTCATTTCCTGTGCTGACATCATTTCCCATTATTTTTTTCAGGGGGTGGTAAATGGGATCCAAATCAATGTGTTTGTTGGTAGAGTTCTGGTTGGAATGCCATGCTTCTAGGAATCCTTGTGTATGTCTCTGTTTGGCTTGTCCTAGGATGGATGTGTTGTCTCAGTCGAAGTGGTGTCTTACTTCATCTGTATGTAAGGATACTAGTGAGAGTGGGTCATGTATTTTTGTGGCTAGTTGATGGTCATGTATCCTGGTGGCTTGTTTTCTGCCTGTTTGTCCAATGTAGTATTTGTTACAGTTCTTGCAAGGTATTTTGTAAATGACATCAGTTTTGGTTGTCGTCTGTAAAGTTCATTAGCTGGCGTTTTAGTGTGTTGGTGGGTTTGTGAACTACCATGATGCCAAGAGGTCTGAGTAGTCTGGTAGTCATTTCTGAGATATCTTTGATGTATGGTAGGGTGACTAGGGTTTCTGGACGTGTTTTGTCTGCTTGTTGGGGTTTGTTGCTGAGAAATCGGTGGACTGTGTTCATTGGGTACCCGTTCTTTTTGAATACACTGTTTAGGTGATTTTCCTCTGCTCTGCGTAGCCTTCTCTGTGCTGCAGAGGGTGCTCATTGATATAATGTTCTAATGCAGCTTCGTTTGTGGATGTTGGGATGATTGCTTCTGTAGTTCAGTATTTGGTCCATATGTGTTGCTGGTTTGAAGATCCCCATTGGCTGTTCGCTCTACTGCGATATCTAGGAATGGCAGTTTGTTGTTGTTTTCTCTGGTCACCTCTGTTTATTGTACTGATGTCATTCATAATAAAACAGAGCGAACTGTCATCTGTCCAACTTTGCTGATAAGGACTTGGAGGCCCTGATGGAGGAGGGGACATGTGCGGTCACTGACCATGGAGCGAGCCTTGAGACATTGATGCCTCTTGTCCAGGATGGATGACCAGAGGATCAAGTGGCAAGCTGGAAGCAGCAGCTTCCACTCTGAATCTCATGTTTGGAATTGTTATCATCTAGTTCCTATCTCACAGGTGGGAGAATGGGAAACTGTATAATAATGCGGCATGTTGTTTGGCAATTTTTTGGGGAATTGGACACTCTACTCTCGACTTCAGGACCCTTCTTCCTGCTGATCTTCCAGAATTCACTCAGTTTTACCTCCAATGCCCATGTTGTTCAATGGTTTGGAAGATTCTGCCGCAGGTTTTTCCTGTGGTCAGTGATAAAGCAGTGTTCTGCAGTCAGTGGAGAATGCCTATATGTCAACCACAAGATTAAAGGCTATAAAAATGTCTTAAAATGTAAAGTGCAGCTTGAAGATTTGAGAATCATTATGAAATAGTGTTAAATTTCGAATTAATCAAATGAATTCATAGATCTTTTTGAGATGAAAGCCAGAAGTGTCATCAATAGAATCACAGCTGATTTAAGGCATGGATAATTTGGATTCATGCTCAATCCTGCATTATTTGATAAATTTGGCTTCTGACTTTTTTTTGCTTTCTTAGGGACAGGGCACAAATTTTTGTTGGTGTATATATTCATGTGTCACAACAATATCAGTCTCTCTGCTTATTTAATTTTAAAATTGTAAACAATTTTTTTCTTCTTGTGAGCAGATGCAGAAGCAATGGAGCTGAGCTGCCACGAAGTACCAATATATGTAAGTATTTATTTGGTAGCTATAATTGTCCTTCAGCCTACAATTCTCTGACATATGTGTTCCTCAACTTTTCACCTCTTAAGTATCCCTACTTTTAAATGTTGGGATCTCATTTGGTGGGCGTGCCAAAACCCTTATTTCTGAAATTCTCTTTTGAAACCTCTATACTACTCTGTGTATTTCCTACTTTATGTATTTGAAGAGTGCTGCCTTTCTGTAAGTCCTGTCTCAACAGATTCCAATCATTTTGAATGAAGTGTTCTTTACAAAATGCCAAGTGTGAAAGACAATAATGAATTGCGTTTTTTTTTAAGTCAGTAGTTCATTTTTTTCATTTTTTTTAAGAAAGGTGATATAAACTAACTAGATCAAGTGTCAGTAATGGTTTTTCTGATCTTCCCATATGATTGAATTGGGAGATTGGATGATTTATGCTGTTGTTAAAAATCCATGTTGTACTACATTCTGTAACTTGTTCTGAAGCTACTATATTGTCTTGTAGAATGTGCAATTAATAATTTTATCTTCAAAGAATAAGCCCTTTCTTTTGAAGGATGTCATTCTTTTCCCTTGTTTTTGTCTTCCTTTCTAATATCACTTCCAGTCAAATTTGTGTACACAGACCCAATCTACAGTCTGCTTCCAGTTCTATTTCAGTGCTATTTCTAAACCAGTACCATGTGAGAAAACTGCAGGGTGATCATTCACTTGCTTAGAGATGCTGTTCGCATCTTTACTCCACCTCACAATATCATAATAAGGACCAGAACCAAATTTTGAGAAAGCTGCTCTTTTTAAAAAAATCTTTCATAGGATGTGGGCATCAATGGCTAGATCAGAATTTGTTGCTCATCACTAATTGCCCTTGAACGGAATAGCTTGCCAGGCAGTATACATAAAAAGATCCCCACAATTTAACATTTTTGTAGGTCATAGAGCCATAGAGATGTACAACACGGAAACAGACCCTTTGGTCTAACTCGTCCATGCCGACCAGACATCTCAACCTAATCTAGTCCCACTTGCCAGCACTTGGCCCATATACCTCTAAACCCTTCCTATTCATGTATGTATCCAGATGACTTTTAAATGCTGTAATTGTACCAGCCTCCACCACTTCCTCTGGCAGCTCATTCCACACTTGCACCACCCTCTGCATGAAAAAGTTGTCCTTAGGTCCCTTTTATATCTTTCCACTCTCACTCTAAACTGATGCCCTCTAGTTCTGGACTCTCCACACCAGGGAAAAGACCTTGTCCATTTATCCTATCCATGCCCCTCATGGTTTTATAAACCTCTATAAGGTCACCCCTCAGCATCTGATGTTCCAGGGAAAACAGCCCCAGCCTGTTCAGCCTCTCCCTATAGCTCAAATCCTCCAACCCAGGAAACATTCTTGTAAATCTTTTCTGAACCTTTTGAAGTTTCAAAACACCCTTCCAATACGCAGGAGACCAGAATTGGACGCAATATTCCAAAAGTTGCCTAACCAATGTCCTGCACACCTGCAACATGACCTCCCAACCCCTATACTCAATGCTCTGACCAATAAAGGAAAGCATACCAAATGATTTCTTCACTATCCTATCTACCTGCGACTCTACTTTCAAGGAACTATGAACCTCACTCCAAAGTCTCTTTGTTCAGCAACACTCCCAGAACCTTACCATTACATGTGTAATTCCTGCTCTGATTTGCTTTTCCAAAATGCAGGACATTGCATTTATCTAAATTAAACTGTATCTGCCACTCCTCAGTCCATTTGCCCATCTGATCAAGATCCTGTTGTACTGAGGTAATCTTCTTCGCTGTCCATTACACCTCCAATTTTGGTGTCATCTGCAAACTTACTAACTATACCTCCTATGTTCACTTCTAAATCATTTATTTAAATGACAAAAAGTAGTGGACCCAGCACTGCTCCTTGCAGCACACCACTGGTCACAGGCCTCCAGCCTGAAAACTGAAATCATTTTACTTGGTTTGATTTATTGTAGTCACATATACCTAAGTACAATGAAAAGCTTTGTTTTGCAATCAGAACAGGCAGATCATGGCAAACAAGGACATGCAGACCACAAGATGCATAGACAGAGCAAGGCATAAAGGTTACAACTTCCCAGAAGGTGCGCAAAGCAAGATCAACACTAGCAAGACCAACATTATTTGAAGTGAGAGAGTCCATTCAACAGTCTAATAATGGCAGGAAAAAAGCTGTTCTTTAACCTGTTGGTGTGTGTATTCAAGCTTCAGTATCTACTGTCTGTTGGAAGAGGGTGTAGAAGAGCATTACGGGGATGGGAGGGGTCTTTGATGATATTGGCAGCCTTTCTATGACAACAAGAAGTTAAATGGAGTCCATGGATGGGAAGTTGGTTTCTGTGATAAGCTGGCTATGCACACAACCTACTGTAATTGCTTATGATCCTGGGCAGATCAATTGCCATACCAGGCCATTATGCACCTGGATAGTATACTATAGTGCATCTGTGAGAGTTGATGAGAGTCCTTAAGGACATGTTGAATTTCCTGAGGGAAAAGAGGCTTTGTTTTGCCTTCCTGACTGCTGCATCTACATGGGACATCCAGGTCAGGTTGTTGTTTATCGCCACTACTAGGAACTTAATACTCTTGACCTTCTCCACCCCTGCTACATTGATGTAGATGGGGGCATATTCTTCTCCTTTCTTCCTGAAGTCAATGATCAATTAGTTTGTTTTGCTGACATTGAGAGAGGTTGTTATCACTATACCTCCTATGTTCACGTCCAAATTGCCATACCAGGCCATTATGCACCTGGATAGTATTACTCTATGGTGCATCTGTGAGAGTTGATGAGAGTCCTTATGGACATGTTGAATTTCCTGAGGGAAAAGAGGTATCTATCATGACTCTATGCCCTCTATTGCCTTTCTGTATTCTGATATCTGTCCTACCGTGATGGTGTCGTCGGCAAACCTACAGATGAAGTTCGTTTGGAACTTGGCTACTCAGTCGTGGGTGTACAAGGAGTATAGTAGGGGTCCATATGGAGGCCATACAGGATATGGATGGGCAATTTCCTTCCTTGAAGGGGTTAGTGAACTGGATAAATTTTTAATGACATTTGTCATAATTTCATGATCACCAATACTGGGATAAGTTTTTAATTCCAGATTTATTACTTGATTTTAAATTGCACCAGGAAGATTTCAACTTATGATCCTCCAGCTTCTGGATTACCAGTTCTATAACTTTGCCACTACTTTAATTTTCATAATTTCCCCTCAGTGTGTGAGAGGCCTCATCTCTGTGGCTTACTGAGCTGGCATATGAATAATGTAATTTGCATTAGCTTTTTAAACATAATGACATTTTTGTTTGTGTCACATGAAAAGGTTACATTCCAGGAGTGGTAATTTGAACTCCATCCCATCAGATAGTGTGCTCAGTGATCCAGGATTTGCAAATCTGAGAAAAGGTGCATCATTGTCATTGAATTATGACAACCACAGAAAATACAGCTTTAGAACACAACTTGCTTGCTACACCCACTACAACCTATTCAGACAAAGAATGTTGCTTTCTGATTGCTGACATTTTCAGAGAATGGGTGGCATTAATTAAGGTATTATTTTGGGCACACTCGTAAAAGCCTTATGGTGGATCAGTAGGAAAATGAACTTTGGGGGTTGACTCTGAAAATTGTAATTTAACTAATAATAGTTTTCAAGAGATACAACATTGGCAATCTACGGAAGTTTATCTGAAAATTATTTGATAATTTGGTAAAAGGAAGAATCTGTATATAGGTTTGATTTTGTTTTATAATCCAGTAATATTAACCGTGTTTCAAAGTTTATACAGTTAACGAATTTAACCAACTGTAGGCTGTCAGATGGTTCCTGCATTTCAAATCTTGGCATTCTTGCTGAAGAATTTGCAACTATTTTAATGTATCCTCCTTTCAGCTCCATACCTAGACATTTGAAAATGAGTTGAAATTTTATTGAAGATTGACTTTTCTGTTGTGAGAAGAAATTAATAATGAAACTCCAATGGCCAAACAAAAGCATTTTTGCTGCTTTAAGTGGAAGCAAAGATTGAGATCACCAGCGAATATTGGTATACAATTAGAAAACAGGTCAATGCTCCTTTCTTAACCAGTGACATCATAATACAGGCAAATTATTGGCCATATCTCATATTTACCTGCAAAACAATGTGTAATAGCTAGTTTACCCAAATATGGATCAAAGTGGATAGGATGAAATTAAATCAAATTAATTTCCTAGATATTTTCCATCATAAGTCAGATGATTCATAATCATAATTTTATCTGTGCTCTGCAAGGGTTAACATCAAGAGGCAAGATTTACAGTGACTGAATAAGTCAGATTACAAATGTCTGTACAATTTTTCTGAAACTCATGCTTGTTCTTTGGGAATGATGTTTTACAACTCTGCATCTAGTTTTCTGAGAACATTGTGAATAAATTGCAATTATTTTGTTATAAAATTAGAAATGCATCCATGCAGCACCCATTTTTCAGATGCAAGACAGCCCTCAAAGTTTTAGATACGTCAGATAAGAATCCAATGCTTTTTATTAGTCAGAGTTGTGCCACTGTAGGCAATGGAGAACCCACTCTGCAAACAAATATTGGCCCTTTGCATATTCACATCAGGCTCTCTCTACAATATTAAGCCATCTTTAATACAATCATCTATATGTACTAATAACTTTAGCATGTGTGTATCTTTCTCCCTCTCTCTGTTTATTGGTTCTTCTTTCCAATCATTTGTGGTTCATCTGTAAATGTGTACGTCTTCACTGGCCTTTTCATTTTGTCAACTGAATACCTTTTCTGAAACTTTCTATTCTCCCTGTGACTTTCTTCAGTGATTCTTCATTGTTCTATTTGATCTTTCACATTTCTGCCACTTTATCTTCCTTCACTTTATTCTTGTATATATCTGCGCTTCTCTCCCTATTCTAAAATTTAACTATGGTTCTGACATTATAGAATAGGATCGGGTTATTTGGCCCCCATACCCATTTTTGACAGATGATAGATCGCCAACTGGAACTGCCTACACTATACCTTGATATATTGTTTAATACATGTACAATTCCACGATAAATGTTTTTAAAGTTCTGTGAGCCAATGGAAAAGTATTCCATGTCCTAATGGTCGTATCTGGGAATAAAAGCTTCAAGCCTCCCTTTCTGTTTGTCAAATAATAATCTTCAACCTGTTCCCAATACAGCAACAAATAGTGCTCTTTACCCTTTTAAAACCTTTCAGTGGTGTATACCAAGAACAGGGTGTGTGACTATGCACATGATAGTGTGTCATCAGTATTTGAATAATAGACTATATTCATCTACTCTGCAGTAATCCAGTAGTTGATCAGGTATTTGGCAGCAGCATGTTGTAACATGTTTCTGAGACTGAAGAACCATTCAGCAAAACTAGCCAAGAAGGCTGTGGAGCTAATTGACTAATTTGACATCAACCTATGTATATATGGCTACTTTAAAATGGAAATACATTGTGAAGCACATCAGAGATATTTTCAAAATTGGATGCAGAAGCAGTGCATGAGGTATCGGGAGCAGTAACAAATAATTTTTGCCTTAGATATAGGGTTTAAAGGAAGAAAGGGTTGTTGAAAGACAATGGATTTTTTTTCAAGGGGATCCCAGAGTGTCAGACATTTGCAGTTGAAGACACAACCACAATGATGGGGTTGGTAGAGTGACACTGAAGAGGTACAAGAGAAAGAGCTGGGCAGTTTGAACAGCTGCAGTGTAGGTTCAATCAGCACCCTCAATCAGCACTATACATTGGCGAGACCACGCAGAGGCTATGGCAACAGATATATAGACACCGCATAACAATCAACAAACAGGAGTATTCCCTCCTGGTCGGAGAACACTTCAGCGGTCTGGGGCACTCGACCTCGGACCTTTGGGTGAACGTCCTCCAAGGTGGAATTCCGGACAGGCAACAAAGGAAATGTGGCTGAGCAGAGGCTGATAGCCAAGTTCGGTACCCATGGGGATGGCCTCAACCAGGACTTCGGGTTCATGTAACACCACAGGTGACCCCATTGCACTATACACACACACAGACACTCCTACATACACGCGCACATATACATATGTGCACACACACTCTCCTATAGACCCATCCACTCACGCAGACGTCTCTCATACACTCACACATACACTCCCACAGTCACACACACACCCTCTCACAGACTTATATACTCCCTACACTCACACTACACACATTGTCTCACAAACACTCATAACCTCCTTCCCCCCATTCCCCCCCACCGACACACCCACATGTGCACATATAATTTATGATGTGAATTTGTACGTGCAGAATTACATTTTATTTTGCTCAAAAACTGCATAAATCTATGTAAGGTTCTGTAAATCTGTCTTTTAGATTAGAATCAGTCTGACCATTGTGGCACACAGTCTCACACAGGGCACCTCACTCCTCCAATGCATTATCTGGGCCGACATGACACCAACTGTTAAAGTTCAGTTGAGAATGTAACTTTTAAAAATGTTTTGCGATTTACATATGAAAGAACTGAAGCTAACATGGTCATTCTGAAAGATGTGAGACTTAACAAACAATCCAGGTCTTTATCGATGCAAAATTTCAGTTACATCACACTGTAAACTTTTGCAATAAATTCTGTGTCTTATAATCTTATACTCCACAACCACCTGAAGAAGGAGCAGTGCTCCGAAAGATAATGATTCCAAATAAACCTGTTGGACTATAACCTGGTGTTGTGTAATTTTTAACTTTGTACACCCCAGTCCAACACCAGCATCTCCAAATCATGGCTAGAGTAAAGCTTGTGGAGTGTTGGAAGCTGTGCAAGAAAACATTAGAAAGAATCTGAAAGTGAGAAAATATTCTATAAATTTAGTCATCAACTCATGATTGACAGTTTTAAGAACTTTCTGAAACTTAGTAGAAAATAAATGAAATCCGTAACATTTGGATGGTGACACTGGAAGCAGGGGACAGCACCTCAGAATAAGGGGAAGGCCAATTCAAACTGAGATGAGGAGGATTTTTTTTTCATTTAGAGGATGGTGCATCTTTGGAAATCTGTACCCAAGAGGGCTGTCAAAGCTCAATCACTGAGCAGTTTCACTACAGAAATCAATAGGTTCTGGGAACTGTTCTGGAATTATTCTGGCGAAGATTCACTGGAATCGACTCTGCTTTCTTCCCACAGATTTTGTCAGATCTGCTGAGTTTACCAGCAATTTCTGTTCTTGTCAATGTTCTGGGGACCTGGATTTATATCTCACCATGGCAGTTTGTGGAAGTTAAATTCAATAACAATCGGGAATTTAAAGTCTAACAAACACCATCCTTATCTGCTCTGGCATATACATATCTGCAGAACCACAGTAAGTGGTTGACTTTAAAACGACAATGGCTAACTTATGATGATGCTGCTCCTTTAACATGGTTATGTTGTCCTTGTTTTTTTCAGAGAGGTTGCAAAAGGGACAGACTCTGCAAAGTCTAAGTTGAAGGGTTATAGGGCCAATTTGATTATAGATAACAGAGATTGCCTTGGATAAAAGGCTTTCACATGTAAAAAAAAAGTCTGTACAATAAAAGAGGGGGTAGCCAGTTGTCCCAGCTCAGCTTTTCTCTCGTTTGGTTTGGTTAGGTTAGTAAGCAATAGTATTTGGAAGTTGCTGGATCCAAAGAAGCAGATCCATGCTGATCTCTCTCTGACTTCTGTCCTGTAAAAACTGGTGGTTGATTTTACCATTTGTGCCGAGGGGTATTAATGAGGATTGTTGCAAGAATTGGGAACAGCATCATTAAGTTGGTATAATTTGTTGGTTTTTCAGATTGTTTAAGTTCTTCAGTATTCTGTTCTCTTTTGTTTGTGTTTCATTCAGTAATCTTGTGAATAAATTCTGCTTAAAGCAATTAGCAAAAGTTAAGGTCTGAGCTATTTTCTTGAAATGCTTTGAGGGGGTCTGGCCTGGTCCGTAACAGATTTGGGGCTTGTCTAGCATTTGTTCTGTAGTTATGATTTGGGGTTAGGGTTGTTGGAGTTGAAGGCAACGGGTGATAGGTGTTAGTGTTTTTTGTTCTGGGTGTTGATTTTGGTTGGTTTAAACAATGCTTGGGATATCAATGGCTTTATCAGTCAACAAAAGGCTTCTGGGATTGGGAGAAGTGACCTTGAGGGTTTTGAAAAAGGTGATTAAGGCCAAGCTGCTGGAAATAGCAGACAAGCTGGAGCTGGAGCTGCCTACTTCCATGATGAAAGGAGAAATAATTACAGCAATAGCTGAGCATATAAATTTTCTGGATATACCATCAGATTCTTTAGGGATGGCTAAAATTCTATTGAACATGAAGCATAAGATAACGAATTATGATTAAAAACAGAAAAAGAGAGAGAGAAGAGAGAAAGAGAGCAAAGTGAGAGAAAAGGAGAGAGGAAAATAGAGAGTTTGAACTTCAGAAATTGGCACTGAGACAGGAAGGTCATCTTAAAAGGATGGAGAGGAAGGCTGAAAGTAGAGCTAGTGAGGTATTCACATCACTATCAGAGGAGCTATCTGGGGCATAAGAGGAGGTGAAGAAAGCCATCTTAAGTCCATATGAGCTTGTGCCAGAAGTCTACAAACAACATTTCAGGAATCTAAGGAGGGACCTTGGTCAAACCTACATTGAGTTTGAAACAAAGTAATTTTGTTAGGTGGATAAGGGCATTTAAAACAGGGCAAAACTCTGACACTCTTAGAGAGACAGTTATTTTGGAGCAGTTTAAAGATTCATTTCCTGAAGTAGTGAGAACTTATGTGGAAGAGCAGAGAGTTAAATCGGCAAGGTTAGCGGCTGAACTGGCTGATGGTTATGACTTGGTCCATAAATCAAAGTTTGGCTTCTAGAACCAATTTTAATCTGTGAGGGATAGAAATTGGGGAAAAGAGAAATCCTCACATTGAAAGGAAAAAGTAGATAGAGCCATAGAGTCATAGAGATGTACAGCATGGAAACAGACCTTTCGGTCCAACCTGTCCATGCCAACCAGATATCCCAACCCAATCTAGTCCCACCTGCCAGCACCTGGCCCATATCCCTCCAAACCCTTCCTATTCATATACCCATTCAAATGCTTCTTAAATGTTGCAATTGTACCAGCCTCCACCACTTCCTCTGGCAGCTCATTCCATATACGTATCACCCTTTGCGTGAAAAAGTTGCCCCGTAGGTCTCTTTTATATCTTTCCCTCCTCACCCTAAACCTATGCATTCTAGTTCTGGACTCAGCAGAGTGGGAGGGGGAGTTGAAATGTTGGGCCACAGGGCGGTGTGGTTGATTGGTGCGGGTGTCCCGGAGATGTTCCCTAAAGCGCTCTGCTAGGAGGTGTCCAGTCTCCCCAATGTAGAGGAGACCACATTGGGAGCAACGGATACAATAAATGATATTGGTGGATGGAGGTGAGGGAGGAGGTGTGGTCGCAGGTTTTGCAATTCCTGCAGTGGCAGGGGAAGGTGCCAGGACGGGAGGGTGGGTTGTTGGGGGGGCGTGGACCTGATCAGGTAGTCACAGAGAGGACGGTCTTTGCGGAAGGCAGAAAGGGGTGGGGAGGGAAATATATCCCTGGTGGTGGGGTCCGTTTGGAGGTGGCGGAAATGTTGGTGAATGATTTGGTTTATGCGAAGGTTGGTAGGGTGGAAGGTGAGTAGCAGGAGGCCCAGCAATCACTTCTCTAGCTTCCCACAGAGTTCTAGGGTACACCTGATCAGGTCCTGGAGATTTATCCACCTTTATGCATTTCAAGACTTCCAGCACTTCCTCCTCTGTAATATGGACATATTGCAAGATGCCACCATCTATTTCCCTACAGTCTATATCTTCCATATCCTTTTCCACAATAAATACTGATGCAAAATATTCATTTTGCATCTCTCCCATTTTCTGCAGCTCCACACAAAGGCTGCCTTGCTGATCTTTGAGAGGCCCTATTCTCTCTCTAGTTACCCTTTTGTCCTTAATGTGTTTGTAAAATCTCTTTGGATTCTCCTCAATTCTATTTGCCAAAGCAATCTTATGTCCCCTTTTTTGCCCTCCTTATTTCCCTCTTAAGTATACTCCTACTTCCTTTATACTCTTCTAAGGATTCACTCAATCTATACCTTATATATGCTTCCTTCTTTTTCTTAACCAAACCCTCAATTTCTTTAGTCATCCAGTATTCCCTATACTACAAGCCTTTCCTTTCACCCTGACAGGAATATACTTTCTCTGGATTCTCATTATCTCATTTCTGAAGGCTTCCCATTTTCCAGCCATCCCTTTACTTGCGAACATCTGCCCCCAATCAGCTTTTGAAAGTCCTTGCCTAGTACCATCAAAATTGGCCTTTCTCCAATTTAGAACTTCAACTTTTAGGTCTGGTCTATCCTTTTCCATCATTATTTTAAATCTAATAGAATTATGGTCGCTGGCCCCAAAGTGCTTCCCCACTGACACCTCAGTCACCTGCTCTGCCTTATTTCCCAAGAGTAGATCAAGTTTTGCACCTTCTCTAGTCGGTACATCCACATACTGAATCAGAAAATTGTCTTGTGCACACTTAAGAAATTCCTATCCATCCAAACCCTTAACACTATGGCAGTCCCAGTCGATGTTTGGAAAGTTAAAATCCCCTACCATAACCACCCTATTATTCTTACAAATAGCTGAGATCTCCTTACAAGTTTGTTTCTCAATTTCCCTCTGACTATTGAGGGGTCTATAATATAATCCCAATAAGGTGATCATTGATTTCTTATTTCTCAGTTCCACCCAAATAACGTCCTTGGATGTATTTCCGGGAATATCTTCCCTCAGCATAGCTGTAATGCTATCCTTTATCAAAAATGCCCCACCCCCTCCTCTCTTGCCTCCCTTTCTATCCTTGCTGTAGCATTTGTATCCTGGAACATTAAGCTGCCATTCCTGCCCATCCCTGAGCTATGTTTCTGTAATTGCTATGATATCCCAGTCATGTTCCTAACCATGCCCTGAATTCATCTGCCTTGCCTATTAGGCCCATTATATTGAAATAGATGCAGTTTAATTTATTAGTCCTATCTTGTCCCCGCCTGCCCTGACTGTTTGACTCACTTCTGTTCTCAGCTGTACGTGTCTCAGATCGATCTCTTTCCTCACTATCTCCCTGGGTCCCACCCCCCCCCCCCACCCCACCTTACTAGTTTAAATCCTCCCGAACAGCTCCAGCAAATTTCCCTGCCAGTACATTAGTTCCCTTCCAATTTAGGTGCAATCTGTCCTTCTTATACAGGTCACCTCTACCCCAAAAGAGATTCCAGTGATCCAAAAATGTGAATCCTTCTCCCATACACCAGCTCCTTAGCCATGCATTTATTTGCTCTATCCTCCTATTCCTGTCCTCACTAGCTTGTAGCACCGAGAGTAATCCAGATATTACTACTCTCGGAGACCTCCATTTTAAATTTCTGCCTAACTCTCTGTAATCTTCCTTCAGAATCTCAACCTTTTCCCTTCCTATAAAGTTGGTTGCAATGTGGACAATGACCTCTTGCTGGCCCCTCTCCCTCGTGAGAACATTCTGCACCCTCTCTGAGACATCCTTGATCCTGGCACCAGGGAAGCAACACACCATTCTGCTTTTTCTCTGCTGGCCACAGAAACGCCTGTCTATACCTTGGACTAGAGAATCCTCTGACACAATTGATCCCTTGGAAGCCGATCTACCCCTCGTTGCATTAGAGCCAGTCTCAATACCACAAAGTTGACTGTTCGTGCTATGTTCCCCTGAGAATCCATTCCCCCTACATTTTCCAAAACAGCATACCTGTTTGAAATGGGTATATCCACAAAAGACTCCTGCACTAGCTGCCTACCTCTCTTACCTTTTCTGGAGTTAACCCATCTATGTGACTGTATCTGAGACTTTCCCCCCCCCTTCTGATAACTGCCATCCATCACATACTGTTGCTGTTGCAAATTCCTCATTGCTTCTAACTGTCTCTCCAACCGATCCATTCAAGCTGATAAGATTCGTAGCCAACAGCATTTATGGCAGTTATAATCCGCAGTAACCCCGAAACTCTCTTTAAACTCCCACATCTGACAAGAAGTACATATCACTCTATTAAAAGTCATTTTTGCTGCTTCACATTCTACAGACCCAGAAAATAACACCGACTTATTCCTCTACAAACAATGCCCCAGGATAAATTAATAGTTATGGCTTATATTTTAAATTTATTCAAGAGACATATCTCCAAAAACATATAATCAAGAAACAACCCACTCTACTCCCTACTGCAGATTCTCTGTAGGCCACACTTAAAAACAATGATTAACTTATTTGATTCTGTGCTGTGAACTTCACCCAACAGTTCCTCCAAGATTACTTGTGAATTTCACTGTTTGTTAATTTTCCCAGATGCACTCCGATGTCCAGCGATACATGAATTCAAACAGCAAAGGCAGTAACTGTGTAGGTTCTCTCTCTCTTTCTTTCTCTCTCTCTCTCTCTCTCTTTCTCTCCTTCAACGATCTCACCATGTGCTTCCTTTGTCTGCTCTTCTCCCTTTTAATACTGCTGTTGTTTTGACTTTTTTTTCCAAAGTTCCAAAACAATGCAACAGCATTATAAAACAGTAATTGCTGTTCCTGGAATTCGAGGAAATCACTTCCAGCACCTAAAATACCTCAAAAAAAAGGACCAGCTGTTACAGCCAGAAATTTTTCCTGTCCTCAATCTTGGATTACCCAGATTCTCGTGAAGATCATAAGGATAATTTACCACAGGGTTCAAAAAAAACCCTTGAAGGGGACAGAGAAGTTAATAAGCTCTGGTGTTTTCACTGCAATAAAGTAGGCCATATGAAATCACAGTGTTGGTGAGTTAGGAAAAGCACTGGGAAACCAGATGTAGGAAAACCGGATAAGCCAGTAAACTTTGTTGGAGTGGTAATGGAAAGCACAGTGGAGGCTAGAAAGCTGCACCAGAATGTACAAGCTGGTTGGAAGTTGATTAAGGAGAAAGTGCCAGATCTTCTTAAATCATATACCTGCGAAGTATATACTTGCATAAGCCAGGAGCAGCAAGTAAAGAGGTTACAATATTAAGAGATACAGGATACTCTCAATCTGTGATGTTGAAAGATGAGGAGATGAGTACCTCTGAAGGACTGTAGCCAGCAAAGGTACGAGTAATGGGAATTCACGGTGAGACAAGAAGCACTCAATTATATAAAGTCAGGCTAGAGTGTCCAATGAAGAATGGAGAAGTCGTAGTAGGAGTACTGGACAAACCCTCAGCACCAGGAATATAATTTGTCCTTGATAATGATATAGCTGATTCACCAGTTGGAGTGCTGCCTGCTGTGGTTGAAAAGCCACAATACTATTGCTGGACACATATCCTGAGATTTTGCCTGTCTGTGTGCTAACGAGATCACAAAGTCACCAGTTGAAACAGGAGAGATCAAAGAGTACAGATAAGGAAATTGAAGTAGAATTAGCAGATACCATGTTTGATCAGATGGTTGAGACAAGCCAGGAGCAGATAGATGACACAGCAGACATCTTCAGCTCAGATAAATTAACTGTGTTACAGCACAAAAATGAAAATTTAAAGCAGTTTTATCAAAAGGCATACACCGAGAAAGAATCGGAATGTATCCCCGAATGTTATTATCTTAAAAATGCCGTGTTAATGAGGAAATGGAGACCGTCACATATTTAGACAGATGAGAAATGGGCAGAAATTCATCAAGTTGTATTGTCAGTGGGTTATAGAACGGAGGTGTTGTGAATGGCGCATGAGGTCCCGCTAGGGTGCTATTTAGTAGTGAGAAAAACTCAAGCTAAAATACAAACCATTTTTATTGGCATGGACTGCACAAGGATGTAGTTGAATTTTGACAAATATGACATGTATGTCAGGTAATTGGAAAACCACAGACAGTAATAAAACCTTAATATCTATTCCTGCATTTGTGGAACCTTTTGCAAGTTTAATTGATTGCATAGGATCCCTACCTAAAACAAAAAGTGGGAATCAGTATTTGTTAACAATAATGGATGTGTCCACTATATTTCTCGAGGCCATTCCATTATGCAGTATCACAGCTCAAAGGATTGTAGAGGAATTACTCAAATTTTTCACCAGATACGGGCTACCGACTGAGATACAATCAAATCAAGGGTCAAAATTCACATCAAAATTATTCAAGGAAGTTATAGATAGCTTAGGAGTAAAACAGTTTGAATCTTCTGCATACCGTTCAGAGTTTCAGGGAGTGCTAGAAAGGTGGCATCAGACATTAAGATGGCTTATAGTCAAGACTGTCCAGTTGATTGGGATAAGGAAATTCCTTTGTCTTTTTGCGATCAGAGATTCACCAAATGAATCAATCAAATTCAGTCCATTTGAATTAGTTTTTGGGCATGAAGTGAGAGGATCGTTAAAATTGATTAAGGAGAAATTGGTAAGTCAGAATTCAGAGACTACATATTTGGACTGTGAGTCAAATATTCAGGAACGATTGAACAGAGCGGGGGAGTTGGCTAGATACATTTAAAAGTATCACAGCATACAATGAAACAGGAGGCAGATAAGAAATCAAAGACTCGCAATTTTGCTATTGGAGGTAAGGTGTTAGTGTTATTTGCAGTGATAGGTGAACCTTCAAAAGCAAGGTTTAGTGGACGTTATCAAGTCAAAAGGAAATTGAGTGAGGTGAACTATTTGATAAGGACTCCAGACAGAAAGAAATCTCACAGACTGTGTCATGTGAATATGTTCAAAAGGTATCTTGACAGGAAAGGAAAGCCAAAGAAGACTGTGTTATTGATTACAGAACAAGGAATAACCAAGATCAGAGGATTCTGAATTGGGCATTCCGCAAATTAAATTGGTCAATGAGGAATTTGTCAAAAATTGGGATACATTGTTGAGTTACCTTCCAGAGGAAAATCAAAATGACCCGAAAGAGTTATTAATATCGTAAGAGGAGATATCTGGAAATAAGCTGGCAAGTACTAACAAAATTATGCACAATGTAGATATAGGAGATTAAGCAACATCTGGATATACATAACCCTTTAAAGTTGGCACAGATTCAGAAGGAGATAGAGTGCATGCTCTAAGATGGCATAATCGAAGTGACTTACAGTGACTAGTGCTCACTCATAGTAAAGGTGCCAAAACCAGATTGTACCCAATGGTTATGTGTGGACTATCGTAAAGTCAATGCAGTTACAAAGACTGATTCATATCCGATTCCGCGTTTGGAAAACTGTGTTGAGCAGGTTGGACAAGCAACTTATATTTCTAAGTTGGACTTGCTCAGATGCTACTGGCTGGTACCTTTGTCAGAAAAAGCAAAGACAATTTTGGCTTTTGTAACGCTGAATGGACTGTATCAGTTTAAAGTGATGCCATTTGGTAAGAAAATTGTGCCAGTCACATTTCAGACACTAACCAATAAGGTCATTGTTGACTTACTTGACTGTGTCATATACATAGATGACCTGGTAATTTTTAGTCACACATTGAAGAAACATTTACAACATTTATCTGACTTGTGCGATTGACTTTGGAAGACAGGCTTGGTGATAGACCTGGCTGAAAGTGAATTTGCCAAAGCCCAAGTCACCTTCCAGGGTCATGTTATTGGACATGGACAAATGGCCCCTCGGGATGCAAAGGCAAAGGTAATTGGGGAGCTTCTCACACCATCAAAAAAAAGCAGTATTACGGTTCCTGGGATTGAGTGAATTTTATTGAAAATTTGTACCAGTGTTGCAAATTTAGCAGTGTTGCTGCTCCACTCACTGAATTGCTAAAGAAAAGCAAGAAGTTTCAGTGGACAGCGGACTGTCAAAAGGTGTTTGACAGCCTGAAAGCTGTGTTAACAACTGCCCCAGTATTAGCCACACCTCATTGTGCAAAGATGGTTATTGATGCAAGTGATGTGGGTGTCGGTGCTGTGCTCTTGCAGGAAGATGATGAGAAGATAGAAAGACCTATGGGGTATTTCTCCAGGAAATTAAACATTCATCAGCATAAGTATTCAACAGTTGAGGATACTTTGAGCTTGGTGTGGGCTTTACAACATTTCAATGTTTATGTTACCAGTAATGTATCTGAGACAATCATATACACTGATCATAACTAATTGAAGTTTATGGAGAAATTTAAGGACAAAAATACCGCACTGTTTAACTGGAGCTTGTTGTTATAGCCATTCAATTTGAAAATTGTTCATGTGGCAGGATGAGAAATGTGATTGCCAATGTATTGTCGAGATTTGATTGAGAAACGGAGGTGTTTGGTGACAGGATTAAAACAGACTGAAGCAAAATGTATTACTGCATGTTTGCATGATTATTGACAATGTAATGTATATGTGTTGTGTAGAGTACTAACAATTTTAGGATTAAGGGGTTTTAAAATAAAGCCATCTTTGGATATTGATGGTTGATTTTTTTAAGGGGGCGGTGTGATGATGTTGCTCCTTTAACAAAGTTTGTTATCTTTAGTTTTTTTTAAAGAGGTTGTAAAAGACACAGTCTCCAAAAAGGTAAAAACAATGACTGCGGATGCTGGAAACCAGATTCTGGATTAGTGGTGCTGGAAGAGCACAGCATTTCAGGCAGCATCCAAGGAGCTTCGAAATCGACGTTTCGGGCAAAAGCCCTTCAGTCTCCAAAAAGTCTAAGTTGAAGGGTTTTAGGCTCCATTTGATCATAGTAACAGATTTCGCCTCAGGTGAAAAGCTTTCAAGTTTAAAAATAATGTGCAATGATAGGGGAGTGTCCAGTTCCCCCAGCTCAGCTTTTCTCTGGTTTGCTGTGGTTAGCAAGCAGTATGTTTGGAAGCTGCTGGGCCCAAAGAAGCAGGTTGATGCTGATCTCGCTCTGATTTCTCTCCTGTAAGAACCTGTGTTTGATTTTACCTTTTGTGCCAAGGACTGTTTATGGGGATTGTTGCAAGTATTGGAACAGCATCATTAAGTTGGGATAATCTGTTGAGTTTTCGGATAAGATAAGTATTCTGTTCTCTTCTGTCGATAATCTTGTAAATAAATTCTGTTTTGTTGAAAACTAAGCGATTTGACCAACTGCATCCCTCCTGGAATATCTGTGTTACATCTGCTTAAAATAACTTGCAAAGTTAGGGTCTGGGCTACTTTCTTGAAATGTTTGAGGGGTTCTGGCCTGGTCCATAACAAACTCAGCCCTGCAATGTCTTCCTCATTAAGGTCTGGTGCCAGAATTGGGAGAGTTATCTCACAGACTAGTCAAACAATGACCTCTACTCGTGGAATCATATCTTTCTTGAAATATCTCAGGTAATACAATTACTGTCATTGGGTCTGTCCTGTCCCAGCAGAAGTGTGGCACAGTGATATACAGGTGGGAGGGAGGAGCCTAACTGGGATTCTCATGGCATTAGATCAAACATGGGCAAGGAATCTTCCTTCTGATAAGCATATACCTCCCACTTCCATCAGCTGCTCTTCCATATTGAACAGCACTTGGAGGAAACATTGAGGGCTGCAAGGTCGTTAGAATATATTCTGGCAAGTGATTTCAATGTCCATCATCAAGAGTGACATGGCAAACCCATTACTAACCAAGTCCTAAAGGGCATTGCTCATAGACTGGTTCTTGGGATAGGCTACGGTGTTGAAGGAATAAACAAGAGGGAAATAAACATACCTGCAATTTCCCCTCCAAGCTACACACAGTTTTGACTTGGAACTATATTGCTGTTCCTTCGCTGTTGATATGTCAAAATCCTGAAAATCCCTTGCTAACATCATTCTGGATGTGCTGTTGCCAAATGGACTGTAGTGGTTCTCTATTGCTCTCTATTTCTGTAATGCACAGAACATGACACTTGTGTAGCTGTGATTATTTTTGTTATTTTATACTCTCTTAATGGTAAACCAGCTCCAAACCAATAGAAACGTGCTTGTAATCAACTCCATTTGTAAGATGAAATGATTTTACTGAATTTAGAGTGAGGCTGCAAAATATTTTAAAACTTGCAACACAATCATTTTAAGCAATGATTTTCAGAGGCAGAAGCATAGAAAACTGTATATTTAATGGTTTGAAGGATAACTAACGAACTGGAAGAAGAACGATAAGTACATTGCATTTCCAGTAGCGAGTGAATATGTTAAATATTTGGAAGTGTTTTTATGCGCTTTTAGTTCCTTTTGACAGTCCACACCAGGCCAGTCTGGCACTAATCATTAATTACCATAGAAACGTTGAAACCACTTGAAATATTTCCAGGAAATCAGATGTCAGTGAAGTTTCCTGCCTTAGTAACGTTACTGCACTGTTATTGTTTGTGGGTGGCTTTTATCCTACATGGCTTCCCGTGTTTATTTTAAAATCATTGTTTGTTAATTTTTTGACATATTTAAATAATGCTAAGTGAATGGCATAGATCTAAGCCAGCCTTGACTCTTTATGAGGCACATCAAATTAACAGTTCAATTTTTGGCAGACTAGGTATTCTTCAAAGCATAAAAGTGACAATAAATGGCTCATGGTCTTCAGTAAATTTTTGGACAAGATTATTGAATCTGCTCTGTCTGAAAGTATTTATAGTTGACAGTTTTGTCTATACTTGAAAAGTGCCCAATGAACAATTACCATCAACAGTAAAGTCGTAGCTGTTTTCCATTTCCACTTATTTTCATATTGCACCATCTGTTAACCATCTTAAAAACAGGAGTCAGCAGATTCAAAGCTGCAACACTAAAGACAATAATGTCAATCCACAGTAAGTGACAGTATTTGCTTTCGTAACCGTACAAACAAATGAACATAATAAATAGTAGCAGGTCGAGGCTATTGAGCCCTTCTAACCTGCTCTGTCATTCAATGAGATAATGGCCAATCTTCTACTTCTTCAAAACCATTTACCTGCACTGTCCTCATATCTCTTGAAATTTTTTTTTTAATATTTAGAAGTCTATCGATCTCAAAATTGAACATTGCTAAGCTTTCACAGCACTCTGGGACAGGAAATTCCAGAGATTCACTACCTTCTGAATGATGAAATGCCTCATTGTCACAGTCCTAATTGGTCTACCCTTATTATCAGTCTAGATTTCCCAGTCAGGGGAAATATCCTTCTTGCATTTATCTGTCAATGGCCTGTCAGAATTATGATTGTTTCAATGAAATCGTCTCTCATTCTTCTTCTAAGTCCCATAGAATACAGACCCAGTCATTTATTCCTTCCTTGGTGAGTGTTCATTTGGATTTAAACCTATTGCTGAAATGACCTTAGATAATATCAGTCCTTCATCTTAATTACTCTCAATTAATAACATAAGGCACAGATTGTATGGCAGCTTGCTTTGCTGATGATGCCAAAATAAATATAGTAAGTTGTCAAGAGGACATAACCTGTCTATATTCCTTTGTAAGTAGACTAAGGGAGACAAAAAGAATTTACAGATGGAATATAAAATGTGAACATGTCTAATTTAGCAATAAGGTTATAAAAAGTATACTTTTTAACTGAAGAGAGTTTGCAGAACTCAATGCAACAGACATATCTGATCCTTAGTGTCAGACTACTCTCCACCTCATCAAAAATTTGGTCCAAACACGTACAGAAGAGCTGTCGAGATAAGGTGAGAATGTTTTTGATATCAAGGCACCATTCAACTGAGTATGACATCAAGGAGCCCTAGCAAAACCGGAATCATGGAAATCAGAGGAATGGTCTCTTCTGGTTGAAGTCATACCTGGCACAAATGAAGGTAGTTAGAGATCAATCATCTAAGCTTTAGGACATCGCTGATGGCATGACTTAGCATAATGCCTTAGTCTCATCAGTCTTCAACTGCTTTATCAATGACCTTCTCTGCATCATAAAATCAAGTGTAGATGTTTGCTGATGATCGTACCATTAATAGCATTGCAGACACTGAAGCAGTCTGTGTCCATATGCAAAAGACCTGGACATTGTTTAAGCTTGAATGTATAAGTGGAAAGTAACATTTATGCCACATAAGTATCAGGCAATGACCAGAAAATATCTAACTATTTCCACCTGACCTTCAGAGTAAATCCCCTACTATCAATATCCTCAGGGTTATCATTCACCAGAAACTGAAATGGATCAGATGTGTAAATATTGTGGTTTCAAGAGCAGTTCAGAGGGTGGGAATGCAGCAGCCAGTAAATCATCTGCTATCTCCTTAAATGCTGTCCATTATCTACAAGGCACAAGTCAGGGGTATGATGAGTACTCTCCACTTGCCTGGATAACTATAACTCCTACAGCACCCAAGAAGCTTGAAACAGTCCAAGGTAAAACAGCTAGCTTGATCGATCCACTACCTTCAACATTCACTTCCTATACTGCCAGTGCACAGTGGGAGCACTGTGTACAATCTACGAGATGCACTGTAATAATTCAACAAGGCTCCTCTGAAAGCACTTTCCAAATCTGTGACGTCTAGGTGGACAATGACTGCAGATGCATGGGATCAACACCACACCCTTCCACCTCCCTCCAAACCACACAATATCTTGACTTGGAAGTACATTAACTACTCCTTCACTGTTACTGGGTCAGAATACTAGAACTTCCCTGCTAACAATTATATGTGTGTCTATACACCCCAAGGACTGCAGCAGTTCAAGAAGGCAGCTCATCTCTGACTTTTCCAGAGCAATTGAGAATGGGCAATAAATTTTGGTTTATCCCATATCCCAGAGCAATTTAGAAAAGAGGCAGTTCTGGATGTCTCTATATGTGTATCACAAAGCTATAGCAAGTGATTGAGAGGGTAAATGGCATGTTGGCATTTATTCCAATGACAACAGAATCTAAAGGTTGGAGAACTTTCCTGCACCTGTCCAGGACATTGAGGAGATCATGTCTGGAGTACTGTGTATAGTTGTGGTCTCAACTTGTTCCAGTGTTGAAGGGCTTATTTACAAGGAAAGTTTGAACATTTTGGGCCCATGCACATTGGCGTTTAGAAGGATGTGTGCTGATCTTCTTGAAATATTTAAGGGCCCGAGAGGACTTGATAAGGTGGATGCTGGACAAATCATTCCTCTCAGGAGGAGACTAGAAATAGAGGATGGAGTTGAAGAATAAGAAATTTCCCTTTTAAGATGGTAATGAGGAGAATTTGTTTTCTCTTAGAGGGTTGTAGGTCTATGCCTGGAGAGCAGTGGAGGCTACATCATAAAGTTTATTGATGGCTGAATTAGATTTTAACAATCAAGGGTTTCAAGGATTCTGGGGAGCAAGCAGAAGTTGAGTCTACAAATGGTTCAGCCATGATTTTATTGAAGATAAGACTGCTTCTAAGTTCTATGCTCCTATTCTTTGAATTTACATCTCATTATTTCTTTGAATTTACATCTCATTATTAACAGATGATCCCTCATTTTCACACCATTTCCAATTCTGTTCCTTAAGAAATTAGTTGGTGCAGATTCCCAATGTGAATGTCAGCGTGGGTACACAGCAACTTCAACCTGCCAATTATTTGTACCGGTCATCATCCAATTATGTCTTCAGCACAATGTCCCTCCATGCTTCATCCTTTAACATTTTCCTCAACCCTTCATCTATGCAAGTTGGCATCGGCAAACCACCAGCTTCACCACATCATCATGACTATCAACTTTCACATTACTTCAGTCCTTCAGCACTTGTATTTGGAGCTCAGGGACAGTATGACTTGCATGCTTCTGTCAGGTTGTTTGGGTACATGAATGCACCCCATATGGCTGTTGCTTGCTTTTCTGTTGCTCACTCTGCACTCACTTGGAAGCTGCTATTCTCTGGATCTTGCATTAATTTTTCGCGCAGACAGAGAGGCAGACAATGGGGAGCACTGATTGGTGAGGAGGTGGAGATGTCATGGTATGGTATTGATTGCAACAGAGTCACACTTGCAGTATGTGGCAGTCATTTATGCAGCAAACACACTGTATATCTTCAAGCAAGTGGCCATGTGTCAAAGTCAAACAGGAGCAGACCTTAATGGTACCAGGAAGGACTTTGGTCATTCGAAGGTTCCATTACAGTCAGTCAGTGAGTCCATTGGATTCCTGTCCAGTACGTTGGCCATGCCAGTCAGATGCTTGATCCAACCAGAAACTAGGGATCTGGTCCTTGCAGTTGGTGTGTAGGGCAATGGACACATGCAATACTCCAGATAAATGAAACAAATCTGGGGATTATAGGTACTGTAGAAATAACAGTCTGGGGGCTAGATTGTGCTCAGTCAGGTCTGTCCTGTGAAGTCACTCTGGTCAGGTGGGCCATCATTAATCCTGGGGTTTGCTTAATAATGATCAGGGCTTATTGTTGGCAGTCCAGATCGTCCTGGGGAAACTGAGAAGCTAATGTCTGGGAATGGAGTTCATTGCACTGTATGGCTGAGACAATGATCACATGCTAGATAGAAAGGTGGGATCTGAGAAACAATAAAAAGGGAACTGGAATTTCCTGAAGGGAGCAGATTGGAGTCACTCTGGTCTCTCTATGGATAATATTTACGGATAACAAGGGGATAGCAGTTTGGGAAACCATGGACTCTGGGGAGTTAATAGTTATATCTAGGGACTCAGCACAAATGGGGAGGAGGGGAAGGCTGAAAGATCATTAGGGGTACAGGGACAGCAACACAAAGTTTCTTTATTCTTGAGGTTTCCCAATCTCACGTACTTTTCTCTGGCTAAAAGGAGTTAAGAGCTGGCTTTCTGTCACCACCCAACCACATCCTGTTGGTTTTAGCCTACTTGGCATTGTGGACCAATTTTTGATGCAGTGAAACAAAGGGATGGATTGGAGATGATGGGGAGCGGAGAGATGGCATTGTGCCCCTAGTGAGTAAGTAAGAGGCATAGAGGACAGGAAAATATTGTAGTTTAGAAGGATGAGGTAGGTAAGAAGCATTGAGTTAACATGATGCATGCAATAATGAGACTGTAATCCATATATCTCGATGAGAGGCATGTGCAACATCACAGTTAGAGTGAGTGCTGACTCTATGAGTGAGAGGTAGTAGAGAGAAAATTGCAGTGTAGAGCAGAAATGACCATTGTCCTTCTTTCAGGTTTGATGGGCATACCATTTAACTCACTGACCTGCTCCACTACCTGTGTCCAGGCCGATTATGTGTGGTGATGTGATTCACCTTCCCACTCACCACCTTCAAGTCCCTGTATGTATATTTGAAAGCTGACTCACCTTTTTGGGCAGTTTCCTCAAGGATAACAGTGCAGGACTCCATGTCAGGGTCAATTATTGGTTTGCAGAATCTGAAGTGGTGTCATCTGGGCTTTAAGTATGGTGCAAGCAGCATGATCCCTGGAGGATTTTGGTATTGGCAAGCATTATGGTGCAATTCCAAGGGAGGAGAGCTGAAGAACCTGGTTGCATAATTAAGGAGGTGAAGAGTGGAAGATTATGTGAGCACACTCAGTCCAGACCATGGCAGACAAGGTGATTTTCACTTGACAGGACACTAACTGAAAATGAGAAAACTCCATTCATGGTACACACTACTTTCTTTTAGGATTCAGTGAGGTCTGCAGATGCTGGAGTTTAGAGTTGAGAGTGTGTTGATGGAGTGTGTTGCACAGCAGGTCAGGCAGCATCCAAGGAGCAGGAAAATCAACTACTTTCTTTTACCTGAAGTATAAAGTCTCAATTTTCTGATTTGCTATGTTTACGCTTCTGTTGTCTTCGTTGAGTTTGATCTGTGCCCAAAATTGAAGAGAACATATTTCAAGAATGATATCCCAAATCTTTTGTAGCCTATCACCTTCTTTGATGTCCAGTTAATTTGTATTATCTACACAGAGGGGGCGGGAGATTGCAAATTTCATATGATCCTACAGATGCTATATACATGCAAATTATTTTCCTTTTTTTCCTTGTGCTGTCAAAGGAAGAGGTAAAGATTTGTTAAACACAGTCGTATCTAACTTATTATTGCTGGATATCTAGTTTTTAGCAGAATTCACTGGTGCATGCAGGATTGAGAACCTTGTCTGATATTCTGTGTCTCTGGTTCAGTTGCTAGATTGTGGGCGGCACGGTGGCACAGTGGTTAGCACTGCTGCCTCACAGCGCCTGAGACCCGGGTTCAATTCCCGCCTCAGGCGACTGACTGTGTGGAGTTTGCACGTTCTCCCCGTGTCTGCGTGGGTTTCCTCCGGGTGCTCCGGTTTCCTCCCACAGTCCAAAAGATGTGCAGGGTCAGGTGAATTGGCCATGCTAAAATTGCCCGTAGTGTTAGGTAAGGGGTAAATGTAGGGGTATGGGTGGGTTTCGCTTCGGCGGGTCGGTGTGGACTTGTTGGGCCGAAGGGCCTGTTTCCACACTGTAATGTAATCTAATGTAATCTAAAAAATCTAATTAACTTTAAGACTGCTGACACAAATTGTCTATTTTATCTTTAGAGAGAAAAGGATTTTATGAAATTCTGTTTCTTTCCCACTTGCATGGTGTTAACTGGACACCTGAAATTACCTCTTCCTTTTCGTTCCAACTTTCCTTCCTTTTTTCACTTTGGTGATTTGACTCAGCAGCTTACTGTCTAGTTTCATTTTAGTTAAATCTCCCTCACTGTAAAAGGTGAGTTCATGACCTCTCTGTTTGAGATATGCTCTTTCACTCCTCATAGTTCCAATAATGATCTCAGACCTATTCGATATTTTCCATTATTTTTTATGAAAGAACAACATCACTAGCATTTTACTTCAGCACTAAATTGATTCATTGTGTAAGGTTTTGCAGCCAGTATAAATTAAGTGATGTGTGTCTAAGACTTAATCCTTTTAAATATTCTAAATTAGCTGCCCACAATGTATGAACTGTTTTCTTTTTTATAGGGTCAACAATCTTTGGTAGCAGTGTTTGAAGCAACCTGTCCCGTATCTGAGGGCGCCGAATGGTACTTTGTATATGAGGGTTCACGCCAGAATCATGTAACTGTGGCACAGAGACTTAATGCTAAAATACTGCAGTCAGTTGTTCCAGGTAAGCATGCAGAGTTGGATACTTTATTCAATGTGGTGAAAAATACACACTAATACTTTTAAAAAATATATTTGATTTGGATGCACATATAGGTAGTGAAAATAAATTGTGTTCCTTTGTATTCTGAAACTGATACCTTCAGGTTCTCTTTTATCAAACTCTACGTGACTTTCGCGTAGGAAGTAATATGAGTGAGAATTTAGTCTATCAGAGAAATGTAGTTACATTTGTAGGAAAATAACAACTTATACAGAACCTTTAACATGTCAGAATGTTCCCAGGTACGTCACAAGATAAAATAACATCTGACCGCAAGTCAGATAAGACGATATTTAGATCAAATGACCCAACATCCTGTTAAAGAAGTAGGTTTTAATCAGTGTCTTAAAGGAAAAAACTGAGGTGGAGAGACATAGGGAGGGAACTCCAGAGTTTAGGACCTAGCCAACTGAAGACATGGGCACAATTGCAGGAATGATTAAATCAGAGATTTTAGAAAGCCAGCAGATATCTTGAAGGGTGTGTGGCTGGAGGATTGCAGACAAAGGGTGGCACCAGCCATGGAAGGATTTGAATACAAGGATGAAATATTTAAAATCAAGATTTAGATTGTCTAAAGGCATTGTGGTTATGTCATTGAGCTCGTAATCCAAAAGTCTGAACTATTGTGGGATTAAGTTCTACCATTCCACCATAACTTGGAATTTGAATTTAAATGATTAATTAAATCTGGAATATAAAGCTTGGTATGGTAACCATGAAAATACTAGTCATCAATTGGAGATGCCAGTGTTGGACTGGGGTGTACAAAGTTAAAAATCATACAACATCAGGTTATAGTCCAACAGGTTTATTTGGAAGCACTAACTTTCGGAGCACTGCTCCTTCATCAGGTGGTTGTGGAGTATAAGATCGGAAGACACAGAATTTATAGCAAAGGTTTACAGTGTGATGTAACTGAAATTATGTATTAAGCAAGACCTGGATTGTTTGTTAAGTCTCTTATCTTTTAGAATGAACATATTGGTTTCAGTTCTTTCATATGTAAATTGCAGACTTGTTTTAAAGTTACATTCTCAAGTGAACTTTAACAATTGGTGTCATGTTGGCCCAGATAATACATTTAAGGTGTGAGGTGCCCTGTGTGAGACTGTCTGCCACGATGTTCAGACTGATTCTAATCTAAAAAAGGGATTTACAGAATCTTACATGAATTCATGTAGTTTTTGAGCAAAATGAAATGTAATTCTGCAAGTACAAATTCACCCCACAAACGTGTGTGTGTGTGTGTGTGCATGTGGATGTGTGAGTGGGGGAGGCACCTGAAGTACTCAAGGATACCCTTATAAGAATGGAGTATGATGCTCAACTTATCAACTGCCAGTTCCAAAGTGCCACAGTGAGAAACCGTAATGACCTCCTCAGGAGACAGACACGAACTGCAACCAATAGGGTACCCTTTGTTGTCCAGTTCTTCCCAGGAGCTGAAAACCTACGCCATGTTCTTCGCAGCCTGCAGAGCATTATCGATGAGGATGAGCACCTCGGCAAGACCTTGCCCACCCCTCCACTCCTTGCCTTTAAACAATCACCAAATTTCAAACAGATCATTGTTCGTAGCAAACTATCCGGCTTTCAGAACAACACCATACAACCTTGTCATGGTAGACGCTGTAAGACCTGTCAGATTGTCAACACAGATACCACCATTACGCATGGGGCACCTCCCACCGTGTATGTGGCAGGTACTCATGTGACTCAGCCAACGTTGTCTACCTCATACGCTGCAGGCAAGGATGACCTGAGGCATGGTACATTGGCAAGACCGAGCAAAGGTTACAGCAATGGATGAATGGACACTGCACAACAATCAACAGACAGGAGTGTTCCCTCCCAGTCGGAGAACATTTCAGCGGTCATGGACATTCGATCTTGGACCTTTGGGTGATTGTCCTCCAAGGCGGACTTCGGGACAGGCAACAATGCAAAGTGCCCGAGCAGAGGCTGATAGCCAAATTCAGTCCCCATGGGGATGGCCTCAACCGGGACCTTGGGTCCATGTCACACTACAGCTGACCCCACTGCACTACACACATACACACAGATATAGACACATACACACCACACAGACGTACAACCCCCCCCCCCCCCCCCCCCCCCCCCCGCCCCCCCCCACACACACACACACACATGTTTGTGGGGTGAATTTGTACTTGCAGAATTACATTTTATTTTGCTCAAAAACTGCGTGGATCCATGTAAGAATCTGTAAATCATTTTTTAGATTAGAATCAGTCTGAACATCGTGGTAGACAGTCTCGCACAGGGCTCCTCAACCTTAAATGTATTATCTGGGCCGACATAACATCAATTGTTAAAGTTCACTTGAGAATGTAACTTTAAAACAATTCTGCAATTTACATATGAAAGAACTGAAACCAATATGTTCATTCTAAAAGATGAGAGACTTAACAAACAATCCAAGTCTTGTTTAATACATAATTTCAGTTAGATCACACTGTAAACCTTTGCTATAAATTCTGTGTCTTCCGATCTTATACTCCACAACCACCTGATGAAGGAGCAGTGCTCCGAAAGCTAGTGCTTCCAAGTAAACCTGTTGGACTATAACCTGGTGTGTGATTTTTAGCTATGAAAATACTGAGTTAAAGTTAAAACATATTTGGTTAATTAATATTGATTTTCTTAGAGGATCTAATGCTGTTAAAGAATCCCTACAGTGTAGAAGCATGCCATTCAGCCCATCAAATCCATACTGACACTCTGAAGAGTATCCCATCCAGACCCAATCCTTCTTTATCCCTGTAACCCCACATATCCCATGGCTAACCCACATAGCCTGTACACCCTTGGATATTTTAGCATGGTCAATCCACCTAACCTGTACATTTTTGGACTGTGGCAGGAAACCCACGCAAACATAAGGATAATGTGCAGACTCCACACTGACAGTCATCCGAGGATGGAATTGAGCCCAGGACTTTGGTGCTGTGAGGCAGCAGTGCTAACCACTGAGCCACTGTGCTACCTTTAATTTTTATTGAAGCAAAGCTAGTTCAGTAATGTCACATATTAGGAAAGCAAAGCTACCATTTTTATCCTGTCTGATCTCATTAAGATTCCAAACCTACAACGTGATTGACTCTTAACTTGCCTCTGAAATAGCCTGGTAAGAAAAAACATAACCTCTACAAAGAATTGTGAATGAATTCACAATTTCTGGCTCAGAAGTAAATGAGCCAAAGCCAATACATGTATAAAGTTATTTATATTATATTATTTGTAATGTTATTTATATTTAATATTATATTATATTTAATATTGCATTGTGTTTTGTCATATTTTTGTGTTCATTTTTATTCATGGATTTTGTTGTAGGTCATGATACTTCAGAAGATGTTACAGTTTCTGCCTGTATGCTCACAGAGGCAAAATCAGTATCTATCCTTGGGTGCAGCAAGATAAAATACATTGAGGATGTAGCATCTAAACTAACTCAGGTTCTCGTTGAAAGTGCCGGGATGGTGGATTGCACGAGCCACCTGACTCTGCTTGAACAATTTGGCCTCACCAGAGAGGCTGCACAGTCTTTAGATGAAAATATGACAGCTGCCATTGAGCACTTGGAATTACCACCATCTTGGAATCTGCTTGGAAAGTGGGCAGGAAAAGGTAATTAAACTGTTAAATCTTTAGTTTATATAATGCCACTCTGCACGTTTGGAATGCACAGTAATCCTTTTCCAAGTTATGCATTAGGAAGAAAGATCTTTTATGAGGGAAGTTATAGAATACATTAGATTTTTTTAAAACAAAAGTCTTGTGAAGAATTGTGTTACACCTGAAATCGCAAGAGTTTTTGAAACCAACAAAGGGTGACCAAAAAGCTGATCAAAAGAGGAAGGAAATTGAAAATGAATAAGTGTGCGTATAAAGTTAGACTAACTGCTTTTGTAATTAAATACAGAGGGGCAAGTAGCCAAAGTAAATATGTGCTTGTTATTTGGAGAAATACACCTTGGGGCGTGAGAAAATGTCAGTGTTGAACAAACATTTTGTGTATACCTTCACAGGAGAAGACACAAATTAGCTCTCAAAAAAAAAGGTATGATGTGGGTTTGCTGCAACAAGGTGTTTTACCTGATGTGGCAATGCTTGCATTATCTTTTGTAAAGTAAGAAAATAGGCTATTGTAGTATTGAAAAAATCAACACACATTTATAACAACTTTACTATTCACAAGCATGATAATCCTCAGGCATAAATGTCATGTCTAGTTTTCAGTTATTAATTTTTTATAGAGGAGCATGTTTCCTATAGAATGTCATGCTTCAAGTGATCTGAGGCAAGATAGAGTATACGATCCTTACACTCTTAGCACACATACTGTGGTACAGACCCTTTGGGTTTCTAAATTGTTGAATGGTAAGTTTCAAGAAGTGATCCATCGCAATGTTTAATCTTCCACGTGCGCTATGAATAGGTCTGTTGCTACTTCTGTCATGAGGATGTAAGGGCTACCTTTGTTACTGAGGTCAATACATTTGCCATATCTAACATGTATTCACAAGTCACTGAATATCCTGATTTACTGCTGGCCTGTACATAGGTTCATAAGCAAGCTGACATGTCAAACTCTGGTGTAGCATGGACAGGATACATGTTTTTTTTATTTCCACCCTTTGTTGTCTTTGAAAAGGTTGTAGTGAGCTGCCTTCTGTGTGCTGTTGATAGACTTGCAGTACCTTGAAGGAAGGAATTCTAAGATTTTGATTCAGTGATGGTGAAGGAATGTATGTGTGTGTATGTATATATATATATATATATACTCACAAGTCAGGATGGAGTGGATTGGAGGGGAACTTGCAGATGCCGGTGCTGGTGTTCTGATGTATCTGCTGCACTTGGCCTGCTAGTTGCTGTCTAAGGATGTTTGGCGAACTTCTGCAGTGTATGTTGTTGTAGAGAGTATATGCTGCTGCTACCTGGGAAGGGGTGGATGTTTATGGATGTGGCGTTAATTAAATGGGCTGCTGTATCTTGGATTGTGTCAAGCATCTTGAGTAGCTGTTAGAGTTGCACTCATCCAAACAAGTTGCGAGTATTCCATCACACTTCTGACCTGTACCTTGTTGATGGTGAACAGGCTTTGGGGAGTCAGGAAATGAATTATTTCTAGTCTTTGACCTGCTCTTATTGCCACTATTTATAAGGCGAGTCCAGGTCAGTTTCTGGTCAATGGTAGCCCCCAGAATAGTGGAGGATTGAGTAATGGTAACACCATTGCATATTAAGGGACTGTGATTAGATTCTCTTAGCCGGAGATGTGTTGCTGGAAAAGCGCAGCAGGTCAGGCAGCATCCAGGGAACAGGAGAATCGACGTTTCGGGCATAAGCCCTTCTTCAGGAATGAGGAAAGTTTGTCCAGCAGGCTAAGATAAAAGGTAGGGAGGAGGGACTTGGGGGAGGGGCGTCGGAAATGTGATAGGTGGAAAGAGGTCAAGGTGAGGGTGATAGGTCAGACTGGGTTGGGGGCGGAGAGGTCGGGAAGAAGATCTCAGGTTAGGAAGGCGGTGCTGAATTTGATGGATTTGACTGAGACAGGGTGGGGGCAGGGGAAATGAGGAAACTGGTGAAATCCGAGTTCATCCCTTGTGGTTGGAGGGTTCCTAGCCGGAAGATGAGGCGTTATTAGATTCTCATTAGATTCTCTTAGTCAAGGTTGCCATTGCCTGGCATTTGTGTGGTGCCAGCATTGGCCCAAATCCTTCCAAACCCTTCCTATTCATATACCCATCCAAATGCCTTATAAATATTGCAATTGTACAAGCCTCCACCACTTCCTCTGGTAACTCATTCCATACACGTACCACCCTCTGCTTGAAAAAGTTGCCCCTTAGGTCTCTTTTATATCTTTCCCCTCTCACCCTAAACCTATGCTCTCTAGTTCTGGACTCCCCCACCCCAGGGAAAAGACTTTGTCTATTTATCCTATTCATGCCCCTCATAATTTTGTAAACCCCTATAAGGTCACCCCTCAGCCTCTGACGCTCCAGGGAAAACAGCCCCAGCCTGTTCAGCCACTCCCTATATCTCAAATCCTCCAACCCTGGCAACATCCTTGTAAATCTTTTCTGAACCCTTTAAAGTTTCACAACATCTTTCTGATAAGAGGAAGACCAGAATTGCACACAATATTCCAACAGTGGCCTAACCAATGTCCTGTACAGCTGCAACATGACCTCCCAACTCCTCTACTCAATACTCTGACCGATAAAGGAAAGCATACCTAACGCCTTCTTCACTACCCTATCTATCTGCAACTCCACTTTCAAGGAGTTATGAACCTACACTCCAAGGTCTCTTTGTTCAGCAACACTTCCTAGGACCTTACCATTAAATGTGTAAGTCCTGCTAAGATTTGTTTTCCTAAAATGCAACACTTCACATTTATTTGAATTATTGTGCTAATATGACAGCATGAGCTCCCTTGTTAATTTTAGCTTTTGGTATGTGTTGTCCTGTCTTTCAGGATCTATAATATTAATCTTTGTAAATTTCTTGATTGCCAGTACCATCAATGCCATGTAAGAGATTAATAATAAGGAAACCTTGGTCATTTTTTGAAGTTTGCCTTTCACTTGGTTGTCTTTGTACTTCATTGACATGTTTGTGTATGCTTTTAACACTTTCTCCTTACTGACAATGTTACGGTATTGTACCTTGCTAGTCGCCTGTGTATTGCTGTCTGGCTTTGGCTTGGCCTTTAGAACCAGATTTACTGCATGTTTGTGCTCAGTATCCCTTGATGCCACTTGCTTTATAGATCAAGAAAAACTGGACAGGCTTGGTGCAACTAACAGCACCTGTTACAAAGTTTGTTGGTTTGGTGTGTTTTGCTGATGGTAGCAATCATATTGGCTGCATCTAAACCTGTAATTGTTGTTGGCCTGCCATGATGGCTTAACACTTGGATTCATCCTCAAGTGATGCAGTAATAAAGCAGCTCTTTTGCTTCCCTAAATGATTCTTCCCAAAGGCTTTAAATGGTGCAAAAATAATGATTACTTTCATGTGCCGCTCTGACAGGTCCCCTTTAGAAAAGATGTATGCATGCCATTTGCTATAATATCTTCAGGCAAAATGGTCAGACATTTACAGCAGCAAGAAGCCATTAGCCCATTTTGTCTGTATCAGTCAACAAAGGTCTGACTACACAAAGCCCATTTTCCAACTCTTAGTTGATAACCCTGGAGGCTGTGGTAACACAAGTGAGTATCTAAATGCTGCTGTTATGACTCACTGGGGTAGCATACTGGAAATCAAGCCCTGCTATTGACAGTGTCATCACAAAAGCAAAAGCTTTTATAAAGTACTCAAAGTTCTTCAATTTACATGATTTTCAGACCAGATTGATAGAAAACATGGACCAGGTTTCTGTACTTAACAAGGATCACTATTTATTACAAGTAATTAGACTCACATCTAATTAGACTTAGCTTCAGGCACAGTTATAAACCATTAGTATATAATACTGTTAATTAAAACTCTAATGCCCTTATGAACTCTGCCTTGAACACATACAGACAGACATACACAGAGTAAAATAGGCTATGGACAGAGGGGAAAAACTGTAAAGACAGTTCAGTAATCTTTGTTCCCAAATGCAGTTGTTGAGATGATCCTTATAACTCTTCTGCTGGCCAGTACATTTCTTCCTCTGGTATGCTTCCTCTGGTTGGTAAAGAGACACAAGGTGGCCAGTTTATTTGTAAAGGTCTCAGACATATCAGTTAAAACTGATAACTGGTCACTAGCCCATAGACCAATTAACTTTTGTAGCCAGCAAAAGCTGCATCAGTAAACCCTCTCAGCTCCAAATCATCAGCAAATTACACTCCAATTACTGCTTGTTCAAACAATTGTGCACAATACTTACCATTGGTGTGAGGTTACTTGATTTTCAAAACTTTACAATCACCCTTTGAAACACTGGCTTCAAAACAGCATTTTCTCATTTCAGTAACCTTTAAAAAATATAAAATAAAAAAGACACGGTCCTCACACTGCTAAACTGATAAAAGAGTTTCTGACCTTGTGAAAGTTTAAGAATAGTGTGTAAAGGCATATTGTTCTGGTATAGCATTGTTTAGTTCTCAGCAAAAGTCTGATAGCAAAAGAAAATGACAAATGCTGCAAATTTGAAATAAGAACTGAAAATTTTGGAAACATTCAGCAGACCAGTTGGCACCTGTAAAAGTATAAGATAGATTCTGATATTTCAGGTGTATTTAATTCTTAATTTATAATCTGACTCGGGGTAAGCTCAATGTGTTTGTCTTTTTCTTTCGAAGGTTTTCATTCTAAATTAATAGAATTTCCCTTGTTGATGTCCTCTAAGGGAAAAATGTTGATTAGACAGCAGCTCTTCTGGAATTCGAACCAAATGAGACTTCTAAACTCATTTGTCTTCATGACAATTTCATTTCACATTCGAGGATCTTAGATATTTCATCATAATCTCATAGAAACCCTCCAGTGTGGAAACAGGCCAGTCATCCCATTGATTCCACACCATCCCCTCCAAAGAGCATCCCACCCAGAAATTAGAATCATAAAAGGAGCAGAATCGCAGATCATGAGAAGTGCTACAGGGGCATTGAAATGTCAGGCTGGTCAAGGGACAGGGGTTAAAAGTTTGTAATGTTGACAGAATTGTGAACCTTGACATTCCTTTGTACACAAATGTTGCCAGATCTGATCTAGTAATTTCTGGTTTTGAATAACTTGGGAGTTGGGAACAAGTTAAGAAAAAGACAACTGTTCAGTTTTACCCCAGTTCAGGAGCAGTCTTTTTATTTTCTACAGTCAAAACTCACTGTAAACCTGAAGAAAACAGTTAATCTTACCTGTAACAATTGTTTAAGGGCAGTAGTCGCCAAGAAGATGAATGTTTTTTTTAATGAAATACCTTCCAAACAAATGAAATAAAACTTTACCCTGATTTTCTTTTTTTTAATTTTAGAGATATGCTACAAGGAAACCCTGCTACATGTTTCAGTGAGACTAGGTCTTTATAAATTCTCTCAGTTTTTACTGTGCCAATCTGGTGGTATCCAAGCTACCATTGTGCCCAATGAGGAAGGAGTGATGCCCATAGACTTAGCATTACAGAATGGGATGCATTGCCTCGTTGAATTTTTGAAAGAGTAAGTACCTGATCTTTGTTTTTCATTTTTCATTTTGCTGCATTTATTTTTAACCTGATGACTGCAAATCTGTTTCAATTCTTATAACTGCTCAATTAATTGGATAATAACTTAATTATAGATTGAAGTGGAAGTTATAGGGCCAGAAAAGAATTAGAATTTAAATGACCTTATAAATGGGAAAAATGTTAAATTTTACATATGAATATATAAGTAAATATAGGAAGAGTATTAACTTGAATGATACATTTTACCAATTCAAAGGACGTGTATGCTGGTGAGAATGTTTTGGTCATACTTTAATCTCATTAGTTTAAATATGCTAAATTGCACATCTTAACAATTCCCACACATGAACAAATGATAAAGAGGATGAAAAGAATTAACATTAATATGGCACATTTACACTCGTCCTGACTGAGGAGTACAATACAGTTCTGTTTTAACCAGGATGAAAGTGGAAAGTTGTGTTTTATTATCTGCTTCGAATTCTGTAAAGTATCAGACAGTGTAATTCCATATTTGTGTCATAGGATCATACTGTACAGAAGAGGCCTTTCAGCTCCCTGAGTCTGTACCACCATATGCTTTATTTTTTGTTCGAAATGTATCCATGGAGCATTACTCATCCCTACTTCCCTTTGGCATACGTATTTCAATCATATGGCTGGTGTAATATATATAGCAGTAATTTTGCAGAAGCTGTAGAATTAATGGAAGTTAATTTGACACATAGTAATGTGCAAAATACACTTTGGGATAAACTCAAGGTGATACCAACCAGGAAAATAAAACCTCTGGATTAGTGATTGAGTGAAGCAATGTGCCATAAATATTTGGGGATGAGTAAACCTAGAGTGTTCTTCATAAAAAAAAATCAGTTGACTACAGCAGGTTGGGACAATATTGGCAGTGTGGTTCTTTCAATTTGGAAATAATTTCTAAACTAGTCAGATTGATTAAACTAGTTGTATGCTGTCTGACACAGGAAACTACAGGGAGGTCAGAACCAATTTTTTTGATACAGCAAAGAAAGCCCTCCTGTGACTCACAACATGTTTTTGGAATTAAATAGGTTTTTCATATTAACCAGCTTTGTGAGCTGTGATGTAAAATTGGGAATACTCCCACACATTGTAAGGTTAAAGCAAATTGTAGGGCAATTGGTGGATGATTTGCCTTGTATCTGATCCTGTTCTGTCCAATGTGTGAAATCCTTAGAGATAGTAAAGTTCTTAGACAAATTCGTTAATTTTAAGAAGTTCGATCAGACTGAATGAATGAAAAAGAGAGAGTTGGAGGAAGACCGATTGTCATAGATCTGGAGAAGATTGCACAGACCAGGAGGAGACACCATAAAGAGATTTGAACAGGATAAGAATCTTAACCTTGAGCCATTGCAGGAAATTAAGCATAGAGGGTAATGGCTTATTAGAATTGATACAGGATACAATATGAACAGTTTTCAATGACTTGTAACTCTTTGATGGGTGGATTATAGAAGGCTGGCCAAGATGGCATTGGAATAGTTGAGATTGAAGATGACAAAGCCATTGAAAAAGACTTTAGCAGCAGAGGATTGATGACAGGCAATTTTGTGGAAGTAGAGCTAGCTGATCAGTGCGCAGGAAAGGGTACGAGGTTGAAAGGTCAATTTGTGGTCAGGGAGAGAGTGCAGTACAGGGTAATGATATGATGTTTGTGGTAGGTGCTGAAGACATCATAGATTCAAACAGTACAGAAGAGGCCCTTCAGCCCATTGAGCCTGCACTGACAGAAAACTGTTCTAAGTGTTTGTTAGTCCCACTTTACAACACTTGGCCTAAAGCTTTGAATATTATTATGTCTTCTCAAAGTTTTTTACTTGCAACTCCTCCAAGACCAGGTGTTGGATAAGCAATAGAGCTGTGAATTGTCAGTGTATATGTGTAAACTGACCACCTATTCGCAGCTAAATGTTGCCAAGAACAGATTTGTAGATGAGGAATAATTTGGGTCAAAGATATATCTTTCAGGAATTCCAGAAATAACAATGTGGAAGTGGGAAATGAAGCCATTTCTGAAATCCTTCTGGTTGCGCAAGTAAAAGTGGAACCAGTTGAGCTCTGCCCTGCTGAGCTGGTTAATGGAGAAGAGCCAATGAACCTGGATGCTTTGGTTAATCTTGTCAAAAACTGCAGAGAAGTTTGAAAGCATAAGGAGGAAATGTGAGAATGTCACCAGACATCACAATACAATATGCAACTTAATTTCTCTCTCAGAAAGCTATGGACACCGGGACAGTTGAAGCTTTCAAGAGTGAAATTGATAGATTGTTTCAGGGTAATGATATCAAGGGTTATGGAGTAAAAACTGATATATGGATGTTGAGCCACACATCAGATGTAATGCAATGAATGGCAGAGCATTCTTGAGGGACCAAATGATCTTGTTCCTAAGGAAAGGTCATTGCTTCATCTCGCTTCCCGTACAACACTCTGGCAGAAATTAGTAATAACATTTCTTAAACAGCTGTCTTTTAGACTAACATGCTAGACTGGGCCTGAGGTAGACAACAAGAGGGGAAAATGTACTTGATCTCATCCTCACCAATCTACCTATCACAGCTACATCTGTCTATAACAGTATTGGATGGGGAGACTACTGCACAGTCCTTGTGGAGACTTCATCTTCACACCAAAGCTGCACCGCGTTGTTTTGTGAGGTCTATTCCCATGCTAAATGGGATAGATTACAAACTGATATACCATCTCAAAGCTGGACATTCATAAAGTGCTATGGGCCTCAGCAGAATTGTAATTGTTCAAAGTCAGTAATCTTATGGCCCTGAATATAGCCCACTCTACTATTACTACCAAGACAGGAGAACAGCATTGGTTCAATGAAGAGTGTGATTAACATACCTAAATATGAGATGTCACCTGGTGAAGCTACTTTAATTCCAAATAGCAAAAACAGCATGCAGCAGACAAAACTAAGTGATGCCACAATCGATGGGTCAGATTGCAGCCCCGAGGTACTGTCACATCTAATTATCCATGGTGGTGAGCAAATAAACAAATATCCCTATTCTCAATAGTGGGGAAGCTTAACATATCAGTGATTAGGCAAAGCTAAAATATCTCTTGGCCTCCTACTGAGGTGCCCACCATTACAGATGCCAGCCACAGCCACATGATAAAGAAATGATCAACTTAGTTGGCTGGAAGCTGGTTTGTGATACAGAATGATGTCCAGAGTATGGGTCAAATTCCTGTATCAGCATGAAGACCATTGTCTTCTCAGCCTCAAACCTGGCTGCGAGATAAATAGGAGGAGTGAGGGGCTGCGGGGAAGGTAGTTGGGAATGTAATAGGTACATGAAGGTGTGGGGTGATGGTGCTAGGTCACACAGGAGGGTGGAGTGGATAGGTGGAAAGGAAGATGGATAGGTAAGACAGTTAAAGAGGGTGGTGCCAAATTGGAGGGTTGTATCTGGGATGAGGTGTGGGGAGTGGAGATGAGGAAACTGGTGAAATTGAAGTTGATGCCATGTGGTTGGAGGGTACCAAGGTGGAAGATGTGGTGTTCTTCCTCCATGTGTTGGGTGGCTAGGATTTGGCAGTGGAGGAGGCCTAGGACTTGCATGTCCTTGGCGGAGTGGGAAGGGAGTTGAAATGGTCAGCCACAGGGCAGTGGGGCTGTTTGGTATGTGTCCTAGAGATGTTCTCTGAAACGTTCAGCAAGTTGGTGTCCTGTCTCCCCAATGTAGAGGAGCCCTACCTGTCCATCTTCCTTCCCACCTATCCACTCCACCCTCCGCTCTGACCTATCAACATCACCCCACCTGAATCTACCTATCGCCATCCAAGCTACCTTTCCCCCAGCCACACACCCCCCTCCTATTTCTCTCTCAGCTCCCTCCATTCTCAGCTCCCCCCCGCCCCCAACATTTCTAATGAAAGGCTTATACCCAAAACATTAGCTGTCCTGCTCCTCGGATGCTACCTGACCAGCTGTACTTTTCCAGTGCCACACTTTTCGACTTTGCTTTTACATGTCCTGTTTTATCACAATGAAAATATACTAGAATTCTAACATCAGTTCTATTCTTTGAACTGTCCTTTTTTTCTTGATTGGAACAGCTTCTGCCTTCTCTTTTAAGCCACATTCCTGCCTGTTCTTCCAGCTACCATTGTTGATGGTGCTATCAAGTGGCACTTACTTACAATAACCTGCTCTCAGTTTGGATTACTCCAGGACCACTCAGCTCCTGACCTATTACAGCTTTGTTGTGGGGAAAATCACCATCCTCGGAATCAGAGTCGGGGTTCAACAACAGAGTTCATTATCCAAGGAAATACCGGAGCTCTGGGGAGAGAAAGACACCAACAGCACAGTGGTCAGCTGGGTGTCCTCACTCAACCTGGAGCACATGTCAAGCCACTTTTATACATTTTGTAATATAATAGGTCAGTGATGAGGTTATTGTCTTTGTAACATAGTTTGTTTATTGTCAGCATTGCAGAATTGTTGATAGTTTCGGTACAGTCATTGTCAGTTTCAGTGCAGACTTTGTCAATTTCAGTGTCTATGTGCAAGTCCATTGCTGTAGTAATGGGCGTTAATCGCTCTTCCTGAGGATGATTACTGCAGTCCTGGCTATTAGCACTTTGTATTGGATTTGTATCAAGCTGTTAGCATTTCTATCAAAGGTGTTGGCTGTATCCAGACACTTCAGCGGGCAGTATACGTTACTCATTTGTATTCTCTCCCTCACCTGCCTTAACCTAATCAACTAGGTTGTGAGTGCATTGTGCTGGCATTCTGGTTGCTCCAGTCAGTATCTGTGTTTGCTCTGCTGTCTGTCTCCATATAGTGGTCCGGCGGCCATCTTATGTGTCAAGTGGCCAACCTATGGCTCAGCAGCCATCTTGTGAGTCCGTGTGCCGAATGTCACCCTGCCCCATGCCACCTCCCATGTCACTCCCCCCTTTGCAGTCAAGGAGGTGACTTTGGAGAACTCCCGCAGACTACCCAATTTACGTGCAGAAGTAGGTCATCTCTAGGGGCTCCTCCTTCCAAGGGGTACTGTGACATGCCAGTTTCTTGGGAGCTCTTCCATGGTGACACTCGCTGCTGGCACGGTTATCGTCAGTAGTGCCTCACAGCAGAGCTTTAAATGCCCAAGGCCCACATAGCATGCCAGCACGAGTACAATGAGGAGAACTATCCCATGTGCCAGATAGGGTCCCCAAGATTTACCTATCAACCAATTTAGCCAGATGTCTATGATTGTGGCTCCCTGTTGAAAATCATCTAGCTGGTCATGGATATTCTTGATGGCTTCTGTAATGTCATAAGAGGTATCAATAATGTGGGTGATACAAATGTCATCAATAATTGTACAAACTCCCCCTTGCCGTGCTAATTGATAATCTACCGCCTAATGTGTCTGCTGTGTGTAGAGTCTGAGTTCAGCCAACTCTGTGTTAATTGCTTCCAGAGCTTTTGAGGTATTATTGCCTAAGATTGTCAAGCCACATACAAGGTAATTTTGTTTTTTTTTAACAACCCCTGCTGTGCATTTCCCAAAGATAGAGACCCCAAGAATCCATATCCCAATGATGACCCCAACATGGTAGGGATCTGCCAGTCAACACGGAACTCCTAGCTGATGGAGCGGGCCACTATACTTCTCCGGACATGTCCCCTGCTGGGGCATGGTACAGTAAGGGGTGCAATTGTCCCTACCGCGAACAGGTTTTGGAGGTCTGGGGTTTTGTCGTGTAAGTTGCTTTAAGTAGAAAAACAAATCCCTTTGCTGCTCGGTAACATACATTGTCCTGATCTTCCATCTGTCTGTCCACCCATGTCTCCCCGATCCCCTAGGTGCCCCCCCCCCCCCCCCCCAAGCTGTGTCAAATGGGTATGTCCCCTGACAAGGGTGCCATTGCACTGACCACATATGAATTGTCTGCCCGCGTCATATTTAAGCATGCCTGCTCACTGCAGGTGCAGATAAACTGTTCCCTGGTGACTGTACAATGCTGATAAGTGCACTGTGTCTGGATGCATGAGTCATTTTTGGGAACCAGGGCATAAACGCATCCCCATCCCTGTCCTGTGAAACAAAATGGTTAATTACCTGGTTTTAAATGGGCTATTTGCCGTTTTGTTAATGGCTTCTTGTTCCAGGGCTTTTTGAGCTGTTCAATCCGCTGCCTGGTGTCCTTTGAATTGTCACCAACCTGGCCTGTCTTTTGTTGGCTCCTTTTGATGGGCTTTTATTTTTATTACTGCAGCCTCTTTTGGCTGTTCACTGGTACGAAATAGTGCCTGAATTCTTAATTGGTGTCTGAAAGGAGCTCCCCCTGCAGTGGTGAACCCTCTACCACCCCATGCCACCATGTAGCCGTGGACTACACCGAAGGCATATTGACTGTCGGTATATACGTTCACGGTTCTTCCTTTAGCTAGTTCCAGTGCTGCTACCTGTGCAGACTGATTTCCACCAATCCTTCCAGACATAACTATTTCTAACTTAATCATTTATCACAGCCCATCCTGTTTGTGGCGACACTGCTACATATTTTTGTGACCCATCCACGAAGAGGGTCTCCTTGGCTGTGTCTAGGAGGGTATCTTTTACTCTCCCCCATCATCATCCCCATCTATATCCCCACAGTTGTGTGGTTCCCCTGTGTCTAGAATTACTACGGACTGACTTAGGGGTAAAAAAATTGTCTCCCACTTAGCCCTTTGCATATTGGAGACGGCCCTCAGTTTCCTTGTGTTTAGCATCTCTACTGGGGTGTGTTTAGTGTGGAAGATGACATTCCCTGTCATTACTATGGGCTCACTAACCCTAACGAGAGTGCGGTACTGCAGATGCTAGAGATTAGAGTCAAGATTAGAGTAGTGCGGGAAGAGCATGGCAGGTCAGGCAGCATCTAAGGAGCAGGAAAGGCCCTTCATCAGGAGGTGCTATGCATCTGGGCAACCCGGTTTCTACTGGCCCTAGCTGAAAAATGTGTTGCTGGAAAAGCGCAGCAGGTCAGGCAGCATCCAAGGAACAGGAGAATCAACGTTTCGGGCATAAACACTTCTTCAGGCTTCTTCGTACTTATGCCCAAAACATCGATTCTCCTGTTCCTTGGATGCTGCCTGACCTGCTGCGCTTTTCCAGCAACACATTCTTCAGCTCTGATCTCCAGCATCTGCAGTCCTCACTTTCTACTGGCCCTAGTTGAGTAATACCCTATGAGCTTCTCCTGCTACTGTGGTCTTGGGTGACCACTGCGGAGTAAACTTCTCCTTCATTATTATAGTGGATGTGAAAATCTTTGTTGGGATCTGGCAGCCCTAACCCAGGGGCCGATATGAGTCGGATTTTAAGCTGACTGTATGCCTTCTCCTGTTCTGGCCCCCAGGTTACAGGTTCCAAGGTGGGCTTGCCTCCTTTAGGTTAGATTAGGTTAGATTCCCTACAGTGTGGAAACAGGCCCTTCGGCCCAACAGGTCCACATCAACCCTCCGAAGAGTAACCCACCCAGTCCCATTTCCCTCCGACTCATGCACCTAACACTACAGGCAATTTATCATGGCCAATTCACCTGATCTGTGCATCTTTGGACTGTGGGAGGAAACCGGAGCACCCGAAGGAAACCCATGCAGACACTGGGAGTATGTGCAAACTCCACACAGACAATCACCCGAGTTTGGAATCGAACGTGGGTGCCTGGTGCTGTGAGGTGGCAGTGCTAACCACTGAGCCACCGTGCCTCCCCCTTTAATTAATCTCTGGATCAGTTCAGCCAATTTTGCCAACTCGAGTATAAAGCTCTGACTGTAGTTGATCTTTCTGACTCCCCTGACAATAGTAGGTCGTGGCATCAGTTGGAGTGCCTTCTTGCGGTCGTTGGGCATTTCTTTGAGTCCATGGGATAAAAGGTGCCCCATGTATAAGACTTGGGTTTTGCCAATTTGTGCCTTAGTGGGGCTAAATTTTAATCCTGCGGTTGCCAATTCCTGTAGTACTAGACATAAAGCTTCCTGGTGTCCTGACCCGGACTCTGAGGCAATTAGGATATCATCTGCATATTGGAGGGCAGTGCTACCCTCTGGTAAACCTACTCTCTTCAAAATTTTGCTCATCACCCTGTGAAAAACAGTGGGGCTGTTGTGGAACCCTTGTGGCAGGCAAGTCCACGTGTACTGCCTGTTCCTTACTGTAAAAGCAAATTTATTCTGGGATTCAGGGTGTAATAGGTGAGACCAGAACCCGTTGGCTATGTCTAAAACAGTAAAGATCTTGTGTTTGGGGGCCAAGCCGTTTAAAATGTTGGAGGGGTCAGCACAATGGGATGCAATTTGGGGGTGACAATCAATGGTGAGCCTGTAGTTCCCATCAGGCTTTATTACTGTCCACATTGCGGGGTTAGTTGTACTTGTGTTTTTTTTCAGGATTCCTTGTTTCACTAGTCCTTTCACTATCTCCACAACTGCTTTTTCTGCTTCGGGTTTTATTGGGTATTGCCGGTGGGGCTTATGCTCTGGTCCGGGAACCTTTATCGGGTCTCTGTTAACTAGACCTGTATCTAACTTTGTTTTTGCCCATGCTCCGGGCGGGGGCGTAGTTGGCTCCAAAGCCCCCCTTTTCGAGGTTCCAGTCCCTACTGGTGGCTGGAGCCACTTTAATAGCTTCAAGGTGACGTAAGTTTCCCAATCTCGGTCCTTCGACCGTCCTGTCTGGGCCAAATCAATTTCCCTTTCGCACAATTGATTAGAACATTATATTCTCTCATGAGGTCATTGCCCATTATTGTGCCCTCATTATTTTGGCATACATAGAATTTCATGGGATATATATTGTTTATTTCTGCGAGGGTAGTTTCGCTTTGGTAAGCTGATGTTTTATCCCTTCCTATTCCAGTTAAGTGAATCATTTTATTTGTGTGGGGTAAGGGCACGTTTGTGATAGATACAGCCACTCCTGTGTCTACTAGCATTTCACATTTCCTTCCTCCTATTGCTGCGGGCACGTAAATGTGCCTCTCTCCCTTACCCTCACCAATGGGGCAGCTGGTTGTCAGCTCTACTGACCTTGGGACTCCCGCGGTTCTGCGGTGTTCCGGGTGGTGTTTGGGGGTGCCCATACTTTTCCCAGCACACTGCTTCTATGTGTCCTATTCTTTTGTAGTGGCTGCAGTATTTTACATTGTTCCCTGATCTATTCTCTGCTTGTGGGACCCTACATTCTCTAGAAAATTGTCCCTGCCAGCCACTGTTGTGGCAGGATAGTTTTATTCTGGTCTCGCCTACATTCTGGTAGGCTGCTTTGTCAGGTCTTGCCTTTATTGCAGGAGCTTCTGCCTCTTGCATCATGCTAGCCCACTCAATGAGATCATCATAATCCTGGGACATTATTACTTCCATTTTCATGATGGTTTGGTGTATGCTAGGGAGCCCATCTCAAACAGCTTGGATGAATGCCTTGTCCCCCTGGTCTGGGTTCACTTGCCTTGAGCATTCCTGATAGACCCTAAATAATCATTCCCCATAATCAGAGGCTCCTTCCCCTTTAAGTTGCTTAGTAGTCATGATCTTGCTCCAGTTCGTGGGAGCATTTCCGAGCACCATCTGGATTTTTTCTTTAAAATCGGTGAAGTGGGCCTGCTAGGCATCTATCTCAGCTGTAAGGGCAACGACATGTGTCCACCATCCTCCCCTAAAGTCTCGGGCTGCTGTGGCATCATGTCCACCAGTTACCTGCCTCCACTTGTCCACTGGGCAAGCTGCCTGGAACAGCTGGTATATGTTCCTTAGGTGTAGTTGGTGCCCTACCCATACACTACCCAGCTCTGGCCAACACCTGGTGTTTGCATTCCGGGGCTGTAATTTACCCAGGGAGGCCATAATCTGCTGCTTCTCCCCTGGGGTGAAGGGTTTATAATTTGCTTTGGGTTGTAAGTCTGTTCCTCCTCCAGTAACTAGCGCTAAGTTATACTCTTGCACGGTTTGTCCAACAGAGGGAGCAGTTGGTCCCTACTGGATGGCCTCATAAGAAGGAAGCAAATCCATGTCTGAATTTTTGTGCACCCTTCTCAGTTCCTGCTCCAACTCTTGTATTCTGTCCTCCAGCTCTTTACCTTGTTCCTGATCTGTTTTCCATCCACTCGTGAAAGCACTCAATTGTTTAATTCGGCCTGCTAATTGGTGCTAACATTACCCCTATCTTTTTGGCGTTATTCCGTTTCTGCTTATCTATCCAGTCTCTCTGTTGTGCTAATGTCTGGGATAGATACTAACCACTTTTCTTCATTTTCTCTGTCAATCCTTGTCTGTCTGCCTTGTACATCTCAATAAGGGAACCTGCAATATCCTCCTTAAAACTTTGATCTGCCATTTAGCAGATTGTGTATCCCCAGATACACCAACAGTAAAGTGTTCCTAACCAGTGGAGACTTCTCTAACCCCGACCAATAATACTGTCCCAGACTGCCGTAGCAGCCTCCTAGGAAGGTGTGCTCTCTACTGGTGGGATTTCTCTACCTTCCTGACCCCCACTACTAGTTGGTAATTACCAGTTGGCTGGGAATGCTGGCTCAATAAGGTGTGCTCTCTACCAGGACTCCTCTACCCTCCCAGCCACCTCCACTGACCCAACACTCCCGATAGGCCCAGAAACCTACCTCTAGCCCGGTGTGCTCTCTACCAGTGGGACTCTTTACCCTCCCAGCCACTGCTAATATTCAAGCTCTGTCGTTCTATTACGGACTAACAGGGTATCACGGTTACGCACAGTGTCCACGCACCCCGCCTTGATAACGTGTGCTCCACTGAGGTTTGGCTCTTGGTCAGAGCGATCAGCTCCTCCTCCTCACCACATTGGAAATTACAAGTAAAAACTGCACCCAGCGTTTAAGCTAAACTCTAACTGGACTCTGCGTTGTTTGCCTCTACAGAGTTCAATGTTGCCTGACTTTGCCACTTGTGCTTCACAATTCTAGATTAGATTAGATTACTTACAGTGTGGAAACAGGCCCTTCGGCCCAACAAGTCCACACTGACCCGCCAAAGCGCAACCCACCCATACCCCTACATTTACCCCTTTAACCTAACACTACGGGCAATTTTAGCGTGGCCAATTCACCTGACCCGCACATCTTTGTGACTGTGGGAGGAAACCGGAGCACCCGGAGGAAACCCACGCAGACACGGGGAGAATATGCAAACTCCACACAGTCAGTCGCCTGAGTCGGGAATTGAACCCGGGTCTCTGGCGCTGTGAAGCAGCAGTGCTAACCACTGTGCCACCGTGCCGCCCACAATTCTAGTGCCCTTGTCGCCTCAATTCTCACTTCAAATCCCAATGCCCACGTGCGGAGGCTACCTCTCTGAACAATCGATTTAGGGCAGGGTCTTTGAGACAGGCAGTACCTTGTCCTCTGGCTGTTTCAGCACAAGCAGCAAATTCTTACAACAGTTAATACAGTTACCACTTATTCTCCACAGACATGCACCTAAATTTTTTAACTCAGTAGTGTAGCGAGTTGGACATTACAATCAGTATACCTTTTAAACTGTGTCCTTGGCCCAGTCTGACTCTTCCCGTTTGCAGGTGCAAATTGGTTCTCACCCCTGCTCCCCGATTGTGGCCTTTGACAAGGGCACCAGTAATAAGAGCTCTGCTCGCAGCACCAATTGTTATGGGGAAAATCACCAGCCTCGGACTCAGAGTCGGGGTTCAACAACCGAATTCATTGTACAAGGAAATACTGGAGCTGCGGAGAGAGAAAGACACCAACAGCACAGTGGTCAGCTGCGTGTCCTCTCTCAACCCAGAGCACATCTCAAGATACTTTTATGCATTTTGTAATATAATAGGTCATAGTTTGTTTATTGTAAACATTGCAGAATTGTTGATAGTTTCGGTGCAGTCATTGTCAGTTCCAATGCAGCCTTTGTAAATTTCAGCGTGGTTGTTGTCAGTTTCAATGTCTGCACAGAAGTCCATTGCTGTAGTAATGGGTGCTAATTGCTCTTCCTGAGAAGGACGATTATTGCAGCCCTGGCTATTAGCACTTTGTATTGGGTTCGTATCAAACTGTTAGCCTTTCTATCAAAGGTGTTGGCTGGACCCAGACGCTTTTGCAGACAGTATATGCTACTCATGTGTATTCTCCGCCTCACCCGCCTTAAACTAGTCATCTAGGTTGTGAGTGCATCGTGATGGTATTCTGGTGCCCAAGGCTGTGTCTGTGTTTGCTTTGCTGTCTTTCTCCATATTGTGGTCTGGTGGCCATCTTGTGTGTCAAGTGGCCAACATATGGTTCAGTGACCATCTTGTATGTCTGTGTGCCTAGTGTCACTCTGCCATGTGCCATCTCCCAATTCAGCTTCAGTCCAAAAATGGACAAATGAGTTGAATTCAAGTGAGGAAGTGAGGGCTAATTACTTAGGTAGCATTTCACTAAGCGTCGCACAAAAGAGCCCTCACAAAACCAGAATCAATAATAATCGAGGGAAAACTCTCTGCTCTTTGGAATCATAATTAGCATAAAGGAAAGTGGTTGTTGTTGTTGAAGGTGATTCATATGAGTCTCAGGACATCACCACAGCAGTTCCCCAAGTAGTGTTCTCGGTTCAAGCATTTACTTCACCAATGAATGTCCCCGCATCACAAGGTCAGAAGTGGGGATAATTGCAGATGGCTGTACAATGTCCAGGTTCAACATTCTTCATGACATCACATACTTCATATTCTGTGTCTAAATGCAACAAGACCTGGACAGCATTCAGCCTTGGTCTGATAAATGGCAATTATCATTCGCATCACACAAGTGCCAGGCAATGACCTTAACAAGAAAGAATCTACAATTTCCCCATGACATTAAATGGCAATAACTTCACTGAATACCCAGCCACCAACATCCTGCGGTTGGCATTGAATAGAAGCTGAACTGGACCAGCCATAGAAATACTGTGATGAGCCATATAAACAAATGAGCAGGTCAATTCGACTGCAAAAAATTCACTTCCTGATCCCTCATCCCTATCCACTATTGTGAAGGCACAAGTTAGGAGCGTGATGAATGAATATTTTCAGACAGCTCCAACAGCTCTAAAAAGCTTATACCATTCAAAATAAAGTAGTATACTTGATGGGCACCCCATTTGACACCTTCAAGGTTCACTCTCTGTACCAGTGTTGCACACTACGGTATTATCTACAAGATGCAGTGCAACAACTCACCAAGACTTCTTCAAAAGTACGTTGCAAACCCATGACTTTTACCACATGGGAACACCACCACACTGCAGGTCACTGACCATCCTGATGTGGAGCTATACCCTTCAGAACCTTCAGTGTTGCTACGTCAAAATCATGGAAAATCGCTCCCTAACAGCACTGTGATTGTACCTACATAAAATTAACTGCATTGGTTTCAGAAGTCAGCTCACCATCATCTCCTCCAAATCATTTGGGGATAGCAATAAATGCTGGCCTATCCAGTGATGCCTACATCTTGAGAATGAATAATAAAAATACTTCTCAGCACCAAAAATGATATTAAATACATAAATGGATGAAACAAAAATGATCATTTCTCGATTATAACGTGCTGTATTTATGCAAAGCTTTGTAGATATCAACCTTGACTTAGCAAGAAGTAACAAAAAGGATTGATGACAGCAGAACAGTAGACATGATGTATATGGATTTTGGTAAGGCCTTCGACAAGGTTCCCCATGGGAGACTGGTTGGCAAGGTTAGATCTCATGGAATACAAGGAGAACTAGCCACTTGGATACAGAACTGGCTCAAAGGTAGAAGACAGAGGGTGGTGGTAGAGGGGTGTTTTTCTGACTGGAGGCCTGTGACCAGTGGTGTGCAACAATGGTTGGTGCTGGGTCCACTGCTTTTCATCATTTATATAAATGATTTGGATGTGATCGTAGGAATTTTAATTAGTAAGTTTGCCATTGGCACCAAGATTGGAGGTGGAGTGAAAGCGAAGAAAGTTACCTCAGAGTACAATGATAACGTGATCAGATGGGCCAATGGTTAGGAGTGCAGGTGGAGTTTAATTTAGATAAATGTGATGCCATGCAATTTGGAAAGGCAAATCAGAGCAGGATTTATACACTTAATGGTAAGGTCCTGGGGAGTGTTGCTGAACAAAGAGACCTCGGAATGCAGCATCATAGTTCCTTGAAAGTAGCGTCGCAGGTAGATAGGATAGTGAAGAAGGCATTTGGTATACTTTCCTTTATTGGTCAGAGCATTGAGTATAGGAGTTGGGAGGTCATGCTGTGGATGTACAGGACATTGGTTAGGCCACTTTTGGGATATTGTATGCAATTCTGGTCTCCTTCCTATTGGAAGGATGTTGTGGAAGTTGAAAGGGTTCAGAAAAGATTTATATGGATGTTGCCAGGGTTGGAGGATTTGAAGCTGAATAGGCTGGGGCTGTTTTCCCTGGAGCACTGGAGGCTGAGAAGTTACCTTATCGAGGTTTATAAAATCAAGAGGGGCATGGATGGGATAAATAGACAATGTCTTTTTCCTGGTATGGGAAAGTCCAGAACTAGAGGGCATAGGTTTAGGATGAGAGGGGAAAGATATAGAAGTGACCTAAGGGGCAACATTTTCATGCAGAGGGTGGTGTGTGTATGGAAGGAGCTACCAGAGGAAGCGGTGGAGACTGGTACAATTACAACATTTAAAAGGCATCTGGATGGATATATGAATAGGAAGGGTTTTGAGGGATATGGGCCAAGTGCTGGCAAACTTGACTGGATTGGGCTGTGATGTTTGGTTGGCATAGATGAGTTGGACCGAAGGTACTGTTTCCGTGCTGGATACCTTTCATGATTCTATGAGTAGTACTCTTAGTAACCCGAGGACTAGACTATATAATGTCATCTGACACATTTAAATCATCTTAAACTGAGTTGTCTGCTGCTTTGTGTTGGTGTGATGTGTAAATTTATAGTGAAGAAGAAATGAGTCCTCCATTGTATTATCCAACATTTATTTCTTAATGAATATGACAAAAACAAAACCAGGTTGTTATTACCTCCTTTGTATTGTGAGACCATACTTTGCACAAGTTGCCTGCTATGTTTTCCCACATTATACCTGTGACAACATCTCAAACTGACTTTGTTGACTGTGAAGCTAGATAAGATAGAAGCAGGGAAGTTGTTTCTACTGGTGGGTGAAACTCGAACTGGGGGCATATCCTCAAAATAAGGGGGAGTAGATTTAGGACTGAGTTGAAAAGGAACTTCTTTTTGCAAAGGGTTGTGAATCTGTAGAATTCCCTGCACAATGGCCCCATGGCTACCTCATGGAATGTTTTTTAAAGCAAAGATTGATTTTTGAACAGTAAAGGAACTAAGGATTATGGTGAGTGGATGCATAAGTGGAGCTGAGTCTACAAAATGATCAGCCATGACCTTATTGAATGGTGGAGCAGACTCTAGGGGCCAGATGACCTACTCTTGCTCCTATTTCTTATGTTCTTAAGCTATTTGAGAGTTTGTAAAACACATGATATAAAGCAACTTTCATTTGTGACTTATTGTTTTAAATTGTTCAAGATAAGTATCATTAATGTTTCAGAGCTGTTGCAAAGAAGAGTATATTGAAACATGTTTTGGTCCTCTTTTTCACTTTCTTAGTATTGAGAATTCCCGAGTCACACCATCAGTTGGAATCTCAAAGATGTATGGTGACAGCCACAAACTACAGAAGCGCGGAAGTGGACCAAACACTTTTATACTGACTGTGGATAACAAGATAAGGCATTCACTGGAGTCAGATATTCTGCTTCTGCGGGGATATATACATGATGCTAACTTGGAGAATATGGTAAGATGAAAAAAATCTTCCTGCAATTAAATCTGTTACCAATATAAAAGAGTGCATAACTGTTGTGGTGTATCCTGAATAGTGCTAGACATACACAAGTACTGCTCAGTGTAAGATTGGATTTCTGGATTTAGAGAACAAAGCATAGGTTAACGTTCAGACATATTGGAGATCAGCTTGCTGTCATTTTGTTTTGAACAGCCCAGACACGATGCTATTTCTATTTTTAAAATAGCCCAGAATTACGTATTAAGAATAAAAATATCTGTTCAATTGATTCAATTATACAGTATAGAAGGAGATCATGAGTTGACAGCATAATGAGTATTGTTTGTAATACTTCATTGATCTGATTGATTTCTAACTTGGTTCACAGAGCTTATTGCAGTCTCTCACTGCTTGATTCCATTTTCATCCGCTACAAGTAAACAAATGGGATAACAATAAATTTTCCATTGACTTCCACAATGATTACTTTTGTGTTCTGCAGTTTTTGGATTAAATTAGGGTTGGTTAGTATTGTTTAATATCTACTCATTATTGCAATGCATGAGAAATGAATGAAGAAGCATACTTCTGGAGATAAATGTTGCTTGTATCAATTTTAGCAAAGCACCACATCAGGTTAAACCAAGTGAAAGAGTGGTTAAATTTGAGCTAAAGTACTTTAGCAGTGTTCCCAGTGCATTATCTATTATTTACAATTACAACTGCACCACTGCCTCTCTCTCCATCTCTCTCTCTCTCACCTCAAAGAGACAGAGGCCTCATGAATACAGAAAATTGGAGCTCTCTGATGCATTTAACCATATTAACCAAAAGATGAAAATGTGTTGCTGGAAAAGCGCAGAAGGTCAGGCAGCATCCAAGGAACAAGAGAATCGACGTTTCGGGCATAAGCCCTTCTTCAGGAATCCTGTTCCTTGTATGCTGCCTGACCTGCTGCGCTTTTCCAACAACACATTTTCAGCTCTGATCTCCAGCATCTGCAGTCCTCACTTTCTCCCCATATTAACCAAAAGGTCATGCAATCTGTCTGGTGCTGGACAAGCTAGTAAAACCTGGTGGGATTGGTCACTTGGAGCCACTCAAACTCTATGTAAAATTGCATTCAGCTGTAAACATTTGGATCATGTTTTCTGTGTGCTTTTTGCTGTTTGGATTGCCAGAAGAGTTTCCAGATTTTGGCTCACTTCCTTCTGATATTCTCACTTGGTTATCTTCAGTAACCGTCATCTGCTTATAATGGTTGCTGTTATTGTTTGCTCTATTTGGAAGGTGATGACAAAGGCAGCATCAGCCTGAGCAATGAGCATCAGCAATTGCTGGACCTGTTAGAGGGCAGCAGGTAAGCTGGGCTAGTTTTGGAATCCAAACCCAGTACATGGGATGTGGAGACCACAAATCAGTTTCTTGGATCTATTTGAAGGGAAGTTCGCAAGCAGTTTGCATTCATCTAGTCACGTCTGCATTTCCTGCAAAAACTTCTTCTGCTTTCAATGTTAATTTTTCTTTGTTATTGGGCTGTTACAGTCATATCTCCTATTATATGGTACACACGTATTTTAACCAGGCCATCAGTGTCCTGTTACTGGGGCTGATAAGTTTAACCTCTTCTCCACTGATTTTGATAATCGACTACAAAGAACACAAAACAAAACATGCTGGAAATCACAGAGGGTCACATAGCATCCATGCAGAGAGAGCAAACTAATGTTTCGAGTCTAGATGACTCTTCATCACAGCTAAAGTGAAGTGTGAGGGGGCAGCCTTTATGCAGTGGGGGCGGTGGTACAGATTAAGTGATCGGAGTATGAAAATGGCAGAACAATGGTGTGTCTAACTGCCAGGCAGGAAAGAATACACAGTCCCACTGGATTAGGGGGAGGGGAGAGAGGACATGGTAACAGACAATGTAACAAGTCAAGCTACAAGAAAGGGAAGGAGTGGGAATGGGTTCATGTTTAAAGGTGTTGAATTCAATATTGAGCCCAGAAGATTGTAAAGTGACTAGTCTGAAGATGAGATGTTGTTCCTCCAGTTTGTGCTGTAATTCACTGGAGCTTTGCAGCATGCCGAGGACAGAAAGCTGTCATTTGCTAATGGTGTATTTAAAGGCGTTTATGCTGATATAAACATGGCATTTATACACATGCCAGAGGAACATCTTTTTAGTAAGGGAGTGTGCAAAGGAACCATGCAGGAATGGACAAAATGTTCATAATTTACAGTTTAGCTGATCTGCCAAAATTTTATCACTTGCAGTAGAGTGAGCTGTCCAAGCCAAGAAGTTGTTGACAACAATTGGAGGATATAGTCCAAACCAGTTCATTTTTGGTAGGAATCCTAAAGTTCTATCAGTAATAAGTGATTAGTCCCATCTTGGGTAGGGAGCTACGTTTTTGGAACTTTTGACCATATTACATTGCAGGCTGAAAAGCTGAAACCTCAAAGAATCCTGTGAGTCTTAAGATGAAATGTAACATCTTTGGAAACCAGTTTCAGTCCAAGATAGATAACTTATTATGAGGACCTAGGGCAGGTTCATGGAAGAATAAAAATTGTACAACATGGGAATGAGACTGTTCATGTACATTCTTTAAGGTTGCATGGTGTAGGTCACACGTTTGTAGATTCTAAAGGAATTATAGTAAGTAACAAGAGGTAAGGTCCCTGTCATACCCAAAAAGAACAGAAGACTAGTGAAAATTATTTCATCTTAGTGATATTGGTGTTTTCTTAGTAAAAATATTGGAATAAGGAGATTCAAGATGGCGGCGACCCAGCAAGTCTGAGTCTATAGTGCTCCTCTCAAGACTTGGGCAAAGTGGGCCACCCGTCTCCACCACACTTACCAAATCATTTAAAATAGTTTTTACTTAATGTAATTAGTTGCTCAGTACTGAATTTAAACAATCTAATCTCCTGTAAAAATGACTAAAGGGAAGGGAGCCCGCAGTTCTCAGCAGGCAGGAGCCCCTCCCCCACCCTCTCCAGCTGCAGCAGACGCATCCGCAGCCACTCCGGGGGACTTACCTACAGTGGCGAGTCTAGTGGAAATAATTTCCAAACTTGGCGCGAAGATTGACGCCTTCATCGAAGAGTCCCAGAGCAGATGGAATTCACTCTCGACCGCGCTACAAAAGCACGACCGAGACATCAAGAAAATCGAGCGCCGGGTCAGAGGGGCGGAGCTAAGAGCTGCGACCTCCGACACTATAGCAGAATCGGCTGTGGATCGGGTCCGGACTCTCGAACAGCGAGTCCGGACCTTAGAGAATCACGTCGACAACCTCGATTCTTGAGGTCGTTGAAAAAATATTCGTTTGCTGGGCCTTCCTGAATGGGAAGAGGAAGGCCAGCTTACAGCGTTCCTCGAGCAGTGGCTTCCACAGCTGTTAAATCTAGAGGCTGGATCAGGCCTGGTAAGGGTGGAATGGGCCTACCGGGTTGCAATGCGCGGGCCTGGCTCAAACCAGCGCCCCACCCGGTCCTATTCCGGCTGCAGAGCTACAAGGAAGGGCAGATACTCTTAGAAGCTTCCAGAAATCTTGGGAAAGATCCCCAAGCCATGATTTATAAAGGATCCAAGATTAAGTTATTTCACGACTTTTCCCCAGGTCTGGTCTGAAAGAGGAATGCGTTTGACGAAGCGTAGAAGCATTTAAGGGACTTAAATATTCAGTACTCCTTGCGCTACTCAGCAACGCTACGCTTTAACCATGAAGGGTCCGTGTACAACTTTGGATCGCCGGAGAAGGCCAAGGAATTTTTGGGCTCTCTTAGATAAATTGTAAGAGTTAATTGGTGTTGTTTTGCCCTCCCTCCACCCCAGTTTACACCCCCTTTTTTAATTATTAATCCCTTTCATTAACTTACTGTTTAATATTATCTCCAGGGGGTAGGGAGAGGGTTTATTTATTTGTTCTCTACTTAGCGATTTTCTCCCCCCCTCTCTTTTTTTATATATATAGGCCGGGGGGTCTAATTAATGTAGATGGGGGGAGGTGGTTACCTTATCCTATTTTATCTCTGTCTTTAGGAGCGGGATTGTTTTCCCCTGTTACTTTGTATTACTATATTTAATTATTACTTGTGGAGACTGTAATTTTATAATTATATATGTTCATACATGGTATTAACATTATCAAATATATCCAGGTGATGGTGTGGGTGGGGGGGAGGGGTAGGGTGCTCACTGTTAACTCTAGCTCTGTAGTACATTTGAATTTTCTTTATTCTATCGTGGGGTGCCTGGGTCAAGGATGGGGCATTGGTTGGGAGAGAATATGATGGGCTTTTGGAAAGGAAGTGATACCCCTGGGAACAAGGGGGGAAAATCTCCGTTTAAATACGTTTTTTAAAATTTAGAAATAGTTTTTATTATATTGATCTGATTGTATTAAAGAGCCTTTATTTTTGGGAATTTTATATGCTCTATGCTCGGGATGTTATGGATAGGGTTTTTTCTCCCGTGGGGTCTCGGACTTGCCCAGTGATTATGGTTAATCAGTCGATTAAATGGTGCACCTGGAATGTCACGCAGGGGTAATTCACCAATCAAAAGGAAGAAAATATTATCAAACCTCAAGAAAGAAAGGGTTGATATAGTTCTCCTACAGGAGACACACTTATTGGATAAAGAGCACTTGAAATTACGACAGGGTGGATTTGATCAGGCCTTCTTTTCTTCCTTCAGCTCAAAAAGTAGGGGAGTTGTTATCCTTATTCGGAAGAATCTCCCTTTCAAAATCCTAAATCCGATAAAAGATTAATCTGGACGATATATTCTGATTAAACACCTTATAAATGGAGAGGAATATGGGATCTTAAATCTGTATTGTCCCCCAGCACATACTTTTAAATTTATAACGGAAGCCTTCTCAAAGTTGATGGCTCTCGGTGCTCGTCATACAATTATAGGGGGAGATTTTAATTGTATTATGGATCTGGAAATAGATAGGATTCCCAAGAGCACTACAGGAATATCCCCCAGAGTCAGACAATTGGTGGATTTGAACAAAGAATTAGGACTAGTAGATATGTGGAGATGCCTTCACCCACAGGGCAGAGATTTTTCTTTTTACTCCAATTCACATAAATGTCATACCAGAATTGATATGTTTTGTGCCCCCTTGATTTTTTAAAATTCCATATCATCCTGTAAAATAGGTAATATAACAATTTCTGATCACGCTGCTGTATATATGGAAATCAAGGCGAGGAACAATGAGAACATGAAAGATAGTAAATTTGTAAAGTACTTCTCTCAAGAATTTAAAACCTTTTTAGAAATTAATTCAGGTACGGCTAGCAACCAATCAATGATGTGGGAGACCATCAAAGCTTACGCGTGAGGTTTGATCATTTCATGCTCAGTGACCCAGAAAAAATTAAAGGGAGAACAACAGCATCTGCTCGAAGCTCGCTTAAAAGCGGCTGAAACAGCATACGCTGATAGACCTTCTATTATCAAATTACAAAGGATTATGGCCCTTAGAACAGCTCTAACCACCACGCTTACCCAGACGGCTAAGAGGGAAATATTATTTGCAAAACCATGGTTATATGAATTTGGCGATAAACCAGGTAGATTTTAGCATTTCTTGCAAAGAAGAAAAGGCCCCTCAAACTATTATGTCTATCAAGGAAAGTACGGGTATTCTGACTCATGATCATAAAAGGATTAACACAATCATTAGAAAATTTTATTTTGAATTATATAAATCGCAGGATTGCGAAGATAGAGCTAGGAGGATGCAGTCATTTTTTTAAAACCTGACCTTTCCGGACCTAACTCCAGAACAGGTATCGGTGCTGAATGTTCCCTTAACAAGCCAAGAAATACTTGACGCAATCAGGCAACTTCAGAGCGGTAAGGCACCTGGCCCAGATGGCTTTCAAGCTGAATTCTATAAAGAATTGACAGGAATATTGGCTGGTCCACTTATGGACATGTATAACTACTCATACAGTCAGGGCTGTCTCCCGCCTTCACTGAAAGAGGCAAATATCTGTCATTCTCAAAAAAGGAAAGGACCCAGAAGATTGCGCTTCATACAGATCAATATCCTTGCTAAATGTAGATTTTAAAATCCTTTCTAAAACGTTAGCATTGAGGCTAGAAAGGGTATTGCCACACATCATAAAGGAGGATCAGACGGGGTTTATTAAGGGCTGTAGATCATCCAATATTGTTAGAAGGGTTTTGCATGTGATTCAAGCCTGCCATCAGGGAAAGATACCAGGAGTAGCAGTCTCATCAAATGCGGAAAAGGCATTCGATAGGGTTGAATGGTCATATCTGTTTTACACATTGGAAAGGTTTGGCGTTGGAAAGGTGTTTACCAAATGGGTCTCAACACTGTATATTGATCCCAAAGCAGTTGTGATTACCAATGGATTAGGCTTGGATAGCTTCAGTGTGGATAGGGGCTGCCGTTAGGGATGTCCTCTATTGCTATTTACGCAAATAATTGAGCTACTAGCAGAAGCTATATAGGCTGACCCTAATATAACGGCCCCGAGGATTGGTACAGGTAAACATAAAATTACCCTTTATGCAGATGATGTTCTTCTATTTCTCAGTAATCCCCTGATGTTCGTGCCTCGCTTAATCCAAGTTATTAATACATTTAGTGCAATCTCAGGCTATAAAATTAATTTTTCAAAATCGGAGGCTATGCCAATGGGTGGCCTTGCTATGATACCCCACTTAGTGGATGGATCACACTTTCCCTTTCGGTGGTCCCTGGAGAGTTTCTTATATTTAGGCATTTTTGTCACCCCAGTATTTGGCCAGTTATACAAGGCTAACTTTATGCATTTACTGGAAAGGATAAGGCAGGACCTCCAGCGATGGGGAGACCTTCCAACTTCCTGGTTAGGCAGAATAGCACTAATTAAAATGAATGTTGTGGCATGTCACCTATACCCTGTGAGAATGCTTCCGGTGATGCTGCCGAGGTTGGCACTACGCAGATTGTATGGCTGGCTGGGTTCCTTCATCTGGAATCATAGACGGCCCCTCATTAAGCTGAAGAAGCTACAGCTTCCACAGGAAAGGGGTGGACTGGATTTTCCAGATTTTAGGAAATATCAGTTAAGTTCCCTATTAAGCTACATAGCCGATTGGGTCTTGTCTGACCGACAATCAAGCTGGCTGGACATCGAGGCTTCTCAAGTAAAATGCCCATTTATTAACCTCTTGTTTTCAGACAAGAGGAAAATCATTACGGATCACTGTAAAAACCCTATAATACTAAACATAATTAAAGCTTGGAATATAATGTAGCAAAATGAGGGCAACTCACATAAACATCCCGCTATACTCCGATAGTGGGAACATGGGGGTTTCAGCTGGGGCTTACAGATGCCACTTTCAAACTCTGGAGATCCAGGGGCATCTCCTGTTTAGGGGATCTGTTTAAAGAAGGGGTCCTGATGTCTTTTGAACAGCTGCATCAGAAATTTGGATTACCTAATGGTGATCTCTTTCGATTCTTCCAAATTCAAGATTACATACAGAAGAAGACTACGTTATTAGATGGTCTTTATAAATCAGACAGAGAACGCAGAGTGTTATGGTCAATGGGGGTATCTTCGGTCAGCACTATTTATCATTTATTACATGATGAAGTATCGGAAGATATGGACAATCTGCTTAAAACAAGGGATCAGGATTTGGGACTGGAAATCTCTATAGAAATATAGAACTAAGGCCATTCAGTTGAAGATACTTCATGGGCCCCATATAGCACCGGACCTATTGGAGATGCTCCTGCCTTAAATTTTGCCAATGTGTCCCAAATGTAAAGTAGAGATGGGCACTCTTGTACGTTGCTTATGGACCTGTCATAAGATCTGTAGATATTGGACTAAAGTAGCAAATGCTCTGACAGAAATCTTAGGAACGGAAATTAGAGTGGATCCAGTATCTCTCCATTTTGGCTTTTCGAACTTACCCTCCCTGGATATGCACAGGAAGAGATTATTTTCTATTCTCTGTTTCTGTGCAAGGAAAACTATTTTGGTAGAATAGGTGGCTGAGGGCCCCCCTGGACCCTCAAATTGGCACAGAATAATCATGGAATGTATTCTCCTTGACTTCCTTACAAATATGGTGCACCAAAAGACCGAATTATTCCATAAAATATGGCAGCCCTTCTTGAATTACACAAATACAGATATTTTGGCTGTCCTAATAAGGGCTTTTATTTAATTGAGATGGCGAACCTGGCTCTTCCCTTGGGAGAGGAATCCCGCACGAATCTGGGTTTTGTTATGATTTGATATTAACACATTCCGAGCATGTGTCTCACTACTCAATTTCTGTGTTATCCGTATTTTTTTTCCCCTGAATAATGTAAGAGATTTAATTATACACTCTGGTTAGTTGTAGGTTAGATTAGTAGTTGAGTTTTTTTTTCTCTCGGTGTCTCTTTTTTTCTGTTTGATAGATTTTTGTTTATTATTTATTTAAGATTTAATTGTATATCAATGTTTATACTTGGGTTTTATTTATTTGTAAACTTGTAAAAATATGTTAAATTTTCAATAAAAATATCTATTTAAAAAGGAGTTCAGCAATAATAACTATTGTCTGTGCATTGGTAAGTCACTATCTGGGATGATGTACATTTAACGTAATGTGTGAATAAATAAAGACTAATATTGTAGCTTGGAAACAAAGAAGCATTTTTGAATTAAGATTGATGGACAGCAGTAGTTAGCTATCTGATTGTTTAATCAAGAGATGAGCAAAATCTAAGGAACTATTAGATATAATGGAAAAAGGACATAATGGAACTTCATTGTTCAAGGAAATGAAAAGGAAAATGTCATTTTGTGTTTTTTTTTAACTGTATATATTGAATTATTTAAGAAGGAATATGTTATCACCTAATAATATTTGAAAGGATTCCTGAAATGTATTAAACAAGAGACAGGTAGTGGATATATTAAGTAATGTCAGAAGTCACATGACAACAGGTTATAGACCAACAGGTTTATTTGAAACCACAAGCTTTCAGAGTACTGGTCCTTCATCAGGTGAAGTGGAGGGAAGTGCACAGGCACAGAATTTATAGGTGGAAAGATAATGCCAAGATAATTCCAGGTGATTAAGAGTGTCAAAAGATAAATACAAATAACGTGAGTGGAGTGTCAACTGGCTGAATAACAAGTCTTTGCAGGTGATCAAAAGTGTCAGGCAGCTGTCAACAGCTGAATAGTAAGTGAGGAGATGACCTATAATCCAACTAATTATGGCAAAGAGATAATAAAAAATGTGAGGGTGCTGGTGACAAACCAAATGGTTAGAATAACATGATAGGTAAGTGCCGCATGACAAGGGTCTAACCAAAGTAACAAATAATCCAAAACTAATTAAAGTAGAGAGATAACAAATTTCCAAGGTGATGGTGTCAAAATGTAACAGTAAGGAAGCTTTTGCACAGGACGGTATGGGGGGTGGTGGGGGGGGGGGGGGGGGGGGCGCGGGGTTACATGTAGTACAACATGAACCCAAGATCACGGTTGAGACCTTCCTCATGGGTATGGAACTTGGCTAACAGTTTGTGCTTGGTGATTCTGTATTATTTTGTATCTCCAAGGCCGCCTTGGAGGATACTTACCCGAAGATCAAAGGTTCAATGTCTTTGACGGCTGAAGTGTTCCCTCTATTTGGGGGAACACCTCAGTTCAACACCGGCACCTCCACACCATATATTAAGTAACGGTCAATTAGGTGTGAACTGGTTGTACAAGTATGGCGAACATTCTCTCCAAAGAGTGTGACCATACAGCTACTGGGAAGTTCTACATGACATGACAAAACATTGACTTTTGCATATGGAAACCATTGCCAAACATAGATGTTAGAGGTCTGTGTAGTAGGGAAAGAATTTGGAGGATGATTGATGAGGAGATAGTAATTAGTGATATTGAATAATACCTAAACATCTTGTCATCATGCATTAATCCAGCAACATTTTACTATCTCTCTAATATTTGCCCCTTCTACCAGGCAGATTGACTGCTGCAGGATATGAGATGTTCTTTAAATGTGACTCATGGTACCCCTTCAATAAGTCAAGATTAGAGTGGTGCTGAAAAAGATCAGGCAGCATCTGAGGAGCAGGAAAATCAACATTTTGGCCAAAAGCCCTTCATCAGGAATAATCCCTTCAATAATCCTACCAGATCTAAGCCACTTAAGAGTGTGTTTGCCAGCATAATTTTTGAGCATACCATTGAGCTGCATAAACAAGTATTTCAGCACCTCGGCAGTTCTAGTGATTCCCTACAAAGAAACCCGCACATCAAAGTAGTGTGCTGAATCCTGCAGAACTTCATCCAATACTGAAGACTGCATTTGAAAAAGTTTTCAATATTTGGATGACTAGGAAGCAAGTGAGGAGGTAGCAGGTATATAGGGACCACTCCAATATCTTGCAGCAAGTGATGTGAGGGATGAATTAATTCTGTGATTCCAGTGACCTCATTCCTCACTTTGAGAACTCTTGCCAGTCCTTCTTGCATCCTTCACCACCTTCAACTTACATGAAACAACAATTAAACCATTCAGTCAAATTTTATTGCAATGAGTTTCTGTCAAAGCATATGGGGAACAGTCTGCTGACATCCTCAGAGAAGACTTTGGCACTGCAACTCCATAGTTTAGGTCTCAGCATCTCCAAAGACCTGTAGATCAATGGACAGCAAAGAAAAATGAGTGATATTTTGAAAACACTTATTTATTTACTGCATCAATCTCTTCAGAGTGTCACTTGATTATGCAAGGTGGACATTTACTTCAGTCATAGACATTTACAGCACGGAAACAGACCTTTTGGTTGAACTCGTCTATGCTGACCAGATATCCTAACCTAATCTAGTCCCATTTGCCAGTGCTTGGCCCATATCCCTCCAGACTCTTCCTATTTATGTACCCATCCAGATGCTTTTTAAATGTTGCAGTTGTACTAGCCTCCACCATTTCCTCTGGCAGCTCATTCCTTAAACACACCACCCTCTGGATGAAAAAGTTGCCCCTTATGTCCCTTTTATATCTTTCTCCTCTCACCCTAATCCTATGCCCTCTGCTTCTGGACTCCTCCAGCCCAGAAAAAGAGACTTTGTCTATTTATCCTATCCATGCCCTTTATGATTTTATAAACCTCTATAACGTGACCCCGCAACCTCCAATGCTCCAGGGAAAACAGCCCCAACCTAATCAGCCCCTTCTTATAGCTCAAATCATCCAACCCTGGCAAAATCTTTGTAAATCTTTTCTGAACCCTTTCAAGTTTCACAATATCCTTCTAGTAGGAAGGAATCAAGAGACAGATTTCAATAAAACATATAATCAAGAAAGAACCCACTCTATTCACTACTGTACTTACAGCAAGATTACACTTAAAAGCTATGCACTTATGTGTTCCTGTACTGTAAGCTCTTCCACACAGGTTCCTCCAAGATCAGTTTTGAATTTCACTGTTTGTTAAGTTTTCCTAGATGCACTGTGATGTCCAGAGAATCTTGAATTCAAGCAAAAGCAGTCACTGTGCAGATTCACTGCTGTGTCAGTTACCAGTGTAGGTTTCTTTCTTTCTCTCCTTCTCTGACCACGAGGTGCCTTTTGTCTGTCTTCTCCCTTTTGAAAGTGCGGTTGTTTTGATCTTTTTTTCTCCAAAGTTCCAAAACAATGCAATTGCACATAAAACAGTCATTGCTGCTCCTGGAATTCGAAGAAAACACCTCCAACACCTAAAACACCTTAAAAAAGGAGCAGCTTTTACAGCCACAATTTTTTCCCAAGCCCAGAGTTGTATCATGATCCAGCAAAACCACAAAATCTAGTGGCTCTAACTTAAATATAATCACCTCTGTGATAACCAACCAACATTTGTGTTTCAGTCTAACAACCACCTGATGAAGAAGCAGCAGTTCAAAAGCTAGTGCCTCCAAATAACCTGGCGTTGTGTGATTTTTAACTTAAGTTTTAACATTTTTCTTAATCAACCTGCTCAGATGTTATTACACACCTCTGGAGTAAGTGAACCTTGAATCCGGGTCTGTTGATCCAGAGGTAGGGATATTACCACTGTGCCACTTAATAGTCATCATTTTTGTGTTCAAATCTTTCCAGTGCCTTTTTCCTTCCTAATGCGGTAATCCTCTTCAGCCCTATGTCCCTCTGAGAATTCTGCCATTCTCCAATTCTGTTTTTGTGCATTCTCCACTCCTCCACCTCACCATTGAGAGATCATATGGCCTCTAACCCCTGGAATTCCCTTACCAAACCTTTCCATCCTCTATTGGAACATAACACTTTGAGCAGTAGGCCATTTGGCCTTTTCAAACTTAATCCAATCATGAATAAGATCGTGGCTAACCTGGTTGGTGCCTCATCTCCACTTTCCTGTCTGCATTGCATAACCCTTGATAATTTAAGACCTTTGATAAAACTTAAGTGTGATCACGCTTTAAGTCAACCAAACTAATAGCTTTTTTTTAATGATATGGAGGTGCCAGTCTTGGCTAGGAATAGACAAAGTTAAAAATCACACAACATCAGGTTATAGTCCAACAGGTTTATTTGAAACTACAAGTTTTCAGAGCCCCGCTCCTTTGTGGGGTAGTTAGTGGGGCAGGATACATAGGATACAGAATTTATAAGGAAAAGATCGAAGTGTCATACAACTGATGTGATGTATTGACAAACCTAGATTGCTGTTAAGTCTTTAATCACTTAGAATGTGGATGCAGGTTTCTATCCCCAGAATTTCTTTCAAGTTACAGCTCTAAGATAACTTAAGCTTTTATCAGTATATATAAAAAAGTGACATCTCACTTTGTGCAAGAAAGGTTTGAGGTTACAGTCTGTCTGTTTCCCAACCTGGAGTCTGTTTTTTTTTCCAAAGCAGGAATTCATAAAATTCATATTGACTGACTGCCTATGGATTGTGTATTTTTGAACAAAATAGATGGGATGTCCAGGTATGTTGGCTTTGTGTATCTTTGGAAGTTTTTTGAAAGTTCACTGTCAACTTTTGTCTCGAGAGTGTGGTGCTGGAAAAGCACAGCAGGTCAGGCAGCTTCCGACTTTTGTCTGTATTGTGTTCCTGCAAAATATACTGACAATTATTTCTACATTAAAGGTGACATAAATGTAGGTGATATCATTTTACAATTGTTCTTTTCTCAATTAATTGTCTGCTACCTTTCAGTTTCTGAAACAAAATCATGTAATGCTTCTTTCTTAGTTGGACTGGAGTTTATAAAGTCATGAGGGACGTGGATAGGGTGAATAGCGAAGGTCTTTTTCTTAGGGTAGGGAAGTCCAGAGCGAGAGGTTTAAGATGAGAGGGGAAAGATTTAGAAGTGACCTAATGGACAACGTTTTCATGGTATGGAATGAGCTGCCAGAGGATGTAGTAGAGGCTGGTGTAATTACAATATTCATAAGGCATCTGGATGGGTACATGAATAGGAAAGGTTTAGAGGGATATGGACCAAATGCTGGCAAATGGGACTAGATCAGTTCAGGATATCTGTTCAGGGCAGATGAGTTGAACTGAAGGGTTTGTTTCCGTGCTGTATAACTCTATGGCCTGCTGATTATTTCTCACACTTTTTTATTTCAGAAATGCAGTATTTTGCTTTTGTGTGCTATACCGATGTGTTGTAACCAAAATTGTGTGCAGAGAGTGTTGGCAAATTAGGAATTTGTGTAAATACAATAAGTTCGACCAAGCACAATACCAGGTGGATCTTTTAAAATCTGTCAATTCAATTCTATATATTCCACTCCAAGCCAATTTAAAACTCGAAGATCATGACCACAGAGTGCATTCAAAATTATGAACAACAATTCTACAGGCATTGAATGAATAGCAATATTTTTATCCTTTTTAACTTACACTAATAATTTAGACCAAATGTACAAATGTCAACATTTTGTCTGAAATCTTGTTTTGAAGTTTGATTTTTGGAATAAAATAATTAATGCTTTCTACCATGTATTTTCTTCCAGGTGCCTTACCAGGGAAATGCAAAAATGAATGAACTGAAGTTGAATCATCTCTGTACAGAGGAGGGCCATAGTGAAGTAAAAGAAGAGCAAGGTATATTGGTATCATTTAACAATTGATGTCCAGTTAATTGACAGATAAATACAAAAGCACTGTAATTTAATTTTAGAATTCTATTTTGGATTGTGATAACTCGGGAAACTTGCATATTAAGCAACCTCATTTGTAAGTCATGATTTGGATGTGCTGGTGTTGGACTGGGGTGAACAAAGTTAAAAATCGCACAACATCAGGTTATAGTCCAACAGGTTTATTTGGAAGCACTAGCTTTTGGAGCATTGCTCCTACATCAGGCAGTTGTCCTGATGAAGAAACATCACTCTGAAATCTACCTGTTGGACTATACCATGGTGTTGTGTGATTTTTAACTTCATTTTTAAGTTCCTTGAACTTGAGAAATTACTCATTGTTGAGATTTCTCATATAAGGCACTTCAACAGTTTCCTCATTTCCCCTTCCCCTACCTCACCCCAATTCCAAACTTCCAGCTTAGCACTGTTCCCATGACTTGTCCTACCTGCCTATCTTCTTTTCCACCTATCCACTCCACCCTTCTCCCTGATCTATCACCTTCATCCCCTCCCCCACTCACCTATTGTATTCTATGCTACTTTCGCCCCACCTTCACCCCCCCTCTCATTTATTTCTCCACCCTTCAGGCACTCTGCCTGTATTTCTGATGAAGGGCTTTTGCCCGAAATGTCGACTTTACTGCTATCGGATGCTGCCTGAACTGCTGTGCTTTTCCAGCACCACTAATCCAGAACCTGGTTTCCAGCATCTGCAGTCACTGTATTTCCCATTAATTGAGTGTCTTGGACATCATTACTGGTCCACCTGCGCACCTTGCCCACATGCTCATTGCAACTGCTTTACATCCCAGCATCAATATCTTGTCATTGCTCGCAAAACTTCTGCTCAACTTCTCTGTTGCTTACTCCATTCCTCTCTATTGTACAATTGCTCTTTCATTTTCTCTGCATAACTTTTTTGCACCCAGTTGTGTTGCCAGACTTATCCCACAACTGTGTCAAATTTGTAACATGTTTTCTTTCTCAAATAAAGTTACTTCTTTATTACACCCTGAGGACACAATGACTAGTCAGATAATTTCACTATTATTGAACAATTCAAGTTTATACTGAGTATTATTTTCTAAATGGTTGAGTTGCTGAATTGATGAGCTCCATCTCAGCCATACAGATGTCCAGTTTGTAATACCTCTTCGGATTTGCCATAAATGAATCTGAGGAGTTGTTTAACCGGCATCAAGAATACAGCAGGTGGAGCTGTGTACTTCATTGTGTGAAGTGTATTCACTGCAAAGTGCAGCACAAAACTGAAGTATTTTGCATAAATGGCAGTAAAGGAATAAAATTGTAGATTTTTCTTTTTTCGAGAAACCTTATGCCTTAATAAAGTGGGAGAAAAGTAGACCTTGTTAAGCTGATGCTGAGGCATCTCTTTGATTGAAAATGGATTGGACATTGTTTTGGCAATCGCTTGTTTGGCTGTCTTGAAAACGATGAAATCAGAAATGAATTAGGAGCTTGGAAAATGGAGCAAATCAATGGGGAGGAAAGATTGGGCACAGTCTGCAGTAGATTCATGTCAATTCGAGTCCATTTTACATTACGGAGAACGATAAATTTCACCACTACTTGCAGTCTATAAATTGGATAGACAGTGCACAATATCTTTCACAGCACTGATATATATGATTAAAAGCAGAAGCCAGAATCGGGGTGACATGCCTTATCACATCCCTCCAATCAGAGAATTTTCACCTTATACGGAGTGTCCGGCTCTGGTATTTGCACAGGAGGAGATCTAGACAAGGCATCTGGAAGCAAATGAATATCACAGTAAGGGAGAAGTAGGAGTGGGAACAGAAATTATGGAAGTAGAGTCTGACTGACTGTAGTGTGGGATGCAGATAAACCTATTGAGCCTGGAGGAAACACTCCTCTTAGCCCACAAGCAGTCCTTCGAAGGTAGGAATCCATATAGATGTGGTCCTTCTCCCCTTCTTAAAGTAACACTCTAAAACTAGAATTCTTTCCTTATTTATGATACTTCAATTCTTACTCATATTTGAATTATACAAAGGAAGAAAAATAGACTATTCAACTCCTCAACCCTGTTCCACCATTCAATGAGATCATGGATGATCTGTGGTCTAACTCTATATACCTGCCTTTTATCTTTTAATATATTTGCTTAACAAAAACTTAATCTATCTCAGATTTAAAATTAACAGTTGATCTAGTGTCAACTGCCATTTGTGGAAGAGTGTTCCAGATCTCTACCATCCTTTGTGTGTAGGAGTCTTTTCCAATATGTCTCCTGAATGGTCTAGCCCTGATTTGCAGTCAGCCCCTTGTTCTAGAATCCCCAAACTGTGGAAATAATTTATCTTTATTCGTCTTGTCTTTTCTTGTTAATATTTTTTATTAATTTATTTTGTATCTGAAGTTCTTTTTTTCAATTGTAGTATTTAATTCCTTTACATATTATTTAATTTTCTTTTCATGTTTCCAAATACGATTTCCAACTTTTCACACAAATTAGCATGAGCAGATTCTCCAAGTATAAACTTTCAATTACGAGGGGCAAGGTGAATTAATACTACTGAAACATACTGAAACCTATGCTTACAAACTTTTGGTGATCAATCACTCTTAAACATATTTTCGTGTATGAATCTTTATAATACATGAGAAATGATGTGCAGGAATGGGCAAACACGTACTTTCATATTGTGGTGGAAAAAGAATTTTCCTTCGAAGCCTGATGGCAGAAAAACACTCTCAGTATCTTGGTTTGATAGTTCTTTTTGACTTAATTGATATTTGTTACTGCATAGCTTGAGTATTAATTTTAAATTGATTGAGAAATGCATAGGATTTTTTTTCGAGACCCACACAGGTGTTCTTTGTTTATTTTCCATTTTTTAAATTAAAATGTATTCTTGTAGATTTCCCTGTGCTGCATTGGCCCAAGATTTGTATAAAATAATGATGTGGAAAGTAGACTCTTCCTTAAATTTATACATTCATTTCTCAATGTGTACAAGAACAGAGGTATATGGATGATATCTAAATGAAAACTGTCTGTTAAGACATGATTAAAGAATATTTTCTGACGTTCTTACTGTTGACCTACAAGATTTGGGGCGGAAGTTTTCATCCCTTTGTTCAGAGATGGAAGACTTAAAAAAGTGGTGAACTAGTTTCTGAAATTCCAGTGGCCCCCCCATTCCTGTTTTCAGCAATTTTACCTGTGTAGGTAGTGAGCCTACACCCAGCATTCCTGACGTTGCTGGCTACATTGTAATTCTCCACACAGTTTTGATATTCAGGTCCTTTTTTTTCTTAGGAAACATGGCTGTCGGCTCCTCAGGAATCATAGCCTTAGGGGAACCCGAGTCTCAAGTTGGGAACTGAAGAAAGAAACCATTTAAAAATCCCTTTGCAAAATAATCCTCTCTTTACCTACTCATAAAACTGTCAATCAATTACAGACAGCACGTCCCATTTCCAAACTCCCAGAGGAAATCTTAAACTTCATAATGAAACTACCTGGAAAAAAAAATGACAGGTTACCTGCTCCACCTGCTTTGTTGATTCAGTTGCCAGCTGACCTCATTATAAATACATATAAAATGGATTTAACTCAGCAGGAACCTATTTATTCAGTTGTAAAGTGGAGTGTTTTCTTTGTGTGATTGATATCTTTAGTAACATAGAAATGTATGCCATTCAGCCCATGCTCATCATTTTATAAGATCATGGCTAATTGAACAATTCAGTGTCTTTTACACACATTATCCCCATAATTCTTTAAGGAATTGATAATCATTTCATGGCCCTCTGGGATAGAGAATTTTAAAAAATTTAGTAAGGGGATTAGGATGTCACTAGCTAGGCCAGCATTTACTGCCCATCCCTAATTGCCTGCAAACACATTGACCAGACTAGGGCAGGATGGCAGATTACCTTCTCTAAAGGGCATTAGTGAACTAGGTGGGTTTTTCCGACACTCAACTGTGGTCGTCATTAGACTCTTAATTCCAGATTTTTAATTGAATTCAAATTCCACCATCTGCCATGGCGGCATTCAAACCTGATATCACAGAACATTACCCTGGATCTTTAGATTAACAGTTCATCTATAATACCACAAGTTGTCACCTCCCCAATAATTCTTAGGGTTCACAAGCATGGGTAAAGTTGATTACCTTGTGTATTGGATTATTACATGTGCTTCAAAGAGATCTTTCAACTCTTGTGTGTTTATTTGGACAGGTTTAAAAAGTATGAGGTAAGAGGGGCAGATTCCTTCAGAATAGAGGCAGGTTCATAAGGTTGGGTAGGTTCCTTACTGCTGATAGCCATTGCCTTGACAGAACTGCCGTTACAAAGCTTAACTGTTTTTAGCTGATACCAACCTGTTGTTTGAGGTAGCCTAACTAGTCTATTGTAAGAAGGTTATCAGTATAGTCAGTACTGGTGTTTGAGGCAATTTTGGGTTAAGAAAATATTTAGTTTCCTAATTAGCAAGCTTCTGCTATGCCACTAAAATACTGAGCAGCATGAATGCTTTACTTATGTAAGCATGCAAAATTTGAGTACTGTAATATTTCAACATTAAATAAGAAGCATGCAACTTCATAACATTACAGATTTTGTCTTGCAGCCTGAAATACTTTCACTGTGCTTCATCAATTTTATTGAGCTTTTGCCTAATCTAAGATACATCTACTATAAGTAATGGCAGTGTGCCCAGTGCGTAATAGTAGGAATACAGATTTATTTCTCAAATAGTAATTTTATGCACAACGAACAGCTAATTCAGTCTCAGGATCTGTGCTGGCAGGCATGGATCACTTAAGTTTCACTCTCATGGGTGATGATGTCATGAGAAACATTTTAATGAATTACAGCTTTGCAAATCATTTCCAGTTTTACAGAAAACAATCTGTGATCCTCTGAAAATAATATTGTTATCTACATAAAATGGTGTACTTTTTAATCACCTTCCTGTTTCTCCATTTTGTTTTTTCTACCCAGCTGGATCATGTTAGTCCCAAATCTGTGCTTTGCCTTGAACAAGCTAATAATTCAATCTGAATGTGATGGTGGGATGGAGAAGGATGACTTGGGGAGGGGGGGGAGGTGGAGAAATTTTGACAGGGGAGTTTTGGGGTAAGTAGGTGGGGATTTTGAGTTGGGGTCCAGCTCTGTTGATACTCTGCAATTAACACTTGCAATGTCTGAGTATCCCTTGCAATGGCTTCTCTTCCTGCCTCTGCTCCATTACCTCTGATGTCCCCAAGGAATGAGTCTCAGCTCCCATCTACATGCCACACCTCTGTGGCTGCATTCAAAAGCTCAGCATTTCATTTACATATAACAGCATCCAGCTGTATATCGCCACCACTTCTCTTGAATCCTTTACTGTTATTAAATTATCATAATGTTTATCCAACATTCAGTACTGAAAGTGCAGAATGTTCTTCCATTAAATATTTCATAACTTCTTATTTCTACTGACTCTATTTGTCTTCGTAGAAACAATCTGAGATTAAACTAGTTGGTCACCATTTTGATGTCAGATTCGATCTGGAGGTGAGCTTCTGACCTCATTCGTGTCATCATTTAGACGCGTATTTCCAGCTATGTATCACTGTCTGACCTAACTGTGTCTCAGCTGATTACTGCCCGATCCATAAATTAAATGAGAATTATTCTGGGATACAATATTCTACCTGACCCCTCACCTGGTGAAGTGATGAAGGTGTTTCTCAATTTTCTGGTCCACATTGGCTGGTCAAAAGCCCTCCAATCCCTCTGCTCCAATCCCAACCTCACCATCAAACCAGCAGATAAAGGGGGCGCAGTGGTAGTCAGGCGCACTGACCTCTACACCGCTGAAGCCAAACGCCAGCTCGAGGACACCTCTTCCTACCGCCCCCTCGACCATGACCCCACTCCCCATCACCAAAACATCATCTCCCAGACCATACAGAACCTCATCACCTCAGGAGATCTCCCACCCACAGCTTCCAACCTCATAGTCCAGGAACCCCGCACTGCCCGGTTCTACCTCCTTCCCAAGATCCACAAGCCTGACCACCCTGGCCGACCCATTGTCTCAGCATGCTCCTGCCCCATTGAACTCATCTCTACCTACCTCGACACTGTCCAATCCCTCCTAGTCCAGGAACTCCCCACATACGTTCGAGACACCACCCACGCCCTCGACCTCCTCCAAGACTTCCGTTTCCCCAGCCCCCAACGCCTCATCTTCACCATGGATATCCAATCCCTCTACACCTCCATCCGCCATGACCAGGGCCTCCAAGCCCTCCGTTGTTTCCTCTCCAGACGTCCCCAATAGTACCCTTCCACCGACACTCTCATTCGTTTGGCCGAACTGGTCCTCACTCTTAACAATTTCTCCTTCGAATCCTCCCACATCCTCCAGACCAAAGGGGTAGCCATGGGCACACGTATGGGCCCCAGCTATGCCTGTCTCTTTGTTGGCTACGTAGAACAGTTGATCTTCCGTAATTACACCGGTACCACTCCCCACCTCTTCCTCCGCTACATTGATGACTGCATTGGTGCCACCTCGTGCTCCCGCGAGGAGGTTGAGCAATTCATCAACTTCACCAATACATTCCACCCTGACCTTAAATTTACCTGGACCATCTCTGACACCTTCCTCCCCTTCCTGGACCTCTCCATCTCCATTAATGACGACCGACTTGACACTGACATTTTTTACAAACCCACCGACTCCCACAGCTGCCTGGATTACATCTCTTCCCACCCTACCTCTTGCAAAAATGCCATCCCATATTCCCAATTCCCAATTCCTCCGCCGTATCTGCTCCCAGGAGGACCAGTTCTACCACAGAACACACCAGATGGCCTCCTTCTTTAGAGACCGCAATTTCCCTTCCCATGTGGTTAAAGATGCCCTCCAACGCATCTCGTCCACATTCCACACCTCCGCCCTCAGAACCCACCCCTCCAACCGTAACAAGGACAGAAAGCCCCTGGTGCTCACCTTCCACCCCACCAACCTTCGCATGAACCAAATCGTCCGCCAACATTTCTGCCACCTCCAAAAAGACCAGGGATATATTTCCCTCCCCACCTCTTTCCGCCTTCCGCAAAGACCGTTCCCTCCGTGACCACCTGGTCAGGTCCACGCCCTCCTACAACCTACCCTCCCATCCTGGCACCTTCCCATGCCACTGCAGGAACTGCAAAACCTGCGCCCACACCTCCTCCCTCACCTCTATCCAAGGCCTAAAGGAGCCTTCCACATCCATCAAAGTTTTACCTGCACATCCACTAATATCATTTATTCTATCCGTTGCACCCGATGCGGTCTCCTCTACATTGGGGAGACTGGGCGCCTCCTAGCAGAGCGCTTTAGGGAACATCTCCGGGACACCCGCACCAATCAACCACACCGCCCCGTGGCTCAACATTTCAACTCCCCCTCCCAATCTGCCGAGGACATGGAGGTCCTGGGCCTCCTTCACTGCCGCTCCCTCACCACCAGACGCCTGGAGGAAAAATGCCTCGGAACACTTCAACCCCAGGGCATCAATAAGGATTTCAACAGTTTCCTCATTTCCCCTCCCCCCACCTCACCCCAGTTCCAAACTTCCAGCTCAGCACTGTCCCCATGACTTGTCCTACCTGCCTATCTTCTTTTCCACCTACCACTCCACCCTCCTCCCCCACCGACCTATCATCTTCATCCCCTCCCCCACTCATCTATTGTACTCTATGCTACTTTCACCCCACCCCCACCCTCCTCTAGCTTATCCCCCCAAGCTTCAGGCTCTCTGTCGTTATTCCTGATGAAGGGCTTTTGTTCGAAACGTCGATTTTACTGGTCCTCGGATGCTGCCTGAGCCGCTGTGCTCTTCCAGCACTACTAATCCAGAATCTGGTTTCCAGCGTCTGCAGTCATTGTTTTTACCTAGTTGATTTTAACCCTACTGCGAATCCTCTTGCAAGGATGCCTGCCTTGAAGAAGTTTTTCTCCTCTCTCTACAAGGATCTCAGAGAGTCCCTCTCCCACTGCAACTCCCAGGTCATTTTCTCTGACTTGAATCATGCAGAGCTTCAGTTCCTTTATATTAATGACCCGGTTCTTGGAATTTTGAGATTTGCATTTCACATTTCTCCTGTCAATTATTGCTCTGTGTCAGATTTGTCATTTCCATTTTGAGCTACGTATTTTTCTGGCATTTTAACTTTTTGTCTCTGTTTCCTGAAAAGTATTTTCTCATTAATATCAGTCATTCTATCCCGTAGCCTGATCAAGTTGACGAAGGTTTATTTTTAAACAAGGTAGTGTACAGCGTTTTATGGCTACTCGTGTATTAATTCCTCTGTGTTAATACTTCAGGTGAATAACTTTTTGACAGGGCCCTACTGAATAGTCATTGAACTGAAACATTTTTTTTTTCTCTTTGTATCGAAGCTGTCAGACTTGCTGAATTTTTTCAGCATTTTCTGTTTTTTTTTCTGACTTTTCCACTGCTGGAGAAGTTTGCCTTTATATTGAGATACACTGTCTCCTTGGATTGACTTAAAAATGTAATGTCCAAAAAAAAAACTGTTGAAAATTTGTTTTGATTGTTATAGAGAGAATGTAAAATTAGTTTTAATTTGGGGCAGGGTTTTTGAAAGTTTGGTTTTATTTCACAAAAAATGGACATTAACAGTTTTTAAAATATTACATCCATTGTGTTTTTTTGCTCATTTTGTTTTCGGCTACTTGTAAAGTTGAAGCACTTGAATTGGACATATCACAATAGAAATATCCATCACAATATTTTTGTAAATATCATATTGTTATGTTGTTTTTCATCTACGACATTTTACAAAGTTCATGTTGTTTGGATTAATGCAGATGGCTGTTTTTATGTTATCTTGTCAGACATTCACGATAGCATAAATTATTCCTTTTGGAACATCTAAAATGAATGGATCATGCTTTAAAAAAATAAAGGTAATTCAATTTTATTAATTTTTTAAAGTTCCCTTCCTTTTTTTTTGACCCTTGCTGAACTTCCAACTTTGCATCTACACCATCATCTTTTTTTGCTTGCACTTCCATAACCTTTCTCAGCTGTGCTCCTGCCTTGTCTGCAACAGACACCCATATCAACATCTTTGTCATAATACTGGTGCTCTCTTGGTTGGCCAATGTTCCATAATATGAAGAGAATGAAAGACTCAGCAGTTCAGACTGAACCAAAGAAGAACCTAGATAACTGTGGTGGTCTTCAACTCTGAAGCACTATAGTAAGGAAAAGTTTTAACCTTTTAAAAATGTCTTTTAAGTTTGTAATTATGTTTAAGAAGGTTTGAAAATGATCGTCTAGAGTTTGTATTGATTGTCAAGAGACCGTGGGCGGCACGGTGGCTCAGTGGTTAGCACTGCTGCCTCACAGCACCAGGGTCCCAGGTTTGATTCTGGCCTCGGGTGACTGTCTGTGTGGAGTTTGTACATTCTCCCTGTGTCTGCGTGGGTTTCCTCCGGGTGCTCCGGTTTCCTCCCACAGTCCAAAGATGTGCAGGTCAGGTGAATCGGCCATGCTAAATTGCCCATCGTGTTAGGTGCATTAGTCAGGGGTGAATGTAGGGGAATGGGTCTGGGTGAGTTACTCTTCAGAGGGTCGGTGTGGACTGGTTGGGCCAAAGGCCCTGTTTCCACACTGTAGGGAAACTAATCTAATTTGTCATTTTCTTGGATAACCAGAAGTACTGATCCATTTAATTTCTTGACAAAGAATCAGTACCAACAGAAAGCTGGTCCAGAATCTGGTTTCCAGCATCTGCAGTCATTGTTTTTACCAACAGAAAGCTGGTTAAGAAAGAAGCTGTGTAGCTGGCAGATACAAAGGAGAACTACAAGGAGAAGAGCTCGAGGGTGAAAATGATCATTGCCCAAGTGCAGACACTGAGAGAAAGCAGAAAGAGACCAAAATAGAAAACAGAATATTATTGTGAGTAAAGAAGCAAAGTACTTAGTATGAGGTCAGTTTCTCTATTAGTCAGAAAAGGAGATTGGAATCCATAGAGACATTATGTGAGCTGGCTAAATTTTCTAAAACTTGTAAAGCTGTGTGAATAGCTTGGTAATTCTAATGGGTTCAACATTTTCTCAGAAGTGGCCAAACTATGGGGTGGGCTATTATTAATTGATCAGGTAAAAATTCATTCTGTGACAGTCTTAAGGTTTAGTTTTCCAATGTAAGGGAGAGGGATTGATGAACTGTACCTTGCTGTTAGTAATCATACTTATGCAACTCTGTTAAAGTGAAAGCCTTTACTTATATGAACCCAGACCGATCCTTTGTGAATAAGAAGTGGTATATTGCGGAAATATGTAGTGCCATATTTGTGCAGGGAGTGAATGTGAATTATTGTATGAGTACTGCATTGTCTATCTAAAACTGAGTTTCCTTTTTAAATTCATGTTTATTTTGGTGTACATTATTCACAAAGCTTAAGGTGTGGATCGGTACCTGGGACTACGATGTTGTGGCCATCACGGAAACGTGGATAGAAGAGGGACAGGAATGGTTGTTGGAGGTTCCTGGTTACAGATGTTTCAGTAAGATTAGGGAGGGTGGTAAAAAAGGAGGGGGGGTGGCGTTGCTAATTAGAAATGGTATAACGGCTGCAGAAAGGCAGTTCGAGGGGGATCTGCCTTTGGAGGTAGTATGGGCTGAAGTCTGAAATAGGAAAGGTGCAATCACCTTGTTGGGTGTTTACTATAGGCCCCCCAATAGCAGCAGAGATTTGGAGAAACAGATTGGGAAACATATTTTGGAAAGGTGCAGAAGCCACAGGGTAGTAGTCATGGGCGATTTCAACTTCCCAAATATTGATTGGAAGCTCTTTTGATCAAGTAGATTGGATGGGGCGGTGTTTGCGCAATGTGTCCAGGAAGCTTTTCTAACTCAGTATGTAGATTGTCCGACCAGAGGGGAGGCCATATTGGATTTGGTACTCGGTAATGAACCAGGACAAGTAATGGGCTTGTTAGTGGGTGAACATTTTGGTGATGGTGACCACAATTCTGTGACTTTCACCTTGGTTATGGAGAGAGATAGGTGCGTGCAACAGGGTAGGTTTTACAATTGGGGGAAGGGTAATTACGATGCTGTAAGACAGGATCTGAGGAGCATAAGTTGGGAGCATAGGCTGTCAGGGAAGGATGTCGTGGAAATGTGGAACTTTTTCAAGGAACAGATACGACGTGTCCTTGATATGTATGTACCTGTCAGGCAGGAAAGAAATGGTCGTGTGAGGGAACCTTGGTTGACGAGGGAGGTTGAATGTCTTGTAAAGAGGAAGAAGGAGGCTTACATAAGGTTGAGGAAACAGGGTTCAGACAGAGCAGTGGAGGGATACAGGATAGCCAGAAGGGAGCTGAAGAAAGGGATTAGGAGAGCTAAGAGGGCATGAAAAATCTTTGGCGGATAGGATCAAGGATAACCCAAAGGCATTTTATGCGGAAGTGAGAAACATGAGAATGACGAGAACGAGGGTAGGTCCGATCAAGGACAGTAGTGGGAGAATGTGTATTGAGTCAGAAGAGATAGGAGAGGTCTTGAATGAGTACTTTTCTTCAGTATTTACGAACGAGAGGGACCGTATTGTTGAAGAGGAGAGTGTGAAACGGACTGGTAAGCTAGAGGAGATACTTGTTAGGAAGGAAGATGTGTTGGACATTTTGAACAACTTGAGGATAGACAAGTCCCCCGGGCCTGACGGGATATATCCTAGGATTATGTGGGAAGCAAGAGAGGAAATTGCAGTACCGTTGGCAATGATCTTTTCGTCTTCACTGTCAACGGAGGTGGTACCAGGGGACTGGAGAGTGGCGAATGTTGTGCCCCTGTTCAAAAAAGGGAATAGGGATAACCCCGGGAATTACAGGCTAGTTAGTCTTACTTCGGTGGTAGGCAAAGTAATGGAAAGGGTACTGAGGGATAGGATTTATGAGTATCTGGAAAGACACTGCTTGATTAGGGACAGCCAGTACGGATTTGTGAGGGATAGGTCTTGCCTTACAAGTCGTATTGAATTCTTTGAGGAGGTGACCAAGCATGTGGATGAGGGTAGAGCAGTGGATGTAGTATACATGGATTTTAGTAACGCATTTGATAAAGTTCCCCATGGTAGGCTTATGCGGAAAGTCAGGAGGCATGGGATAGAGGGAAATTTGGCCAATTGGATAGAAAACTGGCTAACCGGTCGAAGTCAGAGAGTGGTGGTAGATGGTAAATATTCAGCCTGGAGCCCAGTTACAAGTGGAGTTCCGCAGGGATCAGTTCTGGGTCCTCTGCTGTTTGTAATTTTTATTAATGACTTTGATGAGGGAGTCGAAGGGTGGGTCAGTAAATTTGCAGATGATATGAAGATTGGTGGAGTTGTGGATAGTGAGGAGGGCTGTTGTTGGCTGCAAAGGGACTTCGATATGATGCAGAGCTGGGCTGAGGAGTGGCAGATGGAGTTCAACCCTGCCAAGTGTGAGGTTGTCTATTTTGGAAAGACAAATAAGAATGCGGAATACAGGGTTAATGGTAGGGTTCTTAGTGAGGTGGAGGAACAGAGGGATCTTGGGGTCTATGTTCATAGATCTTTGAAAGTTGCCACTCAGGTGGATAGAGCTTGTAAGAAGGGCTATGGTGTATTAGCGTTCATTAGCAGAGGGATTGAATTCAAGAGTCGTGAAGTGATGTTGCAACTGTACAGGACTTTGGTTAGGCCACATTTGGAGTACTGTGTGCAGTTCTGGTCGCCTCACTTTAGGAAAGATATGGAAGCTTTGAAGAGGGTGCAGAGAAGATTTACCAGGATGTTGCCTGGAATGGAGAATAGGTCGTACAAGTATAGGTTGAGAGTGCTAGGCCTTTTCTCGTTGGAACGGCGAAGGATGAGGGGTGACTTGATAGAGGTTTATAAAATGATCAGAGGAATAGATAGAGTAGACAGTCAGAAACTTTTTCCCTGGGTACAACAGAGTGTTACAAGGGGACATAAATTTAAGGTGAAGAGTGGAAGGTATAGGGGAGATGTCAGGGGTGGGTTCTTTACCCAGAGAGTGGTGGGGGCATGGAATTTGCTGCCTGTGGGAGTGGTAGAGTCAGAATCTTTGGTAACCTTTAAGCGGCAATTGGATAGGTACATGGATGGGTGCTTACGCTAGGACAAATGTCCGGCACAACATCGTGGGCTGAAGGGCCTGTTCCATGCCGTATTGTTCTGTGTTCTATGTTCTATTGTAAAAAGTGGAAAAAGTTAAGAAATATAACATTTAAAATGAGTACAGAGGCATAGAAAAGCATGAGATCAAACAAAAGGAAGGTCTCTGAAAAGGTGGAAGGAAGGAGTGATAACATGACAAAAAGAATGATGGTGAAACACAAGACTTGGTGTTAATGGGGGAATCGAAGAAGTGAAAATTGCACTTAAATTATATACAAGTAATGTTAAAAGAGGCACTGCTTGTACCTGCTTTCCAAAAACAAAGGCTGTGATTTGAAATTGATGAATTCATTCATGAATTCAAAAAATTAGAAAATGTCGAATTGAAAAATTGAGGTACTGTTTCTTGAGCTTTTTTTGGATGTCATTGGGACATTATAAAATGTCAAGAATGGAGTAGGACTGAGAATTGAAACATCAGGTGACCCTGCTTGGACATAATTAGTAAAGTGTTCTCTCCATCTGTTATTTGGTCTTCTGGTGTAGCACAGATAACATTATGAGTAGTGAATAGGCCATACTAAATTGTAAGAAATACACTGAATCACTGTTTCATCTGAGCATCTGACTCTCTGGATTGGGGATGGGGGAGACTGGAGGGTGGGTAAGTGGGTGAGAGTGCACATGTTGTGCCTGGAAAGGAACGTAAGAGATAAGAAAATGAGAAATATAAATTCCCTCCCTAAGAGTGTTGTGGGTCTACTTATAGCACATTGACTGCAGCAGTTCGAGAAAGCAACTTAGCACCATCTTCTCAAGGGCAATGAGAGATGGGCAATAAATGCTGACCAGCCAACGATGCCCACGTTCCATGAGTGAATAGAAAAAGCAGACAGTACGAACTTCTACAGATGCAGAAGGAAGAAAGAGAATTGCTAAAGTAAATATTTATTTCTTAGAAGATGAGTCTGGAATCAATCGTATGAAATGAAGAAATGGCAGAAACTCTGAAGAAATATTTTGTCTTCCATACGGCAGAATATATTAAAGTGATTCAAATTTAGTAGAACATCAGGACATGAGGGATGAAGGTACTTAAAACAATCACATCCATGGGAAAAAATATACGAAGAAAACCAATCAAGTTCAAAGTGAAGACTGACAAGTCTCCTGGACCTGATGGCCTGTATTCTAGGGTCTTAAAAGAATTTAATGCAAAGATAGCATTGGTTAACATCTTCTAAAAGTACCCATATGCGGAGATGGCCCCAGCAGATTGGAAAGGAGCAAATACAACAGCTCTATGGAAGAAATGAAGGTAACAGAACATGGCCAGTTATCCATGCTGGGAAATGCTAAATCCATAATTAAGAAATCAATAGCAGGATCCTTCAAAAATTGTAATTCAATCAAGCAAAGTCAGCATTCTCTTATGAAAAGGACCTCCTATTTGACAAATGTATTAGAGCTTTTTGAGGATGTAACAGGCAGGGTGAAGGGTTACCAATTGATGTAGTATAAGGTGCCACTAAGGCTACCACACAGGACAAGAAATAATGGTGTTGGGGTCATGTATACACACAGATCTGTACATCACCTTCCTTGGAGATGTTGCTTCCAAGATAGCTAAATTTGCTGACCATATCCCTAACACAGAATCACAATGTTCAGGAAGATAACATAATGGTCAATGTTCATGCAGAATTCAGCAAAAGGCTGAACCAGTCTTCCAGTGACTTCACAAATTCCAGGATATGCACTGTAACAGAATGGCAGTAAAATGGGTATCAGCTGGTGAAAGAGGAACATAGTGCTGACCAATGAAAATTTGTAGTGCATTTAAAGAGGACCCTCAGGAGTGGGAAAACCCTTCAAGTGGCATAAAAGAGAGTGTGATACACTAGGCTGGTGGCAGAGTTATGCTGTTCAATGACCTGCTTGGGCCTGGAATAACCAAAAACAGATCACCGATACCCTGACATTGTGTGGAGATTTCAGGCCCTGAGTAGAGATATTTGTATCATCTACAATGGTTAGGTTGCAGACGACTGGAATGTGGTTAATGTGTCTTTATTTAAACAAGGCTGTAAGGTGAAGCCTGGGAACTGTAGACCTGTGAGGTCTAACATCAGAGCTGGATAATTTGTTAGAGGTGGTTCTGAAAGATAGAATTCATATGCAATTGGAGAGGCAAAGAATGATCAAGGGTAATCATCATGGTTTTGTGTGAGAGAAATTGTGTCTCACAAACTTGATTAAAGTTTTTGAGGAAGTAATCAAAAAGATTGAAGACAGAGCAATAGTTATTGTTTACTCGGACTTCAGTAAAGTCTGCATAATTATTAAGGTTAGATCAGATGGGATTTAGGGTGAGCTTGCCAATTGGATACAAATTGGCTTGACAGTAGGAAACAAAGTGATGGTTGTTTTTCAGACTGAAGGTCTGTGACCAGTGGTGTTGCACAGGCATTGGTACCAGGTCCACTTTTATTTGTCATTCATATAAATGATTTGGATGATAAAATGGGAGGCGTGGTTAGTAAGTTTGTGGATGACACCGAAATTGGTGGAAAAGTGGACAGTGAAGAAGGCTATCTAAGATTACAAAGAGAGCTTGATCAATTGGGTCAATGAGTGACAGAATTTAATTTGGATAAATGCGAGACAATGCATTTTGGTAAAACAAACAGGGGCATGGCCCTGGGTTATAGTGTCATAGAGTCATAGAGATGTATAGCACGGAAACAGACCCTTCGGTCAAACCCGTCGATGCCGATCAGATATCCCAACTCAATCTAGTCCCACCTGCCAGCACCTGGCCCATATCCTTCCAAATCCTTCCTATTCATATACCCATCCAAATGGCTTTTAAATGTTGTAATTGTACCAGTCTCTATCACTTCCGCTGGCAGCTCATTCCATACATGTACCACCCTCTGCGTGAAAAGGTTTCCCCTTAGGTCTCTTTTATATCTTTCCCCTCTCACCCTAAACCTATGCCCTCTAGTTCTGGACTCCCCCTCCCCAGGGAAAAGACTTTGTTTATTTATCCTATCCATGCCCCTCATAATTTTGTAAGCCTCTGTAAGCCTTTCAGCCTCTGACACTCTAGGGAAAACAGCTCCAATCTGATCAACCTCTCCCTATAACTCAAATCCTCCAACTCTGGCAACATCCTTGTAAATCTTTTCTGAATCCTTTCAAGTTTCACAACATCTTTCCGATAGGAAGGAGACCAGAATTGCATGGAATATTCCAACAGTGGCCTAACCAATGCCCTGTACAGCTGCAACATGACCTCCCAACTCCTATACACAATACCCTGACCAATAAAAGAAAGCATACCACCTTCTTCACTATCTTGTCCACCTGTGACTCCACTTTCAAGGAGTGATGAACCTGCACTCCAAGGTCTCTTTGTTCAGCAACAGGTCCTGGGGATATATCCACTTTTATGCGTTTCAAGACATACAGCACTTCCTCCTCTGTAATATGGACATTTTTCAACATGTCACCATCTATTTCTCTACATTCTATATCTTCCATGTCCTTTTCCACATTAAATACTAATGCAAAATACTCATTTAGTATCTCCCCCATTTTCTGCGGCTCCACACAAAGGCCGTCTTGCTGATCTTTGAGGGGCCCTATTCTCTCCCTAGTTACCCTTTTGTCCTTAATGTATTCATAAAAACCCTTTGGATTCTCCTTAATTCTATTCGCCAAAGCTATCTAATGTCTCCTTTTTGCTCTCCTGATTTCCCTCTTAAGTATACTCCTACTGCCTTTATACTGTAAGGATTCACTCGATCTATGCTGTCTACACCTGACATTTGCTTCCTTCTTTTCCTTAACCAAACCTTCAATTTCTTTAGTCATCCAGCATTCCTTATACCTACCAGCCTTTCCTTTCACCCTAACAGGAATATACTTTCTCTGGATTTTTGTTATTTAATTTCTGAAGGCTTCCCGTTTTCAAGCCATCCCTTTACCCAAGAACCTGCCCCCAATCAGCTTTCGAAAGTTCTTGCTTAATACCATGAAAATTGGCCTTCCTCCAACTTAGAACTTCAACTTTTAGATCTGGTCTATCTTTTTCCAACACTATTTTAAATCTAATAGAATTATGGTCACTGGCCCCAAAGTGCTTCCCCACTGACACCTCAGTCGTCTGCCCTGCCTTATTTCCTAAGAGTAGGTCAGGATTTGCACCTTCTGTAGTAGGTACATCCACATACTGAATCAGAAACTTTTCTTGTACACACTGAACAAATCCGTCTCCATCTAAACCCTTAACACTATGGCAGTCCCAGTCTATGTTTGGAAAGTTAAAATCCCCTACCATAACCACCCTATTATTCTTACAGATAGCTGAGATCTCCTTACAAATTTGTTTCTCAATTTCCCTCTGACTATTAGGGGGTCTATAATACAATCCCAATAAGGTGATCATCCTTTTCTTCTTTCTCAATTCCATCCAAATAACCTCCTGGGATGTATTCCCGGGAATATCTTCCCTCAATACAGCTGTAATGCTATCCCTTATCAAAAACACCACTCTTCTTCCTTTCTTGCCTTCCTTTTTATCCTTCCTGTAGCATTTGTATCTTGGAACATTAAGCTGCCAGTCCTGTCCATCCCTGAGCCATGTTTCTGTAATTGCTCTGATATCCCAGTCCCATGTTCCTAACCATTCCCTGAGTTCATCTGCCTTCCCTGTTAGGCCCCTTTAATTTATTTGTCCTATCTTGTCTCTGCCTCAGCCATGCATTCATCTGCTCTATCCTCCTATTCCTGCCCTTACTAGCTCGTAGCACTGGGAGTAATCCAGATATTACTACTCTCGAAGACCTCCTTTTTAAATTCCTGCCTAACCCTCTGTAATCTCCCTTCAGAATCTCAACCTTTTCCCTTCCTAAGTTGTTGGTTCCAATGTGGACAATGACCTCTTGCTGGTCCCTCTCCCCCTTGAGAACATTCTGCATGCTCTCTGAGACATCCTTGATCTTGGCACCAGGGAAGCAACACACCATTCTGATTTTTCACTGCTGGCCACAGAAAGGTCTGTCTGTACCTTGGACTAGATGGTCCCCTACCACAGGGGTAAAAACAATGACTGCAGATGTTGGATATCAGATTCTGGATTAGTGATGCTGGAAGAGCACAGCAGTTCAGGCAACATCCAAGTAGCAGCGAAATCGCCATTTCGGGCAAAAGCCCTTCATCAGGAATAAAGGCAGAGAGCCTGAAGCGTGGAGAGATAAGCTAGACGAGGGTGGGGGTGGGGAGAAAGTAGCATAGAGTAAAATAGGTCAGTGGGGGAGGGGATGAAGGTGATAGGTCAGGGAGGAGAGAGTGGAGTGGAGAGGTGGAAAAGGAGATAGGCAGGTAGGACAAGTCCGGACAAGTCATGGGGACAATGCTGAGCTGAAAGTTTGGAACTAGGATGAGGTGGGGGAAGGGGAAATGAGGAAACTGTTGAAGTCCACATTGATGCCCTGAGGTTGAAGTATTCCGAGGGGGAAGATGAGGCGTTCTTCCTCCAGGCGTCTGGTGGTGAGGGAACGGCGGTGAAGGAAGCCCAGGACCTCCATGTCCTCGGCAGAGTGGGAGGGGGAGTTGAAATGTTGGGCCACGGGGCGGTTTGGTTGATTGGTGCGGGTGTCCCGGAGATGTTCCCTAAAGTGCTCTGCTAGGAGGCGCCCAGTCTCCTCAATGTAGAGGAGACCGCATCGGGAGCAACGGATACAATAGATGATATTAGTGGGTGTGCAGGTAAAACTTTGATGGATGTGGAAGGCTCCTTTAGGGCCTTGGATGGAGGTGAGGGAGGACGTGTGGGCGCAGGTTTTACAGTTCCTGAGGTGGCAGGGGAAGGTGCCAGCATGGGAGGGTGGCTTGTAGGGGGGCGTGGACCTGACCAGGTAGTCACGGAGGGAACGGTCTTTGCGGAAGGTGGAAAGGGGTGGGGAGGGAAATATATCCCTGGTGGTGGGGTCTTTTTGGAGGTGGTGGAAATGTCGGTGGATGATTTGGTTCATGCGAAGGTTGGTAGGATGGAAAGTGAGCACCAGGAGCGTTCTGTCCTTGTTACGGTTGGAGGGGTGGGTTCTGAGGGCGGAGATGCAGGATGTGGACGAGATATGTTGGAGGGCATCTTTAACCACGTGGGAAGGGAAATTGCGGTCTCTAAAGAAGGAGGCCATCTGGTGTGTTCTGTGGTAGAACTGGTCCTCCTGGGAGCAGATACGGCGGAGGCGGAGGAATTGGGAATATGGGATGGCATTTTTGCAAGAGGTAGGGTGGGAAGAGGTGTAATCCAGGTAGCTGTGGGAGTCGGTGGGTTTGTAAAAAATGTCAGTGTCAAGTTGGTCGTCATTAATGGAGATGGAGAGGTCCAGGAAGGGGAGGGAGGTGTCAGAGATGGTCCAGGTAAATTTAAGGTCAGGGTGGAATGTATTGGTGAAGTTGATGAATTGCTCAACCTCCTCGCGGGAGCACGAGGTGGCACCAATGAAGTCATCAATGTAGCGGAGGAAGAGGTGGGGAGTGGTGCCGGTGTAATTACGGAAGATCAACTGTTCTACGTAGCCAACAAAGAGACAGGCATAGCTGGGGCCCATACGTGTGCCCATGACTACCCCTTTGGTCTGAAGGAAGTGGGAGGATTCGAAGGAGAAATTGTTAAGGGTGAGGACCAGTTCGACCAAATGAATGAGAGTGTCGGTAGAAGGGTACTGTTGGGGACGTCTGGAGAGGAAAAAACGGATGGCTTGGAGGCCCTGGTCATGGCAGATGGAGGTGTATAGGGATTGGATATTCATGCTGAAAATGAGGCGTTGGGGGCCAGGGAAACGGAAGTTTTGGAGGAGGTGGAGGGCATGGGTGGTGTCTCGAACGTATGTGGGGAGTTCCTGGACTAGGGGGGATAGGACAGTGTTGAAGTAGGTAGAGATGAGTTCAGTGGGGCAGGAGCATGCTGAGACAATGGGTCGGCCAGGATGGTCAGGCTTGTGGATCTTGGGAACGAGGTAGAACCGGGCAGTGCGGGGTTCCTGGACTATGAGGTTGGAAGCTGTGGGTGGGAGATCTCCTGAGGTGATGAGGTTCTGTATGGTCTGGGAGATGATGGTTTGGTGATGGGGGTGGGGTTATGGTCGAGGGGGCAGTAGGAAGAGATGTCCTCGAGTTGGCGTTTGGCTTCAGCGGTGTAGAGGTCAGTGCGCCTGACTACCACTGCGCCCCCTTTATCTGCTGGCTTGATGGTGAGGTTGGGATTGGAGCAGAGGGATTGGAGGGCTGCGCGTTGTGAGGGTGAGAGGTTGGAGTGGGGGAGGGGGGTAGACAGGTTGAGGCGGTTAATGTCCTGGCGGCAGTTGGAAATGAAGCGGTCGAGGGCAGGTAATAGGCCAACGCGGGGTGTCCAGGTGGATGCAGTGTGTTGGAGGTGGGCGAAGGGGTCCTCGGAATGTGGGCGGGAGTCCTGATTGTGAAAGTAAGCTCGGAGGCGGAAGCGATGGAAGAATTGTTCGACGTCACGGCGTGTATTAAATTTATTGATGCATGGACGGAGGGGGATGAAGGTGAGTCCTTTGCTGAGACTGATCGGTCGTTCTCAGTGAGGGGGAGGTCTGGATGGATGGTGAAAACTCAGCAGGGCTGTGAGCTGGGATCTGGTGTGGGTGTGGAGCTGGCAGTGGGGGCGGAACCTGTAACTGGCGTGTGCGTGGTGGTGGGGGGAATGAGGGTGGAGTCATGAGCAGGGGTAGTGTTCCCCTTGGGGTTCTAGGGGGTGGGGATAGTGACAGTGGGATCTGTGGGGGGCGTGTCAGCAGAATGCAGGTGAGTGGCGTTGGTGGGGATGGAAGTGATGGTGACCACGGCAGTAGGGGTGGCAGAAGTCACTGAATGTGTGGCATCAGCGATGATGTGAGGGGCAGAAGTGATGTCACGTATGATGCATGAGGAATTGTGAGGGGCAGAAGTGGTTGTGGGAGTGGCCATGATGGGAGCGGAAGTGACATCATCAATCAGCGTGGGGGTGGCAGCTGCATCAGCCTCATGGCTAACGCAACTGATTTTTTGAAATCCGACGTACCCGTCGTTAGGTTAGAGCCAATCTCAATACTAGAAACTTGGCTGTTCCTGCTACATTCCCCTGTGAATCGATCACCCCCTACATTTTCCAAAACAGCATACCTGTTTGAAATGAGGATAGCCACAGAAGACTCCTGCACTAATTGTCTACCTCTCAACTTTCCTGGAGTTATCCCATCTATGTGACTGTATCTGCGAATTTTCCCCCTTCCTATAACTGCCATCCATCACATACCGTTGCCTTTGCAAATTCCTCATTGCCTCTAACTGTCTCTCCAACTGATCCATTGGATCTGCTAAGATTCGCAGCCAACAGCATTTATTACTGATACAATCCACAGTAACCTGTAAACTCTCCTTAAACTCCCACATCTGACAAGAAGCGCATTTCACTCTACTAAAGGCCATTTTTGCTCCTTCGATTTTTCGATTGGAAAATGGTTACCTCAGTTAAGTCCTAGTGAAATATCCAGGAGTTTTTCAAGAAGGCTTTGGGACTATCAAAGGGGCCAAAGTCACTTTACGTGTTGACGAGATGCATTTCCAATATTTTGCAAGGCCTGCCAGCTGCCATTTGCCTCTGAAATCAGGTGGAAATCAGGTGGCTGGAGAGTGAAGGAATCATGAAGTCTGTGCAGTTTGCAGAATGGTCAGCATTGATGGTCATACCAATGGTTGTACCGATTGTGATGGCTCAGCTTGCCTTTGTGGGGATTTTAAGCAAACAGTAAACTGCTTCTCATAACTGGATAAATACCCAATCCCAGGCATAGAGGACGTACACAAAGTTGGCAGGGGCCTGTCCTTCACAAAGTTGGACATGAGCTATGCCTACCTGCAATTGCAACTGGATGAGGAGTCCCAGATGTATGCTACAGTTAATACCTATAAGGGTTTACAGAGAAAACTCGATTATCCAAATACCAATTATCCAAAAATCGGATTATCCAAAGGAGACCTCAAGGCTGTGTTGGGGGCGTGGTCTCGTGCGCTTTGTGCTGGGGGAGAGGGCGGTGCTGGATGGGTTTGGGGACGATGTTGGACTTGGGGGAATGAGAGGGGGGCAGTATTGGGGCGGGGTCTCACGTGCTGTGTGCTGCTGCAGTCTCCTGAACAGGGAGCAGACTTTAAAACTCCGCGCCCCAGAGGAAAAGCATTTAATTGAATTTCCGAATAATCGATTATCCGAACGCAATAGTGCCCACCCATCACATTCGGATAATCGAGTTTCCACTGTATATCAATATACAAGACTGCCATTTGGGGTATCATCAACTTGCGCTCTTTTCCAGCTGGCCATGGAGAACATTTTACAAGGGTTACTCCAGTTTGCTATTTCTCTGGATGACATGCTAATAACAACAGGGAAGACAAATAAAGAGCACTTGGAGAACTTGGATATAGCGCTAAAACATTTCCTCCAGGTAGGCATATGCCTTTGGGGGAGAAATGTGTGTTCCAGGCAAACCCCCAAGTGACCCTTTTGAGTTACAGAGTCAACAAAACTGGGTTACACCCGTTGAAAGAAAAGTAAGGGCGATCAGAGGAGCCCTGGCTCCCATATCTGTACTGGAACTTAGTTCTTTCCTTGGAACCATGACAGAAAATTCATATATAACTTGGCCTCCATCTTAGCACCCTTACACCTGCTGTTGAGAAAATGGTCAACCTTGGAAATGGTCTCAAATCCAACAAATAGCCTCTAGGGAAGTGAAAAAGCAGCTATTGTCATCTAAGGTGTTGGCCCACTACGATCCAAAGCGAGAGATAGTACTGACATGTGATGCCTCCACATACAGTATAGGTGTAGTGTTGGCTCACCTTTGGCCTAATGAAGAGGAACGATCGATAGCATACGCTTCCCAGATCTTGGCTCATGCTGAATGTAAGTATGACCAGATAGAGAAGGAAGGTTTAGTGGTCGCTTTAATGTGAGGAAGTTCTACAGTACCGTTTATGGACGGGAATTTGTCATAGCGACAGATCACAAACCCTTGCTAAGGCTGTTGAAGGAAGACAAGGTGGTGCCGCCCATAACTTCTGGTGGAATTCAGTGTTGGGCCCTTATTCTCAGTGCATGCAAGTGCAAGTTGGAACACCACTCAGGAACACAAGTGACTAATGTGAATGCCTTGAGCTGCCTCCCTACGACAGATACTCCATTGGTGGTGCCTCCCAGGAAGAGTCCGTTTTTGGTTTTAAGCTTTTTGGACAACCTTCCAGTCACTTCAGACAATATTCGACTGTGGACACAAAAAGGTCTTGTTCTAGAAAAACTGAAACACCTGGTGGTAATAGCCCTTTTGTTTCCCCCATTACCACCAGGTGTTTAAGGGCCATTGCAACCAGAATTGAAACCTTTCTGGACCCGGCAAGACCAGATCATCGCAGAGGATGGCATATTACTGTGGGGAGCAAGGGTAATTGTCCCAAGAAAAGGTCACCGCCAGATACTGGCTGAACTCCACCAGGGTTACGCAGGGGTTTCCAAGATGAAAATGCTGGCAAAAACCTATGTCAGGTGGCCAGTGTTGGATGCTGACATAGCTGCATTGGTGGGGCAATGCCCAGAGTGCCAACAAGGGCAGAAATTTCCATCAGCAGTGCCCCCTCATTCTGCGAATGCTGGGTTAACCCTGGACTTGGTTGCATGTTGACTATTCCAGTCCTTTCGTGGGCTCAATGTTCTTGGTCATTGCGGATGCCCATTTATAGTGGTTGGGCATGCATAAAGTTCGTTCAGCAAACTTGAGGATGAGGACTGAGAAGCTGCGAGCATCGTTCACAATACATGGACTCCTAGAAGTATTAGTCATTGACAATGGGACGTCATTTACCAGCAGGGAATTCAAATATTTCCTGACGTCTAATGGCATTTGGCACATAAGTAGAGCTCCATACCATCCATCATGCAATGGTGTAGCAGAAAGAGTGGTCCAAATGTTGAAAGCAGGCTTAAAGAAGCAGCCTATAGCATCAATTGATACCAAACTGTCATGATTCCTGTTCGATTATAGGACCACCCCACATGCAACAACAGGGATAGCTCCAGCAAAATTGCTGATGGGGGGAAGACTCTGCACCAGGTTAAATCTGATATTTCCAGACCTGGTGGGGGAGGATGAATAGGCAGCAGCAATGCCAATGCTGGAAAAATGCCTCCTCTAAATGAGAGAGACATTTTAATTCAGGGGTTACAGTTTAGTGACGGAATCATGGAAATGGCCCTGGATGGGTACGAAGTGAGGTTGACACGAGGTCAGGTCCCATCACTTACAAAGTTCCAGTAGCTGATACAGTCCTGAACATACAAATGGATCACCTGAAAGCTGTTACCTTGCAAACTTGGCAGAAGCAAACTGTACCGGCCCCTTGAAAGGCCTGTTGGAAATTGCAGGTGCTCCCTCTCCATCTAGTGTGGAGGAATCCTCAGAGTCTGAGATGAATGCAGCCTCGATACCATTGCCACCGGAAGAAGATCAGGAAACTCTCCCGATATGTTCCATATACAAGAGATGGGCCCCACTCTGGTACATGCTGTCTGTGCCCAAGTCCAAGTCAGAGGAACTGGATCTGGGGCAAAAACGTTGCAAGAGGAGCACCAAGGAAAAGACCAGGCCTGCATCCCTGGATTTAGCGGGGCAGGGATGTTTTTTTTTTTCTTTTTTGCAGGTGTGAGACACAGTGAAGTCCCCTGTTTATTTTTTTTTTAACTCTGTTTCATTTTTTTTTCTTTCTTTTTTTTTCCCTTTAACCCCCACACTACCACCTAACTGCGGTAGTGCTTATTTTTTTCCCCAGCACCCATGGTGTGTGTGTGCAGGTGTGAGACACAGTGGAAGAGGGGGCAGGGATGTAATGATTGGGACCAGGTTCTTGATTGGCCCAGGTTAACAATCCCAATCAGGAAAACCTTGGCTGCCCAATAAAACCCTGAGATTAGATTCTCCTCAGTTGAGGATTGACTCAGTGCTGACTGGCCATAGCCAGTGTACTGTGCATTAGTAAATAAAGAGTGGCTTGGTGGTGGGACCTGGTCTCTGTACAGATATTTCACCTTCATTGCTCAGACCTTTGAGTATAAAAGTTGGGACGTCATGTTGAGGCTGTACAGGATGTTGGTGAACCCTCTTCTGAACTTTGTCTAATTCTAATCACCCTGTTATTGGAAGGATATTATGAAATTGGAGAGTGTTCAGAAAACATTTCCCAGGACATTGTCAGGAATGGAGGGTTTGAGTTATAAAAATAGATCGGGTAGTCTGGGACATTTTTCACTGGAGCATGGGTGGTTTAGGGGTCACCTTATCTATGCCCATCATCATTTTATAAGGTCAGTAGCAAAGGATGTTTCCCTAAGGTGAGGGTGTTCAAAACTAGGTTTTTTAAGATGAGAGCAGAAAGATTTAAAAAGATGAGGGACAACCTTTTATAGAGAGAGTGTTTAGTATTTGGAATATACTGCTTGAAAAGTGAGGGATGCAAGTGCAGTTGCAACATTTAATAGACATTTGCTTAAAGACATGAATAGTGAAAGTTTGGAAGGATATGGCCCAGGTGGAACTAGTTTAGCTTGGGAACGTGGTTAGTGTGGACTAGTTGGGCCGAAGGATCTGATTCCATGCTGTATGACTATGACTCTAAACAAGTTTAATTAGCTTGGATAGACATTTGGCAAGCTCAAGAGCCAAGATAAATTGGTCATTTTTAAATTGACTAACTGTAACTTGTAGGCTGTCGCAGAGATGAGTGTTAAAGCATTGTATTTACATTGATGACTTGGATGAAGGGACTGAGTGTATTGTTTTCTGATGATACAGAGATAGATAGAAAACCAAGTTGTAAAGAAGATGCAAGGTTTCTGATAAGAAATGTAGATAGTTGAAGTGAGTGGGCAAAAATTTGACAAAATGAATGATGTGGGAAAATGAGATTATCCACTTTGGCTGGAGAAGGAAGGTTATGATCATTGTAGTAAACAGAGATCTGGGTGTCCTTGTGCATAAAAGCATGCTGCTACAGCAAATAATTAGGAGAACAAATTATGTTACAGCCTTTATTATAATGGACGGCTGGAATATGTAAGCATGGAAATTTTGTTTCAAATATCCAGGGTGTTGGTGAGACTGCATCTAGAATCTTGCTTACCTTCTTGGTATCCTTGTATAAGAATATAAACATCCAACTGCATATCTGTATGTAAATATGTAGAGAAGTCAGAGAAATTTCAGTCAGTTGATTCCTGGTATAAATGTTGAGAACAGATTGAGAAATTCGTACCGTAATCACTGGAGTTTAGAAGAATTAGAAGTGATCCTATTGAAACATTGTAAGTTTCTGAAGAGGTTAGACGAGGTAGATCCTGAAAGAATGGCCTGAAACGTTTCAGCCTATTAAAAACAGCCAGGGGAACGGAAATGTTGCAAATATGGCAGCTATTAGCCTATTGTTCAACCTATTGATAATTGTGCCAAACCTTGCATCAATTCAGGCCTTAAATTGGTGACTTGGGGCCTCCTCCCCACTTGGCGTCTGCATTGAGGATAGCTGGAAGGGTTCAGGAGCAGGGCTAAGCCCAGCAGGACAGTTTACTCAGCAGGTCAGGCAGCATCTGTGAAGAGACATCAGAATTAACGTTTCAGGTACAGTGACCCTTCCTCAGAATTGGACCTGAAACGTTAATTCTGATGTCTCTTCACAGATGCTGCCAGACATGCTGAGCTTTTCCAACTTCTGTTTTTGTTTCTGATTTACAGCATCCACAATTCCTTTGATTTTTAGTTCGGACAATTTATTCAATCCTCTAGCAGGAAACCTCTTTCAAGAGTCCCATATCCATATCAGACCCATCAAGGTCTATCCTGATGGTGTTCCCTCTCCATCCAGATCCTTTCCCCACCCAATAAAGGCCCTGACCACCCCAAACTCCACTTCCTGCACTAATCAGATATTAGACTCTGGGACTTAGAATCTAGAAAATAATAGTAGTTCCAGTCCTGTCCTCTGCTTTAGAGCTGCGAGCTGATTAGATTGGCTGGAAGCTGAGGTGAGACATTCCTGAGTGAGGGGTGCATGTTCTACTCTATTGCCAATTCATGCTCCTAAGTGTTATATGTTTGTTGGAGCTGCTGTGATGGGCAGGGATATATTTTCTGCCAACTCTTTATTTGACAGGGCAGGAACACTCACCATTCTAAAACATCTTGCCTTTTATTGATGTAGCATTACAGTTTTTGTAAAATTTGAGATCTACTTACAAACAAACTTTCCTGGTTCCTTACCTGAAGATTTTGTCTTCTGTGAATTCTATAATTGAATAAAAATTCCAATATATTTAACTACATCATAAATTGTGATTTTTAGTTGGATTATTAGTTGGATTATTTACAGTGCAAGAGGCTGAATATCTTGGTTTTATCAATTGTAATGAATAATTGATGAGAGTTTCTGATTCCAGATAGCTTTAGATTATTAATTGGATTAATGTCTCAGTGTTTGGTTCTGAGTCCCATGGTTATGTCACGTTTAATATTTTATGTGAAAGCTTTCCCATGTGCCTAGTGGCTCTCTGTACTGAATGTTTGTCTAAGAGTCTGCTTAACCAATGTATGAACAGAGGGCTCTACTCATTTGGATTTATTTAAACAATCTATGTTCAGAAAAGTATAGTGAGTTGTTTCTCTAATTCATGCGTTGTGAACCAGTTCTTACATGTTATTGAAATAATATTGTCTTATTCTCATGAATATCAACCATAGCAACAATCAGGCTGGCTGCTCACTGCACTCATTATGCGTTGTGATGATATATATAGATAGTTCTGCCTTTTGTCTAAACTGAACTGAGTTGCTTTCTTAGGATTTTATTTATAAATGCTTTAGCTATTCTTCATGATCCATTGTGTGCCAAAAAATTCTTTGTCCCTCTTTTGGAATGGATTCACAGTATTGTGAAATGTGCTAACATATTTTGAAATGTTGATTGCTTTATTATCTTGCAAAACTATAAAATATTTCAGGGCTGGTTTTTTACAGTGCTGACAGCTCAATGAAGTTATGATAAAAATAGTGCGTAAAACATTTCCAACTACCTTCCAGATCCATTTTCAAACTATGCTGTAAAAGTCCTGATGAATTTAGGGCCTGGTGAGAAATTATCTATCTATTTAAACTCTTTTAAGCCTCCTAGTAATAGACATTGAGAGATCTCATTTTAGACACTTAATAAATAATACACAATTTTTAAACATTTTGGACTGAATATTCATTTGAGTGTACCTTGAAAACCCAATGAGTACACCATGGATTGCTTTTCCTATTTCATGCTTTTTACTGTTCTTAACTTAATAGTGATCCAATGAATCTGACTGGAGACAGGGTCAACCACATTTTTCAACTGTGTGTTCTCAAGTTTCCATTTCCAAATCTGACTGACCGGTTTTGACAACGTTTTTTTTTCACATTTCACTCTGTAACTCCTTGCGATCCAGACAATATTGACTTGTGACATTTCTGTAATTTCAAATGTGTTAAAAATGAGAATTTATCATGGCTGATTCCAGTTATGATGGTATAAAACTGATTTCTAGACTTGTGATTCCATATCAAATCTGTGACTCAAGTGTCACATTGGCTCTAAATTTCTTGAATGCGTTGTAGGAATCTGGCACAATGGCTGGGATTTAATCTAGCCGGTTGCTCTGGGAAACATGACAGCCTTGCCCACTTAATTGGATAATAGACCCCATGCCAGCCTCCTGGAGATAGGAAAGGTAATGTTAACATAGCCAGAGTGAATCCTTTGCATCTTCCAATTTCCAGTTACATTTTGGTCTATGGTGGACCCAAGACGAATGAGCAATGTTGCTTAAGGCACTAATCTGTTAACACAGGGAGTTGATTGAGTCAAAAAGTGTGGCGCTGGACAAGCATGAAGGGCTTATGTCCGAAAAGTCGACTTTCCTGCTCCTCGGATGCTGCCTGACCTGCCGTGCTTTTGCAGTGCCACACTTTTCGACTCTTATTTCTCCAGCATCTGCCATCCTCATTTTCTCACAGGTGGTTGATACACAATCTGGACTGTCATCGAGTTGAGAAAGAGCAGAAATAGCTGGAGAAACTCAGCAAGTTAGGCAGAGAACTGAAGAAAGGTCACTGGACCCAAAACATTAACTCCACTTTTCATCCACAGATGCTGCCAAGCCTTCTGAGTTTCTGCAGCAATTTTTGTCTTTATTTTCTGTCAGTTGAACAGATAAAAGGATTAGACTGTAAGAGTAAATAAGTCTTATTGCATTTGTATAGATCTACACAGGAGTACATAACAACAGCCTTACAGAGAGTGCAATGTACATTCATAGAACAAAACCCACATTCTTGTAATTATTCTATGAGGAGACATTGTGAAGAATATAGCTATATTGAATTGAAAAGAAGACAGCCTTCCATTCCATAAGAAAATTGATTTGACCTATGGCGGTTAACTGTGTATAGAGTATCGAAAGTATTCCTGATGAAGGGCTCCATAGATTTTCCTGCTCCTTGGATGCTGCCTGACCTGCTGTGCATTTCTAGCAACACACTCTCAACTCTGACTTCCAGCATCTGCAGACCTCACTGTCTCCTCTGTATAAAGTATCGCCTGATGTAGTTCAGGAACCACACTCTGGCATGGCAGTTCATTTGTTGCAGATGAAGGCATTAAACTAAGAAACTCTCCATCAGTTCTGCCATATCGATACCCTTAGCAAAAGATCTGAAGGCTTGTGATAGCAGCAAAGAGAAGTCTATGACGAGCTGTGCCAGTGCCAGAACACAACCTTAGAATTCATAGAATTCTTAGTGTTGAAGCAGGCCATTTAGCCTATCAAGTTCACACTGGCCCTCCGAAGAGCATACCTTACATATCCCTGCAACCCTTCATTTCCCATGGCTACCTCAACTGTCCTTGGACACTATCGGCAATTTACCATGGCCAATCCACCTAACCTGCACATCTTTAGACTGTGGGAGGAAACCGGAGCACCCAGAGGAAACCCCCATAGAATGGACAGAACATGCAAACGTTCTTTGACCACACTGAAGATCTCAAAAGGTTCCAATTTTTTATTCATCTTAACTGACCTTTCCTTTCATGATGTAATGGAAATAAGAGATCATAACGAGCAGCTTCGGTGGACAATCAGTTTTCTCCAGCAACTTAAAAGCCTATCTCTGTTTACATGGTTGAGTGCCTTGGTGAGTTCGATGAAGGCAATTTTCAGCTGCCTGCTTTGTTTGTGGCATTTCTCTTGTGACTGTTGAGCTGCATAGGATCTTTATCAATGGTAAATCTTTTAGTTCTGAAACCACACAGAAATTTGGCAAATATATAGCTGTATTCACCTGAATTTGAAAGCATGAACAGGTGATTTATTTGAAAAACCACACGTCTAAATTGGGATAGATGTTGTAAGGATATTTTCCTCTTTTCTAGAATTAGAGACCTAGTGTCAGTGTAAAGGGTCAAATTTTTAAGACTGAGATGACGAGGAAGTTCTTCACTCAAAGCACTGTGAAAATTTGAAATTTTATATCTAAGAGAGCTGTGGATGTTCAGTCATTGACTGTATTTAAGTCATGGGTTGATGAATTTGTAGAGATGAAGGGAATCAGTCGAAATAGGGATATTGCAGGAAGTTGAAGTGGAAGCTCAGCCGTAATCTTCTATAATGAAGAAGCAGGCTAGATTGGCTAAATAACTCACTCTTGTAAGTATTTCTAATATTCTTAGTAAATCAAGAAAATCGAGATTCACTAGCAGCACTTGCTGGAAAAGTTGATTTCTGTAGTTGCAGCTCAAGTGCATTTCTGAAATTACACCTTGGTGTGGTGGGAGGAACTGCATATTTCTGCAATTCTAGAAGGTGCATGATTCCTTGTAGACTTTCCTCCCAAACTAGAGAGACTCAGTTATCTCATTAGTCTTCCCAGTACAGGACTTCCAGGCTGTCTAGAAATAGCTGCCGTTGTGGAAACATTCCTGAAACAAGATTAATCTGATATAGAGTTCTAAATATCGTCATCAACTGGGAACAACTAGAATCTCTTATGTATAGCGTAAGCTAATATTCCAATGACGAGACATGGGCCCCCTCTTGCACCACTAGGGCCCTGGAGAAAGGGTGCACATGGGGTTAACAACTGGGCTGATTACCTCATTGAGGTGATCCGGACATGGATGGTACTAGCCCTTTTATGATGAATTGCACAGAGGTCAACCCCATTTGGATCACAAGATAATCTGTGATGATCAGCTCTTCCAGCCACAGGTTGTTTCTCACCTGCATTTGATAAAGACAAGTTCACTAGTGGCTACTGGCATGTATTTTGAGAAGAACAGCCTGGAAGGCAAAGGGCGGCAGTGAACAAATCACTAAAATTGACTCTGGGTCCAGAGCTTAGGGATGGTCGAGCATGGCTTCAGGCCTTGGAGGTTGCTGTCAGCTGGGTACAGGGATTCATCTGGAGATATCTTTTTGCATTTGGTGATATTTATAAATGCTCATTAAACTGTCAGAACAACAACCATCTGAACATCTCAATCCTTATCTTGTTTGCTTATTACTTAATACTTATTGGATATGTTCTTTTCCCTAAATAGATGTCTGCAGGGAGGAAGTTTTTCCCCACATTATCCAGTGTATGGTGTGTTTTGGGTTATTTAGAAATGTGAATATATATATTTTCAGATTACAACTAAGGGTAGAATCTTCGCAAATTTTGAAAAACGTGGGCCAATGTGAAATCACAAAAGGATGATTTTCATCTTCGAGTAAAAAAATTTGATGTTCTGCTCAAGATTTTAACAGCAAGACCAGAATTATTTTCTTTTTATTCCTTCATGGATGTTGGTATTGTTGGCTAGCTTAGCGTTTATTGGTTATCCCTACTTGTTCTTGAGAAGGTTGTGCTAAACTGTTGTCCATTTTTAAAAATTGTTCATGGGATATAATTTGTTACCCATCTCTATTTGCCCAGAGGATGATTAAGAGTAACCATGTTGCTTTGGGTCTGGAGTCACATGTGAGCCAGACTCTTCCCTAAAGGACATCAGAGAACTGACAGTAGCTATATGGCCATCATTAAGTGAGCATTTTTTATTAGAAATTTTATTTAATTGCATTCAAATTGCACCATCTGCTTGTGGTTAGCCTGGGTTACTGGATTACTAGTCCAGTGATGCTATCAATTCACCACCATCTCCCCATTGCATGTACGTCCTGTTAGGAATGGAATTGTAGGGTTTTGGCCCAGCGATACTGCATATATTTACAAGTCAGGATTGTTGGAGAGGAATCATCTTCCTATATATCTGTTGTCCTTGTTCTTATAGGTGCTCGTGGTCGTGAGTTTGCACTGTGCCTTGCAACCTCACCAGTCAGCTGGTAGAGGCCTATTTGTATGCTCTTACATTTCATTGTTATTATTCTTGCTTCATTTATGTGCAGTTTGATATTTTCCCATGTGGCATAGAGAAACTAGACAGCGGCAATTCCAAACAATTAAATCTTGAGTTGGTACCTGCTGACTCCAGCTCGTCCATTGCTCCTTTGAGCCTCCATCTTGGTCAGCAGTCTCCAACATCTCAGGGCACACTCTTTGGGCAGCGATTGCCTACACCCTTCAACCGTTGCATTGGATACACATGAGCTCCACCTCATGGCACAGTTCCAAAATGCTTAGAATACACTTCATCACTTCAGTACTGCATTTTGAAGCACACTGACATCTTGCGTTGTAACACTGCTGCCAGATTGCTTTGCCAGCTTATCAATCAGACCAGAGTGCATTCTAGGACTTCTGACCTTGCTTTCCAAGCACCCACTAACTTTGCGCCCACTTGGATGCTCTCAACTTCACTGTCTTGCTCACCACAGAACTGACAGCCTCACAGTATGTCTGTCAATTCTTGAGGTGCAGACACAAAACCAGCCAGCCTGTCGTTTTTGCTATTAATAATCAATCAAGGGGACAGACTGTTTTTGTGCAGCACCATGTTACATCAATTTCACACCAGCTTTTTCCAATAGCTTACGTGGCAAGATACTGCACAACCAAATGACCTGAAATCTGAAAGCCTAAAGAGAGTAGTCCCGAGTGAAGACAATGTGGAGTGGGCCACCGCCTATACTGCAGGTCCATTGTAACCAGTCCAGGATTAGTGGTAGATCAGTTAAGGAATTGCACAGTAATCAGTCAGAGGTCTGGTTACTCATCAGACTTTCTAAGTAGACGGGTGTGTGAGCTATAGTTCATCCAGGGGATCTGTTCACTGAAAAGAGGTATAAGGATCAGTGCTGTGGTGGGGTTGTTGTGAAGATTAATTCTGGGGATTGGAGTAGCATGCTGGAATGGGAATAATAATTGCAAGGGGATGAACTGCATCACATAAGTTGGAGACAATGGGCATGGTAGGTTAAGGGTTACTGTGGTTTTGGGATGAGATCATTGACAATAATTAGTGGGAGTGCATAAGTATACTTGCCATAACTAAACCAAACGCTTAGAGTAAATTGGGAATATGAACAGTTAAATGAAAGTTGGGTGGGTACATGGGGAAGATGAAATCTGATAGATATGACAGGAGGGCAAGGCAAAAGAATCATGAGCTTTAGAGGGTTCACCTAGATTGAGAGGCCAAGCCTGCAACTCTTCCACCTTCTTCCAATTTGCAAGTGTACATGAAAAAGAAAAATGGCTGCCACTCACACCTGAAATGGGTGGAGAAAATGTCTTTAATTCCACTGAGGGAGCGGGCTCAGCACGTGAGCAATTAAGGCCTTTCAAGGGCATTAGCATTAAACAGATACTGTCGCAGTCCAAGTTAATGACGTACAAACATACAATTAAGCGTAGGCCACTCGGCTGTTTGAGTTTGCACTGTCATTCAACAAGATCATGGCTGAGCTGGTTTTGACCTCAATTCTACATTCCTCCATATCTCCAGTCGTTTTATTTTTAGCCCCAGATAACATCAGTAGTAGCATAAGTCTGCATGTGAGCCTCATGCATTGACAAACTGTCTTGACTGAAGTCAAGACAATCTTGATCGCATTATTCAAAATTCTAAATTAATCCTACTAATGTCTGTAAAGCACAGGTAATATCAGGCAAGTATATAAATTCACCTTAGTTCCAAAATTCGCAAACACCTTCCAAGGTCTCATAGCCTGCATAAGATGCAGGTGCTGTTCACTTCACACCTTTGAATATAAAATGTCCACACCATTATCCTTTTATCTTATATCACTGTTGAGATTAAGGTGAGCAGTGAAGATAAATTACTGGAGCTCATGAAGAGAAACCATACATGAAAGTCTCCAAAACTGACCCTGGGGGCTAGATTTTACAAAGATTGGCCAAGTATGTTAACAATCCTCATTGAATTGTTTTTATTGTTTAAGTAAATGATTTTGCATTTATTAAAGAAACTTGGTTGATGGATCTTTTTTATTTTAAGTCCAACATAGAGAAAGCATATGGTTGACCATATTGGAAACAGGATAAAACAATTAAATTTATGTTGTGACCCATAGTGTAATGGAACCAGAGAAGGACAGTACAATGCTCCCATCTTGGTCATAACAATGGTTTTCTCTTTCATCTAGATCTTTGCTCTGAACCATTTACCAATGAATCTGGTCAGTCGATGGGAAGCACAGAGAAGGAGACCTGTGTTGAGGTAATGAAAGCTTTAACTATTCCTCTAATTAGGTTTAACTGTAACAATTCATTTCTCTGAGCTGTTACTGATATCTGTTAGGCAGAAAGAAAATCTTTATATACTTACTGATACTCTATGTAAATTACTTCAGATATTTTTGTGTTTTACGTCAGTGCAAGCATAATGGGCCGAATGGCTTGCTTTTGGGCTGTATTGTTCGTGTGATATTGAAGTCAATTGGTGGATAGCTGTTTTACTTATTTGCATTACCTTAAATATGATGTAAAATATTCAGATGGAGACTATTATTCTAAGGTACCACAGGTATTTCAAAATAGCCGATTTAAAAAAAAATCTGGACCAGAATCTGTCCCCCACCCCACCCTTTAATTTCCTCCTGATCTTCTCCTTCCACTGTATTTTTGTTTTAATCAGCAGCACCAAAAACTCCTAAGAGTACACAGTGGACTTTGAGGTGAAGAAAATGGTTCAGAGGATTCAGAAGATTTGATACAAAATAGCTAAAAAGTGTGTTTGTAATACATTTGACCTTTTTTGTGCCTATTTCTATGAAATTAAAATTGTGAGGGCTGTTGAGTGGTAGTGTTCCTACAGACCCATTTTCAAATCTCACATGCTCCAGTGGTATGGAATAACATCTCTGAGCAGGTTAATACAGAAAAAAAAGTAAAAGTATGCTTTTAGTTTCTCTCTGGACTACTTTAAAAGTATTTATGAAGCTTATTGTATCATTTATTCTTTTGTTAATTATTATAAGGAGATTGATTTAAAACATTGTATATCCCTTTAATAGATCAAACCAATAACATTTACAAATTACACATTGTAGTGCTTCATGAATTGGCAAAGCTGTGAGTTCTTTACAAAGCTTCTTTGAGACCTTATCAGTTGCACCCATAACTGACTTGTGTGCCTGAATTGCTACTTGTAATTAATCATCGGAATTAGCTTTTAAAAGGCTTTTATTTTCAAACTGAGCGAAGAGAATAGTGGCATTGGATACTTAGAAACTTTGAATGCACAGTTTGTGTAATGCACTGTTCTGAAAGCTTTAACTGAACATAATAATGCACTTGCAGATCTGACCAAGCTGAGACATTCTGAAGTGCATAACTTAATATAGTAAGGCATTAGTCCAGTTTGACCTCTAACTGGAGATCCGTTATGATAAGATATAATGGAAACAAGATTTAAAGGGTGAAAATTCAGGACTGGTATAGTGTCAACATTTCTTCAAGTACTCTGTTGTGTAGCTGTGGACTTAATTTTCTTTCAAATGGAGTATTTAATTGTTGGATGTAATTTACAGAGGAAAATGAAGGAATAAAAGAGAGAAACCTGAATTGGATGGACCCATTATGAAATTTTAAATGCACGTTGCCCACAGTTTAGCAAGCCTCTTGATATTGAATCTAATGCATGAAAATTTGCTAAAGGTCAGATGCTCTGTGAATAAAATAATTTCTGTTTACTGCAGATGCATCTAGCATGAATTCAAGTCATGCTTGGAGCCACAGTTCTTGTTTCTCAACTTTATTTAGGATAATTTAAGCTTCATTTTATTTCTCTATATTTCACAATACTTTGTTAATGGCTACTCAATTGATCCATGTTTTTACACTTTGGCTTGTATTTGTTTTAGAAACTGATCTTCTGGTTGTCCTTACACTTATATTGGAACCTGTGAAACTTTTAAGAGCACGGTGGTTTAAGGGTATAAATTCTGATTTAAATTAAGTTTTAATTACCAGATACTTTTATGGGACAATGTAGCTAGTTGATTCTAATTGTTTGTTATTTTTAAAAAGAGTATCAAGGATGTAAATTTTGATTAAATGAAGCTTTAATATTATGATATGTGAGGTTGAATTTAGTTTTATAGTGTTGCATGCTCAAAGTTTCAGCAGAATGAAAATATCATGTATGTTGTGCCAACAATGAATGTGGCATTGCTTTATGATCCTATTAATCATGAGATTATCTTTATTAACCCATTTAACCCTAAAGATAGCTGGATTTCAGTTTCAGGCTTTAGCTTTGCCATATTTGTTTAAACAGCTAATTTTTTTTTCTTTTTTATCAGTACGTTAGCACTCTGGGAGATCAAGCAGGTTTATTGCTGGATGAAGTGGATAAGGCATTAATTGATACAGGTACAAAAGAAAGATCAATTTGTCAGATATTGATGCACATTCTTAAACAGCATATGTGATTACCAAACAATAATCATTAACGTGGGTGAGGAGAAGTGAGATTCCAACCAGTCACTGTACTCTTTGCCGGTTGGAGCGGAACAGGATGTGCTATTACTTAATACATTTACTTAACAATTCAGATAGATTAAGAACAAATCTATCTGCTGAAAGCTGGCTGTTCATGAGAGGCTTGGCCATCAGCAGCAGAAATGTATTTCATAACAATTTGTAGTGTTTTTTGGCACATTCTCCTTTTACCATAACCATCAAACCTCATTTAATATATCAGAAGCAGCATCTAGCTCCTTAAAAATGAGATCCTAACTGGGTGAAGATACAATATAGGGCTATGTACATACGAAACAGTGGAAGAAATATGAAAAAGACAGACTAAGAAATTCCACAACAATGAGTCAGATCAAAGCCCAACAACGTCTAGTTGTGAATGCTGGTGGGCAATTAATCAACTAACTGGAGATTGAGGCACCATGAACATCACAGTCATTAATTATGGTGGAGCTCAGCATATGAATGCAAAAGTCCATGTTTATATTACTTTCTGTCATCTTCAGCCAAAAGTGCTGAGCAGACCATCATTACAGGAACCAATCTTCAGCAAATTCAAAATCATGTGATATCAGGAAATGGCTGAGCACATTGGACACAACAAAAGCTATTGGTCTCGACAAGATCTTATGATAAAAATTAGCTGTGCCTTCAGCCAATCTGTTCCAATGCAGCTAAAGATCTGGCATCTACTTGGCAATGTGGAAAGTTTTCCAGTTTTGTCTTCTCATAACTGGCAGAACAAAGCCATCCAGCCAATTACAGCTGCAGCAGTCTAATCTAAAAAATCAATAAAGTTTTAGAAAATGTCATCAGTCCCGCTACACAAACGTAGTATCAACTGATCAGAAATACTCCACACTACCCTACATCCAATAAACACAAAAGACCCAAATTCCAAGGATGAAATGAGAGTGATGTGCCTCTACCCCCCGGGCTGCATTGTACTGACGTCATATTAAAATTGTAAAAAGTGAAATTGGATATGGTGGGAGGAGACTTTTTGTCCTGTGACTGGATGTGTAACTAGCTTCAAAGAAGATGGCTATGGTTTTGGTAGATCAATTATCTCGGTGCAATGAGTATTCAAATATTACTGCAGATCATGTCTTAATGATCTTCAGCTGCTCATCAATTAATATCTTCAATCATAAAATCAGAAGCGGTGACCTTCTTCACAGATGATTGTACAGTGTTCAGTACAATAGCCACATAAATACTGTAACTACAACAGCAGATCTGAGACTACGTATTCAAGGTGAATGATTTCACCTTCTGAATTCCAAAGCCTGTGGACCAGGCACAAATCAGAAGTGTGATGGGATACTGTCTTTTATGCCTAATCAAGTGGAACTCCAACAATATTTGAGAAACTCCGTACTATCCAGGACAAAGGAACATGTTGTATAAACACTCCAACTATTGATATAACATTTCTCTATGTAGTCTATTGCTGATGCTGAATGGCTGCAGTTAATACCATCTACAAGTTCTGCTTGCTTACTCTCAAGGCTCCTTTAAACATTTCCTCCCAAACTCATAGCTTCTAGAAGAAGAGAAGCAGGTACATTAGAACCTGTAAGTTGTCTTTCAAGTCATTTCTGTGTTTATAGTATGTAGTATGTGTTGAGTCAGACTCCTGAGACAGAAATGTAGGTGAGCTCTTTCTTACAGCCAGCACAGGTATGATGGGTCAAATACACCTCTTCTTAATTCTAAATTCTAGGCTATGATTCTATCTTGAATCATGCATGTACAATTTAATTGGTTTGTTTTATGGTGCATCAATGTTTCAGAGATTGTTGGTTTTATGATTTAATTTGTTCAGCCTGTGAAATTATTTTATTCATATGTTCAATTTATACTTCAGCTGATTTATTTTTCTTTATTTCCTGAACCATGAATTTACTAAATTTGAAAACAATTGTCAAACCAGCAATGTGGTCAGTCTGACATTGTAGCAGCTCTGGTGGTACCACAAGCATAAACAAGCTCATTCACTTAAGTCACTCACTTAATCATCTGGAATTACCAAACTTAGGGTATTGTTAATTATAATTCCATTACTGATGTAAATACAGACCAGATTTGAAGAAGTTATTAATCTGTCACCCAACTACAATAAATCATATTGGTACCAACACAGTGGGTTGAGTGCTGTCCTCCTGTGTTGTAAATCTCAATGGTTCTGCTGTAATGCACAGTTCTTGCATGCACCACCTCCCCACAGACTGGAATATCATGTGCCCTTCAGTTTACAAAAATAAATGATTAGGAAATTTAAAACACGTACCACAGATTTTCTTTTTTGTCTTTAATACTAGTCTGACATTTTGTGGGGAGACTGTCACTTCTCTGAATCCTTAATAACCTCTACTTCCACTTCAGTTGGCTGCTGATTCTTCTAGATTAGTGGTAACCAAATTAGCATTGCAGTTGCTTTTCTTAGCTATATGTCTGAAGTCCAACTAAACATCTGGTTATGGATATGGCCTATTCAGAATTTCAAGTCTGTAGGTGTTTTGAATTCCTTGATACCACTTTTGGCAACACAATGTTCTATGAAATAAGTAATGGCCAATTGCTTTCTGGAGTGATTTGATATTGACTAGACTATTACAATGCACTTCATGCTGAACATTAAAGCCAGCTATTATAGATAAATCTGGATCTTTTATGGACTAAAGGATGACCTTGTACAAAAATGTGTACAAATTTATACCTTGGATAAACAATAAATCAGTTAGTTTCTGCTTTTCATGTAAAACACGCATTAGATACCATTACAGCAGAAAAGTAATATCAAATATGCCATGTATAGTAGAATAAACTATTAAACAGGTTTCTTCACCTGAACTTGCAAGGACTGTTATTGAATTCCATATGAATGACACAGCAGCTTTGAACCACTCCATAGAAAAGCTATATATTCAAAGTTGTAAACTTTGCTGTTCCTCTATTAATGTGAACAACTGCAATAGTACATTAATGTTCCTTTAAATTTAAGATATCATTGTCTTTATTTAGCAATTCAAGAAATTAAACAATCTGCAACAGAAGTAACTTTATGATCAGTTTCCACCAGAATTTCTGTTAATATTTTTAAAAAATATACCAGGACACACGTTTTGCTGCAACATCAGTTAACCTTATTAGGTGCACAATTTAAACTGCAATTAATTTATAAAATGAGAAAATAGTTGTAAATGGGATGACCCACTCTTTACACGATAGAATGATTCACCGCAATGTAATTAGTTTGACACAAATGCCTCAGTATCAAGGGAGAGAGACAGTCAGTGAACCACGCAGTACTCTTTGTACCTTTCAATTACATCACAAAAACTTTAATTGCAAAAGTTTCATTTTCAATCAACTTTGAACTCATTTACTTTTTAATTTATGATCGCCTTAAGAAAAAGCATAGAATCATAAAAGTAATCAGAATGTTTGCAAATGGCTGCAAAGAATTTTAGTACATTTTTACTGTGAACACCTGTTTTGCAAAAATGAATAAAAACCATTGTAGTAAATAATCAGTAAGGTGGATGCAAATTGATGAAATATTGATGTATAAGTACATTTTGGTATTGCTATAAAAGGGCATGCTGTTGAAGCTTTTTGCCTTCCGTTATTCAGGACAAAATTGCTGGAACACCAAATCTCAAAGGAAACACTAATTTATACTAGTTGAGAAGAGGGTGCAGATTAGTTGGTTGGTGGACTTTGGTTGAAGAATTGCCATTTGAAATGTATCAAACAGTTAACCGCCAAGCTTTTGTTTAAGTAAAATCCAGTAAATTGACTCTGATTGGTCAAGGCAGTTCCCAGGTCTTAATTCATCCTAGGGTATTAAAAAAAGTGTGTAGTGAGATTGTTAATGTGTTGGTTTTAATTTTCCAAAATTGGATACAAGTTTTAAAAGGGTTGGAGAATAACAAATGTATGTAACTGTTTTATTTAAAAAGGAAGAGAGACAATGGAAGAAACTACAGGCTAGTTAGCTTAACAGCTCTAAATGGAAAGGTGTTAGAAACTATTATAAATGATGATCTAGCAGCACGATTCGAGAAATTCAAGGCAATTGAGTAGAATCAACATGATTTTGTGAAATTCAAAATCATGTTCAAAGAAGTAACATGCTATGGATAAAGGGAAATGGGAAGATGTACTGTACTGACCTCTAGAACTCTAAAGTACCACAATAAATGTGGAATCTTAATGTGGAAAATAAAAGCTTTTTTGTAACATTAACATGGTAAACGATTGGCTGGATAACAGGAAATGTGGTCTAGACGTAAATGGATCATTTTCTGGTTGGCATGAAGTAATGAGTGGTGTGCTACAAGAATCAGCGTTGGCGACTCAACTTTTTACAATCTATATAAATGACTTACAAATGACACACAAATATGTATGAAAATTGATTGGAAAGAGGACATAGGGATTTAGAGAGGTTAATGAGTGGGGAAAAGGGAGTTTGCTGTGGGAAAATGCAAGTTGTCTATTTTGACAGCAAGAATTAAAAATGCATATTATCTAATTATTGAGAGACTATAGAGCACTGAAATGTAGAGATTCTGAATTCCTAGTGCATGAATTGTAAAAGGTTACTGTGCAAGTGCAGCAAGTAATTAGGAAAGTTAATAGAAAATTATTTTTAATGAGAAGGGAATTGAATACGAAGTAGGGAAATTATGCATCAGTTATACAGTGCACTATATTGGTCTCTTTAAGGAAGGTTGCAGTTGAGTTGAAAACACGTTGGAGAAGGTTTACTGGACCAATAATCTGGAATGGGTGGATTGTCTTATGAGGAAAGGCTGGACAGGTGAGGCTTATATGCTGTAGAGTTAAGAAGAGTAAGAGGCAATTTGTTTGAAATTTGTAAGTGCCTTAACAGGTTGGATATATAAAGGATGTTTCTTCTTATAAGAGAATCTAGAACCAGGAGGTAACTTTTTTAAAAAAAAAACAGTCACCCATTTACTTCAAAGACAAGGAGAATTTCCTGCTGAGCAAGTCATAAAAATGTTCTTCAAAGTGCACTGGAAGCAGATTTTTTGACACCTTTTAAGGCAGAGCTGGATAGATCTTTGGTAAGTAAAGGAATGAAAGTTTATTGAAGAAGATTGAAGAGTGATAGATCTCCATGATCTTATCAATGGCACAACGGCCTCGAGTTTGAGTAGCTTACTCTACTCCTGTACCTAATCTACATGTAGTACATGTAACTGGTTAAACTGTGTGAACAACTAATAATCATAAATTGGTTATTAATCTAATTTGTAGCTCAGTTCAGATTGTTTCGCAAATTTGATCATGATATCATATCTAATGCTGATGACTATGGTCTGAGTTTTGCAAGCACAGGCTAGTTGAGTATGGTTAGTAGTTTGCCTGCAGTGAACAACCAAAGGACTGATCGATCACTTGCTTGAAATTATAACCTACATGAGCATATTGCACTGCCACTGAAATTCATATACTGCTTTACTAATTTGTGTGGTAAGCAGACTAACAGCATCCTTTTAGTAGTGAGCACCACTTGCGTTGCAGTGTGAAATGGTATATGTTCATGAAATTTTTGAGAAACCAATCCTGAGATTGACTGGACATTATCCATGACAAAATGGTGACCTTTCGCACATTCATGATGTAATGTAATAGATCGTAAAATGGATAACTCTGAAGTACTTACAGATGTATTAAGCTTGTGACCAAAACGTATGTTCTTTAAAAGACTGATATACAAATCTAATGCTGGTTGATGTTGTAAATTTAGTGGCTGTCTAAAATCCCTATGTAGATTACACTGATTTCTGAGAGGAATTGTGGCATGTCGTGCCTAAAGAGTATCAAGGGAACTCCAGGGCAGCAACAGTTTGAAAGACAAGATGCAATTCAAAAACTGAAAATGTGTTGCTGGAAAAGCGCAGCAGGTCAGGCAGCATCCAGGGAACAGGATCTCCAGCATCTGCAGACCTCACTTTCTCTGCAATTCAAAAACTGCATTGCGATCTTTGGATTGTGTCCCAGGCTGCAAATGTGCTAAGTCGAAATACATTTATCTTGAATATCAAGGAAACTTTGACTGTTCCATTTCAAAAGTGAATTTCAGTACAGGATAGAATGCATTAAAGTGTGTGCCTTTTTTCTGACTCAAATTAAGTGAAGTATTTACTGGTTCAGAGCATGGGAAAATTTGAGCAGGCAATGTAGGCTGACACATAAATATAGTATAAAGGGAGTGCTTCACTTTTGGTGGTGAACTTTTTCAGATGAGAACTTAAATCAAAGCCCCATCTGCCTCAGGTGTAGATGTACGTTTTTCGTAATATTATTCAAAGAAGAGCCAGGAGCTTTTCCCTATACCGTTGTTAATGTATACCTGTTAACCAACATCATTTTAAGGTGAGAGGAGAAAGATTTTAAAAAAGACATTGAAAGAGCATATGTTTTGCTTTGTAACTGTAAAATGAGAATTAACAATGAAGAAAGATTTTTTAAAAAGATATGAAGGGCAATTTTCTTTTACACAGAGGGTGGTTCATGTGTGAAATGGACTTCCAGAGGCAGTGGTGGATGTGGGTACAGTTACAATGTTCAAAAAATATGTAGACAAGTGCATGAATGAGAAATATTTGGAGGGATATGGGCTTGGCATAGGCAGGTGGGACTAATTTAGTTTGGGATTGTGGCTGACATGGACTGGTTGGACTGAGGAATCTATTTCTGTGCTGTGTGACTCTATCGCTTAAACCAATTAGCTGGTCACTGTTTTTGGGATTTTGTTTTGTATAAATTGCCTACTGTATTGCTTAGATTAGAATATTGACTCTATTTCACAAGTATATTGATTATGAAGAACTCTGGGGTGTCCTGAGATCATGAAAGACAAAACGTATATGTAATTCTTTCTTCATTGTTCATTGTTAATTCCCATTTTACAGTTATAAAGCAAAACATATGCTCTGTCAATGTTACAAATTATCATTATTGGGAGCATTAAGGGTTGCAAATTAAATCAATTTTTACCTTATTTTGGTTTTACTCCTTATAAAGAGGAAGATCACATCTAACGCTTCAGTAAGTGATAGTTTATTTTTCACAATGAGCAGGTTGAAGCACTTAGTGGCAGGCTGAACAAAATCTCTGAACTCTGCTTTGTTGTTAAAGATACAATTGAATTTTAGTGGCAACACCCAGAGATGTAGCTTCCTTGTTGCATCACCTCCTGCTTTTTATCACAAATCAGTTTTTAGTGTAGCTAATAGACTGATTGAAGCATAAAACGTCCTCATATGCTTCATATGTGATATTTGGCAGATCTTCAAAGCAGTTTATTAAATGGAAAAAATTGAGGCTATCCTGAGAAAGGAAAGGTGCTATACCTATCAATGCATACTTGTTCTTTCTTGTTTCTTCTAAAAGTTCATTTATGTATATCCACTGTGTAGCTTTTGCACACTAATTTTCTTACCTCCTCAAAGAATTCCAGCTGATTAGTGAGGCATGACCTTCTGCTTAAATCTCTGATAACTACTTCTTGTGGACTTGGTGCTGTTTGGATAAATACTACCAACATTCCATGTAATGTTTCCCCCACAACAGATTTTTAGCTGAATGATATATAATTTGAGATTCATGTCTTTACTCTCATTCTTGACATGTTAAGATAGCATTTCCAGTATTGCAGTTCTGAAGTAAGGCTCCTAAAGTTAACAAGTAATTGTTAATCCAGGGTCAAAATAGATGAAATATTTATGTAATGCCTCTTGTTGCTATATTTGATGCACCACTTTTCCTTTTGCTATCTGTAGTACAATATTTTTGTTAATTATTTCACCAGGTTTTTAATTTTTCTTTGTTGTAATCTTTATTTTTGTTGCATTCTATTCCGCCTAGATTTGGTTTCTCTTCACAGAAAATTTCTTTTTACAAGTAAGATGTGACATGTTCACATTCAGCCTGAAGACATATTTCATTGTATTTACCTCCGTATTTACCTTGAATTTTCCAAATGTCTATTCTAATGGTCTTTTGATCCTATTTTTAATGCTTTTTTCATTTTTATAACTTGGCGTTTTTTCCTATTTGCTTACAAACATGTTAACTAGCAATTAACACCAATTGTTGATCATAATGTAATTTCTTTGACTATCTGCTCCAATAGCTTCATTCCAAATATAGTCATGACAGAGATCACCTTTCTTACATTGGTCCCTTCTATCGATGAAAATGATCTGTTATCTATGAGGTCAATCACCTTCTGTACACAACATTTCAATAACAGCTCATGGATGTCCAATACATTTTATCACACTGAGTCACTAGGACAGCTTTATCTCTCAGGAAAAACAACTTAATTTGCAGTGTCATTGGGAGTTTGGTTATCCTTTGCATGAAACATTGAATTCATTTCATCCTCTTCCACAAGAGAAAATCGATTTGTTTTCACACCAAGGAATTAGCTCCAAATAATTGTGGTATCAAATGGATACTAACTTTTGTGTATCAAGTATTGCTTTCTGGTGACTGCAGTGTTTGTGTACTTGACTTTTAGGGGCTACTTGCTTATGTGCTTTCCTCTAGACTTGATTATTTTAGTACTCTCCTAGCTTAGTCTTCCACCATCCATCTTGAACTCATTCAAAATTCTGCTGTCTGTATCCTAAATCTCATCATTCCATTCCACAATCACTGCTATGCTACAGGGTCTCCATTTGCTCCAATACCATTGGCACTTCAGTTTTGAAATATTTGGGAGGGAACAGATGCTATTCACTTGAAGTGCACAGAGCGTGTCAGACTAATTTAAAAAACTGATACAGTTTGATTTGTGGACTGGTTGCATTCTGAAAAAGGTCAAAGTATGATGATACAGGGAATTGGTAAGTGGTTGGTTAGTCTTTTATCAAAAGTAGCTATAGTGTCGCAGTAATGCCACTGAACTAGTAATTCAGAACTCCACGTTAATATTCTGGGAACATAGATGAAAAAAACTTTAAGTCTGAATTCAGTTTAAAAAGTCTGGAAAACAAAAATCGAGCTGGTTCACTAATGTCCTTCAAAGAAGGAAATCTGCCATCCTTATCTGGTCTGGCCAACATGTGATTCCTGATCCACAGCAATGTATTGACTTTGGGCACTTAAGGAAGGGAAATGAATACTGACATAGCCAGTGACACCCACATCCAATGTATTTTAAAAAAAGTTGTTTGTTTAGTTTTCAAAATTTATGGAATTTATTGGTAACTGTAAGAGTTTATTAGTACGACTATGGCTTGTTACCAGAAATAAAGCTTATTGAGATTGAAAGTGTCTTAATTATACATTTCAAAAAATACATTTAATCAACATGATAAATATGACACATGATGTTATGACTTCAGAATGTGATCCAGGGCAAACATGCCTGCAGAACATATAAGGTCATAAGTTGTAAGAGCAGAAATAGACCATTTGGCCCATCAATTGTGCTCCATCATTCTTTGACATTGTGGCTGATTGGATTGTACAAAGTCTTGAACCTGGTTTGGTATTCTTGATGATCCCAAAGCATTCAGTTTATTTGTTTTGGTTAACTTTGTCAAGAACCTCATTGCTGATTGCTGGAAACCAATCTGCATACTGAGTCCTGGTTATCGAGAGCTGGAATCCATGTAGAAATTCCTGACATAGCACTTCTTGCCTCTGGATTCAGCAATTGCTTTTGTCCTCCTTTAAAGTCAGACACTAAATAACCATCAGTCTTTTCACTTTTAAAACTGACTTTACTCCCTCCTGTTCTAGTTTTAATTCCAGATTTTAATTTTGTTCAATGTCTGCATGGTTTTTGTTTTAATGTCAAGTCTGTGAAAAATGGTTTCTTTTGCCGAACATCTAAATTATTCTTCATAACAGTTGATATCACTTCATACTTTTTAAATTCAGGATCACTTTTCTTGAAGTTTATTTCCATGATTTATTCCTTTAGACCTCTTTTTCAAGAGGTACGGGTTTAGTATTGACTTCTTTTGTTTATGCAGTTCATTTCTTTTCTGCTAAATAAAATCCTTCGTATCTGCTTTACGAACTTAGTTAAGGTTATTTCAGTGATCAGTCTAAAATACTCCTTTATCGGTAGGTCATGTGTTCTGTAAATTTTCTTTTTGCCTTCTTATTCAATTCAAACCTCATTATTTCAATGACAGAAGTTTTTTTTCATCATTCTGAAGTTCTGTGGCACTAGTATCAGATACAGTTGTGCCATTCTCCTTCAAAATATTAATTCCTTTCGTTTCAACATTAGCTTTGAGTATTATTGCTTTGCCATATATTGCTTATATTTTCTGTGTCTTTAAACCTATTGTATCTCCAGTTTTGGACAAAGCTTAAGCAATATATAATGAAAAGATCCTTTTAATTTGAACAGAATATGTAGGAGCAGGAATAGGCCATCTGGCCTGTTGAGCCTTCTCTACCATTCAGTAAGATCATGGCTGATTCTTTTGTGAACTCCACTTACCCTCCAGCTCACCATAACCCTTAATTCCTTTACTGTTCAAAAATCTATCTTTGCCTTAAAAACATTCAGCAAAGTAGCCTCAACTGCTTCACTGGGCACTGAATTCCACAGATTCACAACCCTTCCTCCTCAACTCAGTCCTAAATCTACTTCCCCTTATTTTGAGGCTATGCCCATAGTTCATCTCTGTACTGCTATCTTATCTATTACCTTCATGATTTAATATATTTATACAAGGTCTCACCCCTTCATTTTTCTCAATTCTAATGAGTATAATTCCAATGAGTTTACTCAATGTGTCCTCCTAAGCCAACCCTCTCAATTCCGGAATCAACCTAGTGAACCTCCTCTGCTACCCTCTAGTACCAGTACATCCTTTCTCAAGTAAGGAGACCAAAACTTTACACAGTACTGCAGATGTGGCCTTACCAACACCCTATATAGCTGAAGTATTACCTTCCTGTTTTTAAACTCCATCCCTCCAGCAATGATGGATGAATTACTGCTGTATCTGCAAACCAATCTTTTGAGCTTCGTGCACAAGGACATCAAGGGCCCTCTACACAGCAGTATGCTGCAATTTTTCACCATTTAAATAACAGACCATTTTCTTTGTTACTACCAAAATGGATGACCTCACATTTACCAATATTGTACTCCATCTGCCAGACCCTTGCCCATTCACTTAACCTAAATATATCCCTCTGCAAACTTTCAGTATCCTCTGCACACTTTGCTATACCACTCATCTCTGTGTCATCTGCAAACCTTGACTACCCTTGGTCCCCACTCTGAATCATCAATGTAAATTGGAAACAATTGTGGTCCCTGAGGCACACCATTAGCCACTGATTGCCATACAAAAACAAAACATCCATTTATCCCCATGCTTTGCCTTTTGTTAGTTAACCAATCTTCTATCTGTGCTAATGCATTACTCGTAATGCCATGCACTTGTATCTTATGCAGCAGCTTCTTGTGCGACACCTTGTTAAATGCCTTCTGGAAATCCAATACACCACATCTACTGGTTCCCCATTGCTCACTATGCTTGTAATGTCCCCAAACAATTCCAGTAAATTAGTTAAACATGACCTGCCTTTCATGAACCCATGCTGCATTTGCTTGATGGGTCAATTTCTGTCCAGATGTCTCATTGTTTCTTTCTTGATTAAAGATTCAAGGACTTTCCCCATGCAGAAGTTGAGCTAATAGGCATATAGGTACCTGTCTTTTTTCGACCTCTTTTTTAAATAGTGACTTCTGTTTGCTCAGTTCTCTTTGTGTAAGGCTGTAAAATGCAGAAGAGTGGAATTTTCCACTGTTTCAAGAGATAAGATTTCACACTTTTGTCAATGAAAAGTCAGTATGGCTACTGTGAATATTTGCAAATTTCTTGAGAAAGACAACATGTCTGTTAGTGCCTTGCAATAGTTAACGAATGGTTAATTTGTAGGCTGAGGTAGAAAAAATTAGAAGTTAGCTCGAAAAAGAGGCTAAAATGACAAATATTGTTGATAATTGGCTCGCCCTTGAGGAGAACAGGGCAATGCCAAAAGCACCCAATGAAGGTAGCCAGAATTCAATGACAAGTGAAGCAACTTGATTTGGAGTCAGAAATAAAATCTCTTGACATTGAAAGGGAAGGTAAAAGAAAGAGAAATGTGGAATCTTGAGTTACAACTTCACAGAAATATTTAAAAAGTAGAAAGGAAAAGACCTTCAATTTCAGAGCGAAAAAGGAAGCAAGAAAATTGAAATCGCCAGGGGAAAGCATCCAAAGAGCAAACAAGAAATAGCAGGGAAACTGGTGGATAACTCTGTTTTCGCTCTTCGCTGGATTTGGCTAGGAATACTCACTTAGCAACTGAATTTAGTGAGGAAAGTGTTGACATGTCTTTTTTTTTGAGATTTGAAGAATGCCACACTTTAACATCTTGAGAAAATTGAACTGTATTGTTGCTGTGAGATTATACAAAGGACTTTGTAAAAGTATTTATCTCTTATAAATGACCAATCCAATGAAAGCTGCTATCCTAAGTACCAGGAATTTACTGACAGAGTATGGAAATTTTAGGAAGAAACAAAGTCAGTCTTTTGTGAACTTTGCTAGAGAAAAGGAGATGATATTTGATCAATCTACGGAAGTTCAACAAGACTTTGAAAAACTGAGCGAGTCGATACAAGTGGAAAAAATTAAAAATAGTGTCTCTTTAGTAGAAAGATAGGAACTTAAGAACAGGAATAAGCCATTCAGCCCCTCAAGCCCATTCACCATTCAGATAGATCATGGTCGATTTATAGCCTAGCTCCATATACTTGCCTTTGGCCCATATTTCTTAATACCTTTGCTTTGCAAAAAAAAATCTATGTCAGATCTCAAATTAACACTTGATCCAGCATCCACTGCCACTTGTGTAAGTGTTTTAAACATCCGCCATCCACATGGATAGAAGTGTTACCTAACATCTCTGCTGAGCAGACTGGCCCTAGTTCTCAAACTATGCCCTCTAGTGCTAGAAGATTCCAACCAGTGGAAATGGTTTATCTTTATTTACCCTATGTTTTCCTGTTGATAGCTTGAAGATATTGGTATGCTGATACCTGGAAGATAAAAGTTTCTAAGTTGAGAGAGGATGCAGTAATTACAGATGGCTATGAGCTGTCTCATAAGTACATTAGTAACAGAGCACTGTCTGGGAATTCTTACAGAAACAAGAGAGATGAGAAAGTAAATTAAAGTGGGGTAAATTGCCTTGGGGAAGAAATAGGCTGTCTTCAGAGACACTGTCGGAGGTTATGAAACCAGGCACTTGATTTTTAATAAGTTGCACATAGGGGTAGTATGATCACTTGATTAAGAACATTTCATTTCACCTAAAATGAAAAGAGACATTTTGAAACATTGTCCTGTAAAATTTGACAATTGTAGCATCACAGGGGTAAAGCTCTGTGTTCAAGAGGCAATAATCTAGTCAAAATGGAGTACTTTTTGGAGTGCCTCTAAGATGTTTGTTGCCTCACGGGAGAGGTCACATGGCTATGGCAGAGCAGGAAGGACATTTTTACATCGTCATACAGCATAGAAACAGACTATTTGGTCCAACTTGTCCATGCTGACCAGATATCCTAAATTAATCTCGTCCCATTTGCCAGCACTTGGCCCATATGCCTCTAAACCTTTTCTATTCATATGCCCATCCAGATGCCTTTTAAATGTTGTAATTGTACCAGACTCTACCACTTCCTCTGGCAACTCATTCCATACACGTACCATCCTTTGTGTGAAAAAGTTGCCCCTTAGGTCCCTTTTTAATTTTTCCCTCTCACCCTAAACCTATGCCCTCTAGTTCTGGATTCCCCCACCCTAGGGAAAGTACCTTGTCTATTTACCCTATCCATGCCCCTTATTATTTTATAAACCTCTATAAGGTCATCCTTCAGGTTTTGACATTCCAAGGAAAACAGCTCCAGCCTATTCAGCCTCTCCCTCTAGCTGAAATCCTCCAATCCTTGTAACATAATTGTAAATCTCTTCTGAATCCTTTCATGTTGCACAACACCCTTCTGATAGGAGGGGGGCCAGAACTGCACATAATATTCCATGATTATCTTTCATACCAAACATCCCTCTCTTTTATGTAAAAAGCACTATCATGTCCATTTTGAATTACCCACACAACTTTTCTCATAAATTAGCAATTTGTTATTCCCATTAGTCGCTGCACATGTATTACATGCATTACCTTTAAATCATGCTTGTCAATTAATGATACACAAGTGCATTGTGACGGGCAGTTCATATGGCCATATGAACTATATTCATGATTCCTTCCTCGATGAATGACATCTTGGTGGAAACAGAGAAAGGGTGAGTATTCAGTGAAGTGAGAGCCTACCAGGAGGCAGGTGTGTGAGATGCAATGGCCCTCATTATTCAGAAGCTGCAGTGAATCTTGTGACCTCCATGGGTAGGTTGGCAGCTGCTGTGGAGAGTCATGCTTCGGGTCTGCTGGTCATACACACCACATGTCGCACCCCACACACTCTCACACACTCTCTCGTGTGCATACACACACACACACCTGTATGCTACACTTACCTGCACATACCTATATGGCACACATTTACCACACCCATACATGCAGCATACTTCACACACACACAAACACAAAACATCACATGCATGCATAAAACATCCCAAAATGCACATACACGTGTGCAAAACATACCAAATACACACACAGCATACCCCATGCACCCCGCCCCCCCAACAAAGCTACACCACACACACACACACACACACACACACTTAGTCACAAAGTACACATCACATATCATGCCACACCACACCATACAGCCACCATACATCCATCTTGAAGAGCAAGGGCAGAAGATACATGGGAAGATAAATGCCCTTCCAGAACACATTACAGGCAACTGTTTTAGAAGCACTTTGAAAGACTCCATTCTGACCAGACTGCTGCCTAATGAACGCAGAACATGGTGCCAAAAATGAAACTGGTGTAGAGCATGCAAGAAATATATAAAAGCACAGTTATTGAGACAGCCAAAGTAGAATGTTCAGAGCTGTGAAAGCTGCTGTAAAGAATTAAAATAAACCAAGAAAAAGACAATAAAGGGTGTAGCGAGATCAGGTGGCTGGACATCATAGAATATGAGTTCCCTGACTTGGGCTGTTAATCTGGTCTGATCATGGAGCCCTGGCTGGTAGAAAAAAAGGGGAGTGACAGAGATGATGCCACTCTGAAAGCAGACTCTGAAGAGCAGAGCCAAAGTCAAGGACTACTCATGTGTAAGTAAATGGTGACTTGGTGATAGTTTAACGGCCTCTCTGGAGTTATTTCTAAGGCCATAACTGCAACACTGAACAAGAAAAAGTGGCTGCAGCTTTTCCGTTACATGCCCCAGTTGAAAATGAAAGGTAACATGAAGAAAAACTGACAGCTGTTCCATGCATAATGATAAAATTACAAAGGAGAACAAATCTATTTAACAAGACAGTGAAGCTATGTTTACTACACTCTTATCACTATTAGGAAGAGATTATTTCAAGATGTATTCAACCTCTGAATATATCAGAAGAACAGGCGAAAAAAAATTGCAAAAACTTAAAAATCCCTGCAGACGTCCTTTGAAACCTAATTGAATATAACTTATGAACATTATGGACAGAATCTTGGTGGAAACAGAGAAAGGGTGAGTATTCAGTGAAGTGAGAGCCTACCAGGAGGCAGGTATGTGAGATGCAATGGCCCTCATTATTCAGAAGCTGCAGTGAATCTTGTGAATGTCTGCCTCCGTGGGTAGGTTGGCAGTTGCTGTGGAGAGTCATGCTTCGGGTCTACTGGTCATACACACCACATGTCGCACCCCACACACTCTCACACACTCTCTCGGGTCTGTTTGATGTGGTCTATGGTGAGGTGTGTGACAGAATTGGACGAAAAGTGTAGTGGGGCCCACCTTGATGCTGAGACCATCTTGCTCCATCTTTTATCCTTTTCACAATGTGGGGAGTGAGGTTCCTACTAGGCAGCAGCGAGATTTCAATTCATTGTTGGATGCCTTGTTAACATTATAGCTCACTTCATTAATACTCAGACTCCCTTCTTACCAAATTGGTCAAACAAGCTAGACATTGGAAAATATTCAACAAGGAAACTAATGTACCTGTGGAATCAGCTCACTGCTTGTTCAGAATGATCTCCATGTTGGAATCTGGGCAAAAGCATCCTGTCTAACAACCAATGGGCACCACACAAATGTACTCGTCCTCCATCGACATTGGCATTTGAAAGCAGCGAAGCCATTGTGACTACTCTCGCTAATTCTTTTATATTCACTTGTCAGATGTGAGCATCACTAGCTCAATAACATTTATTACCCACCACTCGTGGCCTTGAGAAAGTGGCAGTGAGCTGCCTTCTTGAACCACTGAAGTCCATGTTCTATAGGTAGACCTACAATACCATTAGGGAGGGAATCTTGTGCCTGCAACACTGAAGGAATGACAGAATACTCCCATGTCAGGATAATGAGTGGGTTGGAGGGAAGTTTGCAGGTGGTGGTGTTCTCATGTATCTGCTGCCCTTGGATGGTAATGGTTGTGGGTTTGGAAGATGCAGTCTAAGGACCTTTCAATGTCTGTAGTGCATTCTGTAGTTGGTACACACTGCTGATAATAAGCTTAGATGGTGGAGAGAGTTGATGTGGTGCCATTCAAGTGGGCTGCTTTGTTCTGGTAGGTTTCAAGCTTGTTTTAGTATTGTTGCAGCTGGACTTATTCAGGCAAATGGGGAGTATTCTATCTCACTCCTGACTTGTGCCTTGTAGATGTTGAACAGGCTTTGGACAGTCAGGAGGTGAGTTACTTGCTGCAGTATTCCTAGCCTGTGATCTACTCCTGCAGACATGTTTTCTTGTGGCTCGTCCATTTTAGTTTTTGGTCAATGATAACTCCAAAATGTTGATATTGGAAGATTCAGTGATGGTAATGCCATTAAATTTTAATTATCTCCAAAAGGAGACCATCATTGCCAGCATTTAACTGGCGTTAATGTTACTTTGCACTTGTCAGCCCAAGCCTGGATATTCTCCAGGTCTTGCTGCATCTGTACTTCATTAATTTTTAATCCAAACACACTTGATCACTGCTTTGTTATTCTAGAAATGAAATGAAACTAATTAAATAACTAATTTGGAAAACAAAGTAAAATACTGAAGATGCTGGGATCTGAAAAACAAATCAGAAAATGTTGGAGGTATTTGGCAGATCAGATAGCTTCTGAAAGGAAAACAGGTCGATGATCTTTCATCAGATTTGATAAATGTGGTAACTGACAAATGTCTGTTCTGTTACGGCATTGCAAGCATTGATGGAGACTTGATTAACATTTTAAAACACTGACAACATCTGAACTTTTTATTTGCTGAAGGGTTTTGTCCACTCCTCTAAGCTTTTGGAAAAAGTACTATCAGTGTCGATTAATCAGTGCAGCATTGTGTTGATACACAAAACTCTGTCGTACAAAGGTCTTTTGTCTTCACCCCTCTGTATAATGTATAAATATTTTTGTCCTTGCATAATCTTCAAGATGGTCTAATAGTTTGCTGGAATTAGCAAGTTAAATTACCTGAAATATATTGGACTGTTCTGTGTGTGTAATGTAGAACAAAACTGCTAACTAATGAATAATTTCAGCTTGGTACAGAATTACCACTGTATGCCACAGTGGGTTGGAAAATAATTGAACTGAAGTAAGGAATGTTAACAAGCTCAAATGTCATAGTCTTGAAAAGCTGACATTTAAGTCAATCTACACATTCACTGTCTATCTTTACTCAACTTTTGCAAGTATGCACATGACTTGAAGCATTGATTTCTTTTGTTTTCAAAAAATAAACTTGCAAGTTTAACAAATGATGAGCAAATTATTCTGTGATTGCTAATCTGTGACCATGATTAGACATACAAAATCTGTATGAAAATCGTGTTGGGGGAAGGGTAATGAGTTCTTACTGAATACTAATTGCCTACAAGTTGTTTAGAAAATTGTAAGAATGGAGGACTTGTTGTAAATTGGCCACTTGCTCTATTGTGCATAACTGAGAGGTTAGACCGGTGCTGTAAAGGTGCCAGGCTTGTAAAATCCAGCATTGATTTGGTGAATTGTAAGGGAGTAGTCGTGGGTGGGGGGATGTGGGAGGAAGAGAGTCTGTGAGATAGCAGCTGATTTTCTTTCAAATCTTGGTCCCTACTGTTTAAACTGCTTGCTATGTTGCCTTGAAGAGATATGTGTGTGGACCTTTAGATTGCCATTTTATCGACTAGTCTGGCTTTCGGTCGAGAGGTGTTATCTTGCATTATCAGTTGCCAGCTCTATGCCTGCCAATGTTTGCAAGCTTCTCAGTGGTGTGTGCATTTTGACAAAGAACTCGAAAGGTCTGGCAGAGGACTGCCTGGCCATTCTGAGAAGTGTAGATTATTTGTTTAACCCCTGCCTTGAACTTCCTATCAGGAGGTCATAGAAATAGCTACGTAAAAATGTGATTTACTTGCTGTTTGTTTGTGAGTAATTGCTCAAGTTATGCTTTTGTTTACTTTTTTTGGGAAAGGAAGACCTATTTTAAGATTTTTGGAGGAGTGAACGTTAAGTTTTGAGTTGCTCCTGATTTACGTTTACTCTCCCACAGCATGTCTCCATGGGAGTTACATTTGCATAGAAATGAAAAGGTGAGTTAATGAGTTATGGGCTTATGCTGACCTTCCAAATACGCATGGATAGTGGGTGCAGCTCCACTCATTTTCCAATTTTACATTTAGTCCTGCCTTGTAATTTAGAATCCATCTACATGCCTGATTGCCTGAAGAAACCAAATATTTTACTGCTGCACCCTCCCCTAGGTTAGGGGGCAATTTGATCCCAGCCTCCTTCATTCTTTTACTTTGCATCACAGCTAGACCTGAATCATTTCTGTGCACAACGAAGTTCTGCTCCAGTATGTCAGATCAATCTGGCATGTTTATTTAAGTCACCAACATGGATTCAGACTCGGAATCACCTTTCAATTACTCGTGGCCATCATTGCCTAAGATGAGGATTCAACGCAGGATATCCAAACAAGGTATAAGTTACATGTAATGTCTGAACTTTTCTTTGCATTTGCATTTTATTTCTTCTTAACAGAAAAAGAGAGAGCTTCAGGAGAAAGGTTTCTGACATGTCTGCTTTAAATAATTTATTTTAATATATATGGCATGCAATGCCGGCCAGTTAGCTCTGAAGTATGCATTATTGGTAGATATGTTATTTTCTGAATCAGTTTTGTTTTAAAGAACATCAAACCTAACAAAGATGTTTGTTTGTAGTGAAGATTAATTAATTGACAGGGATCTTAGTTTCCATATAAAAACTGAAAGTACTGTGGATGCTGTTAATCAGAAACAAAAACAGAAGTTGCTGGAAAACTCAGCAGGTCTGGCAGCATTTGTGAAGAGAAATCAAAGTTAATGTTTCAGGTCTGGAGACCCGTCTGAGGAAGAGTCACCGAACCCAAAATGTTAACTTTGATTCCTCTTCTCAGATGCTGCCAGACCTGCTGAGCTTTTCCAGCAATTTCTGTTTTTGTTCTTAATTACCATAGTTGTCTTCTCTGACCACGTGTGCCACACTCAATTGAGTACAGGTTGTCTGCTGCAATGTTTAGGATCGATAACAGAGTAATCCTTTTATTATTTGCTAAATCTCACAAACATGCAAATTGCCAAGTTTTGGATAGTAGACTAACCACCATAAATACTCCAAATTAACTTGGTTCGGAGTAAAAAGGTAATTTTCAGCAGATTTTGCAATTCAAAAATAAAAACACAGTTCGTAGGAAGATGTACACCTGGATCATAACCCTGTTATTTTCTCGGTTGGCTGGTTGAGCTGCTGTGTTTTTACATTTGATAGTTTTATTACTAAGTTAATTCTACATTATGCATAGAATTAAGTATCATTTAAAAAACTAGTTAATGCAACTACTGTACTTGAATTGTATTGTAGTGTGAATGCAAGGGAGTTAAAAATATGTACTCACTTTTAACATAAGTCTAATAGTGTTAATTAATGGCTTTAGAAGATAAAGAAATTGAGAGAATTACTGTGACATGACAGTTTTTCCTGTTGGATATTAATTTCTGTATTGTTCAGACACTGAATAGATATTGGTGTCTTCTAATCAATTTGCAAGTTCAACATTTGATAACAATACCATTTTGGAAACCGCATAGTTCTTCTGATCTTGACTCCACTAGCCTACTTGTTCATCATGACCCTTGATTCCCTTGTAAGTTTTAAAATGTGCCTAACTTGCTATTGAATATATTTAGTAAAGCTTTCATTGCTCTCTAGGGTAGAAAATTTCAATGATTCAAATCTGAGAGAAGAAATTCTTCCTTGTGATGGTCTTAGTTGGGCAGCCCTTTTTCTGAAACTGCTCACCCGATTTCAAATCTCTTAATGTGTGTATGTGGGGGGCGTGGGGGTGGGGGGGAGGTGGAATATATCCTATCAAGCCTCCTCAAAACTGCATTATTTTGAATAAGGTCATCACTTATCCTTCTAAACTCCAAGTATAGACCAAACATGCTCATTGTCCCTTACAAGATAACCCCTTCCTCCCAGGAAGCAACATAATAAAACTTTGCAATGTAATAAATCACTTTTGAAATGAGGAAACCAAAACAACACACATTAAGCCAGATGTTGTTTCAGTAATGCTGTGTAAAGCTGTGACAAGGCATGATTATTATAGTCCATCTTGTTTAAATAAAGATGAATGTTCCATTTGCCTTCTGAAGTATGTGTTGCACCTACAAGCTAACCTTTTCTGATTCATGTATGAGCATGCCTGCAACCCTTTGGACTTACAATATTCTGTAGCCCTTCTTTGGCTTCTCTCTTTTTCCTAGCAAAATGGATAACTTTGTATTTTCCCACTGTAGCGGACATAGTTTCAGAACAAGGCCCGTCCAAATAAGATGATATTCCATCTGCTAAAGTTTGCCCACTCACCCATAGACAGGTTAGGTCATCCTTCACAAACAGATCATTTGAAGGGAGCTGATGGTGTCAGAGCCAATTGATTTTCTACAATTATTGGGATGCTTTTTGCACCTCATAGAATCATAGAGATGTACAGCACGGAAACAGACCCTTCAGTCCAACTTGTCCATGCCAACCAGATATCCTAACCTAATCTAGTCCCATTTGCCAGCACCTGACCTTTATCCCTCTGAACCCTTTCTCTTCATATACTCATCCAGATGCCTTTTAACTGTTGTAATTATATCAGCTCCACCACTTCCTCTGGCAGCTGAGTCCATACACGCACTACCCTCTGCAGGAAAACGTTACCCCAAAGGTCTCTTTTATATCATTCCCCTCTCACCCTAAACCTATGCCCTCTAGTACTGGACTCCCCCAGCCTAGGTAAACAAAAGCCTTGTCTTTTAAACTATCCACACCCCTCATGATTTTATAAATCTCTCTAAGGTCACCGTTCAGCCTCCGACACTCCAGCGAAAACAGCCCCAGCCTATTCAGCATCTCCCTATAGCCCAAATCCTCCAACCCTGACAACACCCTTGTAAATCTTTTCTGAACCCTTTCAAGTCTCACAACATCCTTCTCATAGGAGGGAGACCAGAATTGCACACAGTATTGTAAAAGTGGCCCAACCAATGTCCCGGTGCAGCCACAACATGACCTCCCAACTCCTGTACTCAATACTCTGAGCAATAAAGGAAAGCATACCAAATGCCTTCTTTACTATCCTATCTACCTGCGACTCCGCTTTCAAGGAGCTATGAACCTGCACTCCAAGGTCTCTTTGTTCAGCAGCACTCCCTAGGACCTTACCATTAAGTGTATAAGTCCTGCCCTGATTTGCCTTTGCAAAATGCAGCACCTCACATTTATCTAAATTAAACTTCAACTGCCACTCCTCAGCCCATTGGCCCATTGGTCCATCTGATCAAAATCCCATTGTACTCTGAGGTAACCTCCTTTGCTGTTCACTACACCTCCAATTTTGGTGTTATCTGCAATCTTACTAACTTTACCTCCTTTGTTCCCATCCAAATCATCCAAATAAATGCCAAAAAGCAGTGGACCTTGTGGCACACCACTGGTCACTTACCCTGAAGATCCTTGTTTGTATGTCAGTTCTGCCATCCCAGAAATTGGTCTGATAAAATTTCATAGCACTCCCTCCTGAGCCAGAAAATCCTTTCTCAGATAAGAAAACTAAAATTACACAAAGTACTCCAGATGTGGACTCACCAAGGTCCTGTACAATTGCTGTAAGCTAACTCTGCTCCTGTACTCAAATCCTCTCACATGAATGCCAACATAATATTTGTCTTTTCACCACCTGTTGCACCTGCATGCTTACTTTCAGCGACTTAGAATCACTGAATCATGGAATCCCTACTGAAGAGCATCTCACCCAGACTCAATCCCCCAATCTATCCTCAAAACTCTGCATTTATCATGGCTAATCCTCATAGCCTGCACATCCTTGGACACTAGTAGTAATTTAGCAACACTAATCTACCTAACCATATATCTTTGGACACATGGTAGGAAACCCATACAGACACAGGAAGAACACACAAACACCACACAGTCACCCAAGGCTGGAAACAAATTGTTGTTCAAGGACATCCAAGTTTCATTACATCTCCAGCTGTTCTAATCTATCACTGTTCAGATAATAATCTACCTTCCTGCTTTTGCTACCAAGTGGATAACCTCACATTTATTTATATTATACTTCATCGGCTGTGCATTTGTCACTCATTCAACTTGTCCAAATAACATTGAACCATCCCTATATCCTCCTTCCCAGCTTTGCATTGTCTACAAAATTGGAGATCTTACATTTAGTTCCCTCATATAAGTTATTAATAAGCATTGTGAATACCTGGAGTCCAAGCATTGATCCCTGCAGTATTCTACCAGTCACTGCCTGCCACTTGGGGAAAAAAGTTGTTTATTCCTACTCTTTGTTTCCTTTCTGTCAGCCAGTTCCCCAATCCATGTCAGTACACTATCCTAATCTCATACATTTTAATTTTGCATGCTAATCTCTTATGTGTGACCTTATTAAAAGCCTTCTGAAAGCCCAATAAACTACATCCAATGGATCCTCTTCATCAACTCTACAAGTTACATCCCTTGAAAAATTCCAGTAGATTTGTCAAGTGTGATATCCCTTGCGTAAATCCATGCTGACTTTGTCCTATCCTGTCATTGGATTTTTTGTGCTCTGCTATTGAATATTTTCTAATCGACTCTGCATTTTTCCCACCACAATGTCAAGCTAATTAGTATGTTCTCTTTTCTGTTTTCTCTCTGTTTTTTAAATAGTGAGGTTACATTAGCTACCTCCCAATCCATATGGATTGTTCCAGAGTCTACAGAATCTTTAAAGGTGACTACTAATGCATCAACTATTTCTAAAGCTACTTCCGTAAATACTCTGGGATGTAGTTTATTGGGCACTAGGGATTTATCGGCTTTTAATCTCATCAATTCCTCCAACAACATTTTCCGTCTAATACTTATTTCTTACATTTCCATCCACTCACTCGACAATGTGCTTCCAAACATTTTTTGGGATGTTATTGGCATTCTCCTTTGTGAAGATAGAACAAAGGTTTGTTCTAATTAGTTTGCCATCTTTGTCCCCCATCATAACTTTGTCTGTTTTGACTGTAAGGGATATATGTTTATCTTCACTAATCTTTTTCTCTTCACATACCTATAGTAGCTTCTACAATCTCTTTGTATGTTCCTCATAAGCTTATTCTTGTGTAGTATTTTAACTCTCTTAATCAATACTTTTGTCTTCCTTTGCTGAAATCTAAACTGCTCCCAATGCTTAGGTCCTCTGGCCAAATTTGGAAAAGTTGCATGCCCCTACCTTGGATCAAATGTTATCCCTAATTTCCCTTGTTAACCATGGTAAAGCCACCTTTTGCATTTTATTTTTGATGTCAAATAGGAATGAACAATTTATACTCTGTCTGGCCTTGTCAGTTGCCGACAGAGTAACTGCCAGTGACCTTCCTCCCTTTCTACTTCTCACCACTTCCTAAGAATAAAAGAGTCATATTGGAGATGATGAACCCATTTCACATTTTTGTTTAATTCTTTCATCCATGGGATGAGGGCATCACTGGCTAGGCCAGCATTTATTGCCCATCCCTAACTAAACAGAAGGCAGTTGAGAATCAACTACATTGCTGTGGGTCTGGAGGCCAGACCAGATAAGGATGCGTATTTCCTTCCCTAAAGGACAGTAGTGAGCTAGATGGGTTTTCCCAACAATTGACAATGGATTTGTAATCATCATTAGCCTCCTAATTCCAGATTTTTAAAATTTGAATTCAAATTCCCCCATCTACTGCAGTGGGATTCAAACTCGAGTCCTCAGAACATTATCTGGGTCTCTGGACTGACAGACTAGCGATAATACCAATAGGTCATCACCTTTCCTATTCTTGCTCTGGTGTAATATTTTCCAGAACATTCACTTGGTGGTTGGGTATGAAACAGTTAACACAAATTGCAATGTGAAAATTGAAATTCTGAGGTATGGTGGATTTTAAATGCAGAAGTTATTCTAGCTAATTGCTAAAATTATTTTTTGTAGGAACACGAAAAGCAGGAGTGCTTTTCAGGCTCATTTAAAAATAATGTGGGCTGTTGCCACACACAGTCCTCCAACCCCTTTCACAATTGTGCCAGGTCTAACTCTGTTCTAATGCTCTTAACTAGTGCAGGTAGGCTGTCCTGGGAAGCTATTTCCATCCACAGGGATCAGGCAGTTAGGGCTGAACCGTCTGTCAGAACTGCAAGGCAACTCAGAAGCTACTATAAAGTTCAAATATAGCTTTTTTATTTCTGCTTGCAGTGTAGAACTCTGCTGTGTCAGCAAGGTGTCAAACTACTCATGGGCTTCCATCAAAGACCTGATGCTGCAGTATGGTGAAAGTGAGGACTGCAGATGCTGGAGATCAGAGTCAAGAGTGTGCTGCTGGAAAAACACAGTAGCTCAGGCAGCATCCGAGGAGGAGGGAAATTGACGTTTCGGCCATAGGCCCTTTATTGGGAAGTACTGATGAAGGGCTTATGCTCGAAATGTCAATTCTCCTGTTCCTTGGATGCTGCCTGACCTGCTGTGTTTTTCCAGCACCACATTCTGCTGCTGCAGTATGGTCTGTTTTCTCAAAGTTCAAACATGGTTACATTCCAAGTGAACCTTCCTCACACAAATTTGTGTTTTCATTTCAAATGACTTGCACTGCAATTAACTAAGGAAATTGTGATGTTGCTGCTTCTGGATTTAAAAAAAACACTTTCTGAAACCAAGGTTTATGACCCAACATATATCTGCTGTAATCTGTCCAGTGGTATTCCATTGCACAGCATGCCCAAATACAATAATGTCTCTATGCACTACCAGTTTATTATTAATAAAAAGGCAAGAGGTGAGAATCAGGACATGTAAACTGTATTCAGGAAATCATCAGGATGCCGGGGCCTTTAAGGAAAAACTGGAACTGACCTGGGAAAACTAGGATATTTGGTTACCGTTTCTCTTGTGTGGTAGTTATGATAAGGAAGTTGGCTCTTGTAAAAAGGGAAAATGTAGTTGGATACGACTTGCTAAACGACTGTTCCTGTCACTTAGTTGAATACAGTTTTACTTGCACATTGAGAAATGTCATAAGGTATTTTCTAGTACTATTAGACTTGCAATCTTTTTAAGAAGAAGCTTCTTTTACTCCTGTTTCCGAAGGAGAGACAATTACCAAATGTTCTTTTAAAAATTTACACAGCAATGTTATTGCTGTTAAAAGACTGAGAATCAAACAATGAACAATTTCTCAGTGCTGGATTCTGAATGGATAGACTGTTAACACACTGAAACATGTATGGAATGCAGTGTGATTTTTCATGCATTTTTGTTTTAACAGTGTCTTCTCTTTTATACTCTGCCCTGCATGATTGGATTCATTGCAATTTAGAATGACTTGATCAGAATGCAACCCCACAGGGTTTGACACTGAAACTACTCCCCAGTCAGCCTACATGCTGGAAACTTGTATTACCTGACCAATACATTGACTGTGTTCCAAAACTAAAGAGATTTGTGAGCAGCGTTTATATTGCCTGATGTAATTTTCCAACTGTGCCTCAGTTCTGCATCTGGGACTATTTTAGCTGGTGCAATTCAACATGTTGTAACAATTTGCTCGTACAAAATTAATGAGCCTTTATTTGCCAATTCTGTATAAACTCATTAACCTTTTGGATGGCAGAGAAAAGCTATCAATAAGTTGCAAATAAATTGCCATGTGCTGGTTATGCAGACAACAAAAGAAGAACTTGTAATTATGTCCACCTTTCATGATCTCAAGACATCCTGGTTTACAGCAAAAGGAGTCTCTTCAATGTCTAGCTTCTGTTGCAGAAATAGAACAAAGAAAAGTACAACAAGAACAGGCCCCTTGGCTCACCATATCTGTGTCAATGGTGTTGCCATTCTAAAACAATTTTTATGTGCCTGCACATGGGCCATATCCCTATGTACACTGCCTGTATATGTGTTTGTCTAAATGTGTCTTAAATGTTGTTATCCTATTTACTTCTACTGCCACCTCTGGCAGTGGATTCCAGACACCCTACCATCCTCTGCATAAAATTATTGCCTCACTTAAGCTTTCACTTCTCTCACCTTTTAAATATTTGCCCCCCAAGTATTTGACATTTTCACCCTGAGAAAAATACTCTGACTATCCACCCTATCTAAATGTCTCATAGTTTTATGTACTTAAATCAGGTTGCCCCCAGCCTTTGACACTGTAACGAAAACAATCCAAGTTTATCCAACCTCTCCTGAGAGCTAATATACTTTAATCCAGGCAACATCTGGTTTTGCACTGTCTCCAAAGCCTCCACATCCTTCATGTTGCATCGCGACCAGACTGCTTCCAATATAACCTTCACATTGTATGTCGACCAGAACTGCACATAATAATCCACGAAATTACCCAGTTATATTCCAGAAAGCAGGGAATGTTGTCATTCAAAAGAATGAATTATTCCCGAGGAGCACCTGTAATACAGAATTGCTTCCCCTTTATTGATGAGGGAAAGACATTAAAGAACATTACAAGCGAGGTTTTACTTGAGGTCAAATTGAGGAAAAGTTGAACTTCTATTTTCTTTTCAGATAAGAATTGCTTTAACTGAAAGGAATTTTCAATAGTTAATGTCTATAGGTAACTCATTATTGAATGGTTCTGCTCATTCAGATTCTATATTGAACTGAATAGCTCATAGCACATGAATAACACAATTCTTCATGATTTACTGTTCAGTTTTAGTAGTAGTAGAAAAATCATGTCTCCAGTAAGCAGTAGAGACTCTGCATTCCTTCCCTTGAATAAAGTTCCCTAAAAATAATAGTCTGCCATTGTGTGCTTTTGTCTAATAAATTTTAAAATAAAAGACAAATTTTCTAATTAAGGTGCTATATTTAAAACATATTAATCTCTTGGGAATATGTGTTGGTAATTGGATGGGTAAAGGCGAGTTGCTGCTTTTGACTTTAATATTAGAGTGAATAAATAACAAGTTAATTTAGAATTTATTCCATTGTGATCAAATAATAATGAGTTTTTGATCAATATGTAGGAAAAGTTTATTAACCCTTCTTCAGCCCATTACTGCAAAATTGAATTATTCAGTTGAGCACTTGATAAAGACCTTCAAACATCTTAGTACATCATGGTACAAATAGGAAAAACTCATTTGGATCATCTAACTTACCTAGTATTTAGCTACATGTGTAGACCCAGAATATTTTCATATCTCTCTACACAGTTTGTTTAAGAACCTGATCACTAAATGTTTGAATTAAGAACATAAAAATAGCAAGAGTCTACTATGTAGCCCTTCAAGCCTGCTCGGTTCAATTTGATCGTGACTGATCTTGGGCTTCAACTCCACATTGCTGTCCACATATCCTTTGATCTTCTGTTAGAGAAATATTCTATCGCAGCTCTGATTATACTCAGTAGTGGAGAATCCTCAACTGTCTTAGGGAGACAATTCCAAAAATCCACAATCCTTTGAAGGAAGCAATTTCTCCTCATCTCAGTCCTCACCCCCACTGTCTCCATAGCAATTAAGTCTTAGTAATGCAAAAATCTTAATTTTAAACAGTTTCCCACTAGAGATGTGTTTCTAATAGATAACAAAGTTTCCATGGTGAAACTTCAGCCCAAAGTTCCAGCACCTCTCTTTTGACAGTTGAACCAGACAAGAAGGCCATTTGGCACATGGTACCTACTGTTTGAAAGAGCTATTCAGTTAGTCACAGTAAACTGCTTTATCTCAGCCCTGAATTTTTTGCCCATTTTCCTCTTATGCACTACACTGAATTTACTTCCACCTTGCTTCTGTATGGTATGTCCGGATGACAACTGTAAAGCACTGTTTCCTCTTTGCTAATCATTGGAAGTAGTTTATCTTTATTTACTCTAAGAAAATCATTCATGGTTTTGAGCACCTCTATCAAATCTCCTTTTAACCTTCATTGCTTTCAGAATAACCTCTTTTTGTCTCTTTCAGTTTCTTTAGTCTCTCTATATTATTGAAATCCATGATCTGTAGTGAATTTTAATGAGCTCTTCTACATCTTCTCTAAGGCCCTGACATCCTTATAGAAAAAGACCTTCAACAAGGTACCACATGGTAAACTCGTTAGTAAACTTAGATCGCATGGAATCCAGGGACAACTAGCGACTTGGATACAAAATTGACTTGGTGGTAGAGGGATATTTTTCAGACTGGAGGCCTGTGACCACCGGTGTTCTCCAGGGAGCAGTGCTGAGTCCACTGTGGTTTGTCATTTATATAAACAATTTGGATGAGAATGTAGGAAGCATGGTTAATAAGTTTGTGGATGACACCAGAATTGGTGATATAGTAGACAGTGAATAAGGTTATCTAAGAGCTCATAAGGATCTTGATCAGCTGGGCCAATGTGCCAAGAAATGGCAGATGGAGTTTAATTTAGATTAATGAGAGGTGTTGCATTTCGGTAAGACAAATCAGGAAAGGATTTACACAGTTAATGGTAGGGCCCTGAGGAGTGTTGTCAAATAGAGACACCTAGAGGTTCAGATAGATAGTTCCTTGAAAGTGGCATTGCAGATAGACAGGATGTATCGAAGGTGTATGGCACACTTGCCTACATTGGTCATAATGCTGAGTATAAGAGTTGGAACATTCATGTTGCGGCTGTACAGGACATTGGTGAGGCCACTTTAGGAGTACTGTGCACTTTTCTGGTTGCCCTACTTCATGAAGGATATTATTAAATTGGAAAGGATACAGAAGTAAATTTACCGGGATATTACCATGACTAGAAGATCTGAGTTTTATGGAAAGGTTTGGCCTGTTTTCCCTGGAGTGTAGGAGCTTGAGGGGTGATTGTATTGAGGTTTATAAAATCATGAAGGACATAGATAAGGTGAGTAGCAAAGGTTTTTTTTCCCTAGGGTAGGAGAGTTCAAAACTAAAAGTATAGTTTAAGTATGAGGGGAAAGATTTAAAAGGGATCTGAGGGGCAACTTTTTCACATCAAGGGTGACGTGTTTATGAAGGAACTGCCAGATGAAGTGGTAAATGCAGATACAGTTAGAACATTTGAAAGACGTTTGGACAGTTACACGAATAGGAAAGATTTAGAGGGATATGGGTTGAGCGCAGGCAAATGGGACTAGTTTAGTTTGGGAAACCTGGTCGACATGGACAAGTTGGACCAAAGGGTCTGTTTCCATGCTGTATGACTCTATTAGCCACAATACAACACTAATGATCTAACATGTATCATGAAGGCTTAGCGTGGTTTCCTTGCTGGATTTCATATATTGCCTTGATTTATAAAGCCAAGAATTCTATATGTATTTTTAGCAGCTACCTCAATGTGATCTGCCACCTGCAAAGTCTGTGTATATACTCCCAGGTCTCTGTTTCTGCACTCACTATTACATTATATTACTTAGTTTTTTTTACTATATTTCTTCATTTCTCCAGCAAAATGAGTCCCTTTTTATTTATCCCTACACTAGGAGTCAGTTAGCTCATTTGGCTGGGTGGCTGGTTTGTGATGCAGAATGATGCCATAAATATGGGTTCAATTTCCACACTGGCTGAGGTTACCATAAAGGACTTCCCCTCTCAATCTCTCCCCTCGCCTGAGGCATGGTGACTCTTGGATTAAACCACTACTGGTCATCTGTAGTCTGGAGAGAACAACCCTATGGTGTGTTAGGTCAATGGTGACTTTACCTTTATTCTTTATCCCTACACTTCCATTCTTTCAATCTGACTTGCAATTCCTGGCGTTTCTTTCATTTATTGGCCGTGCCTTCAGTCACTTACCTCTTTGCTCTGGAGCTTCAATTCTCTAGATCTCCATTTTCTTATTTTCCTCCATTCCTCAAAAAGCATCAACTTCCATCTCTTGGAGCATTTTTTTGATCATAAATAGCCCTTCTTTTTTCCCTTTGTTCTTTCTTCCTAGTAGCTATTCATCCAGCAACTTATACATCACTTTGATGTATAAGTTGCGCAGCATTGTTGTGAATTTGACAATGTGGAAGGAGAGACAGGTGGCAGCTTAAACCCAGCTTTTGCTTTAGTGTGCCAGGTTTCTGACATTAAACTGGCATGGTCGAAAACAGCATCAGGTATGGGAAGAGGTAAGCATCTGCTGTATGCAGATGGCTAATTAAGCCCATTAACAAGGCTGCCAGCTCTTTAAAGGACCAGTTTGTACTTCCTTTGTAAGTGTAAGTTTGATACACTGTCACTATCATGAAGGTGGTGTTGCATTTGGGTGGTAGCTGGAATAGCAGGACGAAAACAAGAGACAACATTGAACAAGAATAGTCAGAGAAAAACCTTATTCACAGGCAAATGGTTGTGTTCAGTGAGAACATTTGTCTTTTAAAATCTCTGCTCTCTGGACAAGATCATTTTGTAGGAAAGCAGTGAATGGATCTCATGGGCTCATGAGACCAGAGCTATTCAGGACTACTCCACATTGTAGTCATAGAGCCATACAGCATGGAAACAGACCCTTTGGTCCAACTTGTCCATGGAAACCAAGTTTCCCAAACTAAACTAGTCCCCCGCCCGCATTTGGCCCATAATCCTCCAGACCTTTTGTATTCATGTACCTGTCCAAATGTCTTTTAAAAGTTGTAACTATAGTTGTATCTATCACTTTCTCTGGCAATTCGTTCCACATATGAACCACCCTCTGTGTGAAAATGTTGCCCCTCAGGTCCCTTTTAAATTTTTCTCATCTCACCTTAAAAACATAGCCCCTAGTTTTGAACTCTTCCATTTGAGGGATAAGACTTTTCTATTCACCTTGTTTATGCACATCCACTATTTTATAAACCTCTATAAGGTCACCCCTCAAACTCCTACACTCCAGTGAAAATGATTCCAGCCTATCCAGCCTCTCCCTATAACTCAAACCCTCCAGCCATATTCTAGTCTAACTTTTTTAACCCTCTCCAATTTAGTAATGTCCTTCCTATAGAAGGGTGACCAGAACTGTACATAGTACTCCAAAAGCAATCTCACCAGTGTCCTTTACAACCTCAACATGACGACCCAACTCCTATACTCAGTAGTCGGAACAATGAAGGCAAGCTCGCCAAAGGCCGCCAAAATGATTTTATCTACCTGTGAAGAAGCTTTCAAAGAACAATGTTGCTGAACCTCTCGGTCTGTCTGTTCAACAACACTACCCAGGGTCCTATCATTAAATGTTTAAGTCCCGCCCTTGTTTGCTTTACCAAAATGCAATATATTTCATTATTGCCAACAAAGGAAATGCATTAGAGAGAATCGGAGCAAGTCCAAAGAAGGTCAATCCTAACCGTTATGGGGAGCAACAACAGAAGTAGAAGCAGATCTCTGGGCAGTAGTGCTGAAAGGGCGAGGACAGAGGATCAGTCAAGATTCATACCCTCCAGACATAAACAACTTTCACTGACACCACTATCATAGAGTCAAAGAGTCATAGAGATATACAGCACAGAAACAGACCCTTCAGTTCAACTCGTCCACGCCGACCAGATATTCCAACCCAATCTGGTCCCACCTGCCAGCACCCCGCCCATATCCCTCCAAACCCTTCCTATTCATATACCCATCCAAATGCCTCTTAAATGTTGCAATCGTACTAGCTTCCACCACTTCCTCTGGCAGCTCTTTCCATACACTTACCACCCTCTGAATGAAAAAGCTGCCCCTTAGGTCTCTTTCATATCTCTTACCCTAAACCTATGCCCTCTAGTTCTGGACTCCCCTACCCCAGGGAAAAGACTTTGTCTGTTTATCCTATCTATGCCACTCATGATTTTATAAACCTCTATAAGGTCTCCCCTCAGTCACCGACGCTCCAGGGATAACAGCCCTCGCCTATTCAACCTCTCCCTAGAGCTCAAAACCCCCAACCATGACAAGGTCCTTGTAAATCTTTTCTGAACCCTTTCAAGTTTCACAACATCTTTCCGATAGGAAGGAGACCAGAATTGCATGCAGTATTCCAACAGTGGCCTAACCAATGTCCTGTACAGCCGCAACCTGACCTCCCAACTCCTGTACTCAATACAGGTGGCACGGTGGCTCAGTGGTTAGCACTGCTGCCTCACAGCACCAGGGTCCCAGGTCCGATTCCAGCCTTTTACGACTGTCTGTGTGGAGTTTGCACATTCTCCCCATGTCTGCGTGGGATTCCTCCAGGTGCTCCAGTTTCCTCCCACAATCCAAAGGATGTGCATATCAGGTGAATTGGCCGTGCTAAATTGCTCATAGTGTCAGGTGCATTAGTTAGAGGGAAATGAGTGGGTTACTCTTCAGAGGGTCAGTGGGACCAGATTGGGTTGGACTGGTTGGGCCGAAGGGCCTGTTTCCACACTGTAGGGAATCTAATCTAATACTCTGACCACTAAAGGAAAGTATACCAAATGCCTTCTACTTACCTGCGACTCCACTTTCAAGGAGCTATGAACCTGCACTCCAAGGTCTCTTTGTTCAGCAACACTCCCTAGGACCTTACCATTAAGTGTATAAGTCCTGCTAAGATTTGCTTTCCCAAAATGCAGTACTTCACATTTATCTAATTGAAACTCCATCTGCCACTTCTCAGCCCATTGGCCCATCTGGTCAAGATCACGTTGTAATCTGAAGTAACCTTCTTCACTGTCCACTACACCTCCAATTTTGGTGTCATCAGCAAACTTACTAACTATACCTCTTATGCTCACCTCCAAATCATTTATACAAATGATGAAAAGTAGTGGATCCAGCACCGATCCTTGTGGCACTCCACTGGCCACAGGCTTCCAGTCTGAAAAACAACCCTCCACCACCGCCCTCTGTATTCTACCTTTGAACCAGTTCTGTATCTAAATGGTTAGTTCTCCGTGTATTCCATGAGATCTAACCTTGCAAACCAGTCTCCCTTGGGGAACATTGTCGAACGCCTTACTGAAGTCCATATAGATCACATCTACTGCTCTGCCCTCATCAGCCCTCTTTGTCACTTCTTCAAAAAGCTCAATCAAGTTTGTGAGACATGATTTCCCAAGCACAAAGCCATGTTGACTATCCGTAACCATTCCTTGCCGTTCCAAATACATGTGCATCCTGTCCCTCAGGATTCCCTCCAACAACTTACCCACCTTTGACGTCAGGCTCAATGGTCTATAGTTCCCTGGCTTGTTCTTACCACCCTTCTTAAACAGTGGCACTACATTAGCCAACCTCCAGTCTTCCGACACCTCACCTGTGACTATCGATGATACAAATATCTCAGTAAGGGGCCCAGCAGTCATTTCCCTAGCTTCCCACAAAACACTTGATCTCGGCACTCCATCAATCCTCTTTGTTACTTCTTCAAAAAACTCAAACCAGGTTTGTGAGACATGATTTACTTCCTGTTCTTCTGTGGTATTTCACCAACGTAAAATGGAAATACACAACTTGACCTCCAAGCTACAACATGCCCAGTATTTCATTTTCACACATATAACTGTTACTTGATTAGATTAGATTCCTTACAGTGTGGAAACAGGCCCTTCAGCCCAACAAGTCCACGCCGACCCTCCGAAGAGTAACCCACCCAGACCCATTCCCCTATCTGATATTTATCCCTGACTAATGCACCTAACACTCTGGGCAATTTAGCATGGCCAATTCACCTGACCTGCACATCTTTGGATTGGGGGAGGAAACCGGAGCACCCAGAGGAAACCCACGCAGACACGTGGAGAATGTGCAAACTCCACACGTACAGTTGCCTGATGTGGGAATCGAACCCAGGTCCCTGCTGTGAGGTAGCAGTGCTAACCATTGAGCCACTGTGCTGCCCCTCACTGAGCCACCATGCCGCCCTACATATCCCAGCAAAGTGATATTACTGACACTGTGGCCTGGGCTCACTGAATTCATATGGGGTACTCCCGGGTGGCTGTGAATGAAGTGCAGCCAGTCTGTTCACTCATGTCTGCCTGGGCCTGAGATCTGCTGGCATTTGGCTCATGTGCTGTTGCTGGGGAACACTTCCAAGTGCAGCTGTACGTGCAACACACAAAGGCCGCCCCTGTCACATGGGTTCAGATGCTTTATCCATTGAAGGCTCATGGCATTGGAGTGTGTAGGGGAGAGGCAAGGTGAGTGTGACAGTGTTGTGAGGTGTGGTCGCGTATCACTGTCTCCCACTTCATTATCATTTGCATAGTACCTTTGACAACTGGAGTGAACTGCAACTGCTACATGCTTTATTCAGCCACTTAAGTAGTGGCTGGTCAGTTAAGACCATAAGACCATAAGACATAGGAGCGGAAGTAAGGCCATTTGGCCCATCGAGTCCACTCCGCCATTCAATCATGGCTGATGGGCATTTCAACTCCACTTACCCGCATTCTCCCTGTAGCCCTTAATTCCTTGTGACATCAAGAATTTATCAATTTCTGCCTTGAAGACATTTAGCGTCCCAGCCTTCACTGCACTCTGTGGCAAAGAATTCCACAGGCCCACCACTCTCTGGCTGAAGAAATGTCTCCGCATTTCTGTTCTGAATTTACCCCCTCTAATTCTAAGGCTGTGTCCACGGGTCCTAGTCTCCTCGCCCAACTGAAACAATTTCCTAGCGTCCACCCTCTCCAAGCCATGTATTATCTTGTAAGTTTCTATTAGATCTCCCCTCAATCTTCTAAACTCCAATGAATACAATCCCAGGATCCTCAGCCATTCCTCATATGTTAGACCAACCATTCCTCATATGTTAGACCAACCATTCCAGAGATCATCCGTGTGAATCTCCGCTGGACACGCTCCAGTGCCAGTATGTCCTTCCTGAGGTGTGGGGACCAAAACTGGACATAGTACTCCAAATGGGGCCTAACCAGAGCTTTATAAAGTCTCAGTAGCACATCAGTGCTTTTATATTCCAACCGCTTGAGATAATTGACAACATTGCATTCGCTTTCTTAATCACGGACTCAACCTGCATGTTTACCTTTAGAGAATCCTCGACTAGCACTCCCAGATCCCTTTGTACTTTGGCTTTACGAATTTTCTCACCGTTTAGAAAGTAATCCATGCTTCTATTCTTTTTTCCAAAGTGCAAGACCTCACATTTGCTCACATTGAATTCCATCAGCTATTTCCTGGACCACTCTCCCAAACTGTCCAGATCCTTCTGCAGTTCTAGAGAATCTGACATAAATTCTGTGAAATCAATGTGCTGTCCAGTATCCAGTCTGAGGGACATCATGTACGGCTCTCCAGAATGTTAGCTACTCGATCAGTGGAGAAGTTTGTGCTCTTAAAGCACGGAGGCATAATGGAGCATGTGAGATAACATCCAGTGACACTGCAGTGTCTTCATTAACTCCAATATGTGGGTACACACCTGATGATAGTTCCCCGGTAGCGTTGCCTTTTTTTAAGACTCCCTAGGCTCTGCATCTCCACCCTCCTGAGCAGGGCTGTATCATTCCCCCATCCTCCGAAGGGAGCAGGCCACAGCCAACTCTGTCTTACCGGAATTCTCCAGCACTGACATTTTGTATAATTTGCTCTGTCAGCCTCTCTAATAATGTGTGAGGACCCATCAAGATTCAAGCACCTCCTATGTTGAGCAAGAATGATGTAATGGTACAGAGTTGTAGGTGTCATTCTCCTGTGACTCCTTGGAAATTTGCTGTCTCTGCATAAGAAAGATGGCGAAGAGAGATTGGACCAGTCAACAGATATGCTAAGAACAATTAAATTACATTTAAATCATTGTACAGGGGACATTTCTATGTGCCTATGGACCTGAAGATGTTGAGTTGTTTTACCATGCCCTTGCAATACTCCTGTGGCTTGACAGTTTAGCCAAATCCAGGACAAGATCATTGAAGTATGTCAGTAATAATATCTGAGGCAAACCTGCAGGCTTGCCCTGTCATTCTCCTTGATATTTAACTTATTTTTGGCCTGAAGATTAAGAAATGTATAGATAGGAGAATGCCTCTCCCCTTAGTAATTGAAGGTTTTTAATTGCAAAGGCCGATGTGGCTGTACTGTAGCTTCCTGTTCAGAAGCATTAGGGTTCTGACCTTTTGCTTGTATATCATCAGGGCTCCTGCACATACCTTACTACCTTGGTCAGGGTAACTCTATGCTCTCAAAGACACCCCTGTCTTTTGCACTCTGGTAACTGAGAAGGGTGCCAACCTGATCTGTCCATAAACTCTCGTTTCCACACTGGAGAAGGTCACCGAAATCTTTCTGAATGCATTCGGGTACCCCACACACCTCCCTGCTGCTCAGGACACTCAGTTCTTATGGAATAAATTAAGTGACTCTCTGTGGGACTAGGAGAGGGGTATGCTGATCACCATGGAAATGGCTGGCAGATGCTGATGAGCACAGGAGCAGAGCTGGGGAAGTGGGGGTGGTGGGGGTGGTGGGGGATGGGGGGAGGTGGGGAATGTTTTCTGGTGAGTGTTGGATCAGTGCCTGTGGGAGAGGTGGAGTAACCAAAATTGGCAACTTATCACCTGGAGTCACATAGCCAGCCGACTCTCAGACCTGCAGTTCCACCCTGGTCACTCAGCTGAGTCTCCCAGGCTGTCCTATACATATGGGACAAAACACATCCCATAACCTATAGTCAAGATGAGGGATAATTCCTTAAATTATGGGACAGTTGATCGCCTAGTCTCTGCTGCTAAACTTGTTAAGACAGTTCTAGCTGCACCCACTTGCTGAACCATGTGGGCTTTCTGTTCCCATTAACAGGAAACAGGATGGGTCTTCTTAGTTTCTGCCTACAGAAGAATCTTCAGTGAGGTTCTGCCCTGACTTGTCAGGGACCCCTTTTCTCATTATTGTTGCTCTCCCCATCAATTTCTTGCTGAAAATGTGTTGCTGGAAAAGCGCAGCAGGTCAGGCAGCATCCAGGGAACAGGAGAATCGACGTTTCGGGCATAAGCCCTTCTTCAGGCTTATGCCCGAAACGTCGATTCTCCTGTTCCCTGGATGCTGCCTGACCTGCTGCGCTTTTCCAGCAACACATTTTCAGCTCTGATCTCCAGCATCTGCAGTCCTCACTTTCTCCCCATCAATTTCTTGGTCAAACAGAACCTTAGCAATTGTTGTCACCTGCCCTTTGAATAGAGCCTGTCGCTGCTTAAGTCTTACATGTTTTATGTGTCATTCACAGCTAATTGGATGGCAAATGAAATGCAAGGTCTTAAATCCTACTTCCACAATGAAATTTGCAGGGCATCTATGATGTCAACTAAAATGACTGATATGGCCTGGACTGGTAATCCTGCCTTTTGTGTCTCTGGGCCATCACTGATATATAAATTATTGATCTTTATTTGTATATAAACAGTCCCTCAAGATGAAGCCCTAGATAGAACTGCAAAGAGCTCTGGTTGCCATACTACCAGATGGGTGTGGAGGCTTTGGAGTGAATACAGAAACAATTTACCAGGATGTTGCCTGGTTTCGAGGAATTAGCTATGATGACAGATTGGACAAAATTGATTTGTTTTCAATCGAAATTTGGAGTCTGAGAGGCGACCTGATAGAAGTTTACAAAACTGAGGGGCGTAGATAGAATGGATAGTTGGAATATTTTTTCCGGATAGAAATGTCAATTGCTAGGTCTGAGGCAAAAAGGGGTAAACTTAAAGGAGATGTGAGGATCTAGCTTTTTACACAGAGAGTGGTAAGTGCCTGGAATGTGCTGCTAGAGGAGGTGGTAGAAGAAGATACAATGTTTAAGAGGTATCTTGACAAATACGTGAAGAGGCAGGCAACAGAAGGATGTGAACTGCTTAGAGGCAAAAGCTTTTTGGTTTGGAAAGATGTCTTGTGTCAGCAAAGTCTTGATGGGCCAAAAGGGCCTGTTCCTGTGCTGTACTGTTCCTGTGCTGTACTGTTCCTGTGCTGTACTGTTCCTTTTTCATTGTTTTTTGACATAAATGTCAATATTTAGACGCAAGTACATGTATTGTAAGTGAAATGTTCTACAATATGCAGCATATGTGATTTCGCTCCAAATAATTTTAGAAGAATTTTGTAAATTTTTCTACCATCTGATGGCTCTCGCAGAGTGTATATATGATTTGTTGATTAGTCAACAAATATGAGGCAAGCTGAGGGAGCTGGACGTCTAAAATACCATAGTTGGTACAGAGACTGAACCTGTGCTGTTGACTTTATGCACCACACTGCAACCATTTAGCCAACTGAGTCAACCTGCATCCTCCCCTCAACCCCCCAGCACACCCATGAAAATGAAGTGTAGACATCAAATTTTGTCAAGCAAGTATTGTTTTAGATTACTTAACATTCACTTCTTGGACTGGTTTTGTTAATTATATTTTCATTAACTTTGGAGCTTTTATCAGGTCTAAAACCTTGGACTAAATCATCAAGACTCGTATTATTATGATGTACACAATAACATTATCACTGTTGTACTAATGTCATCAAGTAGTAGGTAAGCTGCAGAATACCACTTGAACAATTGAACATTTGATCTTAGGTTTGTTATTCAAAATTCTAAACATATAATGTTCAAATATAATTTTCAGGTTTGTAATTTGCAGTGAATGAATGGTTCTATTGAGCATGTTAAGTCAGATGCTTAAAAGTTAATTGCTCAAAGATTTAGTCATTTCATGATGTCCATAGGCTATTTTAAGACACAGTAACTAGTCATTAAGAATTATAAGGGATAAATTGTGTGATGTTCATTTCATTGATAGATATGCTGTTTTGTTTTTAATCCAGTGTGACTGAAAACCATTTAAAGTTTCAATGCAAACACAACAGCAATTAACATAACAAAATAAATTCTAAAAGGAAACATGAAATTAAAACAAAGATCAAGCAATCGACCATAATTTATCCAATTCTTCGCAACATGTAGAATAATCTTTGTCAGCATTTCTGCACGGAAAATAAAATCTCTCATTCAAGTTTACTTCCCAGTTGCCTGTATGGCTTGTTTGCAATGCAGAATGATGCCAACAGCATGGATTCAATTCCCGCACTAACTGAGGTTACTGTGAAGGTCTTTCCTTCTCAACCTCTCCCCTTGCCTGAAGTGTGGTGGTCCTCAGGTTAAACAACCACCAATCATGTCTCTCTAATGAGAGAGACTTTGTGGTCCTCTGGGACTATGGCAATTTGACCGACTGACATATTTCAAACTGGTAAAAAAATCTCATAAATAGGTTTGGCAATAACCTGCCCTGCTAACTTTCAGCTTGAGTTCTGCCAGGGCCACTCAGCTTCTAACTTTAGTACAGCCTGTCCATACATGGACGTGAATTTGTTACATGAAAGCGACTGCCCATGACATCAAGATGCTTGTAGCTGAGTATGGTATCTAGGACACCTAGCAAAACTGAAGTCATTGTGAATAGATGGGGGTTGGGAGTGGGGGTGCTGGTGGCTGGAAGGAATTTCTTTGTTGTAATAGGTATGACTCCAATCAAAAGGAGAAGGTTGTGGTTTTGGAGGCCATTTGATATCAGGTACATATTCTTACATGATTACTGCAGAACTATTGGTTTTGTAATTATAATAATTGACTTTTGATTGAATGACCTAACTATTTCATTTATTGGCATGCGGCTTTGTGTGGTCTTTGAATGACTGATCCATGCTGATGTATAAATCAACTCTCCATAGGATTGATTCAACTCTGTCCAATTCATAGCTCTACCCTTTAAGGAAGAACATCCATTGTTTGTTAGAAGTGGGTCGAGGACAGGAGCAAAATAGAAAACTTGGTGAAAATTTATTTCTGGACTTTTTTATGTCTCTTAAGAGCTGGCCACAGAACAGCATTAGTGAAATCATTGAGACAGCATGTCCAATTGTCCGTTCTGCTATCAGATGGGTGTAGATTAGGGATTCCATAACTGTGGGTTTTGTTGGCAGTCAAAATTTTGGGAGTTGTGAACTGCGATGCAATAATGGCTACTGTGGAATTCTGGCCAAGTGTCAACAGCAGCGGGGCCCACTTAAATCTTGCAGTTTTTTGAAATAGTAGGCATAGCATAATTGCCTGATCTTGTAGGCTTTAATCCACTCCTAAAAGATCAAATGGCAACATAAGGGTGTTTACTTAAAATCCCAGTGTATTTAACGTTTCTATCCCCCCACTGTTACAGGTCTCTGATGCCACCTACAGCCACTGGTTTCACAGGCATTTGCTTCCCTTTCCATTCCCCTCAAAACACAACTCCTGCCCCTGCCACACATTTGGAGTGTCAGCAAATTTCAAGCACCAAAATGGAGTCACAATGGGGGAAAAATATTGGGAAGCACTAGAATAGAGAGAAAAGTCAAATAAATATTTGACACCGTAATTAATGATAGTTAAGTTGAAATTTCAGAAATAATTAATTTTCTGCAGAGATCCTCAGGTATTTAAAGATTGGTTCTGCCAGATAACCTGGATTCACCAGTACTTACTACTGGTGAAGCATTTCTTAATTAATTTGTTTGTTTGACAAGCTGATACCTTTGTCTCCCAATTACATATGGCAGCTGAGAAATCTGTAGTTTAAGATAAACTGGTTTGTAAACATCCCTGCCTCACCCTCTATTCTTTTTTTAAAAACTCCTTAGGGTGTACATAATTATATGAACTAAGCTAGCAGGCCTGTCCCAGTGTCTAGTCATGTCTTGTCCCTTGGAGATTTTTGAGAACTGTGTGGGTTGGATGTGCTCGCTGGCATTCTCTTTATTTGCTTGAGACTAAACTGGCTTCTATTTTAATTCTCAATCTAAATAACAATACATTAGGAATTCTCTGTTTGAGATTATTTCAGTTTCAATTAAAAGAAATGTAGGAAATTTTGCAAGAGAGGTTGTGTAAAACCTGCCTAATGTCTTTGATGAAACCTTCCCTGTCAATATGATAATCTCTACATTGTTCCATAAATAAAAATTAATGGACAATCCTGTAGGAATGTGAACGATTTGACAGACCTTGGGTCTGTTCCACATAATGGGCAAATTATAGGGTACACTGTGGCAAAAGAGAGGTCAATAAACCCTTTAATGGAGACAACTGAAACTGAATACCTTTATTTAGACCAGAATTGGTTAACTTCAACAAAGAGAGAGGACATTCTGTCCCACATAATGAGAGAAAATAATAAAAGGAAAGAGCCATTCTAAGTGTTTTGCTTCGACTGAGGTGGGGTGGGTGGGGGGCTCGTGTGGTCAGAACGACAATAGGAAGGATGTGGAAGCTTTGGAAAGGGTTCAGAGGAGATGTATCAGGACGTTGCCTGGTTTGGAGGGTCAGTTTTACGAGGAAAGGCTGAGGGACTTTAGGCTGTTTTTCTTAGAGAAGAAGAAGGTTGAGAGGTGAATTAATTGAGATGTAAAAGATAATCAAAGGGTTAGATAGGTTGGACAGTGAGAGCCTTTTTCGTTGGATGGCATTGGCTAGCACAAGGGGGACATAATTTTAAATTGAGGGATGATAGATATAGGACAGATGTCAGAGGTAGTTTCTTTCCTCAGAGTAGTAGAGGTGTGGAATGCACTGCCTGCAACTGTAGTAGACTTGCCAACTTTAAATTGTCATTGGATAGACATATGGAAGAGAATGGAATAGTGTATGTTAGATGGGCTTCAGATTGGTTTCACAGGTCGGTGCAACATTGAAGGCTGAAGGGCCTGTACTGCGCTGTAATGTTCTATGTTCTATGACCTAAGAGCTCCCTTAATCTCTAATTATAGGATAGGAACAAAGTCAGTATGAGGAACAGTGTTACAACTCAACAGTATCTCCTTAGTTACAAGCAGAAAATAAGAATATAACAAAATCCTAAAGTATATCAATTTTTCCTCACAGTTTCATCTGATGGATTTTATGTACTTGTGAATAAAAATATGAATCCAGTGCAGGTCCTTTTCAGTTTTCTATAAGGCAATCTGAAATATTGATTAAATATGTTCCCACAAAGAGTCTATAGGGTGTACCTTCTGCCTCCATGTAAGCCAAGATTGATATCTTAAGTGTAAACTTTTCATCAAAACTGAACTGTGCTACACTCTACAATCCAACCTACAGTGACACATCAGGACAAGAACACTGTGTTCATACTTTCCTCCCTGTCAGTAGTTATGATGCACTCCTTAAGGGCTTTTGCCCAAACATGGATTTTCCTGCTCCTTGGATGCTGTCTGACCTGCTGTACGTTTCCAGCACCACTCTAACCTTGACTCATGATGCACTCATCCTACCCTTGTCACTTGCATCAGCCATCTTTGACCCACCACGTAGAACATAGAAACATCCAAATCATGATAAAATAGACCATTCCGCCTCTCAAGCCTGCTTCACAATTCAATACAATCATGGCTGATCTGAACCAGAGACTGGCTGATGGATGCCAAGGGTACGCTTCTCATATCTAGCTAAAGACTCTCCAAATACTTAGTTCTTTGCTGCATTCTCTGCAATCTCACTTTCAGACGTTGCCACCAGGCCTTTAGCAACCACCTCAGATGGAGGAGCATCCATTGCACATTCACTATGGACAGTTCTGGTTCTGCCAAAATCACTTTCTCACATGATAGTTGCTCCATAATATCCATTGGTCATGGACCTCTTACACAGCGCTCTTGACAAAAATTCTGAAATAAAATAGACCATTGTGGTGTAAAATTCCAAGCAGTGGAATGTGGTGAAACGGTTAAAAATTATGTCCCAATACATGTGTGAATCTAACCGGAATGGAGGTGTTGCTTAGTCCCGTGTGAATCTTCTTATCTGTATGTAACCAGAATGGAATGTGTTTTTTAGCCTTGCTCTGCTGTTCACATGAATGTTTATATCTGGAAGGGAGTATATCAGCTGGAAAAGTCTCCAGTTCGGTGAGTCTGCTCCGGGGTTACGTTTAACCGCCGAGCGTGGGTTGTTGGCAACCGCTCTACGAGAACTGACGGCTCCCAGTTTTGGTAATATGTAGAGTGAGTATAAGCCAGACCCGTTGTTTGGACCTGGTTGTGGCAACGATGCGGGGAATAAAATGCCCATATTCTAGCAGACTCGCCTCTTGGTCGTTTGTTCTGTGTCAGACTACTCTCCTACGAACCTGACCTTGAGAATTTTTTAAAACATTTGGCGTAGTCGAGCAGGGTCAATCGCAATTGAGGAGAGATTTTGATACAGAACAATGTTTTGGAAAAAGACTAAGAAACCAGAAGAACAAACTGTGGAGGTCCCGACCGTCCCGGGATGGCATGGATGTGGGCATGTACGTGGCAGTTTGTTTGAGAAAGGATCCCAGTCCTGCCGAAGAACCCCTTGCCTGGGGTACAGCGGAGGATGTGGGCATGTCCAAAAAGCTGAAGCGGAGTTAACAGAATTGAATGGGATTGAACTGAACTGAACTGAGTGGAACTGAAGTGAATCAAATTGAACGGAACAAAATGGAACTGAGCTAAATTGAATTGAAATGGACGGAACTGAATTGAATTACACTGAATTGACTGAACTGAAATTAACTGAAACGAATTGAACTGAATTAAGCATAATGTAACACATGTATTGGGCCAAGCAGTGGAATGTGGTGTAAAATTCCAAGCAGTGGAATGTGGTGAAACGGTTAAAAATTATGTCCCAATACATGTGTGAATCTAACCGGAATGGAGGTGTTGCTTAGTCCCGTGTGAATCTTCTTATCTGTATGTAACCAGAATGGAATGTGTTTTTTAGCCTTGCTCTGCTGTTCACATGAATGTTTATATCTGGAAGGGAGTATATCAGCTGGAAAAGTCTCCAGTACGGTGAGTCTGCTCCGGGGTTACGTTTAACCGCCGAGCGTGGGTTGTTGGCAACCGCTCTACGAGAACTGACGGCTCCCAGTTTTGGTAATATGTAGAGTGAGTATAAGCCAGACCCGTTGTTTGGACCTGGTTGTGGCAACGATGCGGGGAATAAAATGCCCATATTCTAGCAGACTCGCCTCTTGGTCGTTTGTTCTGTGTCAGACTACTCTCCTACGAACCTGACCTTGAGAATTTTTTAAAACAACCATTCACAAAAGATTTATCAACACTTTCAATAAACCATATAAAACTACTTGTGCATTCCCTTACTACTTATCTTTGGCTGTCCTAGTGTTTCTATATAGGAACATCTAGTTTTTCTTCAGATTGTACAACTCTTTCGCCTTACCCATGTTGGTGCCGTATTGCTGATAGAAGGCTACTGATTTCTACTGTGGGACACTGCAAATGACCTTGAAGGAAGACAAGAAGAAGTACTCGGCTTTAATTTCCTTGTTTCAGACAGCACCACCTTGGCAGGGGAGATTGCAGGCTCATCTGGGGAGCTGAGAATGCATAAATGTGATGGACTAGCAATGGTTGAAGCATGATTGCTGTCTTCTTGAGAGAGTATAGTAGGTTAATGTACTGTATCATTGCCATTCTCCTGGGGTGGCACTCCTAATAATCTACTGGAGAATAGACTGTTGTGAGAACCTGAGGGCTCTTTGAGCACTGGAATCAGCACCCATTGTGGCAGGAACCTGAAGCTGCACAATATTAAACTGGGCACCCGTGGCAATAAACAGAAGTTTGTATTGCTTTGAACCTTCTTTATTCATCAGGACTTGGAGGTGCCTGTGTTGGACTGGGGTGGACAAAGTTTAAAAATCACACAACACCAGATAACAGGTGGGGGAAGCTCTGTTCCTTCATCATGTGATACATCAAGGCAACCACCTGATAAAGGCGAGGCGCTCCGAAAATTAGTGCTTCCAAATAAACCTGTTGGACTATAATCTGGTGTTGTGTGATTTGTAACTTTGTACACCCCAGTCCAACACTGGCATCTTCAAATCATATCCTCACTCTAATTGCTTCGGCCCTACCAGGGCCTATGTCTGGCAGTTACCCATGATGGTCAACACTATTACCTCCATTGGTGTTCTAAGACATACAAGTATATTTGTTTGTGACCAGTTCTTTGCTGTAGCCTAGTGTTATTTGCTACCTTCTCCACGAAAGAGGGAAGTGTGCGATGATATAGCCTGAAATATATTTATGTGGAAGTTGGAGAAAGTGAGGACTGCAGATGCTGGGGATCAGAGTCGAAAAGAGTGGCACTGGAAAAGCATAGCATCCAAGGAGCAGGAGAGTCGATGTTTCAGGTATAAGCCCTTCAACAGGAATGTGGTAGTTGGTTGCAATGCTGCCAGTGTTGTTGGTAAGTGGCTTGCAAACACGCTGTATGTATGTAGGTGAGATAAAGCATCCAAATTTTAGTATTAGCAGGATATGCTATTTCAAAATGAGTTTGTTGACCTTGACAACTTTTACAACATTATTAAACTTCCTCTCGCACTGTTTCCGCATTTTTAGAGTGATACTCCTGACATTAACCTCCTCCATTTTGTATTCCTAGTAGACAATGCCTGGTAAGATCAAACCTTTTATAAACAACACCTCGGAGGTAGCAGAAGGGAGGTTGGTTTCACATAAACTAAGCCACAATTGTAATTGAAATCATATAGATTTCTGTTGCTAGTTCTACTCAACAATTTGGGAAAAAAATATTAAAGAAGTAGATAACCTTATTTTCCAAACTGTAGTCTCTTGTGTCAATTCTGAGCTGTTCAGAACTGTCAGAAAAGAAAATGTAGCTTGCACTAGTGTAGCCACTTTAATCGCTAAATCTGTGATGCTTAAGGAAATTTGTATTAATCCTAACAACAATATGTTTCAGATCTCTGTTTCCTCTGTTTAGTGTTGATTAATTGTGAGGTTTTGAAAGTTAATCTTATTGACCTGAATCTCATTGGGACAATCCTGAAACAGAACCCAGAAGTGAAGTTATTGCAGTATCATTTGACTTCTAATCATTGTTCAGCAGCACAGAATGATGAATTACAGCATTGACTCATACATATTGTGATATAATTGTTTTGTCAAACATACAAGTTTTATTGTAACCAATTACCAATGTGGGGGGCCTGCAGAAAGAAAATCAAATAATCTGGAACAGCAATTTTGGAAGACTATTTTCCTTTCATGTGCAAGTCTGTTTGATGAGTCTAATTACAATTTGGAGGTCACTAGCATGGTGTGCAAAGAGGCTCTAATTAAAATTTGCGTTTCCATAAGTTATTTCTTGTTGTTCTTTGCAAAATTACAAGTAAATATTTTGTAAAACAATACTGAATGTACTTATATTACAAGGCAGTACAACTCAACACAAAATATGTAGGCACATTATCATAATTCATCTGATCACATTACGGAACCCACACTTGATCAAGCTAAGGTCTCTGCTTCTGTTTTAGACTTTTAAGCTTCTTATTCACAGTGGTGTCTTTATATACAAGAGACAAAGTGTTCAAACGTGACTGGTGTGGAATGATATTAGAGTGTTACATGGGACTGTGAGATAAGGACATTGCTGTGTCTTATCCTTGCAAGGATGATCTGGAGATAAGAAGGGCTTCAGGTAAACTATTAGTTTCTCTGCTGCGCTGAAAGAGAAAGTCCAGATCTAGGAACCCCTCCTCCATTAAATCATCAGCAGTGGTGGCATCTTCCTTCCCAGTTGGTCTGTCATCAAAAAACAGATGTAGACCTAACATCCTGAGGGTGGTTGCTTTTCTGTCTGGCACACTTGTGTTTCGATTCCTGATGAAGGGCATTTGCCCGAAACATTGATTTCGCTGCTCCTTGGATGCTGCCTGAACTGCTGTGCTCTTCCAGCACCACTAATCCAGAATCCCATTTCACAACATGTAGCCTATCCAAGCAAAGTAAGTGGAGGGTTCAGAAGATTCATCTGTGGTTCAACAAGTGGAGTATCATCGAGGAAGTGTAGATTGTGGTTGTTTGCTGCTGATGAATAAAGAAGGTTCAAGGCAATACAAACTTCTCCATTCAGTAAAGCATACTGTTCATTAGAAGTGAGAAACAAAATATTTTAAGCCCTAGTCAATTACAACTAAGACTGTTTGCACTCGCTCCCTTAACTTTCATTGAACTAATTCTACATCTTGCAGTCAGACCTTAGAGAAGTAAGGAGATCTTGGAAAAGAACAGAACTCCATTCCCTGTATCTAATTTAAAGTGAGTCCTCTCGCTGTTAAACAAACATCTGAATACCAGAAAACATCTTGAAGTTTTTTTAACTTTGCCCAGAATAACAATTCCTTTTGGCTGTTCACTTGCATTTACCTCCTGGGCAGAATTATATTGTTGTGATTTATTTATGCCATTTCGTTCCACTGCTGAACTGTTCTGCTGTGCCTGCAGACAATTCAGAAATGATTCTTTTTATTGCAGATGGTTTCTCACTGCATTAATGGCTGTGCAGATTTCCTCCATTGTGGATGCTTCGCAGTGAACAATGAATAAGGAGAATGGTGGTGACTAAGCCTTCATCCTTGTTCTTCCAATTTCCAGGTGGCCTAGCTGGCTTGCAGTTCACAAATCTGACAGACTCAGCCATGGGTTTTCATGGAAATTCTCTCTTTCCCCGGATATTTTCTGTTTATGTATTTCAACATGCCAGGTTATTTGAATAGCCTGAGCAACATGAAAGCCTACCTGATCAGGTGGAGTCTCATTCAGAACACCAACTATTATAAAATCTCCGATTAACTTGTTTTAACGGGTTCTGTAGTCACAGTCATCTCAAATGAATGAAGGAATCCATACTTCCTATTGGTTTTTAATTGTACCTATTAAACTGTGTGTGGTTGGTAACTGTACCTTACATCTGAGCCTAAAATAGGTGTTGCGTGCCTTAATAAAAATGTTGTATTTTGTCATTTGTTGCTGTATTATGAATTTGGCAAGAATTACATCAGGAATTTTATTGATTGCCGATGAAAGCATGTTAACCTGGTATTTGATTGCTTTTGAACTTTAATCATGCTTGACATCTAACCTTCCTTGCCTTCCCCTTCTACCTGCTCTTCCCCAGCATCTTCTACAGCACAAAACCCATCATATTTCCAACTCCTCATTTTCGAAGAAGAGCCATAGCGATTCAAAACATTAGCTTGGTTTCTCTCTTCAGATGCTGCCAGGTCTGCTGAGTTTCTCCAGCACTTTGTTTTGTTTAATTCTCCAGCATCTGCAGTATTTCACTTTTCTTGATATGCTCTTTATCAAGTTTATAAAAGGTCTGAAATGGTATCAGGTAAATGTTTAGTGCCACCATATTCCCTGAGTGGTCAGGTCTGGCTCAGTCTCATAGTCCAAAAGCTCAGGGAGGGACTAATTCATCTTTCTAGGCATACTTATGTCCTACTGTTGAGCAAGTGAAGAACTCATTCATTTGTGTCAGTTTTGTTGCCTTCTGCAGCCAGTCCACAACTGCTGCCATCATGTTGTAAGGTCATATTGAGGCTATATGCGAGAGATGAGTATGCCTTCATATAGTGAACAGGAACCTCCTATTAATGATGTACACTATATGCAGAATTAAGAGAGACATTTCCAGAACCATTCTGGCTTGGTTCCAGTTCCAAGTGTGTCTGATATTATCAGGCACACTAATGATAAATCCCATTCATTAGCATAATGCAACTTGACCATTTTCTTGGTACTGAATCCATTTGCTTTTTTTTGGTTGTCACAGAGTGCAAACATTCTTCACAAGAAATCGTCAAGAAGTCAAAATCAGGTTCATCTACCTTCTTGGCTGCAGCAAGACTTTCTTCCATGCTGAGCGGCAGAGAAGAAGTTTATGTCAATTCTATGGTTGTAGATCAGGTAAGAGCTGCAAAACTGCTTTGGTCTATTTTCAACCTATTGCTAAGTAATTTAAATAAACTAAATGATCATCCTTTTTTATGTTACTCCTTAACATTTTAATGTAATTTTATTTTATTTTTAACTGAAGTCAATGTAGTGAAGTAATTATAAAGTAGCTAAAATAAAACAAGGAACTCTTATTATTTATTTGTGGGATGAGGGCATTCCTGCCTAAGCCAGCATTTATTGCCCATCCTTAATTGCCCAGAGGGCAAAGGGCAATAAGAGTCAACCACATTGTTGTGGATCTGGAGTTACATGTAGGCCAGACAAATTAGGGACATTAGTGAACTGGATGGGTTTTTTTAACAAACGACAATAGATGCACGGTCATCATGAGACTCTTAAATCTGGATTTTTATTGAATTAAAATTCCACCATCTGCTGTGGTGGGATTTGAACCTGTGTCCCCAGAACATTACTTGGGTCTCTGGGTTAATAGCTATGCTTTAATACCACTAGGTCATTGCTTCCCCTAAACTGCAGATGCTGCAGATCTGAAACAAAAAATAGAAATTGCTGGAGAAAATCCACAGATCTGCAACATCTGTGGGAAGAAAGCAGGGCTAACTTTTCGAGCCCAATGTTTCTTCATCAGAATTATGAAACAGCTCCCTGATACACCTGGTTCTGCAATTGCAATTCTTGCTGTGAAATACACAGAATTACATGAAGGGGACATAAAGTGCCACACAATATACTTGTGGGCAACTTTAGAGCTCATGGAAGAAAAGGGACAGTATTAGCATGAATATAAAGTTGGTTGACTGATAGAAACTGGAGTTTAATGGTTAATGGATTGTTTTTTGGCTGGATGGCTAAGGTTTGTAATGGGATTTCCCAGGGTTAGTGCTAGACACTTGTTTTTCCTAATATAAGTCAATGATCTGGCCCTTGGAGCACAAGCACAATTTCAAAATTTGTGTACAGTACAAAGCATGGAGACATTATAAACTGTGAGGAGGGTAGCATGAAACATCAAAAGGATGTAGGTAGGCTGATAGTAGAATGGTAGGTGAAGATCAATTTAGAAAAATGTGAAATAACACATTTTGGTAGCAGCCACCTTCAAAAAACAACACATCATGAATTGTAAAGGGAATACCGGGCCAGAGGGTGTATTGAAAGGTATATGATTTTTCAAGCCAGTGGCATATGGGTGTTGGTTACTTTTGTGAAGATTGAAAAAGCAATAAGCTTATAAAGACCTCTGGAACCTTGAACTAATGTAGTATGTATCATAGGGCAAGTGGCTATAAAGCCCCTGCAGTGTTCATAGAAGATTATTCATACTGTCAGGTTGATGACAGGAGACTAAACATTGAAAGCTTGATTTTAGTTTAGAATAATGAAAGGTTGATTTTAGCTTAGAAAACTCAAAAACTGAAAGCTGTTAGGACAGTTTTGAAGGACATTTCACAGGATCAGAAGCAAGTATAGTTTTTCTCCTAGAAAGGAGTACAGGATAGTTTGTTTAGCTTATGAAACTTGTAGAAAAGTGTTTGGTTAGAAATTGACGGTGTATTAAGAGATTGAGAAAATCTAAGATTTCAGATTTGTGAATATTAATGTAAGATCTAACTCTTCACAGGATAGAACTGTGGAGAAGCAGTTAAATCAAACTTAAAGATTTGATGTAGACAGATATTTTCTCTGGATATGAATTGATATAAACTGATGGTATTGGGGAATTGATGAGAGTATTTTTATTGTGTGTTTTTAGAAAACACATATGTTTTTAACGCATATGTTTATGTAGCTATTTCACTTAATGATTTGTCTATAATGGTCCTGCCACATGCATTATCTCAAAATGAGAGCCTGTTGTGACATTAACCCATTCTATAATGCTTTCCGACTGATTGGAATATGGAGGGTCAGAAAATACAAATATATTTCAGCAATATGAAGATATCACTGGCATGCAGGGAGCAGTAAACACATTTTTCCCTGTAAGGGACAAATCAGTTAAAATTAGGAAGGACTTTAATATGATTGGCAAGTGGAGATTTTCTGTGTTTGGGGAGTTAGTAAAAAAAGGACATTAATTGAAAACTATCATTGGAATCGAGGAATGATTTCTTTAGCCAGAAAGTTATTGGAGCATAGATAATTTTGCAGTAGGGAGAGACAATTGTGTCTTATACAGAGAAAATGGATAAGTATTTGAAGTGGAGAGAATTTTTTTGCAGTGCTGAGGCAATGGAATTACTTTTGGATTGCTTTAGTAGATTGCAGGCTCAGTCAGTGGGCTAAATTTTGGTTGTATCCAAAATTGTTTTACATACACAATACAATCTTGTGAAAGAACTTGGGATGATCCGTGGTCAAGTATGTAATTTAAAATTGTGAACATTTCTTATGGTTTTCTGCCTGAACCAAATGGCACTTGAAGCCTTTTCAGGAGCTCCTTAAGATTAACAAGGGATGACCATAGAATAATTACATACATTTGAAACAAAACACTTTCAGCAACTAAAGTTTTGATTGACTTGCAGTATACCATACCTTCAGCCTTTTTATTTATTGCAGTTAAGTAAATATTTTTTTTTTCTTAGGTTAATGAAGGCAGTCTAAACTATAATAGTAGCAATGTTACCATCGCAAGTACCAGTACTACTAACACACTGCATGAGAAGTCATCTGAGGACCAACATTGCCATGCTTATGATGTCCCTCAGTCTATGGAGTCCAATATACCTGCATCATTAGAAGACAATATACTTAGGAAGCATTCAAGTGACTGGCTTGAGGACCATATAGACACCACAGTTCTGAAGGACGATCGGAATGATTTTGCAGAACAAGTTTCTGATTTATCTTCACCTGATCATATTTTATGCCAATCATCATTACTATCTGAGCAGCATGATTCTGTCAAGGCAGAAAGTCCTTCCACAAGCATCATCTGTAAGCAAAGGTAAATTTGATTGCAACTAGTTCTAAAATTTGATTGGTCCAAAGTAAGTTTCAAAAGTGCAGATAACTGCTGATGGAATGCTGTTGGATTCTGTTGTTATTTGTGTATTTTGGCATATTTGTATCTCAAGGAAAATGGTAATGAGAAGAAATGATAAAAAGAGCAATTATATAACAATGGTATTTGTATACAGCAGAGTTATAAAAACCGTTCAGTAACCTTTCACTGTCTTTGCCTCAATGCCATTGATTTCTACTTGTTTGTTCTCTATAATTATTTCTCTGCCTGTATTATTTTTATACGAATAGTTTTAAATAGAACTACTTTCTATCATAATTTAAAAGTCACACAACACTGGGTTATAGTCCGACAGGAGACCTGGAGACACTAGTCCTGTTGGACTATAATCTGGTGTTGTGTGATTTTTAACTTTGTCCACCCCAGTCCACATCGGCACCTCCAAATTATTCTGTCATAAGAATTTTTTTAGTTTAATGTCATATGGGGGCATTTGTGTTCAAATGGGTTTTTCTACTCCCACTTGATGGTAAGATGTTCTGAATCACATTTCAGTCATTAGGTAGAATAGGTAGGATAGGGAGTGAAGTAAAACAATAAGGATATTGAAGCAGACAAGAAGATAAGCAGATTGTGTGTTTGATCAAAGGATAATAAAGTAACAGACAGATAAGTCTTTGTAAAATTAATTTGTAAGAAGATGTTATGCCAATTCAAAGGGCATGACAGGATGTGCTGGATCTTAGGGGGGAGTTTTAGCTACTAATCCCCCACCACTACAGATTTTACAGTTGAGTATTCCACATTTGGGGATGTCACAGGTGTCAGCCCACCCGAAGTGTAATTGGCTTATCTGGTTCTGGGAGAATCACCTTCATGATCATGGTCACTCCTCTGAAAAGTGGATAGATTAATTTTGGGAAACTGCTTGTTAATTTAGTTTCCCATGCACCCGTGGTAATATGAGATCATGACAATTTAAGTTACCAGTGTTCATTAACATATATTTAGTCCACATTTCCTAGTGAACTGTGGGAATTAGGTAGAAACCAGATGCCAGTATCCAGAGATTAAGCCAGTCTGTTTTTACTTGTATGGATTCTGATGACAGAGGAAGGAGTATGTGGAGGAGTAATGATGGGGAATGTGTGGGGATTGAGGCTGCTCTTATTGTAGTGAAGGTGGAGAGTACAAAGAAAGCCCAGGGCAGTGAAGGCCTGGCTCATCCTTTTCGGGCCTTGGAGATCACACCACCTGTACCTTGTCAACTCGTAAAGGAAGCTAAGAAATTATTTGGAGATCTTTCTATTTTTACAGCTTCTCCCCTAACTTCACTGACTTCTCGAAGCTTATTTTCTTTTTGAGACCCTCTGCTCTACCGTCAACCCCTTTTACATCCTAATCTACTTGTTTCCTTTGCACACATCTTTTTATTCATTCAGGGGATCTGGAATTTTTACTTTGGCCAGCACTTATTGCTGATCCTTAATTGCCCTTGAGAAGATGGTGATGAATTGAAATCTTGAACTGTTGCCACCAAGTTCATGTAGGTACACTCACCTACTGTTAAGGAGGGAGTTTCAGGATTTTGAGCCAGCGACACTGAAGGAATAGTGATATTGTTTGCAATTTTGGAGCTAGGTCTTGGTCCTCCACTTTTTTTCATGGATTTGGGCCAGTTTTCAAATGTGTCCTGGTTCACAGCATCTGAGAAGTGATCCATAAATTGCATGAGGAAAAGTTGAAGAGATTAAATTCCAAATGACATTCTCAGTTCCCTGCCTGCACCCCCAACCCCAACCCACACCATGCCATTACAAAGTATTTCCCCATCTACACCCCCTGGCTCCCTCACTCTAAGCAATTGCATTTCTGTGTCATTTGCCCACTGTATGTTATTTGGCACAATGAAAGTTACGATGTTTAAAAGGGTCTTTTAAAAATAAGCAACCATTCATTCATTACTTTCCATTTACTACAAGCCAATAGGAGTGTTAATCATCCATATCCTTTACAGTATTTAAAGCAGGAACTGCAAGAATGTGAACCACCTTAAACTTGTAAATGAACATCGTGCAGAACTGGAGCTGTCAAACAATGTTTTCACTGTTTTAATACTCCAGTGGAAACCCTGGCTCTCAAACTAGAATGCATAATGAGACTGGGCCATGCTAAGTCTTATTTAACGCTGTGGACAGACTTCAGGACACATACTGATATAAAATTATCATTGTATGTTTATTGAATACATTAGTTTTTTAATAAAATAACCTTTCATTGATCAAAAATAATCAATATATTGAAATTTCTTCAAAGTAATCTCCAGTGATAACATACGTGAATAGTTTGATAATAAATACTAAATACAATAGAATTACAAGGTGGAAAATAGAAACTGGAAGCTCATCATGATAATGATATGTTATATGACTGATTTTCAACCTAACTCAAAAGTATAATAATAGCCCTCATGCTTATGTCAGCTGACAAAGTGAAATAGCAAGCACTGATTTTTTTTAAAAATCAGTGATTTTTTCACAATTATTTGACATCTTGACTGTTGATTGGCAGCTTTGATATATCCAAGGAGTTTATGAACTTTTAATACACAATTCCAAAGGCCACCTGATCTCTTTCACAGGGTATCTGACAGTTCACCCAGGCCTCAGTAATTCTAATTCAAATTTCTGCTATGTAGCATATTAGGCAGGAAACTTTCACGTCTTTATGCTGTCATGTCAGCAGCCAAGCCCGTCTTCTCCAAAAATACGGTTCCATCCTGACAGACAGACTTTACTTTCTTGAGGTCTTAATTACCATTCAACATCTGTCATCTACTTCATCATATGATCTCTTCCAGACTTGCCAGAACTATTTTCAAGGTACTCATTCAGTAGTAGCCAACTTCTGCTATCTGTTTAAATTCAATGCTCTTCCTGGTGTTGCTGCGTCTGTTCATCACAACTCAGTCTGCAATCAGCCTCAATGCCTGGCCGCACAAACAAACAAAGCTTGTTTGATCTGCTGTCTTTGTTCCCACAAGCAAAACAGTTTCAAAGAAAACAAGACATTCTTTAGCAACGTGTTCCAGTTCATGGCTCCAAACCAAAATTGAATAATCAATGTTTATTCCAATGTAAGAGAATTTTATTTCCTTAGACTGTCCTCATGTTGGAAAATAATTAAGTAAAATTCACAAACCCAGGCAAAATATTGAATGAAAATAATTAAAAGTTGATTTTGCATTTTTCAACATGTACTACAATGGTTACCATTTGCAGAGTTGTTAAGAATGGTAAGTAAAATGGTACTAGCTCATAGTTGCATGGGATAAAAGGGCACAACTATTGTCTAAGTATACATTGATCTTAATTGTTAAACACCACCTTGGATTGGTATCAATATTTTAAGTGAATTAGAAAGGAAAAATAATTACTTTGCAATATTTGTTTGTAGACTCCTTTTCACTAATTGTTTTTGCAGGTTCAGCTTTGATGGCATTGATGCAGATAGCGAAGGAGAAGAAGTTTCAGATAGGTCTCAGGGCTCATGCACTCCAAAATCTCCAAACTCTGTTGCATTATTTGCCAGCAGTGGAGATGAACTGGATTCTTTTGAGATTCACCAGGAAACTGAGATAACCATCAAGGAATCGCAATTGAGGCCTTCATCCAATGGTTTATTGCCAAAGGTACTAGAACAGACTTTATTAGTTAGGAGGAAAACCAATGCAATTGTGTAATCTGGGCAACATTGTAAGCAGATGTCCCAAGGGAGTATAATCTCTACTCCAGCTGGCAATGCAACCGCATGCTATTGGCAACTTCAGCTAAAGGTTTTGCGGCTAAATAATGCTGATTTATTTCTAGAAGGCTGTAACACATGACATCAATCAGGAACTTAAAATTAGCTGTTTGATCAAAACAGGAAGCCCTATTTTACACAGAAATGTCTTATATGCACATATGTTTGACTTTATTATGTTTTGCAAGATGGTAGCACTTTGAAGTTGGAGAGCAGACCAAAATAAAAGCAGTTAACTAACAGATTTTAAACTATTGTTCATGCCATTCCATCTGGCATTAAATTTATTCAACAGTCACAGGAAAAAGTCTTAGAATTATTCATTTTCAAAACAAATGTTGGATTTGGGCCCTTTAAAATTGGGCCCATTTAAATTGATAGTATCAGGGATGGCATGGTGGCTCAGTGGTTAGCACTGCTGCCTCAAGCACCAGGGGCCTGGGTTTGATTGCAGCCTCGGGCAATTGTCTGTGTGGAGTTTGCACGTTCTTCCCGTGTCTGCATGGGTTTCTTCCGGGTGCTCCGGTTTCCTCCCACAAACCAGAAATGTGCAGGTTAGGTGAGTTGGCAATGCTAAATTTTCCGTGGTGTTCAGGGATGTGTAGGTTAGTTGAATTAAGTTAGGGGCAAATCTAGTGTAGGGGAATGGGTCTGGGTGGGATACTCTTCGGAGGGTCGGTGTGGACATGTTGGGTCAAAGGGCCTGTTTCTACACTGTAAGGATTCTAAAACAAAATCCAGCTGTAAAACATTTAACTCTCCTATAATGAATGTTCCAGCAACAAGTGTGGACTAGAAACGGTCTGTGATTGAAGGAGCAGCTTTTTACGCTTTTACACATTGGGCAACATTTTCTCATTGGTCACTCCCATGATTAAATTTGCCTGGCAATTTTGAAGGTTTCTGGGATGAAATTTCACACTGTCTGCTATAGTTTGAACGCTGGTGGTATATGTGTCAAGACCGTTCACAATCTTGTGTGTCTCAAAAGATTCATATTCATTCTTCTAAAATTCGGAGACAGACACAAATTACTCAACCTCACATCAACTTTCTCACTCAAGATACCAACCTAGTTAACCTTTTTTATACAGACTCCGATACAAGTATATCATTCCTTAAGTGTGTAAGTTAAACATTTTCACACAATTCCATGAATTCTCTCATTAAAAGCAAGTACAATTGTTACTTCATGTCTTTATTCCTGTAGTCAAAAGCAATGTAATTAAAGCCAACATGCTATTTTTTTTAAATTGCTTGTTCTATCTGCATACTCTGTGTTTTTTGTACAAGTACACCCAAGGTCTCTGAGCTCTCCACTTGGTCAGCTGAATGTGGTCTCAATACCGAAGAGGTTTGACGTCATCCAAGACAAAGTAACAACTTGACTGGTACTCCATAAACCACATTAAACATTCACTTGTTCCACCACTGATGCACAATGACTGCAGTGTCTACCATCTATAAGTTGCAATGCAGAAAATCACCAAGACTGCTTTGACAGTACTTTACAAATCAACAACCTCTGCCACCTAGATGGTCAGTAGATGTGTGGGACACTACCACATGCAAATTTCCCTGCAAACCACAAGTCCATCCTGACTTGAAAATATATAATCCCTTCTCAGTCATAGTCATAGAGTCATATAGCAGGGAAAAATGTACATCCACAAACTCCATCAACAAATACATCGACCTGGACCCAATATACCAACCACTACAGCGGACAGCTGAAACTGACAACCGGAAGCGGCAGGGACAGACCACTATAAACACCGGAGGAAACATCAAAGAAGCGCTTTGCAGGAGTCTCCCAAGCACTGATGATGTCGCCTAGCCAGGGGACGAAACGTTTGCAACAAAAACTTCCAGCTCGGCGAACAGAACCACAACAACAAGCACCCGAGCTACAAATCTTCGCACAAACTTTGAGTCCCACCTGCCTGCGCTTGGCCTATATCTCTCCAAACCTTTCCTATTCATGACCTCATTCAAAGGTCTTTTAAATGTTGTAACTGCACCTGCATCCACCACTTTCTCTGGCAGTTCATTTCACACACGAACCACCCTCTATGTAAAAAGAAAGTTGCCCTTTATGTCCTTTTTAAATCGTTCTCTTCTCACCTTAAAAATATGCCCCCTCGTTTTAAACTCATACACCTTGGGAAAAGACCCCTGCCATTCACCTTATCTATACTCCTCATGATTTTATACACCTCAATAAGGTCACCCATCAACCTTCAACGCTCCAGTGAAAAAAGTGCCAGTTTTTCCAGTTTTTATATCTCAAACTCTGCGTTACTGGTAACATCCTGGTAAATCTTTTCTAAACTCTCTCCAGTTTAATAATATCTGTCCAACAACAGGGTGACCAGAACTGCACACATTACTCTTGAAGAAGCCCCACCAATGTCCTGTACAACCTCTACATAACCCAGTATTTCCAACAAAACTCATCTCCAAACTCCAAGATCTAGGACTCTTCTCTACCCTGTGCAACTTTATGAGTTTGTCGATTTAATAATTTTGCTTGCTTCAAAGAAAATGCACAGTTTCTCTTTTTGGAGTTTTGGTATTAAGTAATGCTTAAAATAGCTTCTGCCACACTTGTGTGCGTTGTCAAGAAAATCATCCTTTTCCATTAGTGAAATGAAAGCTAGTTTATTATGTTTACACTTGAAATAAAAATATCTTGTATTGGATCTAGAATGTAATATTTTATATGGTTTCCATTTGTTCTTGAAAGGAGTCTGAAGATACTGGAATTCGGCTGAGATCATACTCCCTTTCCTCTCCTAAAGTCTCTCAAAGCAAATCTCGATTCATAAGGGATTTTGGCATGTTTGATTCTACAAATGAAGGTTTGTTTCAACAGAAGAGCAAAATAACTTTGAGTAGTAAAATTTTGATTTTGCTTAAAAAAAAGACTAAATATATGTCATTAGTTAAAAATGATATCTACTTTGTCATCATATGGAAAGCATCACCATTTTAGTTTATCTACAGTATAAATTTGCTTTCATGACTGGATTATTACATTATAAAACTGCCTGAATGAGCACTGTCCTTTTTAAATACATTCTTAGTACTGTGACCGATTTTAGCTTAACACTAGGACATGAAATATGCAGATAAATGAGCTGTTACAGTAGTGTGCTACCCCAGATTGTTTTCCTGTCAAATCTGAACTTGGTTTTCCAAGTTCTTTGCATTCCTAAATGGACGTTATCTCCCACCCAGTATACAAACTTACCCCGTTTAAAGGAGAAGGTTTAAAATGGATATTTATGTCTTGTGGTATCCTCCTATCAGCTGATTCACATTGCCATTTGTTGTTTGTCAGAATGTTGCAGGATGATATATCAGCAAAGGCAATGAGAATCTATAAATTATTAATTAGTGAGGCTCCTTTCTTCATTGAACTTTAGCATGCACAAAAATTATTTTAATTCAATATTTATGAGATTTAGAGTAACCAGATTTGTAATACCTTATTACTAGACATAAATAAGCCTCAAAACACATTTCTTATCTGTACTACCCTAAGTTGGATTATTATTGATTTATTTACTAATTATATTGGAGTTGACTCTATCTCCATTCTCAACATGGTGATGAATACAGTGTGCTTGTTTACTTCACAGTATCTGTAACATACACAGTGAGGGCTCCTCATGAGACATCATTGACACATCTAAACTTTTGTAGATAGCCAGAAAGCTATTAACAGACGCAAAAGATTAAGTTGAATGCACTACATTATTTATAAAACAGGTAAAATATAATAAAAATGAGTAAGGTGATACTGAAATGCAAAAATGTGCATTAACCATCCTAATTTCATTTGTGATCTATAGTTTTCCCTCTTACTTATCCATTATGCTATACATACAGATGATATATTGTAGAACTAGAGATTAGGCGTATCAATGAATGAACACCCAAATAGATGTTGTTCTTTTGGTCATTATGATGAGTCTGTCCCTGCTCTGTAGATGGTGTTTTCAGCAGTGGACGATCCCTTCTTCAAGCACTGTCACTGTCTAAATCAGTTTCTCTGCTACACCATGGTAGTAAGTACCACTCATAATCAGATAATGCTGTCACAATTCTGCATGAAAGTGCATTTGCTACCCTTTTATGTCTCTGTGTCTTGTTGCTAAATGGACAATTTTTAATTCAATGTTGCTTGAATTGGAATCAAACCAATTGATTGCAGTGTGGTGTTAAATTGTCTCTGTATATGTTTTGTAAAACTTGGTGTTTGCTATTACTTGATTAGTTTTATGTAAACTAATGTTAAAATTTAGAAAACGCTTGGAAATAACAAGTGATAAATCCTCTTCATAACTATGTGGTAGGTAATACAAGTTGCACTGAAAACGAGCACTTCAGACTACATAATGTGTAGAATTTTCCAGTAATGTGCTCAGCAGTGTGAATGAAATAAGCCAGGGCATGCATCCCATTTTAAGTCATCTGCCCAACAATTCCTTGCCCTGACTTTTGTCATCCAGTAGGCTCTTGAGTAGCTGTCTTCATCTGCAATTAAATGTTTATTTCATTTTCATTAGTTTGCATGTATATCGTCCTCTCCTATTACCTTGCTTTATTTCAAACTAGTATTCTGACCAAACTACTTCTTTACTGATAATGTCTTCAATAGGATCACCTTTAGGATCAAGTTTATTTTTATTCAGTTTTGTGACTGGGGATTCAACCTGTAAATGTTTCTCTATTGCTCTGGAGTTTGAAGGTACCTCCAGTGCCTTGATAACCAAAACTAAAAACAGTCTTACCAGAGCATGACAGATACTGGGGCATGAAAATGGCATGAATGCATGCCTCGTAACTTTCAATGTAAGCATTAAAAATATTCCCGTTTCTCTTGCTGAAGTTTAATGATGGGAATGGCAAGTTAATTTCATTGTATTACAACAATTTCCTTCATGAGAAATATTGCATCATTATCTAGCATGTAATAACTACTGCATTGGTGCCATCTTGATTCCAGGTGATTGCTAAAATTATTTTTTATAATGTAATGAAAATTTGCTATTCTGTTGTTGCTGATAGTGACTCCTATATTTTAATAGGATCTTTGCAAAGATGCCATCAAGTAACATGATGGCAAAGATGGCCTGTCAAGTGGTGTTGGTGTGATGTGATCCTGATTAATATTAGACTTTTGTTAGAGAGCTGATCTCAATCATACTTGTAGTAGGTAGCTGCTAAGTAAAAACCAGGGGCCCAGCTTTAACTGCTTTTCCTTGGCTTATATTGTGTTGGGATGAATACATTTAATATAATGTGATTCACAAAGTCTCTCTGACCTTCCTGCTTTCTCACAGTGTCCAAATATTAGTATGTTCTTTCTTTTTGGAGCACACAGGCAGGAAGGAAGTGCAGATGCAGATCAGGTCCAATTATATCAATTATACCATTGGAATTAAATTAACAATTTCAATGTGAGAACTGAGCTGAGTGGGAGTGGGATCATGGATCAAAGGTGGATCAAGAGATAAGTCGTAAAATTTTATTCTAGGTATCTGTGTGAGGTATGAAGAGTCCTGAGCAAGTCCCGGGCCTCTCTTGTACTAGGCTACTCCCTTCATGATCTATGTGAAATCCAGCCACCCTCCTGTTCTCAACGCTCCCAGTAGTGGTGAGCCCTTCTTTCTAAATCCTTACCTAACACCCGTCCTCCCCTCACAAGCTACTGGGGACTGTTCTTGCTGCCAGACGCACAATCCCATGTGCCAGGTAGTGGATCCAGCTGGTTGTGAGACAAGGCTTTGCGCGTATTTATTCAATGAAGCCTCTTCGTTCAGATTAGCAAGGCCTCTACTTCCGTGAATTGCAGTTTCACATCTTCCTTCCCTTGTTCCCCCTTTCCCCTCCTCGCTCCCATGAAGATGACAGCCTATGGTGGGAATTTTCCTGGCCCTGTGGAAGCAGAGAAACTGGGAGACTTGCAGACATCCCCATTGGGATTGCTGCATGATGTTGCCCTGCCTCCAGGTGCATTTCCAATGGGATGTCATGGAACTGGGCAATCAATCTGGGCCACAGTTTCTGATGCCAATGGAACTTTCTAGCCGTTGTATGATTCCTTTTCAGAGGCTGGCAGTGGGCTGCCTTTTGATAGGAGCTCAGGGTCAGCAGAGTCAGTCTATTTGCAATACCTCACCTGCAAGTCAAACCCATGGCCAAAATCATTCCTACATTGGGAATCCACCCTCCACACTGAGCACCCCTACAGCTCTGGACCTTTATTTCTAAATAATCCAAGATAGCGTCTATTTTGAGGCACCCAGTGCTTAACGACATTACCTCAACAGCACCCGGCTCTTCCAGTGGAGCTGCTGGCAGACCAGCACTGCAGGCTGTCTCACTGGGTCTCCCTCACAATTGTCCCACCCACTGTTCTTAAATGGATAGAAGGCTTGGAAAATGGCAATGAGGAGTCTGCTTCACAAGAGGTTCTGTTGCCAGATGTACTGCTAGAAAATATGCATTTGGATCTGAGTTTGGTCCTGAGAACAGAGTCTCCATAACCATAGGAAATTTCCTTGTGTAGTTGCTCATGTGAAATGATGGAAATTCATGAGGAATTATTCACTGGGTTTTACACATGTCCTGAAGGACCATGAGTAACATGGATGACCAAGGGTAGATTGGTTCTCTGTTTGTTTGTTCTCTGCCATTGGCATTGTTTGCTGTGGAAAGCTGAAGATGAGATAAGTCAATTTCTGCAGATGTTGAGAGTTTACTATATTGTGCTATTTCAGTTAAGAATGATTGTCACTCCTATTGTTACTAATGGATTTTGATGAGAGTAGTGAGCACAAGATTTTGCAATGAATGCGATGAACAAATGGAAAGGAACATAAAACAGGAATAGGCCATTAAACCCCTTGACCCTGTTCTGCCATTTATGATTATGGCTGATCTTTGGCCTAACTCCACATAACTGCCTTTGACCTATATCCCTTAATATGTTTGCTTAACACAAATTTATTTCTCAGTGAAGTTTACTGTTTCATCAGCAGTTCCCCAATGGCAAAGTATCCTGATCACGTGGAACTTCTGAAGCAATGATCATTATGAGCCCACTTCTCATAAAAATGTATATGAAATGAAGATGGTAACTCAGGTGATCTCAGTTGTGAAATTTTAGCAACTAGTGTTGTCATAAATGCCTTACTTTAGTGACAAGCTGATTGACAGGCAATGAGTGCTTGGTTGGGACAAATGTTCACTTGTTCTGATTTCCAGCATAGAGTCAAGTTCTCAGCTGAATTGATGTCACTTCTCAAACAAAGTGGTTCAATCCTTAGTCATTATCTCCACACACTGAAAATTAAGAAGATGTTGTATTTTGATGTTTTGCAGCTGAAGTAAAATATTTGAAGTCAGCATGAACAGTGACAGCAGCAGAATATAGCAAAGGAGAGTGAACCTGGGGTTGAACAACAGCAGCAGGATAAATACCTAAGGACTGGGGTCAGTCAGGCTGAACCTGGGAATAAACAGTGGCAGCAAGATAAATACCAGGATAAATAATAGAGATTTGGTTAAGAGCAGGACAAGATTGGCAGCTTAATATTCTTGGATTTAAATGTTTCTGGCATGATAGACTGGGATATAAAAGAGGTGATGGAATTGCACTGCTGATTAAGAAGAACGTCATTGCTAAACTGAGGGAGGACATCTTGGAGCGAGACCATATGGGTAGAGTTCAAGTTACTAGGAAGAGTGCAGTCACTTCGGGATTGTACTATAGGCATCCCAACAGCCAGCGGGTGATAAAGGAGCAGATACTTCAAAAGACTATTGAAAAATGTGAAAACAACAGGCCTGTAGTAATGATTTTAATTTCCTCTGTATTGACTGGGACTCGCTAAGTGCAAGAGGTTTGGTATGGGAGGACATTTGTTAAGTGTGTCCAGGACAATATATAAATAGTCCAACTTGTGAATGGGTCATGCTAGAGCTGGTATTGAGGAATGAGCCTGGCCAGGCGATCAATGTTTGAGTGAGGAGCATTTCTTAGTAGAATTTGGTTGTAAATTTCTTGATTTTCTGAATCCTTTCAAATCTGATCACTTGACTTCCGGCATAATTTCTGTCTATCCCAGATAAGTATGGTGACATCTGCTTTGAAGACTCACAAGACACAAGTCTCCTTTCATTATACTAATGCCTGATGCTATAGATTTTTGTGGTCTCAGTCCAATTTTTATTAGATGTGGCCCACAGTACAACTTTGCACTAATGCTATTAAAATAAAAGGTGTGCTTTTGAGACTATGACACCAGTTTGGAGCCAAATAGAGGGAGGTTTAGCGTGTTGGAGGTCCATGGGAGTGTGAGCTGCTGAGGCTTTTGTGCTAGATCTGGAAAGTATTATAATTTTCTGGAATAAATAAAGTTTATTCTAATACCACGAAGTGCCTTTTTTTTAGAAAAGGCTGCATGCTAGAGTTTGAACATGGGGATACAAATTATATGTTCAATTTCAAATGTCTAAACAAGACTTGTGTTGTCTTGTTAGAAGCTTCTTTTGAAAGATATCTCATGAGTTCAGTTAAAGCTAGTTACTTCAAGGCAAATTTATTTTTCTAATTTTACTTTGTGTTGTAAACTTTTCTATATTGCTTTGTTTCAGAACAGCGAACTTTCAGCCTGCCTGAGCATCCGAAAGAAAAAAGGTACAGTAAAGTATAACACATATTAGCCTTGCTGGAGTTCAGTAATTGATCTCGTCCAGCGTAGTGAAGATACCAACTCTCAACTGCCTCTGGAGATGTTCAGAATCTAGATTGTAATACTTACAGGACTTCTGCAATAATGGAGAAGGCAGCCTACTCTGTGATTGTTGCACCTGAATCAGAAGCATGTTCAGAGTACTCTGCTGTGCATGACACACCAAAACAAGTAGCGGTAATGATCATAAGCTTATTGCTTAAATTCTAGTATAAACTTTAGTGGCATTTATCAACATGAGAAGACATCATGTTATAAGCTGTATAACAATTGGTGTTCATGACCTTCTTTCACTTCGATTATAAAGAATAAAACCAGAATGGAAAATGTTTCTGGGAGGTCTAGTGGAATGCTCCTTGAAAATTGAAAATTTTGCTTTAAACTTATTCACTCCTGGTTAACTTTAAGAACTGTGTTAGTTCACAATTGATACATTATGCAATTAGAAAAGGAAAAACAAAATGTTGTGCATTTCAGCAGAACAAACAGGATGTCATTTTCCAAATATTTGCTATAATAGTGAATCATCTCTGTCCAAATACTATGCTGTCCTCAGTCACAAAGGCATTTGAACTTCTCTCACCTAATTCAGCATTACTCTTTCAACTTTACAGAGTGGAATCTTATGAGCAACTGAAATATATAGGCTATAATGAGACATGTGACAGAATTGGATGAGGCAGTCATCTTAATATTAAGATCCTCTGGCGGCAGCTTCTCTGCTTTGCTCAAGCAGCATGGCGAGATTCTTGCCAGGGAGCGTCAAATTCTCAGTGGTTGCTCTTTATTGCTTGTTAATAGCCCAACCCCTCAGAAAGCCAGTGGCCCAGGACATTGGTCCCTTACCTGCGTGATGTGGATGTGAGTTCCTCAGCAGCTTCCCATCCGAATGTTCCTTTGCCGATTGAGCCCATTAGTGTTTTGACATTGCCATTGATGGAGGGGCCCAGTGGGTCAGCATTGCCAGTCGTTTCCTTATGCCCTGAATGGTCTATTCCTCTAAAGTCAAGGAGGTCTCCTCTGGGGGATATGCTGCCTTTTGCTGGAAGACACAAAAGGCAGAAGGCATCACGACCAGTCATAAGAAGTAGTGGCCAATTTAGTGCACTGACTGCTCAGAGACTGTCAGTGTTTCAGTGCTACTACAAAAAGTACTTAATTAGTTGCCGGGACATTGGTGTCTCTGTATCCTTGCAGAAGCTGTCCCAATCCTCTGCAACCAGCGCATGTGTCCTCTTCTTGTAGAGAGTAAGGACTCTGTCATTCAGAATCCCACCCCTAATTAGAGAGTCATAGAGAGGTACAGCACGGAAACAGACCCTTCGCTCCAACTCGTCTATGCCAACCCAGTCTAGTCCCACCTGCCAGCACCCGGCCCATATCGCTCCAAACCCTTCCTATTCATATACCCATCCAGATGCCTTTCGAATGTTGCAATTGTACCAGCCTCCACCACTTCCTCCAGCAACTCATTCCATACACATAACCACCCTTTGTGTGAAATGATTGTCCCTTAAGTCTCTTTTATATCTTTACCCTCTCACCCTAAACCTATGCCCTCTAGTTCTGGACTCCCCCACCCCAGGGAAGCAACATTGTCTATTTATCCCATCCATTCCCCCCATGATTTTATAAACCTCCATAAGGTTACCCCGCAGCCTCCAACACTCCAGGGAAGCAGTCCTAGCCTATTCAGCTTCTTCTGATAGCTGAAATCTTCCAACCCTGGCAAAATCCTTGTAAGTCTTTTCTGAACCTTTTCAGGTTTCACAACATCCCTCCGATAGGAAGGAGTGTAGAATTGCACGCAATATTCCACAAGTGGTCGAACCAATGTCCTGTACAGCCGCAACATGACTTCCCAACTCCTATACTCAATACTCTGACCAATAAAGGAAAGTTTACCAAACATCGCCTTCACTATCCTACCTACCTGTTACCCCACTTTCAAGGAACTATGAACCTGCACTCCAAGGTCTCTTTATTCAGCAACACTGTTACCATTAAGTGTATAATCCATGCTAAGATTTGCTTTCCCAAAACGCAGCCTCTCGCATTTATCTGAGTTAAACTCCATCTGCCATTTCTAAGCCCATTGGCCCATCTGATCAAGATCACATTGTAATCTGAGGTAACCTTCTTCACTGTCCACTACACCTCCAATCTGCAAACTTACTAACTATACCTCTTATGCTCACATCCAAATCATTTATATAAATACCAAAATGTAGTGGACCTAGCACCCATCCTTGTGGCACTCCACTGGTCACAGGCCTCCAGTCTGAAAAACAACCCTCTACCACCACCCTCTGTCTTCTACCTTTGAGCCAGTTCTGTATCCAAATGGCTAGTCATCCTTGTATTCCATTTGATCTAACCTTGCTAATCAGTCTCCCATGGGGAACCTTGTCGAACGCCTTACTGAAGTCAATATAGATCACATCCACTGTCTGCCCTCATCAATCCTCTTTGTCACTTCTTCAAAAAACTCAATCAGCCTTTTTGAGACATGATTTCCCAAACACAAAGCCATGTTGACTATTCCCTAACCAGTCCTTGCCTTTCCAAATACATGTACATCTTGTCCCTCAGGATTCCTTTCAACAGCTTGTCCACCACCAACATCAGGCTCACTGGTCTATAGTTCCTTGGCTTGTCCTTATCATCCTTCATAAACAGTGGCACCACGTTAGCCAACCTCCAGTCTTCCGGCACCTCACCTGTGACTATCGATGCACATATCTCAGCACGGAGCCCAACAATCACTTCTCTAGCTTCCCACAGCGTTCTAGGGTACACTTGATCAGGTCCTGGAGATTTATCCACTTTTATGCATTTCAAGACATCCAGCACTTCCTCCTCTGTGATATGGACATTTTTCAAGATGTCACCATCTATTTCCCTACATTCAATATCTTCCATGTCCTTTTCCACAGTAAACACTGATGCAAAATATTTGTTTTGTATCTCCCTCATCTCCTGTGGCTCCACACAAAGGCCGCCTTGCTGATCTTTGAGGGGCCCTGTTCTCTCCCGAGCTACCCTTTTGTCCTTAATGAATTCGTAAAAACCCTTTGGATGCTCCTTAACTCTATTTGCCAAAGCTATCTCATGTCCCGTTTTTTCCCTCCTGATTTCCCTCTTGAGAATGCTCCTACTGCCTTTATACTCTTCTAAGGATTCACTCTATCTCCGCTGTCTATACCTGACATATCCTTCCTTCTTTTTCTTAACCAAACCCTCAATTTCTTTAGTCATCCAGCATTCCCTATAACTACCAGCCTTTCCTTTCACCTTAACAGGAATATACTGTCTCTGGACTCTCGTTATCTCATTTCTGAAGGCTTCCCATTTTCCAGCCATCCCTTTATCTGCGAACATCTGCCCCCAATCAGCCTTTGAAAGTTCTTGCCTAATACCGTCAAAATTAGCCTTTCTCCAATTTAGAACTTTTAGATCTGTTCTATCCTTTTCCATCACTATTTTAAATCTAATAGAATTATGGTTGCTAGCCCCAAAGTGTTCTCCCACTGACACCTCAGTCACCTGCCCTGCCTTATTTCCCAAGAGTAGGTCAAGTTTTGCACCTTCTCAAGTAGGTACATCCACATACTGAATCAGAAAATTTTCTTGTACACTCTTAACAAATTCCTCTCCATCTAAACCCTTAACACTATGGCAGTCCCAGTCTATGTTTGGAAAGTTAAAATTCCCTACCATAACCACCCTATTATTCTTACAGATAACTGAGATCTCCTTACAAATTTGTTTCTGAATTTCCCTCTGACTATTAGGGGTCTATAATACAATCCCAATAAGATGACCATCCCTGTCTTATTTCTCAGTTCAACCCAAATAACCTCCCTGGATATATTGCTGGGAATATCTTCCCTCAGTACAGCTGTAATGCTATGCCTTATCAAAATTGCCACTCCCCCTCCTCTTTTGCCTCCCTTTCTCCCCTTCCTCTAGTGTTTGTATCCTGGAACATTAAGCGGCTAGTCTTGTCAATCCCTGAGCCACGTTTCTGTAATTGCTATGATACCCCAGTCCCATGTTTCTAACCATGCCCTGAGTTCACCTGCCTTGCCTGTTAGGCCTCTTGCATTGAAATAAATGCAGTTTGTTGTGATGAAGATGAAAAATATTTTCAGGAGTATTTGGACAAGCTTAGTGAATGGAAAAGAACATTATAGATGAATTATAATGTGGTAAAAAGTGAGGTTATCCACTTTGGCAGGAAGAAAAGATGTGCAGTTTTTCTTAAATGATCAGTATAGAAAGTGTCTTTGTTAGTAAGTCACTGAAGGCTAATACTCAGGTGCAATAAGCTATTAGGAATGTTAATGAAATATTCACCTTTATTACAAGGTGATTTAAGAACAGAAGCAGTAAAGTCTTGTGTCAGTTGTATAGGAGCTTGATTTGATGGCACCTGTACTGTGTGCAGTTTTGGTTTCCTTGTCTGAGCAAAGATTTAATTGCGATAGAGTGAGTGCAACAAAGGTTCATCAGACTTATTCCAAATTTGGATGGACTGCGCTTTGAAAGGGGATTGGACAAATTGAGTATGTATTCTCTAGAGTTTTGAAAAATGAGGAATGGTGTCATTTGAACCTACACAGTATTTAAAGGGATAAATGCAGATAAGATGTTTCCCAGTTTTGGGAATCTAGTTTGGTATCACAACATAAAAAATAAGGTAGATATCATTTTGCGCTGGCATGAAAGGAAATATTTTTATTTGAAGGCGGGGTGTATCCTTGGACTTATCTACATCGAAACTCAAAAGCAAAATACTGTAGATGCTGAAAATCTGTAGCAAACACAGAAAATGCTGAAGAAACTCAATACGTTTGGCAGCATCTGTGAACAGAGAAAACGAGGAAAACATTTTGAGTACAGTATGACTCTTCTTCAGAACTTAATGGGGTTGGAAAGTGTATTTATACTTTTGACAGAATAGAAAGAGAGTCAAAGGGAACAGGTGTTGTCGAGGCCCTGGAGGGCAGAAATCAGGCAGTTGGACTGTGAAGTTATGGAATTCAATATTGATACTTATGGACAGTAAAGTGCCTAAGTGGAAACTAAGGTGTAGACCAGGTTGTTACAGATGGAATGATACCTGCAGAATACTGACATTAGAGTGGATGGGGAGATGTGTTTGGTGTTGGCATCCTTCTGGAAGTGGTGGACGATGAGCAAAGACTAGTGAGGTGTGAAATGAGGACGAGGGAAACCCTATACAGCTGTTCTGTGAGGGAGTGAGGGCAGAAATGCAGGAGATATGTTGGACATGGCTGAGGACCTTGTCAACCACAGGAGGAGGGTGGGTTGAGGAAAAAGGACAAGGTGAGAAATGACACACACCAGGTTGTAGTCCAACAGGTTTATTTGAAATCACAAGCTTTCGAATGCTGCCCCTTCGTAAGATGAAGTGAAGAGAGGCATATAAGCACAGAATTTATAGCGGACAGACTAAAGGTCATACAAATGGTGTGAGTGGAATGTCGACAGGTATGTCTCTGCAGTTGATCAAAAGTGTCAGACAGTGTGAGTAGAGTGTCAACAGCTGAATAACAAGTGAAGGGATGTAATTGGATTAAATGAGGCAGAGAGATAATTACAAAGAATTAAAAATTAGATGGTGCTGGAGACAAACCAAATGGCTGGAATAACATGATAGGTATAAGTGTCACATGCTGAGGATCTAATCAAAGTAACAAGTAATCTGAAACTATACAAACTATTTATGGAGCAAGATCATAACAAGCTATCAAGGTGATGGTGTCAAAACAAGACAGAAAGGAAGACTTTGCAGATGCAGAACAGTATGGTGGGGTTGCATGTAGCGCAACACAAACCCAAGATGACGGTTGAGACTGTCTTCATGGGTATTTCTGCTTGTCATTTCTGAGTTGTTATGTTTCTTGAATGCTGCCTTGGAGGACACTTATCCAAAAGTTCAGAGGCTGAATGTCCTTGACCGCTGAAGTGTTCCCCGCCTGGGAGGGAACATTTTTGTCTGGCGATTGTTGTATCATATCCATTCATCTGCTGTTGTAGCGTCTATTTGGTCTCACCAATATACCATGCCTCGAGGCACCCTTGCCTGCAGCTCATGAGATAGACAACATTTGCCGAGTCACATGGATATCTGTCATGTAGGTAGTGGGTGGTGTTCCCACGTGATGGTAATTTCCATGACGATAATCTGGCATGTCTTGCAGAGGTTTCCATGGCAGGGTTGTGTGGTGTTGTGGTTGTTGTTGTCCTGAAGGCTAGGTAATTGCTGTGAACGATGCACTGTTTAAGGTTTGGCGATTGAAAGCCAGAAGGGATGATCTTGATGAGATGTTTGTTACCATTGATGACATGTTGAAGGCAGAGGAGAACATGGTATAGTTTCTCCACTCTGGGGAGGTACTGGACGATGAAGGGCACTCTATCAGCCATGTCCAGTGTTTGTCTTCTGAGGAGGTCATTGTGGTTTTTCGTTGTAGCGTGTCGGAATTGGCGATCAAGTGTGTATTCCATTCTTACGAGGGACAACATCGACCCTAACTCTGTTCCAGCTTTTCCTTCCTCACCTCAAATTCTAGTTCTCAGCTTTTGTTGCTCCTTCTCTTGCCTCCCTTCACATCCATTCCCCATTCCATTTGGTTTGCTCCATTCTCTCTTTATGCATTTTGCTCAATTTCTAACATGCTACTTGTTCCATTGAATTTTGCCTGTTTCTCTTAAGTTCTGACTAAGCCTTGGATTGACCTGGCTTTCCTTCCTGTTTCAAATCATGCCTGTTCCAAGGAAACATTAGTGGCTAATAAATTAGACTGGCCTCTTTGTATTGCTTCCCAAACTAATCCCCTGAACTATCACCACTAACCTCAAGTAGGAACTGCCATATTATATGTATTTGGCACAATGTGAGAATATGAATATAGAAATATTTGAATACACAAATATACATACAAATGCATATGTAAATTAAGAACAGTTGAGGCAATTTGGCCTCTTGAGCATGCTCCGTCATTCAGTAGGATTGTGGTGGATCCACTTGTGGCCCAACTTCCCATTTCTTTCTATCTCTGATAGCCTTGACTTCCTTTGCTAGTCCTCCCTTCCACCAAACAGAAAGGGGGTTCCCTGGACTCATGACCACCTGAGAACAAAGATTTTTCATTTTCCTCTTAAAAGGAAGAGCTCTTATTTTCAATTACATCCCTTCATCCTATTCTGTTCCATAAGTAGAAACTTCTTCCAGCAGCCCATCCTGTCAAGAACCCTCAGAACTCTGTTTCAAAAAGATCGCTTCTCATGCTTTTAACCTCCAACAGATGCTGGCCCAAGCTGTCCAACCTCTCCTCATAAATGACTCCCTTATCTCAGGAATCAGTCATGTGAACCTTCTTAGAACTGAGGAACTAGACCTGTCTGCTCTAGGCTCTTAAGAAGTATCAATATGGTGACTGGGCTCTCAAACCAATTAACACAAATCCACATACGTAAATCTCAAATCTCAAGACATTTCTTTTGTTATCATTCAATAAGGAAGATGGTTGTTAAATATGGTGCTCTGAGCAACTATTCTTCTAGGATAGGTCAGTGTGCAACTCCCAAGGACATGACTTTAATGCTGTGTTGACAGTACTGGGAGAGAATGAGTGCTCAATTGATGTCAATGGCTGTCAATGTGTTTCAAGATTATAAAACATGAAAAGGCCAAGCAGACCATGAATTCCACTTCTTCAACAGAACTTTTCAGTTACACTTTTCATGGCACTAAAGTTTCAATCATGAATTTCAAGGAAGGCTGTTAAGATTTGTTGATCTCTGTGACACATATTTTCCCTTTCCTGACATCATTTTAACTCTGATGATAGCTTCAAAATGATCTCTAATCATCCAGCAACAGCAATGTTATTTAACCAGGTAAGTAACAAATTACAGTGACACTTTGTCATACACAAGCAAACATATGGTCCATTTTAAATTCAATTTATAGAAAGTGAAGGAAGTGATTGGGGGACACAAGCGATTAAGATAGAAGCCGTGCTATAATAAAATAATGGCACATTATGCCATTAAACATCTAATTACACCTCATTCCATTAGGCATTGCCTTCTTGAGGGCTTTGCAATAAAATTGGTTACATAAAAAGACAAGTTTTCATCAGTTTACTGATTATAACCCGATTGCTGTTTGGGAGGACAGTAACAGTACAACCTACCATGAGGTGCTGCATCATTGACAACAACTCTTGTATTTCCATGTTTAACTGTGTATGTGCAGACTCGGAAATTGCTGTGAATTTCAGGATAGCAATGACCATGAATGTTGATAGTTTTGCCATCATTTCTGCCACAAGACACTAGTTTCTTAATCCCGTGAGGACTCTGTAACCCAGATCCTAAGCAAGATATAATCACCCATTCGTGCTCAGAGACTTGCATTGGTTCCAAGTCCAGGAAAGTCACAGTTTTTTCAATGTAGTCTTTCACATGATGTGGGCATTGCTGGATGGGTCAGCTTTTGTTGCTTATTCCTATCTGTCCTTGAGAAAGTAGAGGTGATTCCATATGATGTTGGTGTGCCTACAGTGCTGTGAGGACGGGAATTTAAAGGTTCATCATATTCAAATCCCTCGATGACCTGCTACTCCCTATTTCTATAACCATCTCCAGTCCTACAACTTTTCAAGACCCTTGTGCTCTTCCAATTCCCTACATCTTTTGCTTCACCATCAATAGTCATGTGTTTCGTTCCTGGGCCCAAGGCTCTGGAATTCCTTCCCTAAACACTTTTAGCTCTTCATCATTCTAGTGCGCTCTTTCTCTTCTCTTAGATATTTCCTTAAAACCTACTTCTTTCACAGCTTTTGGCCCCCTGCCCAATATCTCTGTAACATGGTGTGAAATTTTGTCTCATGTTACTCTTATGAAGTGCCTTGGGCTGATTTACTACTTTCAATCAATACGAGTTGTTATTGTTATTGTAAAGTAGCCAAATTGAGATTGAGCATTGTTCAAACTGGTTTCTGAACTTTATTAGTTTCACCTGGAAATTGAGTAACAAAAAAATTCAGGTGAAATCAACTGTGAGCAAGTATTGGCTTCTTTTGATCAAACGTAAAATTGAATGTTCGTTATCATTTTCAACCTCTCCCCTTGCTGAGGTGTGGTGACTTTCAGGTTAAACCACCTGTTTCTCTGGCTCTCATGAGAAAGCAACCCTATGATCTGGTAAGACTATGACAACATTTAACAACTGTAGAATAAATCTGTAAGAAACAACAAGAAAAAACTTGTGAATAGAATGAACACTGACAATCATCCACTTATTGTAATGCTTAAGGAAACCAACATAGGTACTTATTAGCTGCCTTGTAGTGCCTCTGACTTGTTGAACCTTATATTTTGTTTACGGGTGCTAATGTTGTATATCAGGATAGACATCTTAAAACAGGGAAGCAGCGACTGATACTTAAGCAGACAACAATATCTTTCTAGGGTTTTGTTTAGTTTAATCCTTGTCCTTAATTTCATTTTATGGGTGAGGAGTATAATTCTAAGTATTCATCAGGTTTAACATTTTCCTGACCCCTTACATGCTGTGAGTGGATCCTCAGTGCACAGATACCAAGTGTCACTACATACTGAAGTTCGACCTGTCCTCACTGTTGCGAAGAATGGGTCTGGTCTTGTGTCCAAAGAACGTGCCAAGCAGCTGGACCATTCCATGTCACCTGTCACTCTTGGAAAAATTTGCAAAGGAAAACACCTTTGACCACATGTCTGTCAGGCAGCACGTGGTCAGCATGCAACATCCTTGAGACCCTTCAGGAAAAGGAAAGGGTGATCTGGTCAGGTAATTCACTGAGCAGACTGTCAAAGTCATTTGGCAGAATGCCTCATCACTAAAACTTTCCAACAAGCACCAAGACGTAGCTTGACTGGTGGCGAGAAGGGCATTACCTGTCAGATCCTTTATGTAAGCCCAGCCTCTGTATGAAACTGCATGCTGCCCTTGATGCGGCTGCTGGGTAGAGAGGAGACTGTCACATATCCCCTTCTGCAATGTACCTTTGCAGACAAGGTCTGGAGAGAGATGTACTGATCTTTGTCAAGGTTCTTCCTCAGCTTTCCATGATGCAGAACTCTGTGGTCTACAGGCCATTTCCTTGTGATGCACACCAAAATGGATGTCGACTGTGCCTGGAGGACCATCCATTTGGTGAAAGTCACTCAGTTGGTCTGCCCATAATTTGCTGGTCTTCCAATGTAAAGAGTTGACCTCAAGCAAGTGTTGAAGACTAGTACATTCCAGTGAGGGTTGCACTATAACTTGGGGCAGCTGCTGCCAAGGTGCAGTGGGAAAAGACCACTGTGTAAGGTATTTCTGCCAAAGTATAATGAGGATTTGTTCAGTTGTCAGACCTTCTTGTTGCCTCAAAATGAACTGCATGAGTAGGAAATGCCTTTGTTTTTGCAATTGCAGGGAAGCTCTGAGAAATGTCAAATTCTAATGTTTTTACAGGAATGATTTTTAATCTTAGTACTAATAGGTGGTTTTAGGAATAAAGTTTTATTTTTGCAATAAAGAAACATTTTCCAACACCCTTCAGTTCTGAAGAAGAGTTATTAAATTGGAAACATTAACTCTGTTTATTTCTTTCTCTACAGATGTTGCTAGACTTGCTGAGTTTCTCCAGCAGTTTGTTTTTATTTCAGATTTCTAACATCTTCAATATTTTGCTTTTTTTCAGCTTAAAGACACTGTTCATAGCCAACCACCCTCAGATATACCTTAATTTATAACTAGCTTTATTTTGCATAGCTTCTGGTTGGTTTATATGCTTTTTAGTAATTTTAATATTCATATTTGAACCATTTTTCATTCCAGTTTGTAGTAATGTATTTCATGTTTTATTTCCTTTTACAGTTTGTGAACTCTAATATGTCTCTTCTATTAAAATACTGTTACACTGACATAGGAAGCTACAAGACTAGAAAAGACATTAGGCAAACACCAAGAAAACTGATTTGTTTTAAATGCCCACTCCATCAATTCTCCCGCAAATGTTTCCACCATCTTTATACAAAGTCTATTCCACATATTCACCGAGTTCCACATAAAGTCATTACATCTACACTGCTTGCCTCTCTCTTCTAACCCAGAGCCAATATTCCGAGTCCTGAAGCTTGTGCCCAAAAGCTCTCATACCTTGAATGAGATTTCAGTTTGGTTGACCTCTTCTGCCCTGCACTTGTATTTAATTAGTCTTGCTGTAGTATGATAATCAGAATTGCACAAAGTAACTTGTCTGAACCATTCTTTGTTTTACATTTTCATTTTCATCTTCTGGTGTTTGTGCCATGCAGACATGACTATACACCACAAGATCTAGTTAGCTTTTCTTGCTGCTGCTGCTGCATATTGTGTCTGTTTCAATTGGCTGTCCACTAACATCCTACGAATCCATAACCTGTTATTTTTTTGTGGCTGAGAGCTGTATAATTAGTTTCAGATAATTTATTTCCTATCTATGAACTTATTTTCTTGGAATTGAATTAAGTGCTGTTCGCCACTCCCCAACCAATCCATTTCAACCCATTTCAGACAGTTACCTCCAATTCCATACATACCTTCCTAGTGGATTAATCACTTGTAATACCTTGGGATCAGTGATCATTCTCTTAGACTCAATTAATTTAGATTCCTTTGCCTGGTAATGACATCAATTTACACAACACAACCAGCCTCTTGTCACATTACTGACAGTAAATCCAAGAAAATAAGTTCACATTAGTGACAGTAGATTCAGAACTTACTGTACAGAAAGAGGCCATTTGACCCAACGTATCTGTATCAGCTCCCAAAAGAGCTACCCATCTATCCCATCTACCAGTCCTATTTCTGTAGCCCTCTAAATTCATCACTTTCAAATATTTTTGATATTATTCCACACTATTAATCATTAAAAAGAGTCTGGACAGGTAGAGAGAGCTGACTTTTTTTTTAAAAAAGCATACAATGCTCTGTGCTTCATTGGGAGGGCTATAGAATGCAAATACAGGTATGTTATGCTGAACTTATCTAGGACACTGTTTAGACCTCAGCTGGAGTATTGTGTACAGTTTTCAGGACCACACTATAGAAAGGGTGTGTATGCATTGGAGAAAATGCTGAAAAAGTTTGAGAATGGTCCATTCTAATGGGAAACTCCAGTTAAGAGGAAAGAGAGATGTTAGGACTGTTTTCCTTGAAAAGGCTGAGGGGAGATTTGATAGAAGTTTTCAAAATTTTGAGGGATCTGAACAAAATAGATTGGGAACAATTCCTCCCTTTCATGAAAGGATTGAGAAGTGGATGGCACAGTTTATGTTTTGCATAAGTAACAAATGTGAGATGAATAGAATTTGTTTCACAGTACATGTTTGGATTTGGAATGCATTACCTGGAACTGTGGTGGCAGGTTCAAGAGGGCATTGGATGATTTTTTTGTTATAAACAATGTGCAGGTAAAGGGCGTAAAAGCAGGAGTTGGAAACTAAGTTAGAATGCTCCGGCAGCTAGTTCAAATATGATGGGCTCAATAGCCTTCTTCTGTACCCATAATGATTCTGTGATTCTTAACATGTACCGATGATGTGAGTATAAACCAACCACAAACCTTCAATAACATTAAACAATACAAAGTATTCAGATTACCAGGTAGCTACAAATGGTCAGTTCATATTTTACTTCGTTTATTTACCCAGGTAATATGATTCAGTAAGCCTCTAATATAGGAACATAAGAGCAAGGGTAGGCCATTTAGTCCCTCAAGTCTCTCCACCATTCTAGATCATGGCTGATCACATAGTCAATGATGTCATTAGTATCTAGAAATCTATTGATCTCTATATTGAACATAATCAATGACTGAGTTTTCACAGTGCTCTGGGGTAGAGAATTCCAAAGGTTCACTATCCTCTGAATGAAGAAATTTCTCCTCAACTTGAATATAAATGACTTGGCCTTTATTCTGAGAGTGTGTTCCCTGGTTCTACATCCCCAGGAGATATTCCCTGATTCTGGATTTAGACTGACTGGCACTTTAAGAATCTTGTACGTTTCAATGAGAGCACCCTCATTCTTCTAAGCTCTAGAAAAAGAGGCCCAATCTCCCCTCATAGGGCTCTCACACCATTACAAGAATTAGTTTAGTGAGTCTCCTCTGCATTCCCTCTATGTGTTTTAACATTAAAATTAAACCACATGGGATTAGAGGTAGTGTATTGAAATGAGTAGAGAACTGGCTGGCAGACAGAAAGAGTAGGAATAAACGGGCCTTTTTCCGAATGGCAGGCAGTAAATTGTAGGGTATTGTAGGAATCAGTGCTAGGCCACTCACAATATATATTAATGATTTACCTAAGAGAACTAAATGTAAAATCTCCACATTTGCAGATGTCACAAAGCTGCATGAGAGGGTGAGCTATGAGGAAGTGCAACTTCAGTGTAACTTAAACAAACTGAGTGAGTGGGTAAATACATGGCAGATAAAGTATAATGAGAACATGTGTGAGGTTTGGTAGCAAAATAACAGAAAGACATTATTATTTGGCTATAAATTGAAAGAGGCAAATGAGCAATGGCACTGGGTGACCTTGTATACCAGTCACTGAAGATAAGCATGTAAATTCAGCAGATGGTGAACAAGATAAACAGTATGTTTGCATTCATAGTGAGAGGTTTTGAGTACAGGAGAAGGGATGTCTTGCTGTAATTGTACAGGGCTTTGGTGAGACCACATCTGGAATATTGTGTGCAGTTTTTGTCTCCTTTTATGAAGAAAGATATTCTGGCTGGAGGGAGTGCAACAAAGATTTATCAGACTGACTTCTGGAATGAAGACAAGTTGAATCGGTTAAGATTATATTCACTGGAGTTGAGAAGAATAAGGAGGAAGAAATCTCCGAGAAACCTATGAATTTTAACAGAATTAGACAAGGTAGATGCAGGAAGGATGTATTTAATGATGGAGAATCCAGAAACAAGGGTCACAGTTTAAGCATATGGGGTAAATTTAGGACTGAAATGAGAGATTGCTTCACTCAGAGTGGTAAGACAATGGAATTCACTATCACAGAAAGCAGTAGAGGCCAAAACATCGTAATATTTCAAGCAGGAATTGGGTAAAACACTTGGTGCTGAAGTGATCAAATGGTAAAGGGGGCAAGGTGGAAATGTGTTGCTGGAAAAGCGCAGCAGGTCAGGCAGCATCTAGGGAACAGGAGAATCGACGTTTCGGGCATTAGCCCTTCTTCAGGAATCGATTCCTGAAGAAGGGCTAATGCCCGAAACGTCGATTCTCCTGTTCCCTAGATGCTGCCTGACCTGCTGCGCTTTTCCAGCAACACATTTCCATCTCTGACCTCCAGCATCTGCAGACCTCACTTTCTCCTCAAAGGGGGCAAGGTGACAAACTATTGAGTTGGATGATCATCCATGTTCATTATCATTGGCGGAGCAGGCTCAAAGGGCAGAATGGCCTACTCCTGGTCCTATTTTCTATATTTCTGTTTCCTGAGTTGAAAGGGTCAAACTGCATATAACATTCCAGATGCTGTCTCACCTAGCTATATGATTGAAGCAAGGCATCTTAAGGCAGCTTTGTGACATCTGCAAATGTGGAGATTTTACATTTAGTGCTCAAATCCTCTTGCTAAGACTAACATGTGAATTTACTTTAAATTTCACAAAGGATTTCAATATTTTACAAAGTCTACGTAGGAATTTTATCCCAATGTCTGAAAATGTTTCCATAACAAAAAATCTGGCAGTTTAAAAAGGTGCTAACTGTATTGTATGAACTTATGATCCTGTCGTCTTGTCAGTTATTCTGTATATTGCAGCAAAATTTCAGACATTTATCATTTTCTGTAGGGAACTTAGTTTTCGCAAACGGGCACAGTCAGCTGATGAGGAAGGCTGTTCGGAGCTAGCAGACTCGCTGCAGCATCTGACTTTGTCGGAGTTTCTAAAAGAGTATGTTTCAGTCCTCTAATAAATATCTGTGTGTTTGTGTGTTGAAGTAATGCATGTCTAACTTTAACCCCAATAAATATCTCTAACCCTCAAACTGGAAAACCTCCCACTGAGGCCTTTTACATGAAGCTGATGTGCTGGAACAGATTTCGCTGTTGACCAAGTTTCAGTATTTTAATGATTAAGGATAGAATTTCTTTTGTATCCATAGTCAGTGGGAGAGAATTCCACCCATCATTCTTGAACTAATTGATGTGATGATACTGGGCAGTTTATTTGCTGTTTTAACAATATGGATATTTCTGCCTCATCATTGCCTGGAGAAGCTCATTCTGGAATGTAAATGCTTGATAGCCAACTCCAAAAAAATGAGAAATGGAAACTTGCCAGAGTAATTTAGTATGCAGAGCATTTTTGCATAAAATTTCAATTTGTATTTATCTGCTTAAAAAAAACTTAAGGAATTGCTTACTTAAGGAATTGGTTTTTGAAAGATAATACATTGTGTCTTTAACTGACACATACTAATTGATACAGCATCATTCATAGATAAACATGTTAGAGTTTTATCATTGGCTTCATGGAAACAGCTTCATTGTAGGCCTGACCATATTATTCAAATGCTACTTGTACAATAGAAATGTTTATACAGCAGATATTGTGCAAAAAAAAAATCTGTCTGCAAGAGTATTGAAAGCTCACTTGATTCTTATGAAAGATGAAGCCTTTCTCAACATTTTCATTGCAAATATGAAAATTGTTAGCACGAGGCAGAACAAAGGCCTTTAGCTAAAAAATGGTCATTCTCTGAATATTGGCTAACTCACATGATAGGAAGAGACAAACTAACAGATATATACACAATGATGCTTGCACTTAAACGAATTCACTCGCTTATGTAGTCCTCTGTATCTTAGCACACAGTGCAAATGGAATTCCCCAAGCCCTTGCTTTTGACTTTACTCATGAAGGGGAGGGGGTGTAGTGAAAGCTATGACTTTCCAGATGAGCAAATGGAAGCTTTGTTGACCTGTACACACACAGTGCTGGCAATGGGACCCAGAGTTCTTTTACGGCTGGCTAATTTAACAGGATCATCCTCATAAACCTGACCATTGTAGTTGGCCCCTCAGTCTGATCTTTTGAGGTAAATATATCCAGTTATGCAGTGAAGCAGCAGAGTGGTGGTAATGGTTTTAGTAAATGCCATGGTGCAAGTTTGCCTTCACGTTTTTATGATTAATTGTGAATGAATCTATTTTACAAGAACCTTAAATAATATAAATCACAATGTGATTTAGAACTGCCTACCAATTATTGAACATACAGGGAAAAAATTCTTGTGTGGGTTTTGTCCTTGATATGAATTTGTCTTCACTTGATAAGTCAATGTTACTGAATGGATTGTTGGTAACTTGTGAAAAATTCAAGCCTTCTCTTCCCTTTTCACTTTTGTGGTCCCAAAGTATGGCAGCGGCTTTGCATTCTGGACTTTGAGAAATTCACTAGTATAGTTGATTGGCATATGATCTTCATGTTATATTCTAATTAATTTAATCATGTGTAATCATCGCACACAAAATGCTTTTCCAATGCATCTTTGTACAGTGTTTCATTATCATTTGTTTTAAAGTCCATTTAATTCCACGTTCCCACAGAACAGTAACAAGGTTGTCTATCCTGTGAACAGTTAAGGATATACTGCGGTGTGTTTATTCTGTCAAATCTCATTCAAAGTCCCTGTAGGTAGTTATCGATTGTGATTCTTATAAAAGTAAATTTTGATTATATTACTAAATGTAGATATGCTACAGTTTCCTCTTTGAAGTAAATGTACATGCCAGTTTCTGGTACTCCCCACCTCCATCTTATTCGAAAGTCAGACATCAATGAGAGATCAAATAGGATCTTGACTTCAGTTCTGATATTTACTGTGCTGCTAATGAACATTTGCTTGAACTCAGAAACAGAATTACCAAAAGAAGCTATATTTACTTGCAAAATAGATTTTAGTTCTAAATGTTTAACTATGAGGTACTTTTTAAAATTGTGTTAAAAGGTCTCTTAAGCCTCCAAGATGATGTGCAGGTGGTGCATGCACATTATGGACTAGAAGTGTGCTGTCCACCATCTTGGACTAAACTAACACATCCATGATTGAAGGAGTAGCAATGAGCTTCCTATTTATCACAGGACAGCTGCATTCAGGAAAATCAGCACTATGTGCTATCAAGCAAGTATTCTTTAAAGGGTACAAGGGTACTCCTCACAGCCACAAATAAAAACCACACTAGCTCCTTCTGCCTCCATCATCACCACTATCCCAATCGGACCAACTTTTCTTATATCTTTCCAGTCTGCACCAGCCACCTTTTCTGTTGTCACCACACCCAGTTCTCCTCAAGAACTTACCTTTATGTACATATCACAGATATCCATTCTGGCATTTGGATTGTTCCCCACACATCAGTTGTACTTAAGGTTAGAAATTCTTGAGTCAGTCCACTCACAGCTGACTACTGTTCAGAATTAATGCTTATTTCCTTTGCTGGGTTTTATGCTCTGTGCTGGCAGGTCTGAAATCCACCAGGTGGACTCTCCATTGACTACTTGCCTGCCTCCAAGCAGTCTGATATTTTATGGTTTGTGGGGTGGGTGGGGGAATGATGAAAACATCTACCTGCCGTTAGGCCTAATGAGACCCTTAAATTACCAGTGAATGGCTTCCCAAGTACCTCATCCTACCACTACAATGTTTTCCCATGGTTGGAGAAAGAGGGTTCAAATGATTCAGGAAATACAGCAGATTCAGCTGTGTGGTCTGGTGTTTAACAGGGGTGCGTCACATTCTCCTTTGCAGGCCTCTTGAGGCATGTTGGTAGCACCCACCTTTAATTCACCCCACCTAATCCCGTTCATCCCCCAGACTCATAACCGCAGCTAGGTAAAAACAAGGGACTGCAGATGCTGGAAACCAGAGTCTAGAGTGATGCTGGAAAAGCAAAGCTGGTCAGGCAGCATCCGAGGGGCAGGATTGTCAACTCCCATTTCTTCCTTGAACAGACACCTGACTCCAGACTGACCTGGCCTCCTCAACATGGTGGAATTGCCTGTAGAATCCATGTGACCACTACTATCATTGGTGCTGTGGGGACCACAGAGATGTTAGGTATCAATTGGCCAGCAGCTACCTTAGGGCCTCCCCTCCAGTTTGGATGCAAGGCACGTCTTAAAGCAATTAACACTGCTTCATGTATTAAATTGATGAGGGGGGGAAGAGGATCTGATGAGATCATGGGTAGACATCCAGTCTCCCACTTTTACCGGGAAGAGAAAAAAACATTATACCCTGTAAAGCCCAGCTCCTTGTGTTCATCAAAGATTAATCCAAGTTGAATGTGCAGTTAACACAGAAATAAACTTTAATACAAATTTTCAAATGACCCACCAGGCTTATTGGGACATGTTGCTTCTGTTCTTCAAAGGCTAATTTTGAGTGCCGTGTACTTGCAGTAATTTATGATGTATCAGCAGTCTTCTTGTGGCTTTGGTAGCTAACCCTAAAATAATGATGACTGGAATAACTGTGTACAACTTTACCTTGCTAGTTACTAAATATGAGAGTTGTCCTCACAGTTACCAAGGTATAATTGTATCAATTAAGAGTTTGGAGAATTCATTTGTGAGTAAAGGGTTCCTCCCATCTATTCTCATCAGCTTTTGTCCTCCACTCCTAACTTATTGACTTGTTTCTGGAGTTGTGATGCTATCGCAACCATATCTGCCTCACTATTACTAGCCTGTGTTTAATTGTGAGCTTTAATGGTGACTGTTGGCAAACTCTCCATCATGGCCATCATCAAATTCTAACTCAATCTGCTCTCAATAAGTGTCCACAATCCCACCTGCTCCAAGGGCCTTTGCCCGAAATGTCGATTTTTCCTGCTCCTCGGATGCTACCTGGCTTGCTGTGCTATTCCAGCACCACTCTAATCAATCTCTGCTCCAGAGGTGTGTCATGACATGACTGAACAGGTTGGTTAAAAATATTTACCTCCAGCAGGGATTACTGGATAGGGTTCTACTACTGAAAAAATATAAACTCACACCTCATTGCTGTCCTGTCAGAGATTAGATAACCCAACAAAAATAAGGAAATCAAATCCTTGACCATAGTTCAGACATGCACTAACTCAGCTCAAACATCAAAGTTACATACTTTGTGAGAATGAAAACCTAGAGTGAGTTTTGAAATCTTAATTAGTCAAAAGAACTTGGTCTAAATGTATTTTATCTACAGAATTGAAGAGGAAGAGTGGGACAAGTATATTATTCCTTCAAAAGCAGAGACTGAAAAGTATAAAGTGAGTCGTACGTTCAGCTTCCTCAAAAACAGAATGACGAGCACCAGGAATAAGGGCAAGGTAGACTATCCTCTTTTATTATGCAAACACATTTCTTTATATTAATTAATGCACTTGGAACCAATTAATATAATAATTCACCAGAAGTCTCTATAAATTCTTAGATTACAACATAGCTATTTACTTGTGTAAGGTTGTTGTGGTTCTGTTCGCCGAGCTGGGAATTTGTGTTGCAGATGTTTCAGCCCCTGTTTAGGTGACATCCTCAGTACTTGGGAGCCTCCTGTGAAGCGCTTCTGTGATGTTTCTTCCGGCATTTATAGTGATTTGTACCTGCCACTTCCGGTTGTCAGTTCCAGCTGTCCGCTGCAGTGGCCGGTATATTGGGTCCAGATCGATGTGTGTGTTCTCTATTTCTGTGTTTGAGTACTCAAACTACTGGACCTGTGCCTCACAACACACTTCACATTCAACAACTAAATATATGAACAAATCAACGGCACACCCATGGGCTCACCCATCTCTGGACTCATAGCAGAAGCGGTAATGCAAAGGTTAGAACAAACAGTCATACCGCAAATTCAACCCAAACTCTGGGTCAGATATGTAGATGATACCTTTATAATCATTAAAAACACAGAAATAGAGAACACACACCGGATCATCAACGCCACACTCACAGGAATCCGATTCACGAGAGAGGAAGAAAAGGACAACCAACTCCCATTCCTAGACGTGATGGTGCAGAGAACACCGAACGGAGATTTCACCACAAAGGTATACAGGAAAGCCACACACACACCAAGTCTTAAACTACGAAAGCAACCACCCCAACACACACAAAAGAAGTTGCATCAAGACACTGTTCAAAAGGGCCACAACACACTGCAGTACACCAGAACTGCAAAAAGAGGAAGAAGAACACCTATACAATGTATTCGCCAAAAACGGATACCCCCGCAATTTCATCAACAGATGCCTAAGGGAAAGACAATAGAATGAGGACATGCCACAACCCAAAGGACTAGCCACACTACCATACATCAAAAACATTTCTGAACTGACAGCCAGACTACTGCGACCACTAGGACTCATAACAGCACACAAACCAACAGCCACTCTCAGACAACAACTCACCAGGACGAAGGACCCGATACCCAGCATGAGCAAAACCAATGTAGTGTACAAAATCCCATGCGAGGACTGCATAAAACACTACATAGGACAAACAGGAAGATAGCTAACGATCTGCATCCATGAACACCAACTCGCCACGAAACGACATGACCAGCTATCCTTAGTAGCCACACACTCAGATGACAAGCAACATGAGTTCAACTGGGACAACACTACTATTATAGGACAAGCCAAACAGAGAACAGCCAGGGAATTCCTAGAGGCATGGCACTCATCCACAGATTCAATCAAGCACATCGATCTGGACCCAATATACCAGCCACTGCAGCGGACAGCTGGAACTGACAACCGGAAGCGGCAATACAAATCACTATAAATGCTGGAGGAAACATCACAGAAGCGCTTCACAGGAGGCTCCCAAGCACTGAGGATGTCACCTAGACAGGGGACGAAACGTCTGCAACACAAATTCCCAGCTCGGCGAACAGAACCACAACAACGAGCACCTAAGCTACAAATCTTCGCCCAAACTTTGAACTTGTGTAAGGTAGTGAACATATGGTTAATAATTTATTGTTGGGAGTACAGTTAAAATATATAATGTTGTACCACAAGTATATTTTGTTAACTTTTTGAACTTTATTAAATAATATTCTAACTCTTTTAATTAGCGTCACTAATATAATAATGAGTCATCTTCCGCAGAACTTCATTCTTTAACGAGTCCAATCACAGTAAGGTTTTTTTTAACTTCCTTTACTATTTATTTGACTTCTCAGGCTTTTAGTTTGGAGTTTTGGATTACTAGTTCATTGAGATTGCCAGTATACCACCACCTCTTACAGGTTGAATGGTGTCAATATTATTGACGTAGTAATAGTCAGTCAAGGACCAGTTAAGAGTCTGGCCCGTAGGAATTAACCCAACTGCAGCTAGACCAATTCTCTGTGTTTTGTGGTCTCTGATTTCAAAGAAAAATGCAGAAACGACGGATGTCATTCAATTCATGGCATCTCTGCTGATTCTTTCAAAGGGTAATCAAGTTAGTCCCTTCCTTCTCATTTGCTGGATGCATCAGATGTTTCTATCATTTGTTTTGAATGCTACTTCAAGATTGCTTCTTTACCCACCACCGTATCAGACAGTGTGTTCTACTATTAGCACTGTATATAAACAAGTTTATTTTTTCATGCCATTTCAGGCGCTTTTGCTGATTTCCTTAAATCTGGACTCTCTTGTCATGATGCTTCAGCTATTAGGCACGCCTACCAATGCCTTCATAAGATTCTGCCCACTGTTTCTATCAGCTGGAGAGCTGGTGAGAGCTGCCATTTCCAGAGAAGCCCCCACCCCCAAACTGCATATTGATCAGGCATTGGCAAGGCCACTTGAATCAAGATCCCATGGGCAGAGGTTCTGCCCACCAAGGACTGTCGGCCAATCAATGGCTCCCAGCTTTTGCACTCAGCAGTGCCAGGACCCCAGAGTCCCACGAACATGAAGTGTATGTTGGTGTCTTTGTCCATATATTATGGGACTTCTAAGGCTGGAAGATGTAGGGATGGTGGGGGTTAGTTGGACGCAAGAGCAGAAGATGGTTTTTCAGGATTGCCACATGGCTGCAGGCCCTCCTGCCAGAGTTACTCGCTGACTGTTGCGGATTGAAGCTCTTAACTGGTCCTTACTTGACCACTACTAGTCTGTGACATTACTGCTACTGAAAACATCATTGGACTGGTAAAATAGAACCACTGATTAATAGTGCGAAGACACAGGTTCAAATCCCACCATGGCAGCTGGTAAAATTTGAATTCAATAGAAAGCCTAATGGTAACCATATGACCACTGTTGTCTGTCATAAAAGAAATCTGGTCAGCAATGTCCTTTAGGGAAGGAAATCTGCCTACCCTGTATAACCCATAGTAATGTAGGGTGTCTCATAATGCCCTCTGGGAAATAAGGGTGAGCAGTAAATGCTGGTCGAACCACGAACAAATAAATTAAAAATAAATTAGCGGCCTTAATTTGAGGGACTTGAGAAGAACTTTATTCTGCAGGAGGTGGGAAGTTGGTGGCTTTTGAGGACAGCTCTAGCCCACTTAAATAAGTGCCGTTCCAGCCTCTCAGCTCACCACCTCCAGGAGCAGACAATACTACCCAGTTTCTCTGTATTTATTTCATTTGAATAATTTATTTTTGATAACATGATATTTATACCCTCTTAGAAACATAGAAAATAGAAGCAGAAGTAGGCCATTTGGTTGATCAGGTCTGTTCCACTATTCAGCATGATTGTGGCTGATTCTCTATCTCAATACCATAATCCCAATCACTCCCCACACCCCTCAACATCGTTAGCTTCTAGAAATCTATTCCTTCCCTTAATATGCTTAGTGATTTCAACTCCACAACATTCTGTGGTAAGAAATTCCACCGCACTGAGTGAAGAAATATCTCCTCATCTCAACCTGAAATGGTTTATTGCATATGCCGGGACAGTTCACTGAAATGCCACTGGCCACATCTCTTCTTCCTTCTTATATATTTTCTATTTGTATTGACTCTCCTGAGATTTCAGAACACACCCCTTTTGAATTTCCTGTGATTAATCTCTTCAGTGAGATTGGCTGGATTTGCAGTGTAATCTTTTGCTCTGTTACACTTTTTTGTCTTTATGCTCTGATTTTTAATTAAATTTATACTGATAAGAAAAGCACAGTAAATGAACTGAGACCGCTGACTTAGGGCTTGATACTCTGGACCAGATTAATCATTAAAAACATAAACTGCAGCACAATCCTTTGATGCAAGATTGAATGCCACTAGATGGCAGGATTAAACACTAGCTTTGCAGTCAAATTATTCAAAGGATTCTGGTTGTTAATTGTAATTCCAGTGCAGAAGACAACATTTCATTTGCTGAAAAAAGAAAGAAAAGTATCAACATTTCAATTTAAGTCCTAATGTTAGATGTATGGTGTTAATTAATACAGTCAACTCAAGCATGTAATCACTTCCTTCTCCTCTATGACCATGGACTGAACATCTCCAGGATTGCCCTATTGCAAATAATTTTTTCAGCTGGTCTACTGTTCAGCCAATGCTGACCGAGTTAAATGCATGAAAACCAAATCTGTGAAGTTAATGTTTTGCAGGCTTATAATTGGGAGGGAGCGAGGTGAAGTGTGATGGTAAGGATACGAATATTGAAATAATTAACTCACCTATTGGGAACATGACTGTAAATGGGAGAACATTTCAGATTGCAAATTTACAAATGCTGTAAGAGTTACTCCAGGTACTTAGCAAATAAAAAGAAATTGAAATCTTCATATAAAACTGTCTTGGGCATAATAGAGCGCTACGTGATGTTTCACCTCCCAACACTTTTTACTTTAACAGGGAAAGCACAAAGATGCCAAGGAAAAAGAGAAATGGAGCAACGGCCACCAATTCATTGCAGGAATTATTTCAGGGACACTACAATGCATGGTTTGTGACAAGCTTGTTGGTGGAAAGGATGTTCTGCAATGCTTCAGTGAGTAACGATCTATCAGTTTATAGATGCAAACATAATGGGCTGAATTTCATGTGGGGGCGGGCTCCATGCAAGAATCACCCACCAATTGTTAAACCCAAGAAAAGGCAAACAAGATGAGAATGAGACTTGGTAACAAGCTATTTGCCTGTTAATTATTTATTTAAACGTGGCAGGGTCCTGACAGTTTCAGCACCACTATTATGAGGAATGGATTGGACATGAGTGGGACTTACACCTCTCATATTTTATGTATTCTTCCCCCCACCCTCCCCGTCAAAAAAATAGCTAGTGTGTGTGGTTGGTAAATCCAGCCCGATGAATCGATGTATATTGATGGGTGGCACGGTGGCACAGTGGTTAGCACTGCTGCCTCACAGCGCCAGAGACCTGGGTTCAATTCCTGCCTCAGGCAACTGACTGTGTGGAGTTTGCATATTCTCCCCGTGTCTGCTCCGGTTTCCTCCCACAATCCAAAATCGTGCAGGTTAGGTGAATTGGCCATGCTAAATTGCCCGTAGTGTCAGGTAAAGGGGTAAGTGTAGGGGAATGGGTCTGGGTGGGTTACGCTTCGGCGGGTCAGTGTGGAATTGTTGGGCCGAAGGGCCTGTTTCCACACTGTAAGTAAGTAATCATGATGCAGTGTGTAACGGAAGTTCAATGCTGAATTTGGGGAAATGGTTTGTATGCCTGTGTTAACTCTAGTGTCTGAATTCCCAATAGGCGCACTCACCAGACTAATCCCTATACAGCACTAAATAATAAAATTTACCTTACAACAGTTATTTTGAAGGAGGTCTAACAGTGCAGTGGATACTATCCCTGCCTTTGAGGTTGAAACTCCAGATTCAAGTGTTACTCCTGAACTTGATGGTTAAGGAAGCTGTGTTTGTAATATTGCCATTTTACATTGGTATTTTAAGACAGTTTCTTGGGGGTTAGTGGAGAACACACTCAGTTTATTCTTACACTAAACAGAGGGTTGTCAGTCGTGTTAATAAGACAGTGTGAGGACAGCTTCGCGTTTGTGCTCATAATGTGAATGTTTGCCCAATGCTTCAATGGTGAGATCCTCAGAATGCGAGTCACTGTAGTCCAATCCAAAACCCCTACCAACCAGTTAATTAGAGCTTTTGGATGCTGGTTTCCATGAGCAATCAGAGTTATTGATCACAAGGTCTGAAATGCAGCTGTGAAGCAGTATGCACTGTCACTTTATTATACCACCCATTCCATTGACAGTAGGCTTTTCTGGTAGCAGCCCTACTTCAAAGCTGCCACAGGTCATGCAACTAAAACATTGAATGTATTGCTGCTGTCCAGGGAGTGATGAGAAGAACAGATGAATATCTGACGTGTGACTGTTTAGGTAAAGTTGGTGTAGACAATTTTAAGAGTAAAACAGATCTCCCTGAATGAATCACAGTTCTGTCAGCAACTAACAGAAAATCCAGGTTAGTATTTGGGTTGAATATCCTATAGCAGAATTTGTTTGAAAGGTAGATCTATATCTAATTGTTGGCTAGGGAATGAATGCATGTCTGTCATAGTAGTTGGGGAATTTAAATTCAGTTAATCAATCAATTTGGCATTTAAAAATAAAAGCTTGTCTCAGTACTGATGATCATGACAACCTTTTCCATTGTACTAATGCCCTTTAGGCAAAAAAAATCTGCTACCCTTGTACAATGGATCTGTTTGTGATCCTAGAAACACATCAGTGAAGTACTCCTAGATGCCCTCTGAAATTGCCTAGGAAAGAGGAATTAAGGATCATGAGACTATAAGGAATGTGAGGAGAAATAGGCCATTCAGCATATCGAACGTCCTCAACTCCACTTTCCTCCCTTGATTTCCTTAGTGATTAGAAATCTGTCTATCAGCCTTGAAAATACTTAATATCCCAGTCTTGACAATCCTTAGAGCCCTTAAATGCGCAACTCCTTATTCTGAGCTTTTTCCCTCTGGTCCTAGACTCTCCCACAAAGGAAACAACCTCTCCACATCTATCCTGTTAAGCCACCTAACAATCTCATATGTTTCAATAAAGTCTCCTCTCATTCTCCTAAACATCAGTGGTTTAGCTGTTAGCAGGACAGTTAGGTTGTGATGCAGAATGATGCCAACAGCATGGGTTAAATTCTCTGACGTCACCATGAAGGACTCTCCTTCTCAACCTGTCCCCTCGCCTGTGGTGTGGTGAGCCTCAGGTTAAGCCAATACCAGTCATCTCTCTCTCTCTGTCTCTCTAAAGAGGGAGTAGCCCTATGCTGAGGTAGGAGTATGACAACTCCTGCAGTCCTCACTTTCTCTTAGTATGACAACTCTACCTGTTTTCTAGTCTGAAACCAAGGACTGTTAGTTTATTAAGTAGTGTTATTTGTAGTACATTACCAAATGCCTTTTAGAAATCCAAATTTATTACATCTGCTTGTTATTTCATGAAAAAAAACCATAATAAATTTGTCAGGCATGATTTCCCCTTCATGAAAACATGCCACCTCTGCTTGGATTGGCAGTATATGTCAGCCTTACAAGTAATATCCAAATTAGGTGACTGCATTTTGAATAATCTGATGCTGTCAGACAGCTCCTCATTTATTTAATGTCTTTCTTTTATAGGTTCCCAGCACTTAAAATCTTATTTTTGTTTTTTGCTGAAGGTTTTTTCTCTTTTTCAGATTGTACCATGAGTATTCATAAAAGTTGCAGAGATTCTGTTCCTATGTGTATTAAGGCCAAGTATCCAGTAAGTATAGATCCTCTGGAATAGAAAGAAAATAATCTGGGTTCCCAAAAATATAGTTTTTGATCATTTATTTTCAGACTGTGACGAACATTGTTGTAACTACTTTTACTGCCCATGTCTAATTTCCTTGAATTGCCTCCGGTTCTTCCCAACTGCATGGGCCTCCCAAGAGCCAAGCACAGTAGTGACCTTTGGACTGGAAGTCAGTGCTGCGATCAGCAGATACCAATCGCTGTGCATGGAACCTTGGGATAGTGTATCTGGGTGTCCCAGTGCATGATCAATAAAAACTAGTAGACACAGTGAATAATTTGGAAAGCTAATAGAATGTTCTTATTTATCACAAGGGGAATTGAAAACAAAAGTAGGGAGGTGATGCTTCATTTGTACAGGGAATTTCTGCAACCACATCAAGAGCATTTTCTTTTTATTCATGCATGGATGAGGGACTCACTGGTTAGGCCAGCATTTATTGTCCATCCCAATTGCCTAGAGGGCAGTTAAGAGTCAACCACATTGCTGTCCTAATTCCATAAGGGTAAGTATCAAGTGTGCAATATTTGTCAAAGAGAGCAGTGCTGTTACTCTGCATGAGTAACACTGTTGATATCAGGGATCTGCTAGCCACAAAGCTGGATAATAAGGATCGTGATTTTTTTTTATTTGGTCACCTTATTTAATGAATATTGTAAATAATTTGCAAACAGTTCAGAAAAACAAATGACATCCTGAGGGGTCTTGTCAGGGTAAATTTGGAGAGTTTGCTTTGTTGTGTGGGAGATTCCAGAACTAGGAGTCACTGCTTAAAAATTGGGGGTCACCCATTCACAGAGGTGAGATGAAATCATTCCTCACAGTGAGGTGAGTGTCCTTGGAACACTCCTTCTTCTAAAAAGGCAGTGGAAGCAGAGTCTATGGAATATTTTTAAGATAGAGGTGGAAGCTTGACTCTATCCAGGATGAAGCAGCCCATTTGATTGATGCCACATCCATAAACACTCACTCTCTCCTAGTTAGTGAATGAAAGGTAATCAGGAGTAAGTGGTAATGTAGATTTGTGGTTACAGTTGGATTAAATACTCTCCTGTCTGCTGCCCTGTGAGAGTTTATAAATTGTCTTGTATTCTTTCATATGTTCAGAGCATCACTCTCAAAGTCAGCAGTTGTTCATCTCTAATTGCCTTTCAACGGAATGACTTTCTAGGCCATTCAGAGGGCAGTTCAGAGTTAACCACATTGCCGAGAATCTGGAGCCACATCAGACCAGCTAAGGATGGCAGATTTCTTTCCCTAAAGATATTACTGATCCACGTAGAATTTTACAATAATTGATGATAGTTACCATGGTGCCTGTTACTGACCCTAGCTTTATATTACAAATTGAATTCAGATTCCAACAACTACCATGATGGGATTTGAACTAATGTCCCCAGATTATTAACTGAGTCCTCTGGCTAACTTGTCCTGTGAAATTATGACTACTACATAACCACTTAATCTGATCCTCTATAGCAAAAATTATTTGTGACCTTGCCGTTAGATGATTTGGAACAGGAGTTAAACATCCCCCAAGATTGATTTCAGCACATTTGAAACATCACATGTGGATTTTAACTCTGTGTTAGCCTCTAAAGTTCACAAAGTGCTGGTATTTGAGTTAATGTCAGATCAAGTAGTGTTCCTTCTTCGTTATTGGGATGATATTGCTCGCGCTCTGTTTATCTCTCCTGGGCCTGTTGCATTTGGGCAGAAAGCACTGTATTTCTTTATTGCAAACATAAAACTAGAACAGGAGGTTTGGAGTGAGGGAGGAGGATGGAATGTGAAGTTCCAAGTTTAAAGTCATCCTACTTTCAACTTTCATATCAGATAGCATGAGGTTGGGGTGGGAGATGAGGAAAGGACTGCAGTATCATAACACTACCCTGAATACTCTGTGAAAACAATCGATAAAGCCTGTGTCATTAGCCAGCTGTATGATATGCAGCACCATCTCTTCAGTCTTGCATGAGTTGAAGATTTGTCTGTCCCCTGTTGGTCTAGCTTTAGTTGCTCAATTGTGTGAGCCCTGCTGCAAGAGAGAGAATACTGAATTTTTAAAATTCATTTACAGGATGTAGGCATAGCTGTCCATCCTTAATTGGACTTGAAAAAGTGTTTGATGGGTGCTAAGTAAGTGGGCTGATTTGATCTTCATGGTGCTGAGCTTTTTCAGTGTTATTAGAGCTGTACCATTCCAGGAAGATAGAAAGTATTCCACCATCTACAAGGCACCTGTGATGTGCACCATGTAGATGGTGGATAGGCATTCGAGAGGAGGAGGTGAAAGACCTGTTGCGGGATTCCGAGCCTCTGATCTGTTGTTTTAAATTTATGTGGTTAGTGCAGTTCAGATTCTAATCAGTGCCAACTCCAGGATGGTGCGCCACATAAATGCATTCAATGGCATTACCATCACTGAAATCCCCAGCATCCTGGGGAGTTAAGTATTGACCAGAAACTCACCTGGACTTGCCATATAAATACAATGGCTACAAGAGCAGGTCAGAGGCTAGGAATACTTCAGTGAGTAACTTTCCTCTTGACTCCTCAAAGCCTGTCCACCATCTACAAGGTGCAAATTGCCAGTGTGATGGAATACTCCCAATTTGCCTGGATGAGAGCAACTCCAACCACACTCAAGAAGCTTGATACCATTCAAAGCTAAGCAGCCTGTTTGATTGGCAACATATCCACAAACAATCATTCCCTCCATCATTGATGTTCAGTAGCAGCAGTGTGTACTATCTACAAGGTGCACTGTTGAAATTCACCAAACATCCTTTGACAGCATCTTCCAAACTCTCAACTACTTACATCTAGAAGGCAAAAGGAGCAGATATTTGGGTAAACCACCACCTGTAAGTTCACCTCCAAGCCACTCACATCTTGACTTGGAAATATATGGTCATTCCTTCCCTGTTGCTGCATCAAAATCCTGGAATTCCCTCCCTAGTATTGTGGATCTATCTACAGCAAATGGAATGCAGCAGTTAAAGAGGGCAGCACAGTACCACCTTCTCCAGGGAGGGGCAATAAATTCTTGGACTCAGCCAATGATGCCCATGTCCCATGAGTGAATGAAGAAAAGGGCATTCAGTGATAGTGATGAATGCAGCGTTGATGTTAACGTCACTGTCTCTTCACCTCTGCAGATCAGCTCTTTTGTTTAGTTTGGACCAGGACTGTAATGAGGGTCAGGATCCTAGTGGCATGACAGAACTCAAACTGAGTGTCTTTGAACAGGTTATTGCTGAGCCAATATTGTTTATAGTACTGTTGACAACCCCTTCCTTCGCTTTTCTGACGACTGATCATAAACTCTTGGGGTTGCATTTGGCCTGCTTGGACTTTTTTCAGCTTTTTATGGACGGAGCATACCTGGGCAATTTTTGAAGTGCTGTGTAGATGCCAGTGATTAGGTATTTATGATTGTTGTCTTTGATATACCTGTCATAACTGAATAACTGGAGGTATGTTGATATATTGAGAGGTGTGTAAGAGGCAGGCAGCATTGGATAGTTCATGAGGGTAGCATAGAGTATCTGGCTGTTAGGTGTGAATCCTGAGTGATAGTGCTGATTGGTGACTGATGGTGTTCTGATGTGTTTAACCAGGTAGGATCTTGGTGATATGATGGGAACAAGATGTTCTTTGTGAGTACTTTCACTGAGATAATTAGACCTCTTTCTGCACAGCTGTCAGAGTCCAAGAGTTCACCTACGCCCATTCTGTTCAGAGGGAATTATTTTCTTGCCCTCTTGTGGAAACCTGGCATCTCTCCTTTTGCCCAGTTCCATGACAGGTATTGCCATTGTGACATCTGTAAACCTTGCAGCCCTCTCTTCACAGGTCCTCCATTTTCCTTCTCTCTGATTGTAGCATTGAGGGTCAACAACATTCATTCCCTGCCAACAGATTTAAGAACAGCCTATTTCACACTGTTATCAGACTTGTGAATGGGCCTCTCAAACATTAGCGTTGTTGTTTCTCTGCACCTTCTCTATAATATTCTGCATTCTGTTCTTATGTACTTACATAATGTATGATTTGTCTGGTTAGCACATAAAACAATACTTTTTACTGTATCTGGTACGTGTGACAATAATAAATCAAAGTCAAATCATGCATCTTCCTTTTAAGAGGGACAATATGTCTTTAAGAACTGCCATCTAGCCAGGGCTCATACTACCTCGTGCAGGGTTAGATCTCCATTGTGCATGAAGCCAACCATTAGTGTGCCTCCCATTGGACACATTGAAGACGTTCAAAGGAGGAAACCTAATGTTTGTGTGTGTACGCCTGCCTGCCTCAACAGGAGCAGATGTAATTAGTTTGTGAATCATGACCCCATGCTTAAATGTAAACAAATTTTAATCCTTATTATTTAACAATAAGCAGCCACAATCAAAAAAGTTAACAACCACAATAATGATTACCTTCCACCTATCTTCCCCTGTAGAATCACCTGGATTTTATATCTACACACATACAAGCATAAGAGCATAAGTGGGCCATTTGATCTCTTTAAGCCCACTTTGCCTTTTTAACATTCTTATCTGATTATGGCCTCATTTGACTTTCCTGCCTGTAGCTTAAAACCTGTTATGGACGAGACCAGACACCCTCAAACTATTTTAAGAAGGTAGCCAAGACCCTAACTTTTTCTTGTTTTAAAGGTAAATGTGAAGTGGGTGTTCTGGATGTAATGCAACTGGTCAAATCATTTAAGCAAAACACAATTTATTTAAACACGATAGTTAAACTACAAACAAAAGAAAGAGGAATTTAGAATAACTTAACTATTGGAAAACTTACCTGAATAATAGTAAGTTTATTATTATTTATTAGTAATAGATACTGTACTTATTACTAATTAACAGTTCCAAAACAGTAACATCCAATAAACATACCCCTTGGCAAAAAGTTAAATTCAGACGTAGATTCTTAGATGCCATTCAATATCAAGAGATGTTCCAGAGAAAGTCACAGTCAGGAATCATTTACTGAAGCTTCAATTCTTTTGGGACCTAAACAGATTCTAACTGCTACAGTTAAAAAAACTAGAAAGCCTAATCTGGGAAAACTGGCTACTCCCCTTCCTTTGTTACATCTGCTTTAAAATCTAAAGGCCTCTAAAGTTATTAACTTAGGCTGGCTCCAGTAGACACTTTGGCATCTCTGCCTTTACACCCTCTCTTCAACAAACTTAGGACAAAATAACCTTTTTAAAGTCACAAAATCTCTGATCCATTCTTAATCAAAACTCGATCAAACACACTACCTCTACTGCACTCTAGTGCAGAGATTTCCACATGCTAAGGATATGCGGAGAGAAAATTTCTTCTCATCCCCATTTTAAGTTGGAGACGTATTATTGTTAAACTGAGTTTTCTAGTTTAGCCTATCCCATCAGGGGAAAACATCAGATCACACTGTCAAGACTTCTTGGGATTTTGTGTTGTTTCAATATGATCATCTGTCTTTCTGCTAAACTCTCAAGAATGTAATCTCTGAACTGCTCATAATGCATTTATCTCCTTTCTTAACTAAGGAGACGAAAACTGTACACATTCCCCAGTTATATTCTCAACATGGCACTGTGTTGCTGCAACAAAATGTTCTACATTCAATTCTCTCTGTCACCACATTTTGGTGATGGTGACCACAATTCTGTGACTTTCACCTTGGTTATGGAGAGAGATAGGTGCGCACAACAAGGTAGATTTTATAATTGGGGGAAGGGAAATTACGATGCTGTAAGGCAGGATTTGAGGAGCATACGTTGGGAGCTTAGGCTGTCAGGGAAGGATGTGGTGGAAATGTGGAACTTTTTCAAAGAGCAGATACGACGTGTCCATGATAGGTATGTACCTATCAGGCAGGAAAGAAATGGTCGTGTGAGGGAGCCTTGGTTGACGAGAGAGGTTGAATGTCTGGTAAAGAGGAAGAAGGAGGCTTACATAAGGTTGAGGAAACAGGATTCAGACAGAGCAATGGAGGGATACAGGATAGCCAGAAGGGACCTGAAGAAAGGGATTAGGAGAGCTAAGAGAGGGCATGAAAAATCGTTGGCGGATAGGATCAAGGATAACCCCAAGGCATTTTATGCGTATGTGAGAAACCTGAGAATGACGAGAACGAGGGTAGGGCCGATCAAGGACAGTAGTGGGAGACTGTGTATTGAGTCGGAAGAGATAGGAGAGGTCTTGAACAAGTACTTCTCTTCAGTATTTATGAACGAGAGGGACCGTATTGTAGAAGAGGAGAGTGTGAAATGGACTGGTAAGCTAGAAGAGATACCTGTTAGGAAGGAAGATGTGTTGGACATTTTGAACAACTTGAGGATAGACAAGTCCCCCAGGCCTGACGGGATATATCCTAGGATTATGTGGGAAGCAAGAGAGGAAATTGCAGTACCGTTGGCAATGATCTTCTCGTCTTCACTGGCAACGGGGGTGGTACCAGGGGACTGGAGAGTAGCGAATGTTGTGCCCCTGTTCAAAAAAGGGAATAGGGATAACCCCGGGAATTACAGGCCTGTTAGTCTTACTTCTGTGGTAGGCAAAGTAATGGAAAGGGTACTGAGGGATAGGATTTATGAGTATCTAGAAAGACACTGCTTGATTAGGGACAGCCAGCACGGATTTGTGAAGGGTAGGTCTTGCCTTACAAGTCTTATTGAATTCTTCGAGGAGGTGACCAAGCATGTGGATGAGGGTAGAGCAGTGGATGTAGTGTACATGGATTTTAGTAAGGCATTTGATAAGGTTCCCCATGGTAGGCTTATGCGGAAAGTCAGGAGGCATGGGATAGAGGGAAATTTGGCCAATTGGATAGAAAACTGGCTAACCAGTCGAAGGCAGAGAGTGGTGGTAGATGGTAAATATTCAGCCTGGAGCCCAGTTACAAGTGGAGTTCCGCAGGGATCAGTTCTGGGTCCTCTGCTGTTTGTAATTTTTATTAATGACTTAGATGAGGGAGTCGAAGGGTGGGTCAGTAAATTTGCAGATGATACGAAGATAGGTGGAGTTGTGGACAGTGAGGAGGGCTGTTGTCGGCTGCAGAGGGACTTAGATATGATGCAGAGCTGGGCTGAGGAGTGGCAGATGGAGTTCAACCCTGCCAAGTGTGAGATTGTCCATTTTGGAAGAACAAATAAGAATGCGGAATACAGGGTTAATGGTAGGGTTCTTAGTCAGGTGGAGGAACAGAGGGATCTTGGGGTCTATGTACATAGATCTTTGAAGGTTGCCACTCAGGTGGATAGAGTTTGTAAGAAGGCCTATGGAGTATTATCGTTCATTAGCAGAGGGATTGAATTCAAGAGTCGTGAAGTGATGTTGCAGCTGTACAGGACTTTGGTTAGGCCACAGTTGGAGTACTGTGTGCAGTTCTGGTCGCCTCACTTTAGGAAAGATGTGGAAGCTTTGGAGAGGGTGCAGAGAAGATTTACCAGGATGTTGCCTGGAATGGAGAGGAAGTCGTACGAGGATAGGTTGAGAGTTCTCGGCCTTTTCTCGTTGGAACGGCGAAGGATGAGGGGTGACTTGATAGAGGTTTATAAGATGATCAGAGGAATAGATAGAGTAGACAGTCAGAAACTTTTTCCCCGGGTACAACAGAGTGTTACAAGGGGACATAAATTTAAGGTGAAGGGTGGAAGGTATAGGGGAGATGTCAGGGGTGGGTTCTTTACCCAGAGAGTGGTGGGGGCATGGAATGCGCTGCCCGTGGGAGTGGTAGAGTCGGAATCATTGGCGACCTTTAAGCGGCATTTGGATAGGTACATGGATGGGTACTTAATCTAGGTTAGAAGTTCGGCACAACATCGTGGGCCGTAGGGCCTGTTCTGTGCTGTATTGTTCTATGTTCTATGTTCTATGTTCTATGAACTACAGCATCACATGCCAACTGAATGGCCTACTCCTGTATTTGAATCGTTCAAGAAGGTTGCTCAGCACCACCTTCTCAAAGGCTATTGGGTCTAGCAATAAATATGAAAATATGTTAATTATGTCTAATCAACTTATTGTAGTTAAGTTCATGTTTAACAAACTTGTTGAAAAAGTAACGTGCTGTGGATAAAGGGGATCTTGTGGATGTGCTTCATTTAGAATTCCAGGAGATATTTGTTGTGTTGTCAAAGGGTTTTGTGCGACATTAAAAAACCACAGAGTTCAAGGTTGGGGCCAGGGGCTCAATAGGAGATTGACTAGCTAACAGAACACAGAAGAATAGGCCTAAATGGGTCATTTTCTTATTGGCAAGATACATTGAGTGGTGTGCCATAGGGATCAGTACTAGGTCTTCAACTCTTTACAAATTTTATAAATGACAAGTGAAGAGACCAAATATGATTGCTGAATTTACTAGTGATGTAAAAATAGGTAGGAAATTAAACAGTTTTGGCAAAAAATGGCGTATAATGTGAGGAAAATGTGAAGTTGTCCATTTTAGTAGAAATAAATAAATAGCATATTGTCAAAATATCTAAGTAGTCATAAATTATAGTCCTTTGAGATACAAAAGGATCTGGGCATCCCTGTGCATTACTCACAAAAAGCTAGTTTGCAGGTGCAGCAGGAAATTAGGAAAACTAGTAGAATGTAAACATTTATTTCAAGGTGAACAGAGTACAAAGATTGCACAATTATGTTTCAGTCATACAGGGCAATATCGGTACTACATCTGGAATACTGTGCACAGTACTAATATCCTCATTTATGGAAGGTTGTAACTTCATTAGAAGCAGTTCAGAGAACGTTGACCAGACTAATATCTGGAGTGGATGTGTTGCCTTATGAGAAAAGGTTGGACAGTTTAAGATTGTATCTACTGGAGTTTAGAAGACTGGATTATAACATACAAGATCCTGAAAGTCTTGCCAGAGTAGAAGGAACAAGGATACTTCCACTGTAGGAGAATCTAGAACCGGGATACTGTTTAAAAATCAGGAGTTGCCCATCTTAGAGATATGGGGAAATATTTTCTCACACACTGTTGCTTGATGTTGGAACTGTTCCTCAAAAGAAACCAGATGGCACAATCTCATTTAGGGTCGCCTATTTAAAACAGAGATGAGGAGGATCTTTTTCTTCGAGATTAGTGGATATGAGGAATTATTTACTGTAGAGGGCTGTCAAGGCTGGGTCATTAAGTCTATTCAATACTGAGATGAACAATTTTTTTTAAATTAGGGAACTTAGAGTTATTGGAACAAGATAGGAAAGTGAAGTTAGTGATTGTCAGATCAATCATGATCCAATTGAATGGTAGAGCAGACTAAATGGGCTGAATGGCCTACTTCTGGTCCTATGTCTTATGGTCTTAAGATGGTGGAGAAGAGACTTTTGAATATTCTTAAAGTAATGGGAAGTAGATTCTTGATAAGCCAGTGGGTGAAAGGTTATCAGGGTAGGCCATAAGTTTAAATAATTAGATCAGCCATGATTGAAATGAATTGAATTGATGGTGTAGGCTTGAAGGACCAAGAGGCCTATGTCTGCTCATAATTTGGTCATCCATACGCAATTGACATTCATATTCCAGTAACGAATATGAAGAATTGTTGGTGGTGTGCTATTAGATTAGATTCCCTACAGTGTGGAAACAGGCCCTTCGGCCCAACAAGTCCACACCAACCCGCCTAACACTATGGGCAATTTAACATGGCCAATTCATCTAGCCTGCACATCTTTGTGACTGTGGGAGGAAACCAGAGCACCCGGAGGAAACCCACACAGACACCAGGAGAATGTGCAAACTCCACACAGACAGTCGTCCGAGGCTGGAATTGAACTTGGGACCCTAGTGCTGTGAGGTAGCAGTGCTAACCACTGCACCACCATGCATTGTTAGGTATGCAAGTGTTTATGTAATCAAAAATGGATATCCAATTACAAGTAGAAATTTACCATTCACAGGAGAAAATCTTCACTCATTTTGTAAGATGGTCTTAATGCTGGTGATTTTAAACATAAGATTTCACTTTCGTTAAAGTCAAATTTGTATCCCGTTAAACCTTCATGATTGATGTTTAAAATAAACTTTGGCTCACATTTTATCAAAAAATACATTTATGTGTCAGAAGGTGACATAAAATTACAGGCTTATATCCATCATGCCTTTCTTAAAATTAATTAAGCTGGGATAAATTAATGAGTTATGGAGTTGACATTTTGAGTCTGATGTAACTATTCTTCAGAAGAGTTCTAAAACATTAACTCTGTTTCTACTTCCACAGATGTTGACAGACTTGCTAAATTTCTCTAGAAAGTCCATGTTTGTTTCAGATTTCCAGTGTCTGCAGTATTTTGGCTTGAATGAGTTATGGCCTAAATATGCAGTTATTGATAACTATTAAGATACAAAATATGAAAATAATGAGTACAGTAGAAACTTTTTGTGGATCTTGTTTGACATATAGTATTTTCAGAAATAATTTCATTAATTGTTCAACCATTTGTAACTAAGCCTTACTTTGCTTAAGGCTCCAGTCTCTGGCATTCCCTCCATATAACACATTGCCTTGCTATCTTGCTTTCCTCAATTAAGACAGTACCTTTTTGACCAAGCTTTTGCTCATCTGATTAATATTTCCTTATACAGCTTAGAGTGATACTATGTTTGCAATACTCTCATGATATTCCTTTATTTTAAAGGTGCTAAAGAAGTATAAGTTGTTGTTGTTATTCTATTCTTTTGAACTCGTGGGGTTTTTTTCTGCAGAATCTTCAAGACAAATGTCACATAGTATCACGAAGCAAACCAACCCAGTGTGTGCACTGTAAGTATGAATAACTGCATCAAAATATTTTTGAAACTATGTGTACCTATTTGTTAAAACAGCTGGTTTTTTTTGTAGATTAGATTAGATTACAGTGTGGAAACAGGTCCTTCGGCCCAACAAGTCCACACCGACCCGAAACCCACCCCTACATTTACCCCTTACCTAACACTACGGGCAATTTAGTATGGCCAATTCACCTGACCCTGCACATCTTTGGACAGTGGGAGGAAACCGGAGCACCCAGAGGAAACCCACGCAGACACGGGGAGAACGTGCAAACTCCACACAGTCAGTCGCACGAGGCGGGAATTGAACCCGGGTCTCTGGCGCTGTGAGGCAGCAGTGCTAACCACTGTGCCACCGTGCCGCCCACAAGTCACAAGTTTCATTTTCTGATGTGAGGTAAATGCAGGAGCAGGAATGTACTAAAGAAACATGCAGCTCTACATTCACCAACTTCTGCACCGGCCCCACCCTTTTAGCATATTTTCCAACTTTGGCAAATAGAATTAAGGAGAATCCAAATATATGAAGGACAAAAGGAGAGAATAGGGCCCCTCAAAGATCAACAAGGCGGCCTTTGTGTGGAGCCACAGAAAATGGGGGAAATACTAAATGAATATTTTGCGTCAGTATTTACTGTGGAAAAGAAAGTGGAAGATATAGACTGTAGGGAAATAGATGGTGATATCTTGCAAAATGTCCAGATTACAGAGGAGGAAGTGCTGGATGTCTTGAAACGGTTTAAAGTGGATAAATCCCCAGGACCTGATCAGGTGTACCCGAGAACTCTGTGGGAAGCTAGAGAAGTGATTGTTGGGCCTTTCGCTGAGATATTTGTATCATCGATAGTCACAGGTGAGGTGCCGAAGACTGGAGGTTGATGCCACTGTTTAAGAAGGGCGATTATTGGAAAGATGTTGTGAAACTTGAAAGGGTTCAGAAAAGATTTACAAGGATGTTGCCAGGGTTGGAGGATCTGAGCTACAGGGAGCGGCTGAACAGGCTGGGGCTGTTTTCCCTGGAGCGTCGGAAGCTGAGAGGTGACCTTATAGAGGGTTACAAAATTATGAGGGGCATGGATAGGATAAATAGACAAAGTCTTTTCCCTGGGGTCGGGGAGTCCCGAACTAGAGGGCATAGGTTTAGGGTGAGAGGGGAAAGATATAAAAGAGACCTAAGGGGCAACCTTTTCACGCAGAGGGTGGTATGTGTATGGAATGAGCTGCCAGAGGATGTGGTGGAGGCTGGTACAATTGCAACATTTAAGAGGCATTTGGATGGGTATATGAATAGGAAGGGTTTGGAGGGATATGGGCCAGGTGATGGCAGGTGGGACTAGATTGGGTTGGGATAGCTGGTCGGCATGGACGGGTTGGACCAAAGGGTCTGTTTCCATGCTGTACATCTCTATGACACTATGACTATGACTCTATTGGCAGTGTTGGCGGTTTTTTCTCATTCCTGGTAACTTGTGGTATTTGCCACCTATACTGGTATGTATTTGGTACTGGGTCGGGGCTGTTTGAAATAATTTGATGCCACCCATTCTCTTTGCTTTTGTCTTGAGGCTATTTAAGATACACCACCATGGATGTATCTATAGAAGAGGCACTGTTCTTAGATAACAAGAAAGTTTGTTCCATGTTAGCAATTTGTACAATGACATTTGGTCAGAAGTAGTTATTAGGACTAAAGACAGTAAATGTTGGGAAACTTAGCAAGGTTTTACAGAATCTGTGGAGAGACAAACTAGTTTAATATTTTGAGTCCACTATGACTTCTTCAAAATAATTACCTCAGTAAACATCTTTATAAATAGTATTAATTCGCTTTCAGATAACTCAAAAAAAATTAGGTTGTATTAAGTTTAGTGATGCCACATTTTTATTTTTTGCCATTTCTACATCTAAATTTATAATGAATTATAAGCCAGATTCTCACAACTGCCAAGCATCACTAGATAACATGGAAGTGCCAAAAGGTAGAATAAAATTCTGAAAATAATTTTAAAAATTAGCTTTGATGGATGTAATGAAGAGGTTTTTGAGTCAATTTCTTGCTACTTGCACACCAAGAGCACTCGCAGAAGGGCATCCAACTAAAAAACATTTTGAGGCTGATACCCTCCAATCTGCTGCCATTAGTTCTGCCCTCACTCCTGTGGTGCTGCAGCTCAGAAAAGCTAACTGATGTAGATGCACACTTTTTGACTTGCTTGGCATGTTACAAGAGGGTGACCACCAATTTTATGGACGTATCAATACTTGAACATTGTGGGCCTCTAAAAAGGGGGCCCTTTGAGAAGTTACAGAATTGAAGAAATGAGATAAAGCTTCAGCCAACAGATTTAGTATACAAAAGATAATTGATTCAGGAGCAGTTAATCTTTTGATTATTTTATAAGAAAGGCTTTTTGTTCTGACCTTTTGGTCCTTCCTGGAGGCCGCTGAAAGTTGAAGAATTGGTGTGTTCTTCACACATTTTATATAAAGTAGGAGAATGGTCATGAACATAGCTGGATCTGAGACATTAGCAAAGGAGGAAGAAACTGCTGACTTGGTGGAATCCAAGAAACACACAGAGCAAATCCAACATTAATACCTTCCAGCTCAGCAAACAAACCTACATCCAGATTAATAGATCTTTCTGAGAAGCAGAGCATTAGGAGCATTGCTTCAGCAGGAAGATAGCAAGAGAGCTCTTTTCAGTGACTGGGAAATGGTGTGCAACTCTAATTCTGAAGCTCCATAATTCTTCTTACTTCAGTCAAAATTACAATAGCATTCAACTATTATTTTATAGAAGGCTTTCGAGCAACCGCAGGAGATATATCTACATCAACTGACATACAGTCTCTATATAGAACTTAGAACATTACAGCGCAGTACAGGCCCTTCGGCCCTCAATGTTGCGCCGACCTGTCATACCAATCTGAAGCCCATCTAACCTACACTATTCCATGTACGTACATATGATTGACCAATGATGACTTAAATGTACTTAAAGTTGGCGAATCTACTATCGTTGTAGGCAAAGCATTCCATATCCTTTATTCTCTGAGTAAAGAAACTACCTCTGACATCTGTCCTATATCTATCACCCCTCAATTTAAAGCTATGCCCCCTCATGCTCGCCATCACCATTCTTGAAAAAAAGCTCTCCCTGTTCACCCTATCTAACCCTCTGATTATCTTATATGTCTCTATTAAGTCACCTCTCAACCTTCTTCTCTCTAACGAAAACAGCCTCAAGTCCCTCAGCCTTTCCTTGTAAGACCTTCCCTCCATACCAGGCAACATCCTAGTAAATCTCCTCTGCACACTTTCCAAAGCTTCCACATTCTTCTTATAATGCTGTGACCAGAACTGTAAACAATACTCCAAGTGTGGCCGCACTAAAGTTTTGTACAGCTGTAGCATAACCTCATGGTTCCGGAACTCGATCCCCTATTAATTAAAGCTAAAACACTGTATGCCTTCTTAACAACCCTGTCAACCTGGGTGGCAACTTTCAAGGATCTGTGTACCTGGACACCGAGATCTCTCTGCTCCTCTACACTACCAAGAATCTTACCATTAGCCCAGTACTTTGCATTCCGGTTACTCCGACCAAAGTGAATCACCTCACACTTGTCCACATTAAACTCCATTTGCCACCTGTCAGCCCAGCTCTGCAGCTTATCTATGTCTCTCTGTAACCTACAACATCCTTCGTCACTATCCACAACTCCACCGACCTTAGTGTCGTCTGCAAATTTACTAACCCACCCTTCTATGCCCTCATCCAGGTCATTTATAAAAATGACGAACAGCAGTGGACCCAACCACTGGTAACTGGACTCCAGGCTGAACATTCCCCATCAACCACCACCCTCTGTCTTCTTTCAGCAAGCCGATTACTGATCCAAACTGCTATATCTCCCATAATCCCATTCCTCCACATTTAGTACAATAGCCTACTGTGGGGAACGCCTTGCTGAAATCCATATACACCACATCAACCGGTTTACTCTCACCTACCTGTGTGGTCACTTTCTCAAAGAACTCAATAGGTTTGTGAGGCACGACCTACCCTTCACAAAACCGTGCTGACTATCCCTAATCAAATTATTCTTTTGTAGATGATTATAAATCCTATTTCTTATAACTTTTTCCAACACTTAACCAACAACTGAAGTAAGGCTTACTGGTCTATAATTACCAGGATTGTCTCTACTCCCCTTCTTGAATAGGGGAACCACATTTGCTATCCTTCAGTCTTCTGGCACTATTCCTGTAGACAATGATGATTTAAAGATCAATACCAAAGGCTCGGCAATCTCCTCCCTGGCTTCCCAGAAGATCCTAGGATAAATCCCATCCAGCCCAGGGGACTTATCTATTTTCATACTCTGCAGGATTTCTAATACCTGCTCCTTGTGAACCTCAATCACACCTAGTCTAGTAGCCTGTATCTCAGTATTCTCCTCAACAACATTGTCGTTTTCTAGAGTGAATACTGTTGAAAAATATTCATTTAGTGCTTCCCCTATCTCGTCTGACTCCACACACAGCTTCCCACTACTATCCTTGATTGGTCCTAATCTTACTCTCGTCATTCTTTTATTCCTTAAATACCTATAGAAAGCCTTAGGGTTTACCCTGATTCTATCCGCCAATAACTTCTCATGTCTCCTCCTGGCTCTTCTGAGCTCTATCTTTAGGTCTTTCCTGGCTACCTTGTAACCCTCAAGCACCCTAACTGAGCCTTCACATCTCATCCTAACATAAGCCTTCATCTTTCTCATGACTAGAGATTCCACTTCCTTCGTAAACCATGGCTCCCGCGCTCTACAGCCTCCTCCCTGTCTGACAGGTACATACTTATCTAGGACACTCAGTAGCTTTTCCTTGAATAAGCTCCACATTTCTAATGTGCCTATCCCCTCCAGTTTCCTCTCCATTCTATGCTTCCTAAATCTTGCCTAATCGCATCGTAATTGACTTTCCCCCAGCTGTAACTCTTGCCCAGTGGTATACACCTATCCCTTTCTATCACTAAAGTAAACATAACCAAATTGTGATCACTATCACCAAAGTGCTCACCTACTTCCAAGTCTAACACCTGGCCGGGCTCATTACCCAGTACCAAATCTAATGTGGCTTCACCCCTTGTTGGCCTGTCTACATACTGTGTCAGGAAGCCCTCCTGCACACACTAGACAAAAACTGACCCATCTATAGTACTCGTACTATAGTGTTCCCAGTCAATATTTGGAAAGTTGAATTACTCCATGACAACCACCCTGTCTCTCTCACTCCTATCGAGAATCATCTTTGCTATCCTTTCCTCTACATCTCTGGAACTATTCGGAGACCTATAGAAAACTCCCAACAGGGTGACCTCTCCTTTCCTGTTTCTAGCTTCAGCCCATACTACCTCAGTTGATGAATCCTCAAACATCCTTTCTGCAACTGTAATACTGTCCTTGACCAACAATGCTACACCTCCCCCTCTTTTACCATCTTCTCTGTTCTTACTGAAACATCTAAATCCTGGAATCTGCAACAACCATTCCTGTCCATGCTCTATCCATGTCTCCGAAATGGCCACAACGTCCAAGTCCCAGGTACCAACCCATGCTGCAAGTTTACCCACCTTATTCCGGATGCTCCTGGTGTTGAAGTAGTCACACTTCAAACCAACTTTTTGCTTGCTGGCGCCATCTTGCGTCCCTGAAACTTGATTTCGGACCTCCCTACTCTCAACCTTTTCTATACTTGAACTACAATTTTGATTCCCATCCCCCTGCTGGATTAATTTAAACCCACCCCAATAGCCTTAGCGAATTTCCCCCTCAGGATATTGGTACCCCTCTGGTTCAGATGAAGACCATCCTGCTTGTAGAGGTCTCACCTACCCCAGAAAGAGCCCCAATTATCCAAGAATCCAAAACCTTCCCTCCTGCATCACCCCTGTAGCCACATGTTCAACTCCCCTCTCTCCCTATTCCTTGTCTCACTAGCACGTGGCACGGGCAACAAACCAGAGACAACAACTCTGTTTGTCCTAGCTCTAAGCTTCCATCCTCGCTCCCTAAATTTCTGCCTTAAATCCCCATCTCTCTTCCTACCTATGTCATTGGTGCCTATGTGGGCCACGATTTGGGGCTGCTCCCCCTCCCCCTTAAGGATCCCAAAAACACGATCAAAGACATCATGAACCCTGGAACCTGGGAGGCAACACACCAACCGTGAGTCTCTCTCGTCCCCACAGAACCTCCTATCTGTCCCCCGAACTATGGAGTCCCCGGTGACTACTGCTCTGCTCCTCTTCCCCTTTCCTTTCTGAGCAGCAGGGACAGACTCTGTGCCAGAGCTCTGTACCCCACTGCTTTCCCCTGGTAAGTCCCCCTCGCCCCTCAACAGTATCCAAAGCGGTATACTTATTGTTGAGGGGAATGGCCACAGGGGATCCCTGCACTGCCTGCCGGCTCCCTTTCCGTCCCCTGACTGTAACCCATTTGCCTTTTTCTTGTTCTTAGGAGTGACTACCTCCCTGTAACTCTTCTCAATAATCCCCTCTGCCTCCCAAATGATCCGAAGTTCATCCAGCTCCAGCTCCTTAACGCGGTTTTCGAGGAGCTTGAGTTGGGTGCACTTCCCGCAGATGTAGTCAGCAGGGACACTAGTGGTGACCCTTACCTCCCACATTCTGCAGGAGGAACATTCAACTGCCCTAACCTCCATTCCCACTATTCTAAATTCCCAAAGAGACTGTTGAAAAAATAAGGAATAAGAAAAACTAAAAAGAAACTCGTTACCTTACCAATCTGGCACACAGGTCCTTTTCCTTTGGTTAGAGGAGGAGAGTGAGTGGGAGACACTACCCGAGTAGTGTTTCGGGTAACGCAACCACACAAATATATGACTTCCCAGAAGTCCTTCGCTCTTCCTTTGTAAATATGCATTTACAAAGTTACTGATGCCACATTCATTAGGGTGACTGACCACATTGTCTACTTGATATACCAAACATCAACAAAGGCTTCTGTTTAAACTATTAAAATGTCTGTTGTTTCAATAGCAAATTCACTGAAGGACGCTTCACAGTCTGCATTCCTATCAATGAACTCCACCTCATCATCCTTGCCTATTGGACTTTCTGCTCTCAAACGAGACATCTCGCTACAACATCAGCCATTGTCAAAGAGTGCTTCTAGTATTGGTATAGACAGGTAAGCATAATCGTTTTCCTTCTAAATATTGTAAACCTTGTTGAACATATCATGATGAGATTGTAAAATGTAGGGGCAGAAATAGGCATTCAGTCCATTGAGTCTGCTCTGACATTTACTGAGATCATGGCTGCTCTGATTATCCTCAACTCCACATGTCTGCCTTATCCCTATAGTCTTTGATTATTTAAATTAAAATCTGTCTGCCTCAGCCTTGAATATACTTAAAGACCCAACCTCAACAGCTGTCTACAATAAAGAGTTCCACAGATTCGCTATCCTCTGAGAGAGTAAATTTCTCGTCTATGTCTTAAATGTGCGACTCCTTACAATGAGGTGAAGTGCTCTGGTCCTAGACTGTCCTACAACAGGACAACAATATTTGCGTATCTGCCCTGTCAAGTTCCCTAAGAATTCTGTATGTTTCAATAAGGTCACCTCTCATTCTTCTAAATTTCAATGAGTGCGAGCCCAACCTACCAACCTCTCATCATAAGACATTCCCTCCATACCTGGTATCAACAAAGAACAAGAAAATGACCAGGAACAGGTCCTTTGGCCTGCCAAATCTGCACTGCCACATTTTGCCCTTTAATGCTAAAACTGTCTTCACTTACAGGATCCATATCCCTCTATTCCTTTCCTATTCATGTATTTATCCAAGTGCTTCTTGAATGCTGCTATTGTGTCTGCTTCCATCACCTCCTCTGGCAATGTGTTCCAGGCACTCATCATCCTTCATATGAAAAACATGCCTCACAGATCTCTATTAAACTTGCTGCCTCGCACCTTGAATCTCTATCCCCTAGTAATTGACCTCTGTACCCTGGGAAAAGGCCTCATACTTTCCACTTTATCCATGCCATTCGCAATCTTTTAAACTTCTATTAGGTTGCTCCTCAACCTCCTGCATACCAGTGAAAACAAACCCAGTCTATCCAACCTTGCTTCACAGCTAAAATTCCCCATACCAGGCAACATCCTGGTAAACCTTTTCTGTACCCTCTCCAAAGCATCCACACCCTTCTGGTAGTGTGGTGACCAGAACTGTACACAATATTCAGAGTGTGACCTAACTAAAGTTCCATAAAGCTGCAGCATAACTTCTCTATTCTTATACTCAATGCCCCTTCTAATGAAGGCAGCATTCCATAAGCCTTTTTTCCGACTTATCTACCTGTGCTGCCACCTTCAGTGATTTGTGGAACTGCACACCTTGGTCTGTCTGCATATCAATACTCCTAAGGGTTCTGCCATTCACTGTATAATTTCCACCTGTACTTGACCTTCCAAAGTGCATCACCTCTCTTTTGTCTGGATTAAACTCCATTTACCATTTTTCTGCCCATGCATCCAACTGTCTATCCCGCTGTATCTTCTGACAATCCACCTCACTATCCACATCTCCACCAATCATTGTATCATCTGTAAATCTACAAATTAGACCAGCTAGATCATTTATGTAGATCATGAACAGCAGAAGTTCCTGCACTGATCCCTATGGGCCACCACTAGTCACAGCCCTCCATTCCGAAAAGCATCCTTCCACCAGTACCCGCTGTCTCCTATAACTAAGCCAGTTCAGTATGTATCTTGCCAGCTCACCCCTGATACCATATGACTTCACCTTTTGTACTAGTGTTCCATGAGGGAACATTCAAAGGCTTTACTGAAGTCCATGTAGACAACATCAACCGCTTTTCCCTCATCAGTCATCTTTGTCACCTTCTCAAAAATCTCGATCAAATTAGTGAGGCATGACCTCCCCTGCACAAAACCACACTGTTTATCACTAATAAGTCCATTTGTTTCTAAATGCATATGTTTAAGTTCTTTCCTACCTTTCTTATATAGTTCAAGGGCTTCATCAGTTCCCATCCTGCTAGACCTATGTATTCTTCCTGTTTCTTTCTGACCAAAGTCATAACATCTCTGGTCATCCAAGGTTCATATAACTTGGCATAGTTATCTTTCATTCTCACAGGAACATGCCACTACTAAATTCTTGTCAACTGCAGTTTGGAATAATCCCACATGTCCAATGTGAATTTACCCTCAAACGGCTGCCTCCAATCAAAATTCTCCAGTTCCTGCCTAATATGGTTGTAGTTTGCCTGCCCCCAGTTTAACATATTCACCCATAGATTGCTGTTATCCCTATCGATGAGTATCTTAAAACTCACAGTATTATGAGTCACTACTCCCGAAATGCTCCCCCAATGAAACTTCATTCACATGGCTGGGCTCACTTCCCAAAACCAGTCTAATGAACCTTCTCTGGACTCTTCTCTTAATAAACTCAAAACCTTTCACAATATTCCAGCTGTAGTCTGGCTAATGCCTTATAAAGTTTTTGCAAAACCACCCTATTTTTATATTTCATTCCTTTTGAAGTGAAGGACAACATTCCATTTGCTTTCCCTATTACTCACTGAATGTGAATGCTAACATTTTGTAATTCATGGATAAGCACACCCAAAGCTCTCTGTCCTGTAGCTTTCTGAAGTCTTTCTCCATTAAAGTAATATTCAAGTCTTCTATTTTTCCTGCCACAGTATTTTCCCAAATTATATTCCTTATGGCTAGTTTATATCCATTCACTTAAGCTCTGTATCTTCCTCTACAGCATTTTTGAGTCATATTCTTCACTTGTCCTCACATCTATTTTTGTGTCATCCACAAACTTGGCTATAGTACATTTACATTCCTCATCCAAATCATTGTTATATGTAAATAATTGTAGTATCAGTACTGATCCCTGTGGCATTCCAATAGTTAAATGTTGTCATCCTGAAAATACCCCCTTATTCCAACTCTCTGTTTTCTATTAGTAGCCAATCCTCTTATTAAGTAGCTTGATGTGTGGTACCTTATCAAACACTTTCTGAAAATCCATATATATTACATCCATTGCTTCCCCTTTTTTCATTCCTGCTTGCTGCCTCCTCAGTGATTTAATTATCATGTGAAACACTTTTTTGTCTTTTAGAAGAATCATGGAGTCGATGGACATAGAGGTGGATAGCTATGTTTCCAGGAACAAGTCACAGTCTGAGGAACTGTTTCAAACAATGGACTCATCTCCTTCAACAGAATCACTTGCATTAGAGGGTGAGCTTCTTTCACAGTTGCATACATTTCAAGAAAATAGTGACTCACTGGTGGTGTGACCTGATTTTAATATAGTTGGTGCATTTTTTTGTATATAGCAGTCAGTTTCTTTCATGTCATTCATGAATAATACTTTAACAACGCAAGACAGATATCATGTTCATATTCCTTTCAAAGTCTTTCAACATTTCTGGAGCTCCTGAGAAGGTCTTGAGTCACTGACCTGTCCATGGTATCTTCTCCATGCTCATTACCTCCTTTGTTGAAAAATGTGGTGCTGGAAAAACACAGCAGGCCAGGCAGCATCCAAGGAGCAGGAGAATCGACGTTTCAGGCATAAGCCCTTCTTCAGGAAGCCCTCCTTTGCAAAGTTGGGGCCATCTGTTTTAACCTCTCCCTGACGCTTATTAAAAAGTCTGCTTGAGTTTTGATGTTGCTGCAGTTACTATCTATGGCCTATTTGAGAATAAACTTTGAAACTTGGTGTTCAGTTGTTTCATGCAAGTGTTGCATGTTTACATTAAACAAACTATTCAATAGTTACACTGATCAATCGGCTAATCACAGACTTCAGAAACCTTAAAGCATTATCTCATAACACAGGTATGACATGGAAACAGTCCTTTTGGTAATCACCCCAATCCCCTCCAAACAACTCATTACTGTAGCCTTTGGCTTCATTTCACCATAATCCTTAAGCTATGTCCATATGTCTAATCAGTCCCTCCCCTCCTCCACCTTTGCCTCTAGTAACATTTTCTTTTCACTCTTAACCTCTCTTGTCCTATTCTATTATTCTTCTTGGCACAAGCCCATCTTTGATCCCACAAGACAAGTGGTGTAGATTTGACATTATACAACTGGTTTAGTCATCCATTACAAAACCTTTCTGGACCATGTCAAACAATTTTGGGACTTATAACAATCTGCCAGGACTACTTATTTCAGAGTCGTCCTAGAATGAAAGGTGATTCCCTTGTTTTACAACAAACTGTCTCCTTAAACCTTTTGTTATGCCCTATCCATTCTCACCACAACTGCAAGTTTGAGGAGCTCGCCAACTTTTCTGTTATGGTTCAATTGTCTCTATCACCTGTTTCCTTGTCCACAAAGCTACATTTTTCCCAAGGTCCTCCAGCTTTTTCTCTAGCTTCTGGAGACACTGGTGTTAAGAAAAATGATGAGGGGATAAGTTGTATATTATAAAAGGCTAAAGATTTCTAATAGGACCAGACAGGGTAAATGTAGGAAGGGTGTTCCTCATGTCTGGCGAGTTCAGAACCAGAGGCCACAGTTTAAGGATATAGAATAAACTATTTAGGACTGAGATCAAGAGCATCTTTTTCATGCAGAGCACAATGAGCTGGTGGAAATCTCTGCCATGGAAAGAGGTTGATACCAAAATAGTGAATGTTTTCAGGAAGAAGGTTGATATAATGTTTAGGGCTAAAGGGATCAAAGGATGGGGGGTAAAAGCAAATGAGTTGGGTGATCTACTGTGATCATATTGAATGATGGAGCAGGCTTGAAGGATTGAATAGACTAGCTCTGCTCCTCTTTTCTATATTCCTCTCCTATCTGTCCAACCCCTTTCCAAGTACATCTATTAAAATTAAGGTTAACCAGATAGAGTGTATTGACTGATTAAATGTTTTGAGCACACAAAGTTGTGTCAGAGTTTAAAGGGCTAATACTGAGGATTATGATGTCATATTGACTTGGTGTGGGAACAGTCTAGGATCTCAAAGGAATAAAACCTATCATAGGGCGGTATGGTGGCTCAATGGTTAGCATTGCTGCCTCACAGCATCAGGGACCCGGGTTCAATTCCCGCCTCGGGCAACTGTCTGTATGGAATTTGCACATTCTCCCCGTGTTTGTGTGGGTTTCCTCCGGGTGCTCTGGTTTCCTCTCACAGTCATAAAGATGTGCAGGTTAGGTGGATTGCTAAATTGCCCATAGTGTTAGTTGCATTAGTCAGGGGTAAATGTAGGGGAATGGATTGCTCTTCAGAGGGTCGGTGTGGACTTGTTGGGCCGAAGGGCCTGTTTCCACACTGTAGGGAATCTAATCTAATTTCCTACAACCTCTTCCATCAGGCAAAAGATACAGAAGCCTGAACACACAGCTTATTCCTAGCTGTTATTAGATCATAAAATCCCTACAGTGTGGAATCAGGCCATTTGGCCCAACAAGTCCCTACTGACATTCCAAAGAGTGACCTATTCCCCCACCCTATTACTCTACATTTACCCCTGATTAGTGCACCCAACCTGCACATCCCTGAACATTATGGGCAATTTAGCATGGCCAGTTCACCTAACATGACATCTTTTGGATTGCTGCAGACATGTGGAGAATGTGCAAACTCCACACAGTTGCCCAAGGCTGGAATCAAACCCAGGTCTCTGGTGCTGTGAGGCAGCAGTGCCAACCACTGAGCCACCGTGCCACCCCAGACTGATGAATGGACTCTCTGGCCTCAAATATTGCTTATCTTTCTAATGTCAATCTCACCATGGTGCACACTCTATGCAATGTAACCTGTACTGATGTAAACAAAACTTTTCACTGTACCTCAGTGCACATGACAATAAATCAATCAATCCAGGTCTTTCTCAGTCTTTGTAATAATAGACAGCATATAATACATAATATACATCACTTGTAATTAGCTGCTAACATGCAAGAATTTTCATCTTGTTTAAGACTTCTCCAAGTGGCCTATGACATCTGACCAAGCTGGTCCTATACTCTGTGAGCAATAGAGCAGACAGCCTCATACATTCGGGTGGTCCATGATGAGAATTCTTATTCATTACAGATAAATAACTCCAGAGGAGCTGAAGTGCATCAGCATTAGAAATAGTATTTTAATTTAATATGTTCTGGTTTCATTGCAAGAATACATCAGGATCCCATTCAAAGGGGTTGATTTTTATTTATTTGCACTTTTGACTTATTTAAAAGAATATGAAAGAGACGGTTGGGACACTTGAGTATTGGTAAGTAGGGAGTTAACATATAGTGTGTTCAAGCAGTTAGGATTCAAGTAAAATATTAATTGGAAGTCACTGACCTTAATTTTAATTTTACCAGATAATGTAGTCCCTTCAGTGCGTGGAGACCTTGAGTTTGATGCACAGGAGTTTAAAGCTGAGTCCTGGAGTCTTGCTGTTGATCATGCATTTAGTAGTAAACAACAGAAAGATCTGATAAAGCGACAAGATGTTATTTACGGTAAGTGTTCAATTTTAATAACATTGCATTAGTGGCTGCTTGAATAGTAATTGACATTTCTGAAAGGTTTAATTTTGTATTTTTTAAATTTAAATACAAATATTTAGCTAGGAGCTATTGAGTTCTTTCAAATTATTATAAAATATTAAAGAATAGTCCAAAATATTTTTTCCTCATTGATCATTATAAACAATCATAAGTTCAGCAGAAAGGGACATAAGAAATGTTTGGGAGAGACTAGTTGATCAAGTGAAATTGATCACTCTATTGTTCTACGATATCCTGATGAAGGGCTTTTGCCCGAAACGTCGATCTTACTGCTCCTTGGATGCTGCCTGAACTGCTGTGCTCTTCCAGCTCCACTAATCCAGAATCTGGTTTCCAGCATCTGCGGTCATTGTCTTTACCTAGAATAGAATAGCCTTTGTTGTCATGTGAACTTGAATGAGTGCAGTGAAATGTTTGTAATGTTGCCTATCAGTGCCATCATAGGTATAAAATACCTAGGTACAGATACTTTAAGTGTGGTTACAGAGTTTAAAAAATCCAGAATGATAATAGAAAGTGACCATAAGGACTTAAGTTCCAGTCCCTCTCCAACATGATTCCGTGTCGGCTGGCCCCAGGAGGCCACGTTTCCTCCGTGTGTTGGCCTCGGTTCAAGACTCACTTGGCTGCCTGTCTGGCTCCAGACCGCACCTGTTTCGCCAACGCTCCGGGAATCAACCCTCTCACTTTGTCACCGCTATGGAACCTGGCCGACGAATCAGCCCACTCACTTTGCCACCACTGTGGGTCTCAACCTGCTAGCTCCGCCGTGGGTCTTGGCCCATCCTCGCTCCACTGCCGCTGAGGGTTTCGGCCGACAAACCTGTGGAACCTGGCCTGTGCTCTCTCCGCCATCACTGCTGGACTAGGACAAAGCGCTTTGCTCCCTCCCAAGCTCCAGTCACGACCTGTTCTCTCGATTCCATGTCTAGGAAGGGCAGAGCAGTCAAAATTTGGGGGTGGGAAGAAACGAAAGCTACGAGGAGGAGAAAAAAAAGAAAGAAAAAGTTAAAGGAATTGGTGAGCAGAGGAGCTCCGACTTGAGAATCCTACTCTGCCACCATCTTGGTATTAAGGGTGCTTTTGTTCTTTCGTTTTATTGCCATAACATCCTGCAATAGTTTGCTGTACAAAGTGGCCAAATAGATTATTCAAAATATTTATCAGTCTTTGATAAAAATATTTCATGATCACTGTTTTAATTTACTGTTTATTAATTTACACTTCTATTGTCTAAACTTATCTTTCGTTAGAACATAACAGAAAAGACAGGAGCAGGAGGAGACCATTTGGCATCTCGTCCCTGGTCCACCATTCAATATTATCATGGCTGATCTTCTGTCTCAATTCTACTCCTGCTCACTGTAACAATTGATCCACTGGCAGATATGAAAGTCTCTGTCTTGATGAGGCATCTGTGTCATTATTGGATAGAACTTTTTAAATTATGAGATTTCTCCTAAGTGATCAGCCCCTTATCCTGAGAGTACCGCTGTGCGTCACCTCTTGGTGTCTATTCTGACAAATCCAAACTGCACCCTGTACCTTTCAATGAGATCACTGCCCATTCTTCTAACCTCCAACAGGCATAAGTTCAATTTACTCAGCCTGTTTACACAAAACAACCCAGGAAAATATTAATTGAACATTTACTGTACAACCTCTAACATGTATACTACTTTAAATTACTGGGTACAGTGCTCCAGGTGGTCTCACTAAAGTTCTGTACTATTGCAGCAAAACTTCCAATTTTTTCTGGACTCCAATCACTAAACAATAAAGATGTAATTTGCCTTTCTAATTGTTTCATGAAATGACATGATATTTGTTGTATATGTAACTCAAATCTCTTTGAACATCAACATTTACATGTTAACACCCTTTTTAAAAAAAAGTCTGCTTTTCTGTTCCTTCTATCAAAATAAATAATCTCTTATGTTTCTGCATTATCCATATAGAGCGGCATGGTGGCTCAGTGGTTAGCACTGCTGCCTCACAGCGCCAGGGACCCAGGTTTGATTCCCGCCTTGGGCAACTGTCTAACTGTGGAGTTTGTACATTCTCCCCACTTCTGTGTGGGCTTCCGCCAGGAACTCCGGTTTCCTCCCAAATTCCAAAGGTGTGCAGGTCAGGTGAATTGGCAATGCTAAATTGCCCATCCTGTTAGGTGCATTAGTCAGGGGTAAATATATGATAGGGAACTGGGTCTAGGTAGACTCTCTTCAGAGGGTCGGTGTGTATTTGTTGGACCCAAGGGCCTGTTTCCATACTGTGGGGAATCTAATCTAATGTATACTCCATCTGCCGTATCATTGCCTGCTTAACCAGTCTGTGTCTTTGTGTTTTTCTCATGGCTTGAATTCCCATCTAACTTTGTATTGTCAGCAGAATTAGATACATTGCACTCTGTCTCATCACCTAATTCATCAATATAGATTGTAAATATCTAAAGGGCCAGCACTGATCCTTGAAGCATTCCCCTAATTGTAGTGTGCAAAATTGAAAAATATTCCTGTTTATCTCACTCTCTGCATTCTATTCAAAGCCAATCCACCATTCACGCTACTATTATCATTTGCAGTACAGAAATTCAGAAAAGATACACATTTGTAAAAGCATTTTTTTTTATTTGCATTCACTGGGACTAGGAAATACTGAAGTAAAGGGAAATTAACATTCATACTGTGTGAAAATGGAGCGCTGATTGGTTGGTTGACAAGTGAATTCTGATTGATAGAGACTCTTCTGTGAAGAATGCAGCATTTAATGAAAAGCTTTATTTAAATTCTGTCAAAGCATTGCTCTGAGAAATGAACCAGAGACTGGCTGTCACCTATTTTATTGTATTGAAAGAGGCACAGTACGCGAAGCTGTTTTTTTTTCTGACTGAGGACTTTTTCTCTGAGGATACTGAATCTATGAAATTAGTTACCACAGGGAGCTATAGAGGTTGGGTCAATTAGTCTCTATTCAAGGCAAATTTTTAATCAGTGAGGGAATTGAGGGTTATGAAGATAAGGCAGGAAAATGGAGCTAAGGATGATCAGATCAGCCAAGGTCCCACTGAATGGTGGAGCAGACTCAATGGTCTGAATCAGTTACTTCCGTTACTATGTTTAATGGTCTGTCTTCAAAGAACAGGGCCTTGTGTTTTAATACATGGAAATTCCACAACACACAAGCATGCCATACAGACAGCATTGCCCATACTGTTATACTTCATCAAAGTAATGAACCCCTTTCTATCTTATTACACTTTTCCCTGTGGCATGTTTTTGAATGCCTTTTGGAAATCCATGTATACTACATCTGCTGGTTTTCCTTTGTTTAAAGTGCTAGTTATACCTTCACAAAGCTGTAATGAATTTTTCATTATTCCCCTTCAGAAAATCATGCTGAGTTTGATCATACTATGATCTTGAAAATGCATTGTTATCATAGAATCCCTACAGTGCAGAAACAGGCCATTTGGCCCAACCGTTCCACACCCAGACCCATTCCCCTACCTTATTACTCTACATTACCTCTGACTAATGCACCTAACCTACACATCCCTGAACACTAAGAGCAATTTTAGCATGGTCATTTCACCTAACCTGCACATCTTTGGATTGTGGGAGGAAACCCACGCAGACACAGGGAGAATGTGCAAACTCCACAAAGACAGTTGCCTGATGTTGGAATCAAACTCAGGTTCCTGGCACTGTGAGGCAACAGTGCTAACCACTGAGTCAGCATGCTACCCATAGATTCTAACATTTTCCCAGTGGCTGATGTCTGTTGATCCTTGTTTTCTGTCTCTCTCCTTTCGTGAAAAGTGCTAGTATATCTGCTGCCTTCGGATTCCTTGAAGCCTTGCAGAATATAAAGAATTTTGGAAAATCATAACCAGAGAATCCATTATCTCTGCAGGTACCTCTTTTAGAAGGTGTCACCGTTGAACAACATAGTTGCTGATCTCTGTTTGGCTGGCAGCTGGCAGCAGATGGGACTTCCTGTCTCTGGAGTCCTGTGGGAGCCCAAATCTTAACTACTTGATCAGCATGTAGTAGTGGTCCAGTATCGCTCTAGCTGGCAGCCAAGATTGCTGTCTCCTTCATAAAATTCCATCAAACTTCTAAACTGTGAGAGCGCTACTGTAATTCTTCAGAGCCTGTGTCATTTTCACTATTTATGGGTTTCACAACCCAAAGTATGTCGTGGCATTCTACTGATACCTGCATATAAAGTCATCATGGGTGGAGTTTCAAGACTTAAACTCTAATGTTCTTAAATTATATGTTAGAGAAACTCAGCAAGTCTGGCAGCATCTGTGGAGAGAAAGCGGAATTAATGTTTCAGGTCCAGTAAGCTGCCTTCAGTTCTGAAGAAAGGTCACTGGACATGAAACATTAATTCTGCTTCCTGACCACAGATGCTGCCAGGCCTGCTGAGATTTTCCAGAAATTTCTGTTCTTGTTTCAGATTTCAAGCATCTGCACTTTTTTTTAATTAAAATGTTTCTTCTTCACTTTCAGAGCTGATGCAGACAGAGATGCACCACATTCGGACACTGGAGATAATGTCAGAAATTTTTAGGAAGGGCATGAAGGAGGAGCTGCAATTAGATCACAATACCATTGACAAAATATTTCCATCTTTAGATGAGCTCTTAGAAATTCACAAGCAGTTTTTTTTCTGCTTAAAAGAGAGAAGGCGGGAGTCTTTCGAGGAGGACAGTGAAAGGAACTTTTTTATCAATAGGATTGGCGATATCCTTTTACAACAGGTAACGTTAGGATAAGTGGACCCAAAGTATTTCCAAAGTAAAATGAATTATTATGAATAAAAATAAAATGTAAATTTGGCTCTCATGATTACCCTAGTATTATGGAACTGAGCCATAGAAATTAAAAAGGTCCAGTATTCATCAAATGGTGTCTAGTTAATTGATACTGGCGCTGACTTAAACCTCAGCCAGGGATGCTACAACATGATTCAATAGCTTTACAGAAGATGTGGGAAATATTAGGCTCAATTCTCACCCCAGTAATTATTAAACAGTCATGTTGGAAAGTATGCATTAGTAGGTGTCAGTCGAGTATAGCTTCAGGCTGTCAAAGATGTCTTCTGTGGTTGAATACTTTGCCAGGACATTGTTCAGACTCACGTTTGAAGAGTGCCACTCTGGCAAGCCACTGCACAATCCTTGATACCTATGGAGCAATTCTCCAGCACAAACCTGTGCCTTATAAGTCTTGCAACATCATTTTTGTTAGCACTAAATGAAAAGTAAGAATATCTTCAATTGTTGCATTCAGAAACAGTAAATTAGTACACAAGAAATACTAAAGTTCCAGCTGAATGGTTGCTATTTGTGGGACAGACACATTTTCAACAATATGGTGCTATCTGCCCACCTGAGGTGTGGTGACCTTCAGGTTAAACCTTTAATAGTTGACTCTGTCTAGTGAGAGAGCGACCATGTGGTCTATTAAGACTATGTAAAAACAATGACTGCAGATGCTGGAAACCAGATTTTGGATAGTGCTGCTGGAAGAGCACAGCCGTTCAGGCAGCATCCGAGGAGCAGCACGTTAAGACTATGGCTAATCATTCTTAGTTGTGTTAAAAGTCTTACTTCCATTTCATGGCATGCTGAAAGAGATGGATGAGTAAAGACTATGTTTTAGTTAAATGTTGCTACAATAAAGGAAATGTGCCAGCTTTGAATGAATATGATTTCAGTCAATATTTCATAGTATTAAAAATATTGAGACTTCCTAAGACTATCTCAGGTTCTCATTGTTCTGACATGATATTAGGATTTAATTTTCTGATTTCTATTGCACAATTAAATTACTGGGTTAATTTTAACCCTATCTGTCCATCAGAAACCAGGCAAATGGACGATTAAAGTGACCCAGCTTGCTTACTCATCCTTGAAGAGCTGGGCCTTGACAAATTTGCTAAGCTACTCAACTGAACAGGTGGCAAAGACACAGCCAAAGACAATAGGGTCCTATTTAACTTGCAAGTTAGGTCCAATTTCATTGTACCCTCCTATTCAAAACTGGGCCAAAACCACATATTTTACTTCTTGTTCTACAACTTATGTTGGATGGACCTATTCCTGTGCCGCCATACTTACCTCCAGACTTCCCAAAGCTTGTCCACTGTCTACAAGACGCAAGTCAGGTGTTTGATGGAATACCCCATACCTGCCAAATGAGTGCAGCTCCAACAACTTGACACCATCTAATACAAAGCAACTGCTTGATTGGCACTATGTCCACAAGCATCCACTCCCACCACAGCGAATGCTCAGTAGCAGCAGTGTAAAGTATCTACGAGATGCACTGCAGAAATTCACAAAAGATACTTAGACAGCGTCTTCCAAACCCATGACCATTTCCATCTAGAAGGACAAGGGCAGCAGCAGATATGGGAACACCGCCGCCTTCAGTTTCCCCTCCTAGCAATTCACCATCCAGACTTGCAAATACTTCACCTTGCCTTCACTGTTGCTGGGTCAAAGTCCTGGAATTCCCTCACAAAGGGTCGAATCAAAACAGGTGGACTGCAACGGTTCAAGTAGTCAACTCACCACCACTTTCTCAAGGGCAGCTAGGGACGGGCAATAAATGCTGGCCACCCACCGATGCCCACATCCCAAAAATGAATGACTTTTAAAAAATACAAATAATTTGGATCCAAGGCTTTAAAAAAACAATATTAGAATTTGACCTTGGAGACCAAAAGCTAATCGCCAATTACTCACATCCAAAATCTCTGTCACTGAAGCAAAAAGAATAATAAACTGTAAATTTAAAGTATGCATAACAGGATGTTGTCTGGGATGTGTGACGTCAAATGCACCCAATGGAGATAAACTGGCATGGCTACAGGACAGAGTGCAAGAACCAGGGGTGTCTGGATTGCTGTACAGAAAGCTGGCATGGATTTGATGATCTGAATTGTTTCATTCTGTGCTATAATGATCCTGTGACTCCATGACCTTGGAGACCAAAAGCTAATCGCCAATTACTCACATCCAAAATCTCTTGCATTTAAGATGTTCCCTTTAACCTCTCTAATGGTGACAAAGTGCAATGTAATTCATTGTATGTGAATACTTTGGACAATTCTGATAGATATGATCGTACATTATAGGTTAGATTTTAAACACCCCTCCAAAAAGAATGTGTAGGCATGGACTCACATAAAATCTGGTCAACGTCCTTACTGCTGCCTCCTAATTGTTCCCTACCTGTCTGAAATTTTACAGATTATGGTGGGGGCATCACTCCCATTGATCCTGTTCATTAGTGACTATTAAAGGGCCTCATTGCACTGACTATATTTTACCCACAGTAGCAGGAAGTTCATGTCATGAGGAAAGTATGCCAGTCAAGCTGCAGCGACTGATGTACAGCAAGAAATGTTGAATTGTTCTTAAGGTTCCCTGGTCCCATCATAGGTACCAAGCATACCCATATAAAGATCATTCCCACACCCTCATTCTAACTCTTTTCTTAGTCTTTTGAAGTCAATCTCCCCGAATAAGACCCAAAAGCCCACAGCTTCATAGTTTCTTAGCTTAATGACTACCACTGCTGGAAGGTCTGTAATGCAGGGCCGCTTTCTGAGAAAGCTGTTCACACTCATCCCAGATTACAATTACTGTAGGGTGGCTGTGGGAATCATGGATGGGCTTCTCAACCCATACCCAGTCTTTTATAACCACAATGGCCTATAAATCTAGCCCTGTACAGTGAGAAGTCAATTTTCTTTTCTTTAATCTCTAACTTCCTTAAAGAATCACACAAGGAAATTCCATCCAAGTGTTTTATTTGGAAATATATATAAATGGAATCCATGGTGATTGACCCTTTAATTGATAATGAACATCTTTTGTGCTTAGTTTGCAGATGAAAACGGCAATAAATTGAAGCAAACCTATGGTGATTTCTGTAGCCACCACAAAGAGGCAGTTAGTTTCTTTAAAGAACTTCAGCAACAAAATAAGAAGTTCCAAAACTTTATCAGGGTAAGATCTGATTAATCACTTTTCTTTGCCAAACAAAACAAGTATGAAAGAACAAAAGACTCATTTCCATTCTTTATCCTCTATAGCAACAAAGCAACAATCTGCTGGTCCGACGCCTCGGTGTACCAGAGTGTATACTTCTTGTCACCCAGCGGATCACCAAGTATCCAGTCCTGCTTGAGCGAATACTGCAGTACACAAAAGGTCAGATTCCGGGCTGGTCAATTCAATCCAGTGTATAAAATTACCATTTCTTACATTACAACAGTGACTACATATCACAAGTACTCAACTAGTAATCAAGTGTTCTGAGATGCCCTTTGCTGATGGAAGGTGCTGTACAATTGCAGTTTTTTTTCCCACTCATCTTAAAGATGATAATACACTTTTGGAGTCAAATTAAAGATTTATTAATTATTAATGAACAAAAGTAAAAGTTGCCAAAATATTTGCAGAATGTCAAATAACAAATTCCTAATCTTCTTCATATTAGATTACCTAAGTATAAAGGTCATATAAGAAGCAGATTTCTAGTATCAAATGAATAACATCTTCCAAACCTGTGACCTCTGTCACTTAGAAGGAAAATGGTGGGCGTCACTTGGGAACATTATCACCTGCAAGTTTGTCCCCAAGTGACACATTACCCTGACTTAGAAGTATATCGCTATTCTTTCACTGTCACTAGATCAAATTCTAGTAATTTTCTTCCTCACCACATTTGGGTGTATCTGTACCATACAGATTACAGCAGCCCAAAAGGTCTGCTCCCCATCCTCTTGTCAAGGGCAATTAGGCATGATAATTAAATGCTCTTGCCAGCAATGCTTACATCACAAAAATGAATAAAAATAAAGATTCTGACTTTGAAGGATACTGTCATGTGTGCAATAACAAATCCATTGTACATTCCTCTGAGTTATATTTTTCATTGACATGCTAGAATGTATTATAATGATGGCAGTACAATGATTATGACCTAATAGTTGTTTCTGTCTGCACCCTTTGGAGGCACAGTAGTGCTAGTGGCAAATGTAATTAGCTGGTTTACTGTTGTTCATGCTTTCTTCCATGTTAATAACGTTGACAACCAATATGCATGTGCAATTAAAGATGGAATCTCGCATGCCTCTGAATGACAGGCATTACTGAGAAAGTTGGGAAAATCAAGAAAGATTGGCAGCAAGGAGATTCACGACATCATCAGCAAAAAGTCTCATTTTCTTATCAGGTGTTGAATGGTGAGACTAGAATCTCGTTAGAGACTGGTGAGAAGTCTATCTGCATGCATGAGCACATGTTAACATCTTCATTTTTACATCATTTCAACTCATTAATATGCACTTGCCCAATATCCCATCCACCGGCTAGAGGCTAGACAGTGACAGTTCCTGGCATGAAAGTCATGGTGGTTGCCTGGTGATTCCAGCTCATTGCTTGCTTCTGTAGCCCTCCATTTTGGACACCAGTTATTAATATCTCAGGGTATGCTCCTTGGGGAGCAAACACATGCACTGTTTGTCCACCTCCAAGTCTCCACTGAAAAAGCTGAATGCCAAATTTCCTCTTGTCTGAGATGTTTGGCAATAACATGTGCAGGGCAGCTGTGGCTGCTAGTGCTCGACTAGATGCACAGCTGAGCTTTACAAATAGTACTGTTGCCAGGAATTCCTGTAAGTCCCAGCAGTGGCCAATACTTTTACCTGTGGTGTGAGGATGAATCTGTCAAGCAGGACCCCGTAGGGGCATACTGTATAGGTAATGAGGTGAGTGTGGGAGGATAGTATGGGTAACTTGCAGAAAGAAACCCTCAATGAAACGTGCCAAAATCGACAGCCAATTTTTGGTCAAATTCAACCTATAGATTTTGTCATTGTAGCCTTAATTACAAGTTTCCCAGATTGGCCTTAAGGCCATTGGGTAAAAAAACAAATATTAGTGCTGGGATTGTTGCACAGTTGTTGGACTTCAACCTTATGGCACTGAAATCTTTCTTGCAACTTAAATTGAGAATATCTCATTGTTTAGTGCCAGTCAGTAAATGGAACTGTTTTTATGAAGTGATTCCATACATTGTTACACTGCTGTGAGATCTTAACCACAGAGCCAAAGTGCAACCCATTTTGATACATGCACCACACAAGTTTTGTGAGGAAGGGTCCAGTTCTGAGGAAGGGTCACCGCTGCTGAAACTTTAACTCTGATTTCTGTTTACAGGTGCTGCCAGACCTGCTGAACTTTTCCAGCAATTTCTGTTTTTGTTTCTGACTTATAGCATCTGCACTTCTTTTGGTTTTTACACAAGTTTCATGTTGCCTGCTAGTTTAAAAGAATAGATTGAGGGCAGAAGGGCCTGTAGAGTACTGTAATGTTCTATGTCCTAATGCAGTTCAGTGTGAAGCACACTGTTTAATGGGTGCATGTCTTGGCACAGGGCCAAGCTTACGAGTGTTTAACATCACTTAAAGCTAGACTCCACCTCTTAAAGAGGGGGTGCATTCTCCTGTGCAGATGTTTCAAGTAGACAGGGATAGTCTCAATGGCTCAACAGGGTATAAATCATAAATCTTTGAGAAGCAGGAGGAACTCCACATAGATACTGTAAAGGTGGTAGGTGTAGGTAATGGTGTTTTCATTAATGCAACACTACCTGTATACAGTGTGAGAAAATGTTGACTGACCTCACCTGAGTGGTCAGCGTCAATGACTCTCTCTTCAAATGCCATATCCTAACAAATGTAAAACTAACCCTGCCCACTGCTCAATTTCCAACACTTCCTTCACTCACTTACCAATAATTAGATTACTTTACAGTGTGGAAACAGGCCCTTCGGCCCAACAAACCCACACCGACCCGCTGACCCGCAACCCACCCATACCCCTCACCTAACACTACGGACAATTTAGCATGGCCAATTCACCTGCACATCTTTGGACTGTGGGAGGAAACCGGAGCGCCCGGAGGAAACCCATGCAGCCATGGGAGAATGTGCAAACTCCACACAGTCAGTCGCCCAAAGCGGGAATTGAACCCAGGTCTCTTGCGCTGTGAGGCAGCAGTGCTAACCACTGTGCCACTGTGCCGCCCACATTATCAACATGACTTCTTATAAACATTGATTGTTTCAGATGAGACTCTAATATGTAACACTGCCGCAAGTCCTGTGTAATTGCATGGGATTGGGGATCGTGCATTGATTAGAAAACTAACTGACAACAAAAAACAAAAGAGGGAATAAATCGCTCTCTTTCTAAGTGGCAGCCAGTGACTAGTGGTGTACCGCAGGGATCAGCGCTTGGACTCCAGCTATTCACAAATGTATTAATGATTTAGATGAAGGAGCTAAATGTAATATCTTCAACTTTGCAGATAATACAAAGCTGGATGGGAAGGTGAACTCTGAGGAGTATGCAGAGATGCTTTAGTATGATTTGGACAAGCTTATAGAGTCGGCAGTGAAGTGTAATGTGGATAAATGTGAGGTTATCCACTTTGGCAGTAAAAACAGGAAGGCAAATTATTATCTGAATGGTGATAGATTGGAAAGCGATAGGTGCAATGAGATCTGGGGGCCCTTATACAACAATCATTGAAAGTACGCTGCAGGTGAAACAAATGAAGAAGAAAATAAATGTTTATTTGGACTTCATTGTGAGAGGATTTGTATACAGGTTCAGGGATGTCTTTCTGCAATCTTACATGATCTTGGTGAGACTTCATCTGACGTATTGTGCAGTTTAGTCTCATTATTCTGAGGAAGGATGTTTTGGCTACAGAGGAAGTGCAACAAAGATTTACCAAACAGGTTCCTGTGAAGGCCAACATACGGAGAGACACTGGATCAGTTAGGACTATATTTACTGTATTTTGGATTAGTGGTGCTGGAAGAGCACAGCAGTTCAGGCAGCATCCAAGGAGCTTCGAAATCGACGTTTCGGGCAAAAGCCCTTCATCAGGAATAAATATTTACTGTAGTTTAGAAGAATGAGGGGCATATCATACAAATCTGTAAAATTCTCACTTAACTAAATGGGGTGGCATGATGGCTCAGTGGTTAGCACTGCTGCCTCACAGCACCAGGGTCCCAGATTCGATTCCAGCCTTGGGTGACCGTCTGTGGAGTTTGCACATTCTCCCTGTGTCTGCGTGGGTTTCCTCTGGGTGCTCCGGTTTCCTCCCACAGTCCAAAGATGTGCAAGTCAGGTGGATTGGCCATGCTAATTTACCCATAGTGTTAGGTGCATTAGTCAGAGGGAAATGGTTCTGGGTGGGTTACTCTTTGGATGGTCGGTGTGGACTGGTTGGGCCGAAGGGCCTGTTTCCACACTGTAGGGAATCTAATCCAATCTAAACAAGATAGACACAGGAAGGATATTCCCAATGATCGGGGTGTCAAAACTCAGATTTCACATTTTATGGATATGGGATAGGCATTTAGGACTCAGATGAGAAGTCAAATCCAAATAGATCACACCAAAGTCAATGATATATCTTGCTCGCTCTTATGGGATATGGTGGTGCATAATGATTAGCAGCAGCTTCTGAACCAGAAACTATAGGCATTTTAGTCGATACATTGTTGTCTGAGGCCAATGCCAGCAGTGAGGCTGAAAACATTGAAAATGATAGTCTGTTTCTGACTCATCATCCTCCTCATCTCTCACTTCCTGCTCATCTCACAATTTCTTCTGAGTTTACAAACTGCAATTAATATTCTACCCAATTCCTCACCACAACCGTAGCCTCTGCCTTTCTCCTTTGAGGAGAAAGTGAGGACTGCAGATGTTGGAGAGTCAGAGCCGAAAGGGGTGGTGCTGGAAAAGCACAGCATGTCAGGCAGCATCCGAGCAGCAGGAGAGTTGACGTTTCGGGCATAAGCCCTTCATCAGGAATGTGGAGAGGGAAGGGGGATGAGAGATAAATAGGGGGTAGGAGTAGGGCTGGGGTAAGGTAAGTGGGAAGGTGATAGATGGATGTAGGTGGGGGGTAATTGTGATAGGTCAAATACTCAACAACTGCCATTTTATTTGGCAGTGGCACAGGAACATGAAATATATGATGAGGTGAATAATGATGATCAAGAACCATTATCTCTCACCCCACACATGCAGCTACCTACTTAGATAGTCACTTTGGAGAATGTCTACAGGTGGGATCTGTATGTGGTGAGTCACAGGGCATGAGTGACCTGCAGCCTGGGTAGGTAAAGTAAATTGTAGTGTCCCAACACCTCAGGGTGTGTGGTCTCACACACAAATTCTGCTGCAGATAAGTCAGATGGAACAGCCTACAGAAAAAAGCTTATGGGGTTACATCAGTGAGCTGTTTGGTGCATTCACAGTCCATTAACAAATGGTTTGATTTTCAGTGGCACATCCTGGTAAAGTGGTACTGGTTTCATGGAGCACAAACCTCTTGTCCTTATTATTGATGATTTGAGATTATTTGTGAAGCACTTACAAAGAACAAGGAAAATTTACAGCCCAGGAACAGGCTCTTTGGCCCTCCAAGCCTGAGCCGATCCAAATCTACAGTCTAAACCTGTGGCCCAATTCCTAAGCTTCTGTATCCCTCTGCTCCCCACCTACTCATGCATCTGTCCAGATGCATCTTAAATGAATCTACCATGCCTGCCTCTACCACCTCTGCTGGCAATGCATTCCAGGCACCCACACCCTCTGTGTAAAGTAGTTGCCGTGTGTATCCCTCTTAAACTTTTCACCTCTCACTTTGAAAGCGTGACCTCTCGTTATTGAATCCTTCACCCTGGGAAAAAGCTTATCTCTATCTACCCTGTCTATACCCTTCATGATTTTGTAAACCTCAATCAGGACACCCTTTTTTCTAATGAAAAGAAACCTAACCTACTCAACCTCTTTTCATAGCTAGCATCTTCCATCTCAGGCAACATCCTCATAAAGGGTCTCTCCAAAGCGTCCACAACCTTTTGGTTATGTGGTGACCAGAACTGTACACAGTATTCTAAATGCGGCCAAACCAACATGTTGTACAATTTTAACATGACCTGCCAGCTGTTATACTCAATACCCCGTCCAATGAAGGCAAGCATACTATATGCCACATTGACCATTCTATCCACCCGTGCAGCAACCTTCAGGGTACAATGGACCTGTACTCCCAGATCTCTCTGCTTATCAACTTTTCCCAAGACTCTTCCATTCATTGTATAATTTGCTCTAGAATTAGACTTGCCTAAATGCATCACCTCACATTTGTCTGGATTGAACTCCATCTGTCACTTCTCTGCCCACCTCTCCAGTCTATCTATATTCTCCTGTATTCTTTGACGGTCCCTTATGCTTTCTGCTACTCCACCAATCTTCGTGACATCTGAAAACTTGCTGATCATACCAACCGTGCCCTCTTCCAGATCATTTATGTATATCACAACCAATAGTGGCCCAGCACTGATCCCTGTGGAACACCACTGGTCACAAAGAAAATTTACAGCCCAGGAACAGACCCTTCGGCCCTCCAAACCTGAGCCGAAATGGAGAAAGGGAAGTCCACATCTCAAACACCACTGGTCACCTTTCTCCATTTCGAGAAACTCCCTTCAACTACTACTACTCTGTCTCTTGTTGCTCAACCAGTTCTTTATCCACCTTGCTAGAATACCCTGCACACCATGTGACTTCACTTTCTTTATTAGTCTACCATGGGGAACCTTATCAAATGCCTTACTAAAGTCCATGTATATGACATCAACAGCCCTTCCTTCATCTATCAACTTGGTCACTTCCTCAAAGACCTCTATTAAGTTGGTAAGGCATGATCTCCCCCGCACAAAACCATGTTGCCTATCACTGGTAAGCCCATTTTTTTCTAAATATAAATAGATCCTATCCCTCAATAGATCCTATCCCTCAGTACCTTCTCCAGCAACTTTCCCACCACTCACTACTTAATTAAAGTGATTTTTAGAAAAGGTAAAAGGCCTAGTTGAGGGAATGCACTAATATCTCTACATCCTGAGTTGCTTATCATACCCATGGGGCCAAATGACCAGGTTGTACAGGATTCAGCATACCATGACAAAATGAAGTATGTGCTGAATGTGACTGGCGTCGTAGACTGAATGGGCTGATTGTCCTCCTTCAGTGTTGTATATGATACTAATTCAGAACAATCCAGCCAGTGAATGATATGTATGAGAACTTCCGTGGTCTGCTTGATAATATTTTGTGTGACAGCATGACTTTCAACAGATAGCTATAGTCACAGGGTAACCACTCTCTGGTGTTGGCTCAATTACAGTGAACTGCAGCATTGTGTACTCTTGATAAGATGCTGCTGCAGCAACTCACCAAACATCCTTCAACGGCATCTGCAATCTTACCACCTAGAAGTACAACGGCATCAGATGCATGGGAACGTCACCACTTATAAGTTCCCTTCCAAGCAACACACATCCTGATTTGGAACTGTATCCCCATTTCATCAACGATGTTAGTTTAAAATCCAGCATGACTGCAGCATCACCTTTTGTAAGGACACTTGGGTGGTCAACACATGCTGACCTGGCCAGCAATGCCTGCATCCCATGAAAGCCTATCAAAAGAAAGCCAAATTAGGCCTTGATCCTAGCACAATGTATCACATGTGCCTAATGAGTTAGGTGACAGGACAACACAACATTGCTATTAGCCTTAGTTATTTATTATTATCTCTGCGATCAAGACTGGGATCCACTACTCTTGACACCTTGACTGCCAGTTCAGGTATTTGCAAAGTGTTAGAGGGTTTGTGCAAGAGGGGTGGAGATAGGAGAGGTTGCAGGATGAAGGTGAGTGATAGCCAGCAACCTGCAAATTTAATGTGGAACTGGGATGAACACTCAATTCAATTGCATGTTGCTAAAGCTATCTAGTGAAGTAATTTTATGCTGAAATTTTGTTTTCTTATTCCTAGAAGGAACAGACGAGAATGAGGATGTGGCAAAATCTCTGAGTTTGATAAAGGACATAATAGCAGCCGTTGATACAAAAGTCAACAAATATGAGAAAGAGCAAAAGCTATTGGACATCTTAAATAAGTTTGAAAACAAAACATATGCCAAGTTAAAGAATGGCCGTATATTCCGGAAACAGGACCTGATCAACAAAGGGAGGGAGTTACAGCATGAGGGCTCCATGTTTTGGAAAACAGCCACAGGACGATTGAAAGGTAACAAATCTAATGTTCGACCAAAAATTACACTTTCTTTCTATTTAAAATGCTTTAAAATTATATTGTTGAATCCAGAAGAAAGGACAATGATGATTATAAATCCTTTTGACACACTGGGGGTAATAATGACTTTGAGGATTGCCTAAAATACATTATTTTGGCTCAGCCATCCATTCAACAGCTATTGACTTTCATTGTCAGAAGTCAATGAATTATTTGATGTCAAAATTACCTCCAGTTATTCATATTGAAAGAGTTGGCTGCTGTTGTGCAGAAGATTTAATGAGCTTTAATAAGGTTTACTATTTGACTCACTGCTTCCAGATATACCTACTAAAAGCCTATTGCATCATGGCTGCCTAAGAATACATATATTATAGCTTTTATGAAATTCTTAGAGTTTCCGTCTCAGCTTTTGCTCCTGGAGAATGTGGATGATTTAATAAGATCATAGCTCAATGCTAACTGCTGCTAAGAATTTCCCCATGCTATCCCCTATTCCCTGCCCCCTTTGTTTGTTTATCTACTTGATTGATCCTCCAATATGATAGGTAGAGAATTGTAATAAATATCCACTAGGGTCACTGGAAATACCCTTAACAGGGATCATCAAGTAGTTTGAGCATTGCAGACCTTGCTTCATCCTGAAACATCACACACAAACTATCCAGTCTGATTCAACTGGTCTGGCAGCACTAACAAAGGAGGAGTGAGTGCTCAGGGAATGGGTCTGCTGTCATCCTGAGGTAGGACAGCAGGTACCACTATTGTTATTTTGAAACACTCACAAGAGTGCCTTTTGGAGTCTTTATGTTACCCGTTGACGTTTTGGACTCTCTAGCATCACCACAGGCCAAGGGCCGGGGTGGTACTGGTGTTATATGAGGCTTGGGTATTGGTGGTCTTCCATCCGTCTGGTATCAGGCTGATTGTGGTTTTGGTGGACCGGCGCACCTGTTTTTTATTTTCATTTTTATTTAATTTTTATTGGTGGGGGTTGGCCAGTACTAGTCTCCAGCCAGAGTTGTAGTTTGCTCATTTATCACCGAAGAGTTATAATACTTCAAGTATCAGTGATAACGTGAGTCTGGATATCTTTTGGGCGAAGGTTTTGAATCTTTCTATGCTGACGAATTTCATGAGGCTGTTATTCAGGCCCAGCCACTTGCCTCATGCGCCCATCACAAAGCCAAAGTACTTGGGTTCAGAGCCTTGGGTTCTGGGACTTCACCTTAGTGCTGCAATGATTCCGCACAAACATAGAGTGCCGAAGAGAAATGTTCTAAGATGGTTAAGGCTGTGGGAATTAGTAGACAAGCTGGAGTCGAAGCAACTTCCTAACGTGAGGAAAGATGAGATGATTACAGCAATAGCTCAGCATTTAAATTTGCTGGAAACACTATGAGGATCTGTAGAATTGGCAAAAATTCAATTGCAAATAAAGCAGCTTGAGTTAGAGGCAAGAGATAAGGAAAGGGCAGCAGAAATGAAACAGTTTGAGTTACGATTAAAAGCAGAAGAGAGGGAAAAAGAGAGAAAGAGTTTGAACTTCAGAAAATGACACTTAGAAAGGAAAGTCAACTTAAAAGGCTAAAGATGAAGGCTGAAAGTAAGTCTAGTGAGGAAGAGAGAGAGGATGAGCAAACCCATGGTAGTCAAAAGCCTGGTGAGAAACTTTCTAAATATATTCACACCTTGCCTAAATTTGATAAAAAAGATGTGGAAGCCTTTTTTTTATCTCATTTGAAAAGGTGATTAATTAAATGCAGTGGCCAGTGAACATGTGGGTCTTGTTGGTTCAAACCAAACTTGTAGGTAGAGCTAGTAAGGATTTCACATCACTATCAGTGTAGGTATCTGGGAGTATGAGGAGGTGAAAAAAGTTATCTTGAGTGCACATGAGCTTGTACCAAAAGCCTATAGAATACATTTCAGGAATCTAAGGAGTGACCCTGGCCAGACCTATATTGTTTTTGAAAGGATCAAGCAAAGTAATTTTGATCGGTGGATAAGAGCTTTAAAAATAGAGCAAACTTACGATGCTCTTAGAGAGACAATTATTTTGAAGAAGTTCAAAAATTCACTGCCTGACGTAGTGCAAACTCATGTGGAAGAGCAGAATTAAAACAGCAAGGTTAACAACTGAAGAGGCTGATGATTATGAGTTGTTCCATAAAACATGGTTTGGCTTCCGGAATGAATTTCAGTCCATGAGGGATAGAAATTGGGGCACAGATAAATCCTCACGTGGAAAGGGAAAGATAGATCTCAGTGAAGATCATAAGGATAATTCACCACAGGATAAAAAGGAAACCCTTGAAGGGACAAAGAAGGTAAAAAGCCCCGGTGTTTTTATTGCAATAAAGTGGGCCACATGAAATTACAGTGTTGGTGGGCTAGGAAAAAGCCAGATCTAGGAAAACAGGACAGGTCTGGAAGTTTTGTTGCAATGGTTACAGAAAGCACAGTGGAAGTTAGAAAGTTGCATCAGCATGTACAGGGTGATTGGAGGTTGGTAAGGAGGAAGTGCCAGATCTGCTTAAAAAAAACCTGCAAAGATAAAGTTTATTCACATAGGCCAGGAGTAGCAGGTAAAGTGGTTACAATATTAACAGACACAGGATCCTCTCAGTCTGTGATGCTGACAGATGAGGAGTTATGTACTCCTAAAAGACTATTACCAGAAAAAGTACTGGTAACTGGAATTCACGGTGAGACAAAAAGTGCTCAGTTATGTAAAGTGAGGCTAGAGTGTCTAGAAAAGAGTGGAGAATTTGTGATAGGAGAACTGGACAAACTCTCAGCTCCAGGAATACAATTTGTCCTTTCGAATGATATAGCTGATTCACCGGTAGGCGTGCCGACTACTATGGTTGAAAAGCCAGTGGAGACGCAGGCAACTGAAGTAATGCATGATTCGGAGATGCCGGTGTTGGACTGGGGTGTACAAAGTTAAAAATCACACAACACCAGGTTATAGTCCAACAGGTTTAATTGGAAGCACACTAGCTTTCGGAGCGACGCTCTTTCATCAGGTGATTGTGGAGGGCTCGATCGTAACACAGAATTTATAGCAAAAATTTGCAGTGTGATGTAACTGAAATTATACATTGAAGAATTGATTGTCTGTTAAGCCTTTCATCTGTTAGAATACAGTGAAACTATCATTGTGATTTTTAACGAAGTAATGCAGGATGTTTACTCTGGAATCTTCCTTGATTGTATAGTAATGAGGTCACAGAGTCACCAGTTGAAGCAGGAGAGATCAAAGGGTATAGATAAGGAAGCCGAAGTAGCATTAGTAGAGTCTGTGTTCGATCAGATAGTTGAGCAAAACAAAAGCAAGAAGTAATCATGCAAATATATTTAGCTCTGCAAATCTCATTGAGTTATAGCAGCAAGATGAAAATTTAAAGCAGTTGTGTCAAAACGCATATGCATATACAGAGAAGGAATCTGACTGTATCCCTGAGTGTTATTACCTGAAAAATGATGTCTTAATGAGGAAATGGAGACTATCACATATTCAAGCAGATGAGAAATGGGCAGAAACTTATCAAATTGTCTTGCCTGTGGGGTATAGAAGGGAGGTGTTGTGAGTAGTGCATGAGCTACCACTTGGAGGTCATTTAGGAGTGGAAAACAGGCTAAAATACAAAGACATTTTTACTGGCGTGTACTGCACAAGGTTGCGGTTGAATTGGAATTGGAAAACCACAAGCAGTAGTAAAACCCACACCTTTCATACCTATTCCAGCATTTGAAGAATATGCTGGAATAGGTAAGACAAGAGTCTTAATTGATTGCGCAGGTCATCTACCTCAAACAAAAAGTGGGAATTATGTATTTGTTATCAATAACGGATGTATCGATGAGATTTCCAGAGACCGCTCCATTATACAGTATCACAACTAAAAGGATTGTAGAGGAATTACTCAAATGTTTTACTAGATATGGACTACCAACAGAGTTACAGTCAGATCAAGGATCAAACTTCACATCCAAACTATTCAAGGAAGTCATGAACAACTTCGGAATAAAACAATTCAAATCTACTGCATGTCATCCAGAATCGCAGGGAGCTCTAGAAAGGTGGCATCAGACTAAAAAAGACCATGTTGAAGTCTTATAGTCAGGACTATCCAGCGGATTGGGAGAAGAGAATTCTGTTTGTGTTTTCTGCGATCAGAGATGCACCAAATGAATTGACCAAATTCAGTCCCTTTGAATTAGTTTCTGGGCATGAAGTGAGAGGACCATCAAAATTGATTAAGGAGAAGTTAGTAAGTCAGAATTCAGAGACCATGCATTTGGACTATATGTCAAATTTTAGAGAAAGATTGAGTAGAGTTGAGTTGCCTGGACAACATTTAAAAATATCACAGCGTACAATGAAACAGGAAGCAGACGAGAAATCAAAAATTTGCAATTTTGCTATCAGGGATATATTAGTGTTACTTGCAGTAGTAGGTGAACCTTTAAAAGCAAGCTTTAGTGGACCTTATCAAATCGAAAGAAAATTGAATGAGGCAAACTACTTGACAGGGACTCCAGACCGAAGAAATTTCACAGAGAGTGTCATGTAAATATGTTCAAAAGATATTTTGACGGGGAAAGAAAGCAAGTGGAGAAGATGTTATTGGTTACAACAAAAAGGGAAGAACCAAATTCAGAGGATTCTTAATTGGACTATCTCAAATTAAATTGGACAATGAGGAAGTTGTCAAAAATTGAAATAAATTATTGAGTTACCTTTCTGAGAAAAATCGAAATGACCTGAAAGAGTTATTACTATCACATCGGGAGATATGCGGAAATAAACTGGGAAGTACTACCTAATTGTGCATGATATAGATATAGGAGATGTTGTTCTGCTTAAGCAACATCCTCATAGGCATAACCCTGTAATGTTGGCACAGGTTCAGAAGGAGATTGAACGCATGCTCCAAGACGACATAGTTATAGTGACTGGAGCTCACCTATTGTAATTCTGCCAAAGCCAGATGCTAAGCAATGGTTATGTGTGGACTATCGCAAAGTCAGTGCTGTTACAAAGACTGTGTTGAATAGGTGGGGCAAGCAACTTACATTTCTAAGTTGGACTTGCTCAGAGGCTACAGGCACGTACCTTTGTCAGAAAGAGCAAAGGCAGTTTCAGTTTTCGGAACGCCAAATGGACTGTGTCAGTTTAAAATCAGATTCTGGATCAATGGTGCTGGAAGAGCACAGCAGTTCAGGCAGCATCCGAGGAGCTTCAGCAAAATCGACGTTTCGTGCAAAAGCTCTTCATCAGGAATAAAGGCAGAGAGCCTGAAGCGTGGAGAGATAAGCTAGGGGAGGATGGGGGTGGGGAGAGAGTAGCATAGAAAGTCATGCCATTTGGTATGAAAAACACTCTGGCCGCATTTCAGAGACTAACCAATAAGGTAATTGCCGGATTACCCAACTGTGTAGTGTATATCGATAACCTGGTGATTTTTAGTCACTCATGTAAGAAACATTTACAACATTTATCCGACTTGTTCAGTCGACTTTGGAAGGCAGGCTTAGTGGTAAACCTAGCTAAAAGTGAATTTGCCAAAGCCCAAGTCACCTTCGTGGGCCATGTTATTGGACACGGAGAAATGTCCCCATGGAATGCGAAAATGAAAGTAATTGCGAAATTTCCCATAACATCGACAAAAAGAGCAGTACTATGGTTCCTGGGATTGAATGGATTTTTTTGAAAGAACGTGCTGAATTTTAGCAGTGTAGCTGCTCCACTCACTGAATTGCTTAAAAAAAGGCAAAAGGTTTCAGTGGACAGTGGACTGTCAGATGGCATTTGACAGCCTGAAGTCTGTGTTAACCACTGCTCCGCTATTAGCTACACGTGATTATGCGAAGCCTTTTAAAGTGGCTATCGATATGAGTGATGTGGGTGTTGTGCTCCTGCAGGAAGACAACGAGAAGGTAGAAAGACCAATTGAATTGAATTGAATTTATTTTCATGTGTACCAAGGCACAATAGAACATAGAACATAGAAGAATACAGCGCAGTACAGGCCCTTTGGCCCTCGATGTTGCGCCGATCCAAGCCCACCTAACCTATACTAACCCACTATCCTCCATATACCTATCCAATGCCCGCTTAAATGCCCATAAAGAGGGAGAGTCCACCACTGCTACTGGGAGGGCATTCCATGAACTTACGACTCGCTGAGTGAAGAACCTACCCCTAACTTCAGTCCTATATCTACCCCCCCTTAATTTAAAGCTATGCCCCCTTGTAATACCCAACTCCATACGCGGGAAAAGGTTCACACTGTCAACCCTATCTAACCCCCTAATCATCTTGTACACCTCAATCAAGTCACCCCTAAACCTTCTTTTCTCTAATGAAAACAGCCCCAAGTGTCTCAGTCTTTCCTCATACGATCTTCCTTCCATACCAGGCAACATCCTGGTAAACCTCCTCTGCACCCGTTCCAGTGCCTCCACATCCTTCCTATAGTATGGCGACCAAAACTGCACACAATATTCCAGATGCGGCCGCACCAGAGTCTTATACAACTGCATCATGACCTCAGGACTCCGGAACTCAATTCCTCTACCAATAAAAGCCAGTACGCCATATGCCTTCCTCACCGCACTATTTACCTGGGTGGCAATGAAAAGCTTTGTCTTGTGAGCAATACAGGCAGATCACAGAGTTAAGTAGCATACCTAAGTAAATAATAGCTCAACAGCAGCAAAAACAAAAACACAGGTACAGGTGAATGTTAAGAGTTTATGAGTCCATTCAGTATTCTAACAACAGTAGGGTAGAAACTGTTTCGAAACCGGCTGGTGCATGTGTTCAGGCTTCTGTACCTTCTCCCGTTGTAGAGGTTATAGAATAACATTGCCAGGCTGGGATGGATCTTTGAGAATGCTGGCAACCTTTCCTTGACAGCGGACCTGGTAGATGGATTTTATAGATGGGAGGTTGGCCTTTGTGACTGTCCGGGCCAAGTTCACCACTTTCTGTAACCATCTCCGATCTTGAATGGTACAGTTGCCATACCAGATAGTGATACATCCATACAGAATGTTCTCGATGGCACACCTATAAAAGTTGGCAAGGGTATTTGCCGTCATGCCAAATTTCCTCAGCTGCCTGTGGAAGAAGAGACTTTGTTGGGCCTTCGTAACCAGTGCATCCAAACGAAGAGTCCAAGAAAGCTTGTTGTGGATGACCTCTCCCAGGAGCTTGACACTCTCCACTTGTTCCACCTCTGTGCTCTTAATGTCTAGGGGGGCATGAGTAATATCCCACTGAAATTCAATAATAATTCCTTGGTTTTGCTGGCATTGAGAGCTAGGTTGTTCTCAGTGCACCATTTTTCCAGGTCTTCCACCTCCCGTCTGTAGACTGTTTTGTCGCCATCTGAGATTCGACCGACTATGGTGGTGTCATCGGCGAACTTGTAAATGGTATTAGTCTGGTATTTGGCGACGCAGTCATGGGTATACAATGAATATAATAGGGGGCTGAGTATGCACCTATGGGGGGCTTCAGTGTTGAGTGTTAGTGAGGATGATATATTGTCCCCAATCTTCACTGATTGTGGCCTGTGGGTCAGGAAACAGGATCCAGCAGCAGAGAGTGAAGGTTAGTCCGAGATCACTAAGTTTAGTAATCAGTCTCGAGGGAATAATAGTGTTGAAGGCTGAACTGTAGTCAATGAGTAGGATTCTTACGTAACTGTTCCTGATGTCAAGATATTCTAGGAAGGATGAAGGGCAAGTGATATGGCATCTAAAGTGGATCTGTTGGGTATTTCTCCAGGAAGTTGAAAGTTCATCAACAGAAATATTCAACAGTAAACAAGGAGACTTTAAGCTTGGTGTTGGCACTACAGCATTTCAGTGTTTATTTTACCAGCAACGCATCTGAGACAGTCGTATACGCTGATCATAACCAATTGAAATTTATAGAGAAATTTAAGGACAAAAATGCCAGACTGTTTAGATGAAACCTGTTGTTACAGCCATTCAATTTGAAAATTGTGCATTTGACAGGTTGAGAAAATGTGATTGCTGATGCATTATCGAGGTTCGAATGAGGGATGGAGGCATTCAGTGGTGGGAGAACCACAGACTGAATCCGAATGTAGTTGTGCGTGTTTGCATGTTTATAGTCAGTGAATGTATGTTTCAGGATTCGAACCACTATTTTTTGGGGATTTTGAAAAATTAAGCCATCTTTGGATATTGATGGTTCATTTTTTCCAAGAGGGGAGGTGTCACAATGTTGGTCTTTTTACAAGGTTACTATGACCTTGAATGTTTTTTCTAGAGAGGAGGCAATTGGCCAGGCTCCAAATAAGTTAGGTTTGAAAGGTTTATTGGGGCCCTTTTTGTTTACCCATAACAGGTAATGCCTTCAGCCTAAGGCTTTTATGACTTTTTTAAAAAAGGTATAATCAAAGGGGAGTGGCCAGCTAGCTAGGTAGCTAGCCTTCATTTAGATTGGAGTTTTTCATTCACTTCAGCAGCAGTGTGTGTGAAGAAATATTGCTGGGGCAAGTCCAGCTGGGTACCCTCTCTCTCGGTTTCAAGCCTGTAAGCCCTGATTTATTTCATTTTTACTGTTTATGCGAAGGGATGTGTTTATTGGGACTATTGCAAGTACTTTCGGAATGGCATCATTAAGTCGGGATAGTCTGTCAGGTTTTAGATAGGATAAGTTATCCAGTGTTCTATTTTCTGTTCTTTGTGTTTCATTCCGTAATTTTGTAAATAAATTCTGATTGCTTGTTTCAATCTTGGCAGTCGAATCAGCTAATTGACTCTGGGAATATCCACTATACATTTACCAAAACAAATAGCAAAGTTATGGTGTGGGCTACCTGCTTAAAACTGTTTTGAGGGGTCAGGCCTGGTCCATAACACTATATTGAACTTGACATTAACTCTATTCCTCTCTCAGCACAATGCTGTGAAATCTGCTGGGCTTTTCCAGCACTTTCTTTTATTCTGTTGCAGTAAAACTTCACAATTTTCATTCATTTCCCTTGCAATAATAACAACACTCTATTTGCCTTCCTAATCACTTGCCACACCTGCATGCCAGCTTAGTGACACATTTATTGGGGCACCCAATCCCTCTACTACTGAGTTCTGCATTCTGTATCCATTTAAATAATTTTTAAAAAATTATTCGTGGGAACCGGGCATTGCATTCTGGCCAGCATTTACTGCCATCCCTAGTTGCCCTTAAGAAGATGGTAGTGAGTTACCTTCTTGAACTGTTGCAGTCTATTTGCTGTAGGTAGATTCAAATTACTATTATTGAGCGAGTTCCAGAATTTTGACCCAGCAACATTGAAGGAATAGTGATATATTTTCAAGTCAGGATATTGGGTGGCTTGGAGAGGAACTTCCAGTTAGTGGTGTTCCCATCTATCTGCTGCCCTTGTCCTTCTAGATGATTTTCATTGTAGTTTAGTAAGGTGTTTTCCAAGGAGCCTTGGTGAATTTATTCAGTGCATCTTATAGATGGTGTACATTGCTGTTACTGAGTAGAAGGAATGGTAAAAGGTGGGAAAGGGAGTGAAAATTTGTCGATGTGCTGTCAATCGTACAAGCTGCCATTTCCTGGATGGTGTCAAGGTTCTTAAGTGCTGTAGGAACTGCACTCATTCAAGAAAATAGGGAGTATACCATCACATTCCTGACTTGGGCCTTATTGGACAGACTTTGGGGAGTCAGGAAGTGAATTAATCACTGCAGTATTTCTAGCCTCAGACCTGCTCCTTAGCTGCAGTACTTGAGTGGTTGGTTCAGTTTAGTTTATCATCAGTGGTAATGCCAAGGATGTTGATGGTGAAGGATTATGGTATTATAGTATTAATTATGACCATGTGATTGAATATCAAGACATGATGGTTAGAGTCTGTCATGTTAGTCATAGTCATAGAAATCTACAGCAGAGATAAAGGACCTTCAGCCCATCACATCTACACTAGTCAAACAACTACCTAAATATTCTTATCACATTTTCCAGCACTTGGCCCAAGTGTTGTTATGATGTCTTAACATCATAAAAGTGCATCTGCATACTTCGTAAATATTATAAGAGTTTCTGTTTTTGCCGTTCTTACAGACAGTGAGTTCCAGGTTCCCACCAGGCTCTGGGTGAAAAAGGTTTTCTTTCTATTTCCTCTAAACTTTCTGCCCCTTACCCATCATTGATCCCTCCATCAAAGCTGAAAGTCTTTCCAGTCTACCCTATCAGTGCCATTCACATACATGTCAATCATGTACCTTCACAATTTCCCCTGTTGACTGAAACTTTTCAGCCCAGGCAACATAGTGGTAAATCTCCAAGGCACCCTCTTCAGTGCTTTCACATCCCTCCTATAATGTTCCTGCCTTATCTCCATAACCCTTGATTCCACTATCTTTGAGAGCTCTATCCAACTCTTTCTTAAATGAATCCAGAGACTGGGCCTCCACTGCCCTCTGGGGCAGAGCATTCCACACAGCCACCACTCTCTGGGTGAAGAAGTTTCTCCTCATCTCTGTCCTAAATGGTCTACCCCGTATTTTTAAGCTATGTCCTCTGGTTCGGCACTCACCCATCAGCGGAAACATGTTTCCTGCTGCCAGAGTGTCCAATCCTTTCATAATCTTATACGTCTCAATCAGATCCCCTCTCAGTCTTTGAGGAGAAAGTGAGATCTGCAGATGCTGGAGATCAGAGCTGAAAATGTGTTGCTGGAAAAGCGCAGCAGGTCAGGCAGCATCCAGGGAACAGGAGAATCGACGTTTCGGGCATAAGCCTGAAGAAGCCTGAAGCCCTTTCCTGAAGAAGGGCTTATGCCCGAAACGTCGATTCTCCTGTTCCTTGGATGCTGTCTGACCTGCTGCGCTTTTCCAGCAACACATTTTCAGCCCCTCTCAGTCTTCTAAACTCAAGGGTATACAAGCCCAGTCGCTTCAGTCTTTCAGTGTAAGGTAATCCCGCCATTCCAGGAATTGACCTCGTGAACCTACACTGCACTCCCTCAATAGCCAGAATGTCTTTCCTCAAATTTGGAGACCAGAACTGCACGCAGTACTCCAGGTGTGGTCTCACCAGGGCCCTGTACAGCTGCAGAAGCACCTCTTTGCTTCTATACTCAATTCCTCTTGTTATGAAGGCCAGCATGCTATTAGCCTTCTTCACTACTTGCTGTACCTGCATGCTTGCCTTCATTGACTGGTGTACAAGAACACCCAGATCTCTGCCCCTTTACCTAAATTGATTCCATTGAGGTAGTAATCTGCCTTCCTGTTCTTGCCACCAAAGTGGATAACCATACATTTATCCACATTAAACTGCATCTGCCATGCATCTGCCCACTCACCTAACTTGTCCAGGTCACCCTGTAATCTCCTAACATCCTCATCACATTTCACCCTGCCACCCAGCTTTGTATCATCAGCAAATTTGCTAATGTTATTGCTGATACCATCTTCTACATCATTAACATATATTGTAAAAAGCTGCGGTCCCAGCACGGATCCCTGCGGTACCCCACTGGTCACTGCCTGCCATTCCGAAATGGAGCCGTTTATCATTACCCTTTGTTTCCTATCAGCCAACTAATTTTCAATCCAATCTAGATTGGATCGAACTCTGGAAAATAATCACCAACGCATCCACGATTTCCCGAGCCACCTCCTTCAGTACCCTGGGATGCAGACCATCAGGCCCCGGAGACTTATCAACCTTTAGACCTAACAGTCTCTCCAACACCAAATCCTGGGGAATATAAATTCCCTTAAGTTCAGGTCCTTCAGCCAATGTTACCTCAGGGAGATTGCTTGTGTCTTCCCCAGTGAACACAGATCTGAAGTACCCATTTAATTCCTCTGCCATTTCTTTGTTCCCCGTAATATATTCCCCTGTTTCTGTCTTCAAGGGCCCAATTTTAGTCCTAACCATTTTTTTGCCTTGCACATACCTAAAAAAGCTTTTACTATCCTCCTTTATATTATTGGCCAATTTACCTTCGTACCTCATTTTTCCTCTGTGTATTTCCTTCTTAGTAATCCACTGTTGCTCTTTAAAAGCTTCCCAGTCCTCAGTTTTCCCACTTATCTTTGCTATGTTATACTTTTTCTCTTTTAACTTTATATGTTTCTTAACTTCCCTCATCAACCACGGCCGCCCATGCCTCCTCCTGGGATCTTTCTTCCTTTTAGGAATGAACTGATCCTGCAACTTCTGCATTATACACAGAAATATCCGCCATTGTTCCTCCACGGGCATCCCTGCTAAGGTATTGTACCATTGAACTTTGGCCAGCTCCTCCCTCATAGCTCCATAGTTCCCTTTATTCAACAGAAGTACTGTCACTTCCGAATGTACCCTCTCCCTCTCAAATTGCAGATTGAAGCTTAATGTATTATGGTCACTACTTCCCAATGGCTCCTTCACTTCGAGGTCTCTGACCAATTCTGGTTCGTTACACAATACCAGATCTAGAATTGCCTTCTCCCTGATCGGCTCCAGCACCAGCTGCTCTAAGAATCCATCTCTGAGGCACTCCACAAAGTCTCTTTCTTGAGATCCAATACCATCCTGATTCTCCCAGTCTACTTGCATGTTAAAATCCCCCATAACAACTGTAGTAACATCTCTATGACAGGCCAATTTCAGCTCCTGATTCAACTTACATCCGACATCCAGACTACTATTTGGGGGCCCGTAGATGACTCCCAAGAGGGTCTTTTTACCCTTAGTATTTCGCAGCTCTATCCACACTGACTCTACATCCCCTGACTCTAGGTCCCCCCGCGCAAGGGACTGAATATCCTCCCTCACCAACAAGGCTACCCCACCCCTCTGCCCGTCAGTCTGTCCTTACGATAGCACGTGTAGCCTTGAATATTCATTTCCCAGGCCCTGTCCACTTGAAGCCACGTCTCAGTTATCCCCACAATATCGTATCTATTGTCCAGGTCTTGCTATATTTGAGCAAGGTCTGTCTGAGTACCTTAGGGGTCTTAAATGGTACTGGACATTGTGCAATCGTCATCAAACATCCTCACGTCCAACATTATGGTGAAGGAAGGTTATTGATGAAGCAGCTGTAGGTGGCTGGGCCACAGATACCATCCTGAGGAACTCCTGCAGAGACATCCTGAAGCTGAAATGACTAACCTTTAACAACCACAACCATCTACCTCAGCTTCCTGCAAAAGTGGACAAGTTCATATTTTTCCAAATGATATTCCTAATTTTTGCACATTCTCTTGATCTGTCAATGTCTTTTTGCTGACTCTGTGCCTCCTCTTGACAACTTTGTTTCTGGCCAATCTTGGTGCCTTCTGCAAATTTAACATGTGGTATTGGGTTCTCTCAGCTGAATCTTGAATCCACTAATGGGGATTGAATCTCAGCATGTTGGCACCAATATGATCTGCACCAACCATCCATCCAACTGAGCTAAGCACTACGTCTGCACCTGCCACCAACGCCTCTCCACTGCCACCACAACAACTTCCATTGCAATACGCACTTTCATACCTGTTATGAACCAGACCAACACCCCCCCATCCCCCACCCCCACCCCAAAACATGTCAGGGAGATAGCCTAGACCCAATTTGTTTTCTTAGTTTAAAGGCAAGTGCCAGGCATGGCATTCCAGATGTAATTCAATTGGTCGAGTTACCAGGCTTGAAGCAAAACATACTTTATTCATACACTATAGTTAAAATACACACAAAATAAAAATAAAAGAATTGGCTTAACTGTAACTCTATCAAAATACTTAACAAAGTAATAAACTACTCATTAATTGTTCTAATACAAAGATATCTCTAAGCACAACCTTGGCAAAGGCAAAGTCAGCAAAGTCAGATTGTCTCACATGCGATTCTAGCAGCTTGAAGAGAGCCCCAGCTTTTAGCTGTAACCGAGTGAGAGGAGAAAAAGCTTTCACATCCAACTTCAGGACCCCAGCAACTGCTGCTGAAAGCTAAACTGAAATCCTGGTTCTGTGGGAGCTTGACCCCACTCATTCAGGCTACTTCCATTGTTCCAATATTTAAAAAAAATGCCAAGGCCTCGCAAGCTGTTAACTTTATTGGCTTGAAGCAGACTGCTCAGTACCTCTTCCTCAATATCACTTCATTAAAAAAATACCAGGACCATATACACCTCTCAGAGCCATAGTACTGTCACAACTACCCCCTTAAAAAAAGAACCATCAATATACAAAGATGGCTTCACTTTTAAAAACCTTTAGTCTTACACTATTAGTACCCTACAATACATTTATATTACATTGACTCTAAGCATGTCTTTCCTGCCACCGAAGGCTTCCGTTTATGATCATCAAAGTCGCAACAATTACTCTGTCTCATCCTGCTATTTGTATAATTTTCAAATTGAATTACTGCAACAATAAGCTCCTTCTAAAAAGGATTTTTTTTGTCCTTAAATTGTTCCGAAAACTTTAAGGGGTTATGATAAGTGTATGCAATTATTTCAGAAACATTATGGGTAATATAAATGTTGAAATACTGCAAGGCCAACACCAAACTCAAGGTCTCCTTCGCAATTGTGGAATATTTCTGTTGATGATTATTCAATTTTATGGAAAAATCCTCAATAGATCTTTCTATCTTCTTGACTTCTTGCAAGAGTACAGGCCTCACAAGCTGTTTATTTTATTGGCTTGAACAGACTACTTAATACTTCTGTCTCAATCTCTCTTCATAAAAAGAAACCAGGACAACATATACCTTTTATAGCCATAGTATCATCACAAGTCATATCATAATCTGGAGGTAAGGATTAGTAATCATCAAGGATCCAGTTTCTTTCTATCACATGGTTGACCAGGAAACATCCCCATTCTTAGTGCATGCCATTGCCTTTTGTTGGAAATGTTTTGAATGCATGTCCCTTTGGTCATCATGTCCTGGAATGGAAGACAAGCTTCTAGCTCAGAGGGCAGGGACACAACTGACTGCACCACAAGATCTCCTGCAGCACTGCTTAGACTCAAAAGCTAACTTTATTTTCAGATTTGGAATGCATTTCTGAAACTTAAAACATTGCTACATGTGATAAATGCATGACTCCAAGCCTGAGATGATGCTTTTGTGTTGACATATTAAATTGGAAATTCAGAAGTTTGAAAATCAGACACAGTATTGCTCGTAGACAAAAGTTTTCTGAAGAAGTGACAAAGAGGGTTGATGAGGGCAGAGCAGTAGATGTGATCTATATGGACTTCAGTAAGGCGTTCGACAAGGTTCCCCATGGGAGACTGATTAGCAAGGTTAGATCTCATGGAATACAGGGAGAACTAGCCATTTGGATACAGAACTGGCTCAAAGGTAGAAGACAGAGGGTGGTGGTGGAGGGTTGTTTTTCAGACTGGAGGCCTGTGACCAGTGGAGTGCCACAAGAATCAGTGCTGGGTCCACTACTTTTTACATAAATGATTTGGATGCGAGCGTCAGAGGGGCAGTTAGTAAGTTTGCAGATGACACCAAAATTGGAGGTGTAGTGGACAGCGAAGAGGGTTACCTCAGATTACAACAGGATCTTGACCAGATGGGCCAATGGGCTGAGAAGTGGCAGATGGAGTTTAATTCAGACAAATGCGAGGTGCTGCATTTTGGGAAAGCAAGTCTTAGCAGGAATTATACACTTAATGGTCAGGTCCTAGGGAGTGTTGCTGAACAAAGAGACCTTGGAGTGCAGGTTCATAGCTCCTTGAAAGTGGAGTCGCAGGTAGATGGGATAGTGAAGAGGGCGTTAGGTATGCTTTCCTTTATTAGTCAGAGTATTGAGTACAGGAGTTGGGAGGTCATGTTGCAACTGTTCAGGACATTGGTTAGGCCACTATTGGAATATTGCGTGCAATTCTGGTCTCCTTCCTATCGGAAAGATGTTGTGAAACATGAAAGGGTTCAGAAAAGATTTACAAGGATGTTGCCAGGGTTGGAGGATCTGAGCTACAGGGAGAGGCTGTACAGGCTGGGGCTGTTTTCCCTGGAGTGTCGGAGGCTGAGGGGTGACCTTATAGAGGTTTACAAAATTATGAGGGGCATGGATAGGGTAAATAGGCAAAGTCTTTTCACTGGGGTTGGGGAGTCCAGAACTAGAGGGCATAGGTTTAGAGTGAGAGGGGAAAGATATGAAAGAGACCTAAGGGGCAACTTTTTCACGCAGAGGGTGGTACGTGTATGGAATGAGCTGCCAGAGGATGTGGTGGAGGCTGGTACAATTGCAACATTTAAGAGGCATTTGGATGGGTATATGAATAGGAAGGGTTTGAAGGGATATGGGCCGGGTGCTGGCAGGTGGGAACTAGATTAGGTTGGGATATCTGGTCGGCATGGACGGGTTGGACTGAAGGGTCTGTTTCCATGCTGTACATCTCTATGACTCTATGACTCTAAGTGATTAATAGCACCAAAAGGTTACTGGAATTCTGTGTTTTAAGTAATCTTAATTCCATTTCAGATATTACAGCTCTGCTTCTTACTGATGTGCTGATTTTCCTGCAGGAAAAAGACCAAAAGTATACCTTTGCAACTGTGGTGAGTTCAAATTATTTTATCTTGAAAGTCTTTAAAATTGACTCACCATGTGGAAAGTTACAGTGAGAAATCAAGAGAACCTGTTTGGGAGTCTTTCCCCTCATTTTTCTAGTACAATGTAGTATGTCTGCATATTCAATATAACTTCTACTTCTAATACCATTAGTAGAGTTTGATAATGTGCTAATTTTTACAGCTTACTGTATTTCTGTATTGACTCGCACCATGGCACTACACTTGTGTGGCTCCTTTCCTATTAACTTGCCCACAGTCATGCATCTCTACAATAGTTTCACAGTTCTGCTGAAGCGAGGAAATGAAAACATTATACTGAGCATTCACCATACCATTCTCTCTGACTTTTTCACTATCAGTATGCTGCGTTTTGCTCACAGAAAGTAGAAGTGTAGGTTTTGGTTCCATTGGTATGTTAATAATATCCAGTAGTGATAGCTCTCTCCCATTTCTCTCATCTGGAACTATTTTGCTGATTGTCTGAGATCAATTTTCAGATGAACCATTATTTCTTTAACTGAAGGCTGGGAAGATAATAGCTGTGATTTTTAGTGTTTGCCATTAATCTATTTTTTCCACATTGACTCTATCTTTGCTTGGTCGTTTACTCAGCCTCAATAACTGTGGCAACTGCTTTGACCTTGAACCAAGCTTCAAACCCAGTATTTTGTGAAGAACCATGATTATATTATTCAATCCGTAAAATCTCAATTCATGTAGACTTTTCCACACAAATATTTCTTGGGGCCTCTGTCAGCTCCAGCATTAGTTCTGATGCTTTACTCACCGATCTTCTTCAGACCATAGGCTTTAAACTCTAACCTACATCATGTGGTACATTCACCTCGAATCATCGAGTCATAGAGATGTGCAGTATAGAAACAGACCTTTCAGTTCAACTCATCCACGCCAACCAGATATCCTAAATTAATCTAGTCCCATTTGTCAGCATTTGGCCCATATCTCTCCAAAACTTCGTATCTGATGCCTTTTCAATGTTGCAATTGTACCAGCCTCCACCACTTCCTTTGCCAGCTTATTCCATATATACACCACCCTCTGTGTGAAAAAGTTACCCCTTAGACCTCTTTTATATCTTTCCCCTCTCAACTTAAACCTATGCCCACTAGTTTTGGACTCCGCTACCCTGGGGAAAAGACCTTGGCTGTTCACACTATCTATGCCCCTTATGATTTTATGAACTCCTATAAGGTCACCCCTCAGTCTCTCAGAGAAAATAATCCCAACCTATTCAGCCCCTCCCCATAGCTCAAACACTCTAACCCTGGCAACATCCTTGCAAATCATTTCTGAACCCTTCCAAGTTTCACAATATTTTCCCTTTAGCAGGGAGACAAGAACTGAATGCAGTATCTCAACTGTGGCCTAACCAATGTCCTGTACAGCCACAACATGACCTCATGACTCTTATACTCAATACACTGAGCAATAAAGGCAGCATACCAAATGACTTCTTCACTGTGCTGTCGACCTGGGATTCCACTATGAACCTGCACTCCACGGTCCCTTTGTTTAGCAACACTCCTCAGGATCTTACCATTAAGTGTATAAGTTCTGCCCTGATTTGCCTTCCCAAAATGTAACAGCTTACATTTGTCTAAATTAAACTCCATCTGCCACTCCTCAGTCCATCTGATCAAGATCCCGTTGTACTCTGTGGTTATCTTCTTGGCTGTCCACTCACCACCAATTTTGGTGTCACCTGCAAACTTACTAACCATACCTCCGATGTTCACATTCAAATCATTTATATACATCATGAAAAGCAGTGGACCTTGTGGCACATCATAGGTCACAAGCCTCCAGTCTGAAAAGCAACCGCCCACCACCACTCTCTGTCTCCTACCTTTCAGCCAGTTCTGTATCCAAATGGCTAGTTCTCCCTGTATTCTACATAGTCTAACCTTGCTAGCAATATAATTATCGGGTTATACAGCATGGAAGCAGACCCTTTGGTCCAACGTGTCCATGCCAACCAGATATCCTAAACTGATCTAATCCCATTTGCCAGCATTTGACCTATATCCCTCTAAACCCTTCCTATTCATGTACCCATCCATGTGCCTTTTAAATGTTGCAATTGTACCACCTCTACCACTTCCTCTGGCAGCTCATTCCATACTTGCACCACCCTCTGCATGAAACAGTTGCCCATCATGTCCCTTTTAAATTTTTCCCCTCTTATCTTAAACCCATGTCCTCTAGTTTTGGACTCCTCTACCCTGGGGAAAATATCTTGGCTATTGACCCTAGCCATTCCCCTCATGATTTTATAATTCTCTGTAAAGTCACCCCTCAGCCTCTGATACTCAAGGGAAAATGGCCCCAGCATATTCAGCCTCTCCCTGTCAACATTTTTGTAAATCTTTTCTGACCCTTTTCAAGTTTAACAACATCTTTGCTATAGCAGGGAGACCAGAATTATACACGCTACACAAAAGTGGCCTCACCTATATCCTGTATGGCCACAACATGACTTCCCAACTCATACACTCAATGCACTAACCAATGAAGGCAAGTGTGCCAAATACCTTCTTCATCACTCTGTCTACCTGCGATTTAACTTGCAAGGAACTATGCACCTGCAACCCAAGGTCTCTTTGTTTGACAACACTCCCCAGCACTCTACCTTTAACTGTATAAATCTTGCCCTGATTTGTCCTACCAAAATGCAACACCTCACATTTATCTAAATTAAACTCCATCTGCTACTTCTCAGCCCACTGCTCCATCTGATCCAGGGCCCCTTGAACTCTGAGATAACTTTGTTGGCTGTCTACTACACCTTCAATTTTGTGTTATCTATAAACATACTAACCACACCTCCCACATTCACATCCAAATCATTTATATAAATGATGAAAAGCAGTGGACCCAGCTCCAATCTTGCAGTGCAACACTGGTCACAGGTGTCCAGTCCAAGAAACAATTCTCCCCCATCCTCCTCTGATTCCTAGCTTCAAGCCAATTTTGTATCCAATTAGCTAACTCCCCTGCCTAACTTTGCTAACTAGTCTACCATGCAGAACCTTGTCGAACACCTTGTCACATCTTCAAAAAACTTAAAGGAGAAAGTGAGGTCTGCAGATGCTGGTGAGACATGATTTCCCATGCACAAAGCTATGCTGACTATCATTAATCAGTCCTTGCCTTTCCAAATGCATATAAACCCAGTCCCTTAGAATCCTTCCATCAATGTACCCACCACTGATGTCAGGCTCATTGGTCTATTGTTCTCTGGCTTTTCCTTACTGCCTTTCTTAAATAATGGCACCATGTTAGCTACCCTCCAGTCTTCTGGCACCTCACCCGTGGCTGTCCATTATGCAAATGTATTAGCAAGAATCCCAGCAATTCTTTCCTCGCTTCCCACAAAGTTCTGGGATATATCTCATCAGGTTCCATAGATTTATCTACCTTTTATGTATTTTAGGACATCTACAACCTCCTTTTCTGTGATGTGGACACCTTCAAGACATCACTAGTTATTTCACTACGTTTCTCTGTTAGGTTGTGGATTCAAATCCCAAGTTCAGAGATTTGAATACAAATTTAGGTTGACAGTTTGGTGTGGTACACAGGGACTACTCTATTTTTGACAATATTACTTTACAAATAAGACAGTATATGTATGCCACATTCATTTCTCAAGTGGATATAAAAAAAAGGCATTGTTTAATAAAGCGGAGTGGCGTTTTCCCTGACCAGTGTTTTTTCCTTAACCAATATCACAAAAACAGATACTCCTTTGATCATTATTTGTAGGCTTTAGACTTTTGTTTCTTGTGTACTCCCCCTTCGATGTTAGAGCTACCTGCTGCCTACATCCTGCTTTCAAGAGCTTACTCCCAAGTCCCCTCATCATTGCTCTTCTTTCAAAGACTTTCTTGCATTTGAATTTTTTTCTCTCTGATCTTTTCACCCAAATTAAATTGTGCAGTAAATGCAATTAGACATGTGATGTATTTTTAATCTTTGGAAATTAATAGCAAAATTAAGTACAAATGTTTTACATTCTTTCATTTAAATTTGAAAGTACAAGAAATACATAAGACTAAATTATGTAGCATCATTGTTTTTGTTTATTTGCATGTCATTTTGTATTGTTCACATCAGGACCAGAAGCCTGCAGTTATCTTGCTGCAGAAATTAATTGTCCGAGAAGTAGCCAATGAAGAACGAGGAATGTTCTTAATTAGTGCTTCATCTGCTGGACCCGAAATGTATGAAATGCATACAAACTCAAAAGAGGATAGGAATAACTGGATGAGATTGATCCGCATGGCAGTAGAGAGGTACTGAAACACTGTTCCATTTCAGAAGCAATAACTGTGTTTAAAGAATGGAAATTACACAAAGGGATACTGTTTTGTTGTCACTAATTGTTTCTATTGTGAATGTTCTCATGTTTAATGCACATCATTTTATTCAGTTTATTTCTGTTACAAACGATGCAAACTGTACCTGGAATGATACTATTTACTTCAAGTAATGAATATGAGCAACAGTTAACAGAGATGCTAGATTTTTAAAAAATTTAAAATAGTAATTATTAAAAATTAGTTAGATGGAAAGATGCAGTCTCGAAAGTTGATGAGGAGCAAGTGCTCGTGCTGGTAGATATTTTCTCAGGTTCAACTGTATCAGTTGCTTCCTTTCGTGATCTGAACATCTCTCTTTGATGGTTGACACACACAAATTCTCTCAGTTTATTTATAAAATGAGATGGAATAATAACATTTGTTTATGACCTGGACCAGATATGCAATGTCTCTTGCATTTGGATTTCTTCATTTTCTGCAAACACAGGCCATCTGAATCCTTGATGTCACGAAGTTTGCTTTAAAGTGCTAAGCTGCTTTATTTTCTACCAATTAAACATACAGAGCAGAAATATAACTGGATTCATGTATTCTTACCAAAATAATTTGTCTTTGCATCTTAATAATAAGAATGATGAAAGTATTATGGTACCTCACTTCAGTAATTCATCTTAGAATTATTGATTGATATGATGCCAAAGGAGACCATTATGGTTGTGGTATTTTGGTGGTGCTAGCTCATCATTCCGATCTCCTGCTCTTTCAGAAATCCTGTAAATATTTTCTCAAGTGTAGTTTTGAACTTTCTTTCGAAAGTTACTGTTGAATTTGCTTCCACCACATTTTTAGGCAGACCTTTCCAGAACATCATACTGTAATTTGCTGTGAAAAAGAATATCTCCTCTGATTCACCTCTGATTCATCTATGTCTTCTAATTACATTTTCTTCTGACTTACTCCAAGTTTAGTGAGTAAAAGGGAAGGCAAATAAAATGATGGCTTTTATTTCAAAGGAAATGCAGTATAAATATGGGGATGTTATGTGAAAACTATACAAGACACTAGTCAGATCACAATTGGAATACTGTGAACAATTTTGGACCCCTTGTCTAAGAAAAGATATCCTAGCATTGAAGGCATTCTGGAGAAGATTCACAAAGCTGATCCCAGGTATAGAAGGACTGTCTTATGAGAGTTGTGTGGGGGTAGACTTTTAGGGATTTGCCAAATACAGAAAGGCTGTTTTCTCCTTGTGGGAATAACTAGAAGCAGAGGACATAATACCAGAAAATGGGGTCACCCAGACCATAGAGTCATGGAGTCATATAACACAGAACTTTTTGGCCCAAATCGTACATGCCAACCAGGTTACCTAAACTGAACTAGTCCCAGTTGCCTGCATTTGGTCCATATCCATCTGAATTGTTTCTATCCACATACCTGTCCAAATGTCTTTTAGCTATTGTAATTACATTTGCCTGTATCACTTCCGCTTGCAGCACATTCCATACACACAACACCCTCTGTGTGAAAAGATTCCCCCTCAGGTCCCTTTTAAATCTTTCTCCTCTCACCTTAAACTTATGCCCTATAATTTTGGACTCTCCTACCTTGGAGCAAAGAGCTTGGCTGTTCACCTTATCTCTGCTCATCATGATTTTATAAACCTCTGTAATGTCAGCCCATAGCCTCCTATGCTCCAGGAAAAAAAGTCCCAGCCTCGCCTGATAACTCAAACTTTCCAGTTATGCTAACAACTTTGTAAATCTTCTTTGCACCCTTTCCAGTTTAATGACATCCTTCCAGTAGCAAGATGATCAGAACTCTAAATGTGGTTTCACCAATGCCCAGCTGTAACATGATGTCCCAAATCCCGTACTCAGTGCACTGACCAATGAAAGCAAGCATGCCTTCTTCACTATCCTGTCTACCTGTGACGCCAAAGGAACTAAACAACTGCACCCCTGGGTCTCTCTGTTTGACAACATACTCCAGGGCTCTATCATTAACTGTGTAAGTCCTACCCCTGGTTTGTCGTACCAAAATGTAACACCTCTTAATTATCTCAATTAAACTTCATCTGCCATTAATAATAAAGATTATTAATAAAGATTCTGTTGTACTCTTAGACAACCTTCTTTACTGTCCACTATACCACCTGTTTTGGTGTCATCTGAAAACTTACTCAGCATGCTTCCATAGTCTCATCCAAATCATTTATATAAATGATGTACAACAGTGTACCCAGCACCAATTCTTGCCACACACTGCTGGTCTCAGGCCTCCAGTCTGAACAGCAACCTTCCACCACCTCTATCTCCTACTGTCAAGGTAAATTTGTATCCAGTTGGCTACCTCTTCCTGGATCCCATGCGATCTAACAATGCAACCAGTCCATCATTTGGAACCTTGTTGAAGGCGTTACTAAATGCACAAAGCCATGTTGACTATCCCTAATCAGTCCTTGATTATGTGATGGTGATGCTCCTTTAACAAGGTTATGTTGTCCTTGGTTTTTTTTTCCAAAGAGGTCATAAAGGCAGAGGTTTCTAGAAGTCTAGAAATATCTAGCTGAGAAGACCTTTAAGTGTTTCTTTTAAACACTTGTACAATGAAAGGGGAGTTCTCCCAGTTCAGGGTTTAGTTTGGTTTGGTTTTAGCAAGCTGTTTTGTTTGCAGCTGCTGGTCAGGTTTTAGCTGGGAATCCAGAAAAGCTGGTGGGGGTCCGACAAAGCAGTTCAATGCTGATCCTCTCTCTCTCTCTCTCTCTGACACCTATCCTGTAAGAACCTGTGTTTGAGTTTTGCCAAGGGGGTGTTTATGGGGATGTGGCAAGTATTTGGAACAGCATTATTAAGTTGTGATCGAGTTGATTGTTGAGGAAGAATTTATTCTCTTATGGAATTCTTTACCTCAGAGTGATGTGGAGCTGGGTCATTAACTATATTCAAGGCTGAGAAAGACAGATTTTTAGTTAGTAAGGGAATCAAGATTTGCAGGGAAAGTATAAGAAAGTGGAGTTGAGGATTATCAGACCGGCCATGATCTCATTGAATGGCGAGCAAATTTGGTGGGTGAATAGTCTACTGTAGACACCTCCTGAGTCAAATTATCTTTTTCAAACCCATTTATAATTTTGAGCACTCAAATCTCGAAACTTCCTGTATTTGCAGAAGAACAATGTCAGCTTTTAAAAAATCTCCACATAACCGAAGCCCCTCATCTCTGGTACTATTTCAGTAAATTTTTCATATCATGATGGTAATGTCATGAAGAGACGTTTCATCTTTCAAATAAGAGAATTTTATTATCCTGCCCTTGTGTATTATTAATGTTCCTTTCCAATTATATGCCAAAGCTGTGATCTTGTGTGGGTCTTGTTGGAATTAGACGCAATGCTAAAGCTTTACCGGCAATTGGAACTGAACACTATGCAGTCTTCCATGAACATCATTGTATTTAGATGTGAACTGTGTTAGAATACCCTGAGTTAGTAATCCCATGGAAAGACATGATTTTTGTTGCTGTCTTTGTTGCTGCTGGTAGCTCTTGAAGTTTACTGAGGTAGACATGTGACAAACTAAGGCTTTAGTTACCTCTTTCAATAGAAAGTTGAACAAAACAACAGTTGTGATACCTGAAACAGATATGTTGAATAAAGATTGAAAACACTTGTGGCCTTCACTGCTGTTAGTAGTGATGATTGAGCATTCTTTGTGATCTTTGTAGACTTGATGATATAGATCATTGTTAAACAATGAACCTGTGTTGCTTGATATGCAGCCTGTCTGATGTGTGTCTGTTATCTGAGGTAACTTGGCTGCAAGGTTTTACCTTGTTTATCCCCAATACATTTTTAAAAAAATCCTGTGGTGGTGCAGTGTGTCACCTGGCATTGGCCACTGTTTGCAAGTTGTGTGCTAGAAAATTCTTATACTTATGGCTCTCGTTTCTGTGATTACTGTTTATTTCCCTGAGTGCACAGGAAGATTTCAAAATCCCCTTTGTTATGCTGACTACAGCCAGCTGTGACCAACAGTTCAGTGCTCCATTCTTTTGAATCCTTACTTTGTAAATCTGCACAAGGTTTTCATGAATGACTTGCAATAAGGATTTCACAAGGAAGAGGCTCGTTATTCTTCTTACTAATTTTCAAGAATTCATTTTTGTACAAGAAGAATCCACAGGGCAAGCCTGAATATGACCAATACTTCATTATCCTTGGTTCTCCCACTCCAGTGGCAATCTCGAATAGCACACCATTAATACTCTGCCCCTCAATGAACTCTTGGACCTGATTCTCCTTCTGAATAGGGGTATTCATTGAAGCTCTATTGTGCCAATATAGGCCAATCTTGTACCACCATAGAGATTCAAATTCTGACTCTTTTTAAAATAGTCTGCTCTCTGTCTTATTCTTATAAAAAAATCCATACTTGTGTAACTTGAGTATCTTTTAAATCCATGGCTACATTTTCCTGCTGCTCTAGGTTTGAACCAATTGCTTATATTTTCTTTTTTACCCTCTCCTGATTTCCCTCACTATTCTTTCCTTTCCTATCCTATCATTCGTTATGGCTCCTTTCATTTCTGCCCTTGTGGGTACTTTGCCCACTAATCCTTATACCATGCATTACTAAACCTCTGTTTTCCAATTCCCAAAGTTGAATCCACTTGATAAGCAGATATCTACTGTTGGTGTATCTCCTTGCATCTCTGCTGAGAGGCAATCAATGAATCCATGACTGCCAATTGAAAATTGTAACTTCAATTGTCTGATCCTCCCATTTTCATTCCGCAACTGGATGGAAGGGCCACTGACTAGCCTCATCAAGCTCCTCTCCATTGTATTCATCTCATGAAGCTCTGTTCCTATGAACTCTATCAGTAGATCAAAAATCAACATTCCTTTCCACGTTTTCCTCCAGAAATTTCCATTCACAAGCAGACAACCTCAGCCATCCACAATCAGGGACAAATGCATTTCCGTCATGGCTTTGATGAGACTTTGTTTATGAATGATGGTAATTGCCCATTTCTGAAGTGTCCTCACCCAATTCTAATTTCAGCTACCTGCAAACTGCAGCATTCAGGTCTGATCTCATGGCCTCACATATGATCTATTCCTTTGAGCAAGTGTCTATCTGAATTGATCTTTCTCTCATTTCTCCCTCAGAAAGATCTATTTCTAATGCTCCCTGAAAGCCTTATGCCATGTTGGTTACTGAGGTATCCTCCTTCCTTTCCCCTCTCAGCCTGTGCATTGAATGTCTCTATTTTCTCAATGATTTTCAACTCTATTTTGCTGCTTTATCTTATGTTTTATGATTTCATTTTCCTCTCTAAAACCACCCTTCAATTAAGCGCTCACCTGATTACCTTCCATCATTCTATTTTCCATGCAGACTCTACTCCCTTTGTCTTCATTGTTGACTGAGTGGTCTCAAGCCATCTCGTTATTCTGTTCTTCACTCATATCTCCCTACCTTTTGTCATTCCTGTTTGTTCATCCATCCCTAGAGAAAGAAATTCTCCCAAGTTGCTTAAAACTTTCAAACAATTGTGCTGTTCTTAATCATTGACCCTGCATTCGTCATGGTACTTCTGCAGCCATCATTGCTCGGTTTGTCTCTTTAACCAAGTTGTTCCTTGTCACTCTCTCTATCTTGGTCATTTCTTCTGTAAGATTCCCATTTTCGTTCTTAAGTCTGAAGTTGACAGATATGATTGTGTTTGGTATGCCCATCAATGATGAAACCTGTCAAACTTATGTGCTTCCCTCTGCTAAGAATGAGACAGGATCAGGTTCAAGAGAAAAGCTAATCCTTGCCTCCTTTCCTCTTTATATCTGCTCTATAAATGGGAGTTATTATTGATCACACTTAAGACATATGCATTAGAACAACTTAAGATTAGCTGATAAATTGACAGCACCAGATAAAAAAAATACACATCCATCTGTGTGGCGTACCACTTTCGAAATCCATTAGTTGCTTTAAGTATTTTACTCTTCAATTCTACTTCCTTTGATGCCCTTTGTCCAAATGCATGTCAGAGTACTGAATGAGGTTTGTTTTGATGCAGTCATCTCTACATACAGCAAATCTGAAGGAACTAAAGAATAGGCAGTCGCCTTCTTATTTTGACCACAGCTCCAAAACATCTACAGGCATAAGCTTGCCAATCTTAGACTCGGTGGAGTATCTTCATTGTGATTCTAGTCAGTTGACATCTTGCATGTCCAATTAATGTTTTATATTTTGCATTACTACATTTGTGTTATTCTTAAAAAGAATGTCTTGTGTTTGACAGATCAGCAAATAAAAGCATGTGAATTGTTTTCGAAATAGCTTTTTTTTGTATCTGACTCTCTGCAGCCTATTTTCAGAGAATTCATCATATTGATTAATTATAGTTCAGAGCTATTGGGTCCCAACAAAGCAGAAATAATTTTTTAGCAGCGGAAAGCTGGTGATGAATCAGAGCAGTAACAAATGAAGTTCCTTTTGTACAGTGACTTCCTATATGGTATGGAGGAGGCAAATTTTTAGATTTGCCAAAGAGCTCAAACTGAATGACTAGATATTAGAAATGTTTGCTAAAATAACTACAAATTAATTCAGAAACCATTATAAAGTTTTCATTGACTTTTATTAACCTTTGGGATTAGTAGTGCATTGTTCTAATAAGGGTTCTGCTGAATTTCCCAGTGAAGCAAACTGGGGGATAGGTTTGGTTCCTCTGCTGAAGCCAGGAATGGTGGTGAGAGCTGAAACAACAGTATCTCCAGCTGGTGTGCCAGTTCCCTGATTCCATCCCACCTCTGAGCCATCTCTGTGACAGGGAAGGGCACAGCAGGGTTACCCACCTATGAGCAGCGTAACCCATGCTACTCCTCAAGAACATATGGATGCTAATTACAAAGGCCAACCAGGATTTTTCACTCAGCCTCTAAGCCACTGCAGGCAGTGGGTATCAGTTTTATTACCTGGTGGTGACCTCCTGGAAACAGAAAGTGGGACCAACTCTCCAGCAGTTGAGCAGTTTTCCATCCTTGGCTATGTTCAGCAGTAGCCACAGGCAAGGTTATGGAGAGGGGTGACATGGCCGTATGTTCCATTTTTAATTAAACTTTAAAGGAGTTGGAGAGAGGGCCCCTCCGTCTTAAAATGCTTTCTCCCTTAATTATACTGACTTACAGCTTTCAATCTATAGAGGGAACTTGGAGGTAACGGTGTTCCCATGTATCTGTTCTTGTCCTTCTGGATGGTACTGATTGTGGGTTTTTGAAGGTGCTGCCTGAGGATTCTTGGTTCATTTCTGTATTGCTTCATACATGTGGAACATATTCTTGCCAATGAGTGTTGGTGGTGGAGGGAGTGATGTAGTACCAGTCAAGTGGGCTGCTTTCCTGGATGGTGTCAAGCTTCTTGAGTATTGTTCAAGCTGCACTCATGCAGGCAAGTGGGGAGTATTCCATCACACTCCTGATGCAAATGGTGAACAAGCTTTGGGGAGTCACGTGGTGAGTTATTCACTACAGCTTTCCTCGAGTTTAACCTGCTTTTATAGCCACTGCATTTATAGGGATAATAGGAGTTCATATTCTTTCAATGCTAACCACCAAGATGTTGATGGTGAGAGGTTGGCAACAATAAAGCCTTTGATATTGTCCAGATCTTGCTGCATTTTGACATAGCCATCTTCAGCACCTGAGGAGTCTTGAATGGCGCAATCATCAGTGAACATCCCCACTTCTGACTTTATGATGGATGAATCGTCATTGATGAAGCATCTAGAGATGGTTGGGCCTAGAACACTACAGACATGCCTTCAAGCTGAGATGACTGACTTCCAAAAACCACTTGCCTTCATTTGTGCAAGGTATGACTCCAACCAGTGGAGTAGTCTTCCCTTGATGCACCATTGACTGCAATTTTGCCAGTGCTCCTCGATGATACTTGGTTAAGTGGGGTCTAGGTGTCAAGGTTTGTCACTCTTATCCCCCCTTTGCAGTTCAGCTCTTTTAATCCATGTTTGAACAAAAACCATAAATGAGACCTGGAACAGTATGGCCTGGCAAAATTCAAAATGAGAAGCTGTGAGCAGGTTATTACAAGACAATTGCTGCTTTATATTATAGTTGATGGTGCCTTCTATCACTTTCATGATAACTGAGAATAGACTGATGTGTGATAATTGACCGAGTTGAATTTGTCCTACATTTTGTATAAAGTTCACGTATAGGCAATTTTCCACATTACTTGGGAGATGCCAGTGTTGTAACTGTATTGGAACACCTTGGTTGGGAGTGGGGAGGGTGCAGCAAGTTCTGGAATAGTCTTCAATACTATTACCAGATTGTTGTCCGAGCTTATAGTCTTTACACTGCCTTTAGCCATTTCTTGATATATTATGGAGTGAACCAAATCATCTGAAGACTAGCATCTGTGCTGCTAGGAAACTTTGGAGGAGGTTGAGATGGAGCATCCTTGCTTATCAATGCTTCCCCCAAGCATTAAGAAGGAATGCTTAATGCAAAATGGAGGAGTACTGATGCCTCAACCAAGGGGTGGGGTGGTACATGATATTCAGCAGAAGCTTTTCTTGACCCTGTTTGAGCTGAAGCCATAAGAACTGATGGAGTCCTGAAAGGCTCCCAGGGCAACTTGTTCCCAATTGTATTTCACTGTGATAACCCCACCACTGGGTCTGTTCTTTGGTGAGGTAGGACATACTAGAAATGATGATGGTGTTCTCTATCAGGTATGTGTCTGTGCATCCGGTTGTTGTCTGTGAGACCTCTCACCCAACTAGTCCCCAGATGTAAGCAAGGAGGACCTTGCAGGGTTGAAAGGACTGAGTTTGTCAAAGTCATTTATGATGCCCATGTCAATGCCATGTGCTCCGTCTGGTTTGATGGCATTCTAGAGGTTTCTTGGTCACTTTCAGAGAATAGTTAATAGTCAATCACTTTGCTGTGGGTCTGGATCACTTGTTACCAAGAATAAGAGGGTGGTTTGTTTGTGGAATGAACTGCCAAAGGAAGTGGAAAACACAGATTCAGTTACAATATTTAAAAGACATTTTGTCAGGTGCATGATCAGGAAAGATCTAGAGGGTTATGGGCCAAAATCAGGAAAGTGAGACCAGTTTACCGAAGGATCTATTTCCGTGCCGTATTACTCTTTGACGTCTATGACATATAATGGAGATGTCTGGCATCCTGTCTTGTATGTAACAGTCCTGTGGACTGGCAACTGTGCAAAGCATAAATTACACTCATAAGAACAAGAAACATTGAGTGGACAAGGGTACATGCCATGGCAGAATGCAGTACATAATCCCTCCCTAATTGAGCTACCTATGGGCATTAGCTTCCTGCAGCCATCTCTGTTCAGCTGTTTATCAATTGGGATGGCCTCTTTTGTGATGCTGAGGGAAAAGAACTTCCACTGTTTCCTGGACAGCCTTCAGGAGAACCTCCCCTGGTGGTGCCACTAAAGCATGACACATTATTTGTGTGGTCTTTGAAATCTACAGGGGTGGATGTGGTTATGAACAGGGGTTGAGTGATGTTCTGGGTTGCACAGAGTATAGTGCTGTCCTCTTGGAGACCAGAAGGTCCCAGCAGGGACCAGAATCTCCAGCATCCCTGACCAAAACATTTGACATTTTATCTGTGCATGCAGATGAAATGGGCTAAGAAGAACATAATAGCATGAGAAAACGTAATCCCACCACTCCTCTTTTAGACACAAAATACAAGATTCCACTGCAGCATGATTACCTTCCCCCAAGCCTGGAAACAGTTAGAGTTCTGTTTCCTCTCTGCAAAAAGATAACACTGTTGAGGAAGTCAGCCCTGATGTGGTGCTAATCCTATAATCATTCTTGAGAATTATCTGGTGACACCTGCTGGTAAATGCACTTTGTACGAGAACTGCACAGTGAAGATTTGTTAGACAAACTTTTTTGCATATAATCACACAAGTGTATTTTTTCCCTTGATTTTGAAAAGGAAAAGATTCTCGAACTAATTATCAGCTCATTAAAGTGTTCCTTCCCTGACAAACAAATTCTGGTCGGGACTCAAAACGGGCGATTCTGGTCCAGATGTACGACATTACCACTGAACCACTAAACTTCTTGTGTAACATATTTAACAGATCATAAGATTTTAAAAGGAAACATTTGGTCATAATCTGCAGATGATAAGATCTATGCCAATTTTAGACAACATTTCAATGCATCCTTCAATGGCCCAGTCAAAACAGTAATCAGTATTTTGAAAAACATCATATGATACCAAGCTATCTAGTTGTGCTTTGTAACTAAAATGTTGGATTTTTTTCTACTCGTTTGTGGGTGATGTTAGTAATGTTCTCACTACATATCTTTTCTGCTGACAGGCTTCTGATGTTTGTGTACAATAGCTTTTCCAAAACTGAAAGTCAGTGCTGGGAATAGTGTTAATATGCCGAACAGTGTGTGCAGAACCCGCTGCACAGCTGAGAAAGAATGTTCGTCCCCAGTTAGGCCAATAATTAGTGTGCAATCTCAATTGCCCTTGAGAAAGTGGTGGTAAGCTGCCTTTTTGAACTGCTACTGCCCTTTAATGTAGGTACACCCACAGTGCCGTTAGAAAGGGATCCCCACAATCTTGACCCAGTGACACAGAAGGAATGGTGATATAGCCCAAAGTCAGGAAGGCATGGGACTTGGAAGGGAACGTGAAGGTTGTGCTTCTCTCATATCTGCTTCCATTGTTCTTCTAGATGGTAGAGGCTACAAGTTTGGAAGGTGTTTTTGAAGGAGCCTCGGTGAAGTGTTGCAGTATATCTTTTACATGGCACATCATGCTGCCAGTGCACATCGATGTTGGAGCGTGTCGTGTTATATTTCAAAGCTAATATACAGTATCCATTCTCATTATATCATCACTGTGTCATATTTTGTGAGCTGAACTGAGGGCACTTGAGGAATAGTATGCTAATAAAACACATGCTACTATTTGTAAGGTAGTTTCGCCCATCATAAAAGTGCTGTGGCTGGGAAACTAACATGGCAGATGGAGTTTAATTCAGATAAATGTGAGGTGCTGCATTTTGGGAAAGCAAATCTTAGCAGGACTTATAGATGTAATAGTAAGGTCCTAGGGAGTGTTGCTGAACAAAGAGACCTTGGAGTGCAGGTTCATAACTCCTTGAAAGTGGAGTTGCAGGTAGATAGAATAGTGAAGAAGACATTTGGTATGCTTTCCTTTATTGGTCAGTGTATTTAGTACAGGAGTTGGGTGGTCATGTTGCGGCTGTAAAGGACATTGGTTAGGCCACTGTTGGAATATTGCGTGCATTTCTGGTCTCCTTCCTATCGGAAAGATGGTGTGAAACTTGAAAGAGTTCAGAAAAGATTTGCAAGGATGTTGCCAGGGTTGGAGGTTTTGAGCTATAGGGAGAGATTGAATAGGCTAGGGCTGTTTTCACTGGAGCATCGGAGGCTGAGGGGTGACCTTAAAGAGGTTTATAAAATCATGAGGAGCATGGATAGGATAAATAGACAAAGTCTTTTCCGTGGGGTGGGGGCATTCAGAACTAGAGAGCATAGGTTTAGAGTGAGAGGGGAAAGACATAAAAAAGACCGAAGGGGCAACCTTTTCAAGCAGAGGGTGGTATGTGTATGGAATGAGCTGCCAGATGAAGTGATGTAGGCTGGTACAATTGCAACATTTAAAAGGCATCTGGATAGGTATATGAATAGGAAGGGTTTGGAGGGATATGGGCCGGGTGCAGGCAGGTGGGACTAGATTGGGTTGGGATATCTGGACGGCATGGATGAGTTGGACCGAAGGGTCTGTTTCCGTGCTGCACATCTCTACGACTCTGTGTAATAATACCCTGCTGACTGAAAAATTGTCAAATCAGAGAGATTGAATGTTGAATGTATTAGACAGGTTTTGAATCAAGCAGGTTGCTTTGTCGTGGATGATGTTGAGCTGCTTGAGTGTGGTTGTACTCATCCAGCCAAGTAGAGATTATCCTGTTACACTCCTGACAGTCTTTGAGAATTCAGAAAGTGTGTTACTTTCTGAATCCCCAGAATCCCCAGCTTCTGACTTACTTTTGTTGCCACGATAGTTAGATATCAACATCACTATCTCAGGCTTGCTGCAGTGCTCCAGTGAAGCTCAGTACCAGCTGGAAGAACAGCAATTCATTTTTCACCTAGGGACTCAGCAGCCTTCCAGACTCAATATACAGTTCAGTAACTTTCGGGCTTGAGCTTTCCCGTGTTCTTACCCCAACCTCCACTACCAGGCCTTGTTATCACATAACATATTACATATCATTGTTATTAGCCACGAACACTCCCCATTAACAGCTATTCACCCTCCTGGCCAGATTGTTATCTACTCCTATGTCTGTTTAACTGTTCTCTCTATTTGGGCTCTATCCCCACCGATCATTTACTCCTTATCCCCCCACCCCCCCCATCTTCTGCATATAAACCAACATTTTCCCCACTAACATCAGTTCTGATGAAGGGTCATTCAACCTGAAACGTTAACTCTGATTTCTCTCCACCAGCAATTTACTTTTTTGACTAAGATATCTAGTCCAGTTCAGTTCTGGTAAACAGTAACCCTCAGGATATTGACAGTGCAGAATTCAGTGATGGCAATGCCATTGGATGTCATGGGGCAGTGATTGTATTGTCTTGTTGGAGATGGTCATTACTTAGCACTTGTGTGGCACAAAGTTTGCTTGCCATTTATCAATGCAAGCCTGAATTTTGCTGCATATGTACCCAGACTGCTTACTATCTGAGCAGTTGTGAATGGTGTTGAAAATTGTGCAATCATCAGTAAACATATCACTTCCAAACTTGTGATGGAGGGTAAACTGAAACAGCGAAGGATCATTGGACCTAGGACATTACCTTGAGGAACACCTGCAGTAATGTCCTGTGACCGAGATGATGAGCCTCCAACAACAACCATCTAACTATCTTCCTCTATACTAGGTTTGACTCAAATCAGTGGAGTATTTTCCTTCTGATGAAGATCAACCAGATGAGAATTGCAGATTTTCCATTTTAAATGATGAAAGTGAATCAGATGTGTTTTTGCCACAATTGACAATAGTTTCACAGTCACCATTAGACTAATTTATAACTCCTGGATTACTAGCCAGTGACAATAATACTATGGCACTGCCCGTATCCCCTGCTGCCATATAATTTTTAACAGGTCTTTTGTATTGCTTATTACTATTGTTAAAGCTGTCCTGAGGAGGAGGAAGAACGTTTAAGTGAATTTGAAGAGGACAAGCGTATTGCTGAGGCAAGAGCAGCCAGGACCCGGAAATTCCAAGGTACGTGCTTATGAAAGAGGCTGTTCATTGTTCCCATTATCTTAAATAAGCACGTTAAGTGCTGTTGCAGGAAAACACTTTGCAATTTTCCAAAACAGGAAGCAATTTCTATAGAAGTACACACAAAAAAAACAGGTTTATCTGATCCAGAGTAGATGAATTTTGCCAAAAAGATGTCAAACACTGAAATTAAACTTACTGCCACATAAAGAGAAAATTTCATTTTAAGTCAACAACACAATATCTTAATTAATTCAAATAGTAGGTTTTTTTTCCTGTTGCTTCATTGATTGGGAGTTTAGCAAAAAATAAAGACTTGACTTTACCATCTTGGCTCCTTTTGTATCATGTGACTTTAGACCAAATCTCAATTTACATAGCTGATTGGCTTTACTTGAAACTTTTGCAATGTCGGAGGACTGGGTGGCGGCATTGGTATTGTGTTGTGCTCATTGTCCTGCATTGCAGAAGCATAGGCAGTAATAAGTGACTACTTATTGAAGAACCAGATGTCAATTCTTGATCCCCACAGGAACTGAATCAAACTTCTGCACCAGTTCAGATCCAATAGGAAAGTCCACTCCTGCCTGTTGATGCTGGCCCTACTTAATCTTAAAGAACGTGTGGCCAGCATCAAGGTCCTCAAGCTGAGTCCCCTCAACAGATCAGTGGTTATGTCAATGGTTTACATGCCCAGCATTCTGGATATGAAGACTGTTCTGTGCTCTGGTCTTAGAATATTATCTAGAATTATTCTGACATTTCATGAACCACGCTTCATGTGATCACTATTAATCTTGTTCTTTACATTTGGACTGCAGTAAATAGATCAGAGTCAAAGAGTGTGGTGCTGGAAAAGTACAGCCTGTGTGGCAGCATCTGAGGAGCAGGAGAATTGACGTTTTGAACATAAGCTATTCATCAGGAATGAGCTCATGCTCAAAATACCGATTCTCCTATGCTCCTCGGATGCTGCCTGACCAGCTGTGCTTTTCCAGCACCACACTCTTCGACTCTGATCTCCAGCATCTACAGTCCTCACTTTCTCCCTGCATTAAATAGATGACTGGCCTAGAGCGGTAACCTGGTAGAGGTAGAGATAGCAAGCTGTGTTTAGGACTCCATTTTTTTTCCCCATTCCTAAATTGGGAAGAGCAGTGCTTTACCTTCAAATGTCTGCTGTGCTTCCTTAGGAGGATACAAACTGCACATCTATCCCAAACTGCGGACAGTGAGCATCATCCTTAGATCTCAAGTTTCATGGTTGTCTAATATCCTGTTCCTTTTGCCATCATTCCAGGGTTCAGTGATTTGATGACTCGCGAAACAACCTGTATGTTGTGGATATTTAAGTGAATAGCGTTTGTGCCCAGCTTCTTTCACTCCCTCATCCAGACAACTATGGTGCAATGTGCATGCCACAAACATAGCAGCTGAAGGATGCTTATTTGATTTGCAGTTGTTCACACCAAATTGCTGCTGTCTTCCAACACCACAACTAACTTCTGCTTAAAATGACAAATTTCTTGCTTGGGTTGTGAATGCTCACACAGAATTTATAGTGATCATAGTAAAATTAAAGGTATTAGTACCTTTCTAAATCTTCCACACACCCAAGTTACGATCTGACTTGATCATGACACGTGCAGCAGTTGGTATGTGAGACAATCCCTTTGAAATTGAAACAATTGGTCCTATTTTATATTATGGAATGTATATCACTCTGCTTTATAATTTAGGTGAAGTGAGTGTGATAGAATGTATCCTAACATTAAGTGACAAGGCTACCTAGATCAAAAACTAACTTAAATGATATGCAGAACATTTTTTTGTTTAAAATAACTTATCTAAAAATTTGAGGGTACACGAGAGACTGCAATTAACTGTAAGATATCTGATGGATCCAACAAACAGACTAATAGAAAAGATTGAGTTCAAACAAAAATGGGATTATCTGAAAAAGGGCACAGGGAACATGGTTATTGGGTTTGTGATTAATTTAAATGTCTACAATCTAAGGCCAAGACTGCAGCAATCATTATAAACACATGGAATTATATTTAACATGTAAGTTCATTTATAAAACTATAGGAAATAGGGACAGGAGTAAGCCATTCAGCCCCTCTTGCATACTCCACCATTCATTGGGATCATTCGACAATCCTCATTACTTTCTTGTCCAATCCCCATAAGCCATGATTTCTCGACCGATCAATCTATCACCTCAGCCTTAAATATACACAAGGACTCTGCCTCCCTCAGCTCTCTGTGGTAAAACGTTCCAAAGATTCTCAACCCTCTAAAAGAACAAATTCCTCCTCATCTCAGTCTTAGATTGGTATTCTTTTATTTTGAGACTACGCCCTCTGGTTCTAGATTCCATGAAGGGAAACTCCTCCCATCATTTACCCTATCAACTCCCTTAAGAATCCAATATGTTTCAATGAGATTCATCTCTCATTCTTATAAATTCCAGTGACTAGAACTGCAACCTATTAAACCTTTACTCATAATAGAATCCCTCCATACCAGGAATCATCCTCGTGAATGTTCTCTGAACTGCCTTCAATGAACTGGTATTTTTCCTTAAAACAAAGGGTACGAAACTACTTTCAGTACTCCAGATGTAATCTCAACAATGCCTTGTGTAGTTGCAGTAAGACTTCCCTGCTCTTATACTCTAACCCCTTTGAAATAAGGGCCAACATTCCATTAGCCTTCCTGATTACCTGCTGCATCTGTGTGCTAGCTTGCTGCGTTTCATATACAAGTATCCCCTAGTCCCTTTGTGTTACATCTTTTTGCAGTTTCTCTCCATTTAAATAATATTCTTTTGTTCTCCCTTCTAAAATGAGCAACTATTCATTTTCTCATCTTATACTCTATTGGTCAACATTTTACCCACCGACTTAACGTAACAATCTCTGTCTGTAAACTGTTTGTATTCCTTTCACAGCCTGTCTTTCCACCTATTTTAGTGTTGTCTGCAAACTTGGTTATAGTGCATTCACTTCCTTCTTCTGAGCCATATTTGTAATCAGCTGTAGTCCCAGCACTGCTCCCTGTAGATCCCCACTAGTCTCCGATCGCTAACCTGGAAAAGAAACTCTTATCCTCCATTTTCTGTTTCCTGCCCATGAGCCAATTCTCTATCCATGCCAATGTACTACTTCAACACAGTGGGTTCTTATCTTATGACTTAACCTTTGTGAGGTACCATATTGAACATCTATTGGAAGTCAAAATACAACACATCTGCATATACCCCCTGTCTAGTTGAGACTTCCTTGAAAAATTCTAATAATTAATCAGACACATTTTCCTTTCATGAAGCCATGCTGACTCTGCTTGATTAGATAATGATTTTCTAAATGTTCTGCTATTACTTCCTGAATAATTGATTCCATTACTTTCGAACAATTGATGTTCGGCTAATTGGCCTATAGTTACCCTTTTTTTTTTCTTTCTCCCTTTTTGAATAGGGATGTCACATTTGTATTTTCCCAATCCTCTGGTACTTCTCCAGAATCCAAAGAGTTTTGGAAAATTACAACAATGCATCCACTATCTCCACAGCTACCTGTTTTCAGATCCTAGGATGCAAGCCATCAGGGCACTGACCTGCCTTTTGCCCCATTAGTTTGTCTGATACTATTTCTTTAGTGATGGCAATGAAACTTAATTCCTCTCCTGTATTCTGTAGTATTAATGAAATATTTAAAGTATTGTCCACCATAAAGATTGATGCAAACTGTCTGTTTAACTCTTCTGGCATTTCCTTTTTCCCCAAAATCATCACCTCAGATTCATTTTCTAATAGGACTTTGTCCACTTTGACCTCTCTCTTCCTTACTATATCTGTAAAGAAGCTCTTATTGTCAGTTTTTATAGTCCTCGCTAATTTGCCTTTGTAGTTTATTTCCTCTGTCTTTATTATCTTTTTAGTCCTCCTTTCTAGATTCTGAATTTATCTCAATCTTCATGGCTATCACTGATTTTTGTCTACTCTCCTTAGCTTTTTTGGTTAGCCATGGTTGATTTATCCCTCTCTTAGACTCGTTCATCCTTAATGGGATGTATATTTGCTGAGAGTCACAAATTACCTCATTATTGTCATTCCTGCTAGCCTAGTCATCCAGTTCCCTTTAGCTAACTCTATCTCTCATTTCTTGGTAACTCCCTTTATTAAAGTTAAACATAGTTGTTTCCGTCCCAAGTTTCCCACTCTCAAACTGAATATTGAATTCTACCATGTTATAATCACTACTTCCTAAGGGACCTTTTACTCAGAGGTCATTTATTAAACCTGCTTCATTATCCATTACCAGATCTAGGATAGCCTAAGTCCCTCATTGCTCCATGGCATATTGGTCGAAGAAACTATTCCTAATGCACTCTATGAATTCCTTATTATATGAATAATTTGATTATCTCAGTCAACATGAAGATTAAAGTCACCCACAATTATTGCTCCATTCTTTTTATGTGCTGCTATTATTTGTTGAGTTATTGTCTTTCCTTTGGAATGGCTATAGTTTGGGCATATGTACACTACTCCTACTAATGTATTCTTTCCCTTGCTGTTTCTCACCTCCAACCAATTGGACTCTACATCATCCAAGCCTAGATCATCTCTCACAACTAATCTCATTTAATTTCTTATTAACATGCTATCCCATGATCTTTTAGAAGCTTCATGTTGTACAGAAAGGCTAAATATCCCTGAATGTTGTGTTCCAAATACATGTGATATTTAGATGTGAAATCAATAGAAAAATGCTGAAATATCTCACAGTCTAACATAAATATTAGTAATATATCACCATTCTTGGTCCAGTGGTTTAAATTTTGTGAATAATTGTAAAATCAGTTTCAAATCATAGAAAAATAGGATTTCAGGAAAATCCTAGTAAGAGTATTTATCAGACTTTTGTAACTCCATACAATATTCCCTTAGATAAATGGATTTGATCTTCTATTTGACCTATTCATAATGGCCATCATTTCACAGGAGTATTCTGCATAGTATTCAATTTTTTTTGTGTTTTTATATACAGAGTTGATCAGAATTTTTTGTATTGTTTTTTGAAGGAGTATTAAATAATTATTTTTCTCTGCATTGTGGTGAAACATATCTTTACGTGTTGAACTGTAGAAAATTGCAAAGTGATTGTTGACCTTTCTGTACAGAGCGACTGAGATTCCAGGATCAGCTAGTTTGCAGCAGTTTGGAGGAGAAGCTCCAAATCTATGCAGAGATGGCTGAAAGAAATGGCTATGAAGAAGCAGGTCAGGAAACGCAGCTTTTGATCAAACCAGATACCATTGAATTTCCACAAGCTGGATTTTTATTGACTGCTGCAGTCAGGGAGGGTAGGAATATATTCCTCTTCCAAAATGTGTTTATTTATCATCTAATATTAGACTTCATAAAAATTCCAATTATGAAATAACAAATTTGATGAATTAACTGAAATCCTGTTTAATTCTTATTGCAATTTGTTTCATTTTCTCCTCGTTCTACAGCTGAAGGTCTGCTTAGCCTACTGACCTCTCAACCATGCAACTTTACTCAACAGTCACAGGAAAGTTTGGAAGAGTCAGTGATGCCACACAGACTGGAGTTGCTTGGGAACTTTAGTTTGGAAGCTTCACCACCATCTATGTGTAAGTAGAAGCTAAGGTATTTATAAGGAGTAATGCATTAGATGTATAGTTATAGAAGTGTTAGACTATTTAAAAAGAAACTCCATCTATATTATTGTACAGAAAATTGGAGGAGTTTTTAAGAAAGCTGTTATTTTCAGTACATGTATTTCGCCATATTTTTGTTGACTTATCAACTATCAACTTCAAGAATTAGGAAAATTAAGATGTATTAATAATTAAAATAAACATTACAAAGATAATGTAATCTTACAAAAGAATTAAATTAAAAATATCTTTTAAATGGCACTATAAAATAATGTAGCCATTAGTAATATATTGTTCATTTTCGGACTATCTTTCAGTATTTGCAGTGGGCTATTAGTGCCATTTAGTAATGATTAGTATTGATTCCTACCTCAATATGCAGATTATATGCTTTATAGATCATGTGCCAAGCTGAGTAATTAGGATACAGGATTTTTCACAAATGTTGCAAAATACCATTACTTCTCCTGGCACTCATTAAGTACTAGATATCTACCACTACTTGTTCAATCTTGCAGGTCATCTTATGACGTATTCTCAAATTGTAAAATACATATTGTTCTCTCAGACCTGTACAATTTGATACCTAAAACATCAGTAGATTTTCAAAATTATTTGAATATTATTTCTTTAATTGCTTAGTTATAGCTGATGCTTTAAAATAGAAAATTCTCCACAGGATGTTTTTTGGTAGTAACTTCACTATCTTGAGATTTTACTACCTGTCAACCTTTTTCCACTGATACATTTCTTTAGATCTAGACTGGGAAGATAGTGACAGAATCAGACAGAGTCAGTGTAGATTTACAAAGGGGAAGTCATGCTTGACAAATTTGCTGAAATGTTTTGAGGATGTCATTAGTTGAAAGGATAAGGGGGAGCTAGTGGCTATGGTTTCTTGGATTTTCAGAAGGCTTTTGAAAAGGTCCCATATAAGAGATTAGCATGCAAAATTAAATGATCAGCAAGCAAAATTAAAAACATCAGCATGCAAATTAAAGCACGTGGATTTGGAGTACTGAAATGGATTGAAACTGGTTGTCAGGAGAAACCAAGGGTCCTTTTCTGAGTGGCAGGCAGTGACTAGTGGGGTACCATGGGGATTAGTGCTTGGACTCCAGCTACTTACAATCTATATTAATGATTTAGATGAGGAAACTATGTATCGTACCTCCAAGCTTTCAGGTGACACAAAACTGTGTGGAGACAGCAGAGAAATTTCTGCGTGATTTGGACAAGTAAAATAAGTGGGCGGGTACTTGAAGATGCAGTATAATGTGGATAAATGTGGTACCAAAAACAGAAAGGTAGATTGTTACCTGAATGGGGATGGATTGATTAGATTAATCCTCATCTAATCAATGGAAACAGGCCTTCCGGCCCAACAAGTCCACACTGACCATCCGAAGAGTAACCCCACCCCCCTCTGACTAATGCACCTAACAACTATGGACAACTTAGCATGGCCACTTCACCTGACTTGCACATCTTTGGAATGTGGGGGGAAACCAGAGTACCCAGAGGAAACCCACGCAGACACGGGGAGAATGTGCAAACTCCACACAGACAGTTGCCCAAGGCTGGAATCGAACCTGGGACCCTGGCACTGTGAGGCAGGATTGGGAAAGGGGAAAGTGCAACAAGACTTGGGTGTCCTTGTGCACCAGTCACTGCAAGTAAACATACCAGTGCAGCAGACGTGGTATGTTGGCCTTCATAGTTAGAGATTTAGAATAGCATCCCTGGAAGCATACTTTCAGTTAATAGAATCTTTCCGCAACCTTAAGACTGGTGGCACCAATGGTTATGTCTGGTGTTGTAGAACCTATGGCTGAAGGTGTTCCAGCTGTAATTACATTTGGCAGTTTTAAGTGAACTATCTACATTAATATGTTAACATAGAAATAGCAAAAGAGATGTAAAAATAAGTGTACAATTTATGAAAATTGTCTATGAATCACATCTGCTTGCTCTGGTCCAGTTATCTTTTAGTCTTTAATCCTGCTTTTGTACAATGTGAAAAACCCACATTAGTACTGCATAGTTCTTGATGTATGGGATGCATAGCCAGCACCAACTTGAAAATAAACCTGGTCAATTTATTCATTCTGGTTAAAGACTTTCTTCATGCTGTGGTGACTTTTGAACTGCAGTGAGAAACCAGTGGTGGTACAGAGGCACACTATACATTGATGAATGAGCCGCCAGTGGAAGTGGTGGAGGGTGTTAAAATTACAACACTTAAACGGCATTTGGATGGGTATTTGGATAGGAAGGATTTAGAGGCATGTGGACCAAACACTAAACAAATGGGTCTAGATTAATTTAGGATATCTGGTCGGCATGGATGAGTTGGACGGAAGGGTCTACTTTTGTGCTGTACACCTCTATGACTGGCCATGTGTAAGAAATAGCCAACTGACTACCACTATAAATATACTGCACCACTTATTAAATAGTTAATTACCACACTTACAGATGATAGTTTCAACAGCATCAGTACTTTTGATTTTTTTTATTAAATAAAGGAGGTTTTTAAAATTAGAGCATAAAACAATACCCGAAATGTTAGTGTGTCAGAATGTTTCAATGCACATGTTAATAGCCAATACACCTGGCTGCTTTAGTAAAGCAATCTATTAAATCTCAACATTTCCTGACTCTACTTTCTTGAGCCACCTTTCCATCCAGTCAGCCAGAAATATGATGTATTGTGACAAGTATGTTATTTTCTTTTGAGAATTATTTTCTTTGCCTCACTCACTCTTTTGTTTCAACCTGATTGTAACAAGAGTATCTATTTATCCCAAACTTGCTGGCAAACCTGTGGTTTCTGTGCATGTTTATACAGATAAACTTATTGAAAGGAAGTGCAACTTTTTGGTTGGCTTGTTAAATGCTAAAACTTAAAAAGATATGTCATAACTGGTAGTTTTAGAAAGGACATAGATCATAAGTTCATATGATTTAGAAGCAGAATTAGGCTACTTGGTCCATTGAGTCAGCTCCACCATTGAATCATGGTTGCTATGTTTCTCAATGCCATTCTCCTGCCTTCTCCCCATAACTCTTGATCTTCTTACTAACCAAGACGTGTCTACCTCTGTCTTAAATACACTCAATGACTTGGCCTTCACAGCCTTCTGTGACAATGAGTTTCACCCATCCTCTGGCTGAAGAAATTCCTCTTCATCTCAGTTCTAAAGAGTAATTATTTCACTCTGTTGCAGTGCCTTTGGGTCCTAGTGTCTCCTACTACTGGAAACATCTTCACCAAGTCCACTCTATCCAGGCCTCTCAGTAAGTTTCAATCAGGATTCCCTCTCATCATTCTAAACTCCACAGAGTAGAGACCCAAAGTCCTCAACTGCTCCTCAAATGACAATTCCTTTAACCCCTGGATCATTCTTGTAAACCTCCTTTGGAACCTCTCCAGTGCCAGCACATCCCTCCTTAGCTACAGGGTCCAAACTGCTCACAATGTTGCAAACGTGGTCTGACCAGCGCCTTATGCAACCTCAGCAATACATCTCTGCTCTTGTATCCTGGCCCTCTTGAAATGCTAAATGCTAACATTGCATTCGCATTCCGAACTCGAATTGAACCTGCATGTTAACCTTAACAGAATTCTGAACTAGGACTCCTAAGTCCCTTTGTGCTTCAGAATTCTGAAGCCTTTCCCTAAATATAAAGTAGTCTATGCTTGCATTCCTCCTACCAAAATATATAGCCTCACACATTGTATTCCATCTGCTGCTACTTTACACACTATCCTATCCTGTCCAAGTCCTTCTACAGCCTGCTCATCTCCTTAGCACTACACATCTCTCCAACTATCTTTGTGTCAACTGCAAAGTTAGCAACAATGCCTTCAGTTCCTTCAACCAGATTGTTAATGTGCAACATGAATAGTTGTGATCGCAAGACTGACCCCTGTGGAACTCCTTTAGTCTCTGGCTGCCTTCCTGAAAAATATCCCATTATCCTCACTCTCTGCCTTCAGCCAGTCAGCCAATCCTCTATCAGTGTCTTTACAAAACTCACAAAGCAATCCAGACTGCGTTAATTGGGATCTACACTGTAACCATGGTTGTCATATTCATGCTGCCCTGTCTGCCTATGTATTAAAGTATTGGTCAAAGTGCAACAACAACTTCCAAACAAGTTTGTTTTGTTTTGTGTAGTTGCTGTTATATGCTGCAAAGCTGTGTCACCACCATTGGCTCCTGATTGCTGCTCAGATGTTAGCAAAACAGTGTGAAATAGTTTTAACTGGGTGAACAATTTGAACAGTTTTGTTTTCAGGTTACTACTGACTGCATTACGCATTCAGGATGAACCATGCAATATTAAAATTGATTTTTCACATTGTACAAAAGCAGCTTTCGATAGTCGGCATGTATAAGTGTGTTAACATAAGCATTAAAATTTCACTTTTCTTGTACCTCCTTACAGATACACCTGATACTAGGATCCCAAGTCCTCAGTTATCAGTTGCAGATCCATTGATGAAACAGACAGAAAGTGTATGGTATGGCTTTGACACTCCATTTTTGCAGACAGATGGTGAACTCTACAGACCTAAATCACATGACACTATACGACAGGTAAATAGCCACAGAAGATTGTGGATCAATCCTGATTTAAGAAAGATTACATTCTGATTCTCAGTGAATGACTGAACAGTTTGTGAGTTTGAACAGTGACCCCACTATACTCACCTCCATCTGTCCCTCACCTTCTTTCCCACCTTGGGAGTATTTACAGACAAATTATTTAATAATCAATTTGGACCTAAGGTGAAAGGTGGAATTTCAAAATTCCCTTGAAATTATACTTTTCTTCAAAATCCCTGTGCAGTAGGCTGACCAGAAACATTAAGTCTTTGGATTCATTTCACCAAATTTTATGATCCACAACATGAAATCCCAAGAAAAACTGAATTCTCGTACTTAGCTGCTAATGATTTACTAGACATGGCAAACATTCAAAAACAGCGCCAGAGACCCAGGTTCAATTCCTGTCTCAGGCGACTGACTGTGTGGAGTTTGCACATTCTCCCCATGTCTGCGTGGGTTCCTCCGGGTACTCCGGTTTCCTCCCACAGTCCAAACATGTGCAGGTTAGGTGCATTGGCCATGCTAAATTGCCCATAGTGTTAGGTGAAGGGGTAAATGTAGGGGAATGGGTCTGGATGGGTTGCTCTTGAGAGGGTCCGTGTGGACTTGTTGGGCCGAAGGGCCTGTTTCCACAGTGTAAGTAATCTAGTCTAATCTAATCTAATTAATTTGTTTAGAATCTGGTCTTGACTAGATTATCTGTTGGTACACTTTTTTCTCCACAACCTTTACATTGCTATTCATACTGTTGCACAAATGAATTTATTTAGAATTATGTTTTATCAAAAAAATTCTGTCATCAAAGGATTGATATTAAAAAAAGTCTTAAATGATAAATGAAAGTTCCTGAGACTTGCCAAAAATGGACAACATCTGCTAAATTCATAAACGGATTCCAGCTTGCTGTAATTATTTTCCAACTAGTTCTGTTTTCACTTCTTTCATCTCCTGAGTACAATTCAGAATAATTTGTCAGCCTGTTTTTGAATGGTTGCCATGTCTAGTAAATCATTAGCAGCTCAGTACGAGAATTCAGTTTTTCTTGGGATTTCATGTTGTGGATCATAAAATTTGGTGAAATGAATCCAAAGATTTAATCCCATAGGCTAACACACAAGGCTCTGTAGAAGTATTGCCAGGGAATACCAATAGATTACACATGCCGACATTTCCAAGCTTTTTGTATTTGATAGCCACTTAGGTGTGCACTGTGAAGCAAGAGCAAGTCGAAATGAATATTTCCATTCCTTTGCACATACTGCAAGCTATGGTTACTAAGCAAACTTTTATCTCTAAATAAGATTTTTATCTACCAGTAGTAATAATGCTGCAAACCACTGGCCTCGTAAAATTCAAACAGGAAAAACCAGTCAATAGATAGTTATTTCAAAGAGAGACAATAGACCAAATGGCCTCACTCTATTCTGTATGATTCAGTGGTTCAGTAAAGTAGCAAAATCAGTACAAAAAAAACATAAGCAACTTTGGCTTTAGAAAACTGATTGCCAGCTCTCATAAATTCCCTGGTTTACAGGCCATTGTTTAAACACCTTGGTACTGATTTTGAATTGTGCATTTTAAACATCCACACCACTGAATGCCAATCTCAGCTCTGTCACTGCGGGAGAACACTGCAGTAGTGATCATACCTTGGAACTAGGAGAAGCCAAGATTGTGGGCGGCACGGTGGCACAGTGGTTAGCACTGCTGCCTCACAGCGCCAGAGATCCGGGTTCAATTCCCGCCTCAGGCGACCGACTGTGTGGAGTTTGCACATTCTCCCCGTGTCTGCGTGGGTTTCCTCCGGGTGCTCCGGTTTCCTCCCACACTCCAAAAATGTGCCGGTCAGGTGAATTGGCCACGCTAAATTGCCTGTAGTGTTAGGTAAGGGGTAAATGTAGGGGAATGGGTCTGGGTGGGTGCGCTTCGGCGGGTCGGTGTGGACTTGTTGGGCCGAAGGGCCTGTTTCCACACTGTAAGTAATCTAATCTACAGGGGACAGAAAAGTCATTCAGTCTATTAAAGGCAAGGTGAGCTTTTAAGTTTATAATAAATTTCATCTGGGTATTTGTCACTTGTGAGAAAATATCTTAAACAAAAAATAATCATGAGATACATATTGTATTATATTAACAGACAGATTTATACCATAAAAACATGCCATTTTGCTGAACAGGTCTACACTAGCACTTACGCTTCCCAAAGCCTCTTACTGCTTCCTTAACTTGACCTATCAACATGTCTCTCCATTCATTGCTCCCTCATATGCTTCTCCAGCTTACCCTTAAATGCATCTGTATTATTTTCCTCAAATACTCAAAGTGGTAGAACACTAACAACTTTGAGCATATGAATGATCACAAATTGCTTCTTGATTATCTTTTCTTTATGGCTTTGAATTTTGCACTTTCCACTTACCAGTAGTCATAACTTCTCCATGTTTGCAATATTAAATTGCTGCATAAATTTCAGGTCAGCTCTCAATCTTCCCTTTCCTACAGGAAATAAAATATCACAACTATAACTTGGCACATACTTAGACAGAGGACCTGCCTTTGTGTCTGGACTTAGTATTCAAAGTGACTACTTGTTGTGTTCGGTTTACCAGTTTCTGGCTATTTCACCAGTTCCTGGCTATGCCACTAGGTGGAGGGCCTTGTGATTTGAGTTACTATATCAAACAAACTGCACTATTTACAGCTACTGGCTCATAACATGTACGTTTCTGGAACTAGGAGAAGCCAAGATAAATTTACTGGATTCTCAAATTTATATTGAATCTTCTCGGCACCGGCTTTAGTGAATCAAACATTCTGCTGTTTTCTTGGCTGAGGAAGGCCCTTGAAGCAGATTTTTGCTACTGAAGTGAATACTTGTTTAAGAAAATCTTATGAATCACTGGACCTGCCATTGTAAAATGTTCCCTGCTTTGTGGGATTTTCACTCAAGGGTTTCCTGCCTACCTTGGAAACTGATTGTAACTGGCCATATGGGCAGGCAAGGCAAACTGGTTAGAAAGCCTACCTTAGTATTGAGATTTAATTCTAGCTGTTTTAGAACTTTGAAGTAACTCCACGAAGGCCGGTATCTCATCACCAATCACCTTTTATTTTGCCCCTGCACATTACATGAACTCTGACCAGCTGGCTTAGAGCCAGTGCCTAGACTGTGAAAAATCCCTAATAATTCTGTTATATCTGTCAGCCAGGACTCCCTGATTGGCCTAAGGTTAACAGCCCTAACCAGGAAACTCATACCTGGCCAACCTCAAGCCGTCAACTTCTCCCACCCCTCACACATGCACAAACTCATCCCCACACCAATTTATGCATTGTACCCACCCCCATGATCCCCATAATTCTCATGCCAGCAATGGTTGCTTCCCACCACCATGTCCTCACGCAGTCCTGTGCCACCTGCACAGCCATTCACCCAGTTACCACCATAAACACACCTCAAGAACCACATGGAGTTGATACAAATATATCTTTAACAATCTGATAAATGTCTCAATCATGTACAGCAGAGAGTGAAAACTTCATCATAAAATCTCTAAAGCTTTCAAATCTCCTGAAGTGACTAATGTCTTATAAATAAAACAAACTCCAATGCAGCCTGTAAATTAAATATATCTATTCCCATAATAACTTCCATAAACTGTCAATCAAAACCATGAATTTCAAACTTCCTGTTGACAGTTGTCACTATTCAAATTTGACCGAGCATCCTTAATGTCATAATAGTAGCTATTGGGGAAATATCAACAAAGCACTCTATTGAAACTGCATGATCAGACGTTAATTTTTTTTATAGCCTAAATCAGATAGCCTATCAATCAAAGTCATCCGGCCCAGAGTATTTTCAATTCTCACTGACTCATTCAGTCTTCTTTGATGTTAAAGAGTGGTGCTTTAAAAAAAACTAAAGATCTGTGCTGTCTTTGAAAATATAGGGGGTGATGGATTCTCAGGGGAATGTAGCATGATCAGCCAAGTTTCTGGTATTGAGTCTGGCTCTAATGCAACGACGGGTACGTCGGGTTCCAAGAGATCAATTGTGTTAGGGGTTTCTCTAGTCCGACAAGAAACCACCACCATGTCCTGAAGAAGGGCTTATGCCCGAAACGTCGATTCTCCTGTTCCTTTGATGCTGCCTGACCTGCTGCACTTTTCCAGCAACACATTTTTAAGCTCTGATCTCCAGCATCTGCAGTCCTCACTTTCTCCCAGGTGACTGAGCTGTCAGTGGGGAAGCACTTTGGGGCCAGCGACCATAATTCTATTAGATTTAAAATAGTGATGGAAAAGGATAGACCAGACGTAAAAGTTGAAGTTCTAAATCGGAGGAAGGCTAATTTTGACGGTATGAGGCAAGAGTTTTCAAAAGCTGATTGGGAGCAGATGTTCGCAGATAAAGGTACAGCTGGAAAATGGGAAGCCTTCAGAAATGAGATAACAAGAATCCAGAGAAAGTATATTCCTGTCAGGGTGAAAGGGAAAGCTGGTAGGCATAAGGGATGCTGGATGACCAAAGAAATTGATGGTTCAGTTAAGAGAAAGAAGGAAGCATATGTCAGGTATAGACAGGATATATTGAGTGAATCCTTAGAAGAGTATAAAGACAGTAGGAGTATACTTAAGAGAGAAATCACGATGGCAAAAAGGGGAAATGAGATTTCTTCAGCAAATAGAATTAAGGAGAATCCAAAGGGTTTTTACAAATACATTAAGGGTAAAAGGGTAACTAGAGAAAGAATAGGGCCCTCAAATATTCAGCATGGCGGCCTTCATGTAGAGCCGCAGGAAATGAGGGATATACAAAACAAGTATCTTGCATCAGTGTTTACTGTGGAAAAGGACATGGAAGATATAGAATGTAGGGAAATAGATGGTGACACATTGAAAAATGTCAATACTAAAGAGGAGGAAGTGCTGGATGTCTTGAAACATATAAAGGTGGATAAATCCCCAGGACTTGATCAGGTGTACCCTAGAACTCTGTGGAAAGCTGGAGAGTCATTGCTGGGCCTCTTGCTGAGATATTTGTATCATTCATAGTCACAGGTGAGGTGCCAGAAGACTGGAGGTTGGCAAACGTGGTGCCACTGTTTAAGAAGACTGGTAAGGACAAGTCAGGGAACTCCAGACTGGTGAGCCTGATGTTGGTGGTGGGCAAGTTGTTGGAGAGAATCCTGAGGTACAGGATGTACATGTATTTGGAAAGGCAAAGACTGGTTAGGGATAGTCAACATGGCTTTGTGCATAGAAAATCATGTCTCACAAACTTGTTTGAGTTTTTTGAAGAAGTAACAAAGAAGATTGATGAGGCCAGAGTGGTAGATGTGATCTATATGGACTTCAGTAAGCCGTTCGACAAGGTTCCCCATGGGAGACTGGTTAGTGAGGTTAGATCTCACGGAATACAAGGAGAACTAGCCATTTGGAAACCGAACTGGCTCAAAGGTAGAATACAGAGGTGGTGAAGGGTTGTTTTTCAGTGGAGTGCCACAAGGATCGGTGTTGGGTCCTCTACTTTTTGTCATTTATATAAATGATTTGGATGTGAGCATAAGAGGTACAGTTAGTAAGTTTGCAGATGACACCAAAATTGGAGGTGCAGTGGACAGCAAAGAGGGTTACCTAAGATTACAACAGGATCTTGACCAGATGGGCCAATGGGCTGAGAAGTGGCAGATGGAGTTTAATTGCGATAAATGCCAGGTACTGCATTTTGGGAAAGCAAATCTTAGCAGGACTTATACACTTAATGGTAAGGTCCTAGAGAGTGTTGCTGAACAAAGAGACCTTGGAGTGTAGGTTCATAGCTCCTTGAAAGTTGAGTCGCAGGTAGATAGGATAGTGAAGAAGACATTTGGTATGCTTTCCTTTATTGATCAGCGTATTGAGTACAGGAGTTGGGAGGTCATGTTGCGGCTATACAGGACATTGGTTAGGCCACTGTTGGAATATTGTGTGCAATTCTGGTCTCCTTCCTATCGGAAAGATGTTGTGAAACTTGAAAGGGTTCAGAAAAGCTTCACAAGGATGTTGCAAGGATTGGAGGATTTGAGCTATAGGGAGAGGCTGAACAGGCTGGGGCTGTTTTCCCTGGAGCGTCGGAGGTTAAGTGGTGACCTTTTCGAGGTTTACAAAATCATGAGGGGCATGGATAGGATAAATAGACAAAGTCTTTTCCCTGGGGTCGGGGAGTCCAGAACTAGAGGGCATAGGATAAGGGTGAGAGGGGAAAGATATAAAAGAGACCTAAGGGGCAAGCTTTTCACAGAGGGACGTACGTGTATGGAATGAGCTGCCAGAGGGAGTGGTGGAGGCTCGTGCAATTGCAACTTTTAAAAGGCAATTGAATGGGTATATGAATAGGAAGGGGTGGAGGGATATGGGCCAGGTGCTGGCAGGTGCGACTAAATTGGGTTGGGATATCTGGTCGGCATGGACAGGTTGGACCGAAGAGTCTGTTTCCATTCTGTACATCTCTATGACTCTATGACTCATGATTCTTAAATGCTGTTGCAAGATGGGTAAGGCCATGAACTCCATCAATATTTGAGCCACAAACACCCAGGATAAGGTTTTTGCAACATCCAAAATGGGGGTCGTTCAAACTCAACATTAAATTAAAATGGTTCTTCTGAGTTTGGGATTCCCTCCAGTATGAATTATGCTCCACTTGCTTTCCCTGTTTGCTGTTTTGAAGGTCACACAGTCATCTTCACAACTCTGCAGAGTATGCATTGGGGCCAGAGATTTTAACATAGTTGTACTGCAATATGAAAAACATCATTAGTTTTTACATCAGTGACTGTCCTGCATTTCTCTTGACATGAAACAGATTTACAGCAGAAGAGTTCAAAAGCTTCGATTTACCATCATACAAACTTGAAAAATTGCAATTGAGAATTTAAAAGGCTGTAAAAACCAAAAATCTGCATACATGAAATAAAAATTAATGTCACATATTTAAAATATTATGAATCCCATAGAGATTGATAACATTTAAAAACAGATTTGAATTCCCTGACACCAATTTAAAGGAATTAGATACCATTATCTAAAGTTTGATGATGTTTATTCAACAACTTAAAACTAATATTGACTGAATATCATTTAGAGTATTGGTTTCCTATTAAGTAATTGAAGAAGAGTATTATTGAGCTTGAAACATTGACAATGAGAGGGCTCTGGTAAAAAATGACTGAACAGGATTCTGGCAGAAGTTGGCACAGGGACCACGACTTAGAAAAGGATCTCAGAGGACCCTGTGCTCACTAGGAAGAGGAGCTTGTAAGTGAGGACCTGGTGAGAAATGACTGAGGAGTTTTCTGGAAGAAAGTCGCACAGGGACCACAAATGAGATTGTGGATCTCAGAGGACCCGGTGCTGAACAGAAGGAACAACATCCAATAGAGGGTGCTGGTGAGCAGTGATCAAGGAGGATTCTATGAGAAGTTGGTGCGGTCACTACTACTGCTAGTTTCAAGGAGCAGCCTCATCTTGATCCATTACACAGGAAGTATCATGGGAACTGCACTTCGTGACATCACAAGTTCAAAAGTGACATTTCAGACAGAAAGGCTCCTGATTGGTAAGTAGTGGTCAGATGATTCTTTTCTCTTACCTTCAATTTCCACGAACCTTTATATACCTGTAAGATTTTAGAGTAATGAAGACATTAGGACAGTACTGGGATTTAGAGTAATACCTAGACTATTGTTTACAGAATAATCTATGGTATATTTTAGTGAGAATCTAACACTAGAGACCATCCAGTTAGCAGTAAATTAATCTAATATAAATTTTGATGAATTACCCTGTTTTGCTACATGGTAAAATGTCTGTTGGCAGGATAGTATGCTTCTCCTGTGGAAAGTGGGAAATTGGAGACAGTTATGTCCCCAACAAGTCCATTTGCAGGAAGTGTGTCCAATTGCAGCTCTTAACAGACCACACAGATTGATTGCATCGACCATTGGACACACTGAGGAGCAGGTAGGAGGGGGAAAGTGTCATATGTAGGAGTTTTAGAGATGTGGGCATACCCAAGGTTCAAGCAGATTGATAGGTGTCCACTGGGAGGGGCCAGCAGACAGTGTAGGAGTCCCCCTGTGGCTATCCCCCTCTCTAACAAGTATACAGTAACAAGTATAACAAGATACTGTTTGGAGGAATTACCCATCAGGGGATGGTGACAGCAGCATCCAGAGCAGTGGCACCACAGTTGGCTCTATCTCCAGCAGGGAGAGCCAAAAGTGCAGGAGGGTAGTAGTAATAGAGGACTGTAGGCATTTCTGTGTTGTAAGATGGTCTCCAAATTTGTGTGTTGCCTCCCCCTTGTGCCAGAGTCAAGAATGTCTCTGAGCGGTTTGGGATAATCTCAAAAGAGAGGATGAGCAACCAGGGGTTGTAGTATACATCAAGGCAATGGCCTAATGGTTATTATCGCTGAACTGTTAATCCAGAGACCAAGGTAATATTCAAGGGACCCAGGTTCAAATCCTGCTACAGCAGATTATTAAATTTGAATTCAGTATAAAAAATCTGGAATTAAGAATCTAATGATGAGCATGAATCCATTGTCGGAAAAGTTCATCTGATTTCCTTCAGAGAAGGAAACTACCATCCTCACCTGGTCTAGCCTGCATGTGACTCCAGGACCACAGCAATGTATTTGAGTCGTAGCTCAATTAGGGGTGGGGAACAAATGCTGGCCTAGCTGGTGATGCCTTCAGCTCGTGAATGAATAAAAAAAGTTATTCTAAAGACATAAACAGGAAGAGTGATGAGTTCAGGGAGTTAGATAGTAAATTGAAAAGCAGGATTTATAGGGTTATAATCCCAGGATTAATCCCTGTGCCACATGCCAGTGAAACTAGCAATACGAAGATAGTATAGTTAAATATGTTGGTAAAGAGCTGGTGTAGGAAGAAGGGCTTCCAGGGCAGTTGGGACCTATGTAAGAAGGATGAGTTTCACCTAGCTTAGAGGGGCACCAATATCCTGGCAGGGTAGTTTACTGCTCCTCGGATGCTGCCTGAACTGCTGTGCTCTTCCAGCACCACAAATCCAGAATCTGGTTTCCAGCATCTGCAGTCTTTGTTTTTACCTCGTTGATTTTAACCCTACTGCGAATCCTCTTGCAAGGATGCCTGCCTTGAAGAAGTTTTCCTCCTCTCTCTATAAGAATCTCAGGGAGTTCCTCTCCCACTGCAACTCCCAGGTCATTTCCTCTGACCTGAAGCTCTTCAATCATGTCCTGAAACAAACTCGCTACCACAGCCACATTTGCTTCCTCAGTGCCTGCCTCTGTAACCAACTCATCCCACACCGACTCCGGACCACCCTTAAACCAGCAGAGTTCGGACCCGAACAGGACAAACATTACAGACTACAGATTCAAAAACACCAGCAACAGTTCTCCTTTAAGATCCTCCGTTCCACGCTTGCAGCAATGCGCCGGCAACTAACCTTTCTACAGTCAGCCCGGCCACAGCTGAGGGCCACACTCTCTCAGAATTGCAAAGGACCCACTCTGTACTATATCCTCAGGAGAATCCATACTCTCAACAAACAGTATTTCAACTCCATCTCAAACATCAAAAACTGTAAGTACAACAAACGTTTATCTACCCACCTCCATAACCAGCGCTCCTCAAACATGCCAGAAGATTCCCCCGGCCTCTGGAACTGCTTGGACGCCATTAGCCAAATGGCTGGTGCAGCTGCCACCTCCACGCTGATTGATGATGTCACTTCCACCCACATCATGGCCACTCACACAACCACTTCCACCCCTCACAATTCCTCATGCATCACACGTGACATCACTTCTGCCTCTCACATCATCGCTGATGTCACAAGCTCAGTGACTTCCGCCACCCCTACCACCGTGTCTGCCACCACTTCCGCCCCCACCAACGCCACTCACCTGCATTCTGCCCCCCACAGATCCCACTGTCACCATTCCCAGCCCCCAGAACCCTGAGGGGAACACTACCCCATTCCCCCCACCATCACACCCACTCCAGTTACTGGCTCCGCCCCCACTCCCAGCTCCATACCCACACCAGATCTGGGCCCTGCCGAGTTTTCACCATCCCTCCAGACCTTCCCCTCACTGAGAACGAATGATCATTCCTCAGCAAAGGACTCATCTTCATCCCCCTCCATCCACGCATCAATGAATTGTGACGTTGAACACTTCTTCCGCTGGCTCCGCCTCCGAGCTTACTTTCACAATCAGGACTCCCGCCCACCTTCCGAGGACCCCTTCGCCCACCTCCAACACACTGCATCCACCTGGACACCCCGCGCTGGCCTATTACCTGCCCGCGACCTCTTTATTTCCAACTGCTGCAGGTACATTAACCGCCTTAACCTGTGTACCCCCTCCCCCACTCCAACCTCTCACCCTCACAACGCGCAGCCCTCCAATCCCTCTGCTCCAATCCCAACCTCACCATCAAACCAGCAGATAAAGGGGGCACAGTGGTAGTCTGGCGAACTGACCTCTACACCGCTGAAGCCAAACGCCAACTCAAGGACACCTCTTCCTACCGCCCCCTCGACCATAACCCCATCCCCCATCACCAAACCATCATTTCCCAGACCATCATCTCCACCTCCTCCAAGACTTCCTTTCCCCCAGCCCCCAATGCCTCATCTTCACCATGGATATCCAATCCCTCTACACCTCCATCTGCCATGACCTGGGCCTACAAGCCCTCTGTATTTTCCTCTCCCGACGTCCCCAACAGTACCCTTCCACTGACACTCTCATTCGTTTGGCCGAACTGGTCCTCACCCTCAACAATTTCTCCTTCGAATCCTCCCACTTCCTCCAGACCAAAGGGGTAGCCATGGGCACACATATGGGCCCTAGCTATGCCTGTCTCTTTGTTGGCTACGTAGAGCAGTTGATCTTCCATAATTACACCGGCACCACTCCCCACCTCTTCCTCCACTACATTGATGACTGCATTGGCGCCACCTCGTGCTCCCGCGAGGAGGTTGAGCAATTCAGCAACTTCACCAACACATTCCACCCTGACCTTAAATTTACCTGGACCATCTCTGACACCTCCCTCCCCTTCCTGGACCTCTCCATCTCCATTAATGAGGACCGACTTGGCACTGACAGTTTTTATAAACCCACCGATTCCCACAGCTACCTGGATTACACCTCTTCCCACCCTACCTCTTGCAAAAATGCCATCCCGTATTCCCAATTCCTTCGCCTTCACTGTATCTGCTCCCAGGAGGACCAGCTCCACCACAGAACACACCAGATGGCCTCCTTCTTAAGAGACCGCAATTTCCCTTCCCATGTGATTAAAGATGCTCTCCAACACATCTTGTCCACATCCCGCACCTCCGCCCTCAGACCCCACCCCTCCAATCGTAACAAGGACAGAATGCCCCTGATGCTCACCTTCCACCTTACCAACCTTCGCATAAACCAAATCATCCACCGACATTTCCACCACCTCCAAAAAGACCCCATCACCAGGGATATATTTCCCTCCCCACCCCTTTCCGCCTTCTGCAAAGACCGTTCCCTCCGTGACTACCTGGTCAGGTCCACGCCACCCTACAACCCACCCTCCCATCCTGGCACTTCCCCTGCCACTGCAGGAACTGCAAAACCTGCGCCCACACCTCCTCCCTCACCTCCAGCCAAGGCCCTAAAGGAGCCTTCCACATTCTTCAAAGTTTTACCTGCACATCCACTAATATCATTTATTGCATCCGTTCCTCCCGATGCGGTCTCTTCTACATTGGGGAGACTGGACGCCTCCTAGCAGAGCACTTTGGGGAACATCTCCGGGACACCCGCACCAATCAACCACACTGCCCTGTGGCCCAACATTTCAACTCCCCCTCCCACTCTGCCGAGGACATGGAGGTCCTGGGCCTCCTTCACCGCCACTCCCTCACCACCAGACGCCTGGAGGAAGAACGCCTCATCTTCTGCCTCGGAACACTTCAACCCCAGGGCATCAATGTGGACTTCAACAGTTTCCTCATTTCCCCTACCCCCACCTCACCCTAGTTCCAAACTTCCAGCTCAACACTGTCCCCATGACTTGTCCTACCTGCCTATCTTCCTTTCCACCTATCCACTCCACCCTCCCCCCCCCCCCCCCGCCCCTGACCTATCACCTTCATCCCCTCCCCCACTCACCTATTGTACTCCATGCTACTCTCTCCCCACCCCCACCCTCCTCTAGCTTATCTCTCCACTCTTCAGGCTCTCTGCCTTTATTCCTGATGAAGGGCTTTTGCCCAAAACATCGATTTTGCTGGTCCTTGGATGCTGCCTGAACTGCTGTGCTCTTCCAGCACCACTAATCGAGAGTTTGCTGGTGTCACCCAGGAAGCTTTAAACTAGTGTAGTGGATGTGGGAATTGAGGAAAATAACCAGGAGGAGTTAGAACCTCAGGCCAGCAAGGCTAAGAGAAAGAACTGACTCAAAGAGGTTACTGAACATGGGGAGACTAGTGGTCTGGTATATTATTTTAATGTGAGAATTATGACAGATAGGGTTAGGCAGATGAACTTAGACCTTGGATGAGTACATATAACTATGATGTTGTAGCTATTACAGCGACATCATTGAAAAAGGGAGCTTAAAATTCCAATATTTAGATGTTTCAGGTGTGGTAGAGAGGGATGTAAAACAGGTTGGGATTTGCGTTATTGATAAGGAAGAATATCACAGCTGTATTAAAGGAGGACAAATGGATAGAGCTCAGGAATATGAAGAGTGCAGTCACTTTGATAGGATTGTACTACAAGCCTACAACAGCGACAGGTGACAGAGGAACAGATATGTGATTAGATTAGATTTCTTACAGTGTGGAAACAAGCCCTTCGGCCCAACAAGTCCAGACCGAATGTCCGAAGAGTAACCCACTCAGACCCCTACATTTACTCGGAGGAGAAAGTGAGGTCTGCAGATGCTGGAGATCAAAGTTGAAACTTTATTGCTGGAACAGCACAGCAGGTCAGGCAGCATCCAGGGAACAGGAGATTCGACGTTTCGGGCACAGGCCCTTCTTCAGGAATGAGAAGGAGGGCCTGAAGAAGGGCCTGTGCCCGAAACGTCGAATCTCCTGTTCCCTGGATGCTGCCTGACCTGCTGTGCTGTTCCAGCAATAAAGTTTCAACCCTACATTTACTCCTTCACCTAACACTACAGACAATTTAGCCTGGCCAATTCACCTAACCTGCATATCTTTGGACTGTGGGAGGAAACCCACACAGACATGGGGAGAATGTGCAAACTCCACACAGAAGTTGCCCGAGGCAGGAATTGAACCTAGGTCTCTAGCGCTGTGAGGCAGCAATGCTAATCACTGTGCTGCCCATAAAGCATTGCAATGCATTGGCCAAGGATTCGAACCCAGGCCTCCCGCGTGGCAAGCGAGAATTCTACCACTGAGCCACCAATGGAATGTGGACAGATTATGGAAAAATATGTAAACAACATTGTTGTTGTGGTGGACGGTTTTATCTTTCCCATATTGACTGGGACTCATTTAGGCCAGTAAAGGCAGTCTATTTGGACTTTCGCAAAGTCTTTGACAAGGTTCCTCATGGCAGGCTAATATAGAAGGTGAAGTCCTATAGAATCTGCAATGAATTTATAAGATAGATACAAAACTGGCTTGCTTTTTGAAGACAGTAGCGGTGGAAGGATTTTTTTTGACTGGAGTTCTGTGAACACTGGTGTTCTACAGGGATGATTGCTGGGGCCAATGTCGTTTGCCATATATATAAATGATTTGGAGGAGAGTGTGGTGGTCTAATTAGTAAGTTTGTGGATGACAGAGCGATTGAGGAAGCTGCAGATAGTAAGCAGGATTGGTAGAGGATATCGTAAGACCAAGATAAGCTGAAGACTATGGTGAAGACATGGCAGGTGGAATTTAATCTGGACAAGTGCGAGATGATGCATTCTGGAAGATAATGCAGCAGAAAAGTGTACAGTAAATGGCAGAACACTTAGAAACATTAACATATAAGAGGGATCTAAGCACATGGGTCCACACTTCCATGAATGTGGCAACACAAGTGGATAAGGTGGTCAAGAAGCTGTATGGCATGCTTGCCTGAAACAGTCAGGACATAGAGTATAAAAATTAGCAAGTCATGTTGCTGCTGTATAGAATTTTAGTTAGGCCACAATAGGAATATTGCATAGAGTTCTGGTTGCACAATACTAGAAGGATGCGGAGGCTTTGGAGAAGAAATTTAAGAGGTTTACCAGGATGTTGTCCGGTTTGGAGGGTATTAACTATGAAGAAGAGATTGGACAAACTCGGCTTGTTTTCACTTGAAGGTCAGACGCTGAGGGCATCCTGATAGAAGTTTACAAATTTATGAAAGGCATGGACAGAATGGATAGTCAGTGGGGTTTTTTTCCCAGTATAGAAATATCAATGATATGCGGACATGGGTTTAAGGTTAAAGGAGGAAAGTTTAAAGGAAATCAAGGGGATCAATGGAGTAGTGGGAATGTCCCTGGACTAGGAATCCAGAGATCCAGGACAATGCTGTGAGGACATAGGTTCAAATCCCACCATGGCAACTCGTGGAATGTGAAAGCCAGTCGGCTCATGCTTGGAGGGCCAAAGGGCCTGTTCCTGGGCTGTAAATTTTCTTTGTTCTTTGAAATGTGAGAGGCAGGATTTTTTTACAGAGTCCAGTAAGTGCCTGGAATGCACTACCAGAGGAGGTGGTAGAAGCAGATACAAATAGCAACATATAAGAGGCATCTTGGCAGATACGTGAATACACTGGGATTAGTGGGATATGGACCATGTCGAAATGTTTGGTTTAGAAAGGCATCATGTGTCGGCATAGGCTTGGTTGGCTGAAGGGCCTGTTCCTGTGTTGTACTGCTCTTTGTTCTTTGTTTCTCTTTCCAAACCTTCTCAGTCTTTCAGCATTTTTTGTTTATTACAGAAGAGATAACTCTTATTAATGTCTTACCACTTGCCAGTGGGCACATTGAAATGAATCATCAGCTTGTTTGGCCACGTTAGAAACACATTTTCCATTGGCTGACAAGTCTCTGGCAAGGGACTGGAATCCTGAGTGTCTAGCCCAGAATTAGGAATGTTACCACTACACCATAAGACTGCCAATTCCAGGAAATATGAATTAGATCTAAATCATGAAATACAGATTAAGATCTAAAAGAGAAAGGAAGCAAATGTAAAATAATTACTTCATTTTTTCACATCTCATTGTCTTCTGAGGGGGTGAAAGCAAAATACTATGAATTCTTGAAATCTGAAACAAGCAAGGAGAAATGCAGCAGGTCTGGCAGCATCTGTGGAGAGAGAAACTTAGTTAACATATCAAGTCCAGTATGACTCTGCTTCAGAACTGAGAAGTGTTGAATTTTCATATATACTTTTGACATAGGTAGAGGCCCAGTGCAAAATACAAAGTGATTGTTAATGGTGGAGAAAGAAAACAAAAGATGTAAAATGGCTGTAAATTAAGGTGTGGAAGAGATAGAATTGGTCTTCACTACTAAACGCAATGTAAACTAAACATTAAAAAAGACAAAGGTGTGGTGGGGAGTGTGAGAAAAATTGAGATCAAACAATACAGTCAGTCTCTGAAGTTATTGAATTCAATATTGAGATCTTGAAGCTGTAGAGTGCCTTCATGGAAAATGAAATGGTAGAACCGTACAGAATAGACACTTCGGCCCACCATATTTCACTGCAAGCCAGGCAGCACCAGGAGGTGAAGAAGTCGACGTTTCGGGTGTAACCCTTCTTCAGGACTGGGAATAGGTGAAAGGGGAGCTGCAGATAATGGGGATGGGGGGTGAGCAGGGTGGTGAGTTGGGGATAGTAGCAGGTATGACCTGGGTGGTCGATGGGAGGAATGAACTCGGTTGATGGCTAGAAGGAAGGGTTGATGAGAGGAATGAAGAGAGGGGGAGGGGCTGGGAAGACCGTGTTTCACCAGCAATTTCTGTTTTTATTATAGCCTGAAAGGTAGTTTATTGAAATAGCAAAAAACTGGTGGGGGAGTGGTCAGAGTCATTTCTACAAACAGAGCAGAAGTGTTACACAGAGCTGTTACCCAGTCTGCATTTGTTCTCGCCATTGTAAAGGAGACTGCATTGTGAGTGGCGAATACAGGAGGCTAGTTTGTGAAAACCACACGTAAAATGCTGCTTCACCTGGAAGGTGTGTTTGAGGTCTTGGAAAATGAGGAGAAAAGAAGTGAATGGGCACGTGTTACACCATCTATAATTGCATGATTCGGAGATGAAGGAGCGTCGCTCCGAAAGCTAGTGTGCTTCCAATTAAACCTGTTGGACTATAACCTGGTGTTGTGTGATTTTTAACTTTATAATTGCATGGAAAGGTACCATGGGCAGTTAGGAAGTGTTAAGAGTGATTAACACACAGAAAGAATAGTCCCTGTGGAATTTTAATGTTGGAGTGAAGGAGAAAGTGTGTTGATGGTGGTAGAAATGATGGAGGATCATCCTTTGAATGCAGAGACTAGTGAATGGAAAGTGAGGACAAAGGGAACCCTTTGAAGAAGGGGGAAAGGTGAGGGCAGAAGTATGAGAAATGGGTCAGATATGGCTTAACGCTCTGCCAAACAAAACTGGGGGGGGGTCCTTGGTTGAGGAAAATTGAGATCAAGCTGGATGTAGCCTGGTGGAAGGTGGCATCATCTAAACAGATGCCTTGGAGAAACTGGGAGAATGGACTGGAAATCTTGCAGCAAGCACAGTGTAAGGTGATGTAGTGAAGGTAACTGCGGAATTGTTGGAACAAAAACAGAAATTGCTGGAAAGTCTCAGCAGGTCTGGCAGCACCTGTGGAGAAAAATCTGAGTTAACATTTCTTAGAAGAAGGGTCACTGGACTTAAAATGGTAACTCTGATTTCTCTCCATAGATGCTGCCAGACCTGCTGAGATTTTGAGCAATTTCCCTTTTTATTTCTGATTTACAGCATCCACAGTTCTTTCAGTTTTGCTTTTTGGAGTTGATGGTGGTAGAAATGGCGGAGGATGATCCTTTGAATGCAGAGACTAGTGAATGGAAAGTGAGGAGTTGATGGGCTTATAATGAAATTAAAACAGTGAAGTCAAAGAAGGGAAAGGAAGAGTCAGAGATGGACCAGTGGAGGTGAGAGAAGGATGGAAATTGCAAGCAAAACTGAAAACTGGGCAGCACGGTGGCTCAGTCGTTAGCACTGCTGCCTCACAGCGCCTGGGACCTGGGTTCAGTTCCAGCATCAGGTTACTGTCTGTGTGGAGTTTGCACATTCTCCTCATGTCTGCATTGGTTTCTTCCAGGAGTCCTGGTTTCCTCCCTTTGACCAAAGATGTGCAGATTAGGTGGATTGGCCGTGCTAAATTGCAGATAGTGTCCAGGGTTGTGCAGACTAGGGTGGATTAGCCACGGGAAAATTCAGTGTTACAGGGATTGTGTGGGTCAGAGTGGGATGCTGTTCGGAGAGTCAGTGTGGACTCGAATGGCTTGCTTCCACACTGGAGAGATTCTATGATTAATTTTTCCAATTCAAAATGAGAACAGGAAGCAAGTCGGAAGAAATCATCAATGTATCGAAGAAAAAGTTGTGGATAGGGGTCTGAATAGAACTGGAATAAGGAATGTTTTACAAATCCCACAAAGAGCCAGGTGAAATTCCTGCAGATACCAGTAGCCACACCTTTGACTTGGAGAAAATGAGATGATGAAGAGAAAATTATGGAACCAACGTAAAACGTCAGAACAATCGCAAATGTAAGTGGGGAGAAAATAGAATGAGGGTAGGAAGAAATAATTTCAGTGGATAGGGACAGACTAAACTGCTGGTCTACCAGGACGATCCTGTTTGTAGATTTTAAGAAAATGGTCAAAGTAGGCTGTATTTGGTTGGGGGGATCTATAAGATGGGAAGCTGTGAAAGGCAGATCTCCAGTGAAGATAAGGTCAGATAGAGTCTGGAAATAACCATTTGATGTTCAATGATAAGGTCATGATCCAGGGGAAGGTAGGAGAAAGTCACTGAGAGCTGGCACTCAGCATCCGGGAGGTAGAGGTCAGCAACCACAGCAACATCACCCTTATCAGCAGCTTTGATAACTAGATCAGGGTTGGACCTGAAGGAGTGGGGTCCAGAGAGTTCAAAAAGTTGAGAAATTAAGGGGGCTAAAGTCACCTCAACAGTTCCCAATGAACAAATGAAGTACAGATAAAAAGCAACACTTACTCAGATTTACATTATAGCGTCAGCCTAGATTTGAAAACATATAACATATATATATTAGGAATTTTCATAGAGATTGAGTATCTCTTACAAATTGCTTGATACTGCAGAAGGAACTGAAATGTCAAACCACTTTGCTCTCTTGTAGCTATTTTCATCCATGATACATATTTTTATATTAATATTTATGCTCACATCAGCTTATCAATAAATCCACATGGCTGAACATGACTTTTTTAGATGAGATTCCCTACAGTATGGAAACAGGCCCTTCGGCGCAACAAGTCCACACCAACGTTCCGAAGAATAACCCACCCAGACCCATTCCCCTATCCTATATTTACCCCTGACTAAGGTACCTAACACTATGGGCAATTTAGCATAGCCAATCCACCCTGACCTGCACAACTTTGGATTGTGGGAGGAAACCGGAACACCGGTAGGGCGGCACGGTGGCACAGTGGTTAGCACTGCTGCCTCACAGCGCCAGAGACCTGGGTTCAATTCCCACCTCAGGCAACTGTCTGTGTGGAGTTTGCACATTCTCCCCGTGTCTGCGTGGGTTTCCTCCAGGTGCTCCAGTTTCCTCCCACAGTCTAAAAATGTGCAGGTTAGGTGAATTGGCCATGCTAAATTGCTCATAGTGTTAGGTGAAGGGGTAAATGTAGGGGAATGGGTATGGGTGGGTTGTTTTATGGGCAGCACGGTGGCACAGTGGTTAGCACTGCTGCCTCACAGCGCCTGAGACCCGGGTTCAATTCCCGCCTCAGGCGACTGACTGTGTGGAGTTTGCACGTTCTCCCCGTGTCTGCGTGGGTTTCCTCCGGGTGCTCCGGTTTCCTCCCACAGTCCAAAAAGATGTGCAGGGTCAGGTGAATTGGCCATGCTAAATTGCCCGTAGTGTTAGGTAAGGGGTAAATGTAGGGGTATGGGTGGGTTTCGCTTCGGCGGGTCGGTGTGGACTTGTTGGGCCGAAGGGCCTGTTTCCACACTGTAATGTAATCTAATCTAAAAAAAACCTGGAGGAAACCCGCACAGACACAGGGAGAATGTGCAAACTCAACAGACAGTCACCCAAGGCAGGAATCAAACCTGGGGCCCTGACACTGTGAAGCAGCAGTGCTAGCCATCGTGCCGCCTCAAGGGAGTGGAGAATGTGGCCTGTAATGACAGTCTGTCTTTATATAGCACCTTTAATGCAGGAAATGTCCCAAAGTGCCTCATAGGAGTGAAATCGGTCGTCAGCTGACATTGAATCAAAGAAGAGAATATTAAGACAAGCAATAAAAGCTTGGTCAATTAGCTAATTTTCAATGAAGATTTTAAAAGTATATAGGATGTAGGAGCAGAGGGATTTTGGGAGGGAATTCTTGAGCTTAGTGCTTAGTTGACTTAAGACATTGCCAGCAGCGATGGAGTTGCACAAGAGATCAGAATTGGTGGATGACAATGTTCTTCGAAAGTTTGGGAACTGGATGATGTCTCAGATTTAGTGAGTAGGGAGCCATGGAGTGATTTGAAGACAAGACTGAACATTTTAAAATTGAGGCATTGGAGAATCTGAAAGCAGTCTGCAGAAACAGGGATGATTGGCAAGTAGGTCTTAGTGCAGGAACTATATGGGAGACAGACCTCTGGATTGAGGCCCAGTCTTAATGTTGAACAAACATAGAGGCAATGCTTGGACTTGAGAGATATTGATAAGGTAGAGCTGGTGCTTAACTTCTAAAGCACCTCTTGTTTACTAACATGTAGACAACTGAAGATATGCTGAAAGTAGATTCTAAGATCTTTAAATGTGCAATTTTGTTTTTCGGCCACAAGATGGCAAGAGATGAATGAAGGAGAATGCTCGATATGTTGCTATTATTCTTTATGTTTCAGTTTATGAATTTATGTCTTGCAGATTTTGGTTTAAAGTTGCACTATTAATTTTGTAAGATTCAACAGTAGCACAGTGGTTTAAAAGAAATCAAATTTATCACTGCATAACAAAATATCACACAGAATTTACAGCACAGAAACAGCCTATTTATTCCAACAGGTCTGTGCTTGCATTTATATTCCCCTCAGTTTCATCAGATACAATCTAAAAGTAGTTTATTTTGAACTTTTCTACGTATTGGTCTATACAGTTTGTTTTTATTAGTATTTTTCAACAACAGTTTTGATTTCTTGTATAAATATATTCATGATATGCAACCTCCATTAAACTGACACTTCCATCAAATCCAGACAATATCTGCTTAAAATGATATTATAACACATCCCTCATCTGCTCACTGAACTGACAATATGAGCAGGAGGGACATTGAAAAATGTAATTTGCCTTGGGCAAGCTGCCAGTTGCTTGTGTACTCACAAGCCCTATTGTTTTCAGCAGGAGAGCAAATTATTGATGTGAATCACCTCTATAATCAGCAGTTTCTCCCCTTTTTCTTAACAAAATAAGAAAAAAAACTTGAAAAACACTTCGTAAAGTTTTAGGAGTTGCAGCGTACAACTGCTGCAATATAGCTTCAAATCCTCAAATCATAACATTTCATCTGAGTAAGGCCAATTGGCCCACTTTAGTTCATCCTTCTAGAATGATTGTACTACTCTACCCACACTGTAGCATCTGATTTGTTGTTACATAATTCTAAGGGGTTTAACCCTACGCCTCTCTGAGGAAATTTATTGTCCGCTTGCTGTATGAAAGAGAATTTCCTGATATCCATTCAAAAGCGTCTTTTACTAGTTCAAACCTAGTTGTACTTTAACTGTTTAACTTGAAGTCATATTCCAAATTTTCTTTCTCAATTCCCCCAACTGGTTTGGTGGGATGGAGATGTTCAATTGCCCACACGGGCCTTGGAAAGGGGAACAACACAGATTTACCAGAACAATACCAGGTCAAAATATGCTATGATGAGGATACACAAATCTGACTTATATTCCATTGTGTTTAGAAGGCAAAAACGTTATTTATCAGAATATTTAAATGTATGAAGATTTCCTTACATACACGATAATGCATTCTATCTCATACTCAAACTTTTGAGATGGAACAGTTTACTACTGAGTTGCCTTTCCCTACATGCTAGTTGAGAAATCCACGACTGCCTATCACAATTTATGTATTGGGATTAATGTAGATTGGCATTATCAGCTTGTTCAACTTGCTAACAGGGCACAGAAATAGAAAGCGTTAAAGCTATCCTATGGAACAATGACTATTCACATCGCATGATTGTTTGCTGTTTGTTACATTGAGTCATAGAAATGCACAGCATGGAAACCGACTTTTAGTCCAACTCATCCTTGCCAACCAGATATCATAAATTAATCTAGTCCCACCGGCCAGCACTTGGCCCATATCGCTCTAAACTCTTCCTATTCATATACCCATCCAGATGCCTTTTAAATGTTGTAATTGTACCAGCCTCCATCACTTCCTCTGGCAGCTCATTCCATATACTATCACCCTTTGTGGTCCCTTTTAAATCTTTCCCCCCTCACCCTAAATCTATGCCCTCTAGTTCTGGGCTCCCCCAACATGGAGAAAAGACCTTGTCTATTAACTCTATCCATGCCCCTCATGATTTTATAAATCTCTATAAGGTCACGTCTCAGCCTCCGACACTTCATGGAAAACAGCCTCAGCCTAGTCAGCCTTTTCCTCTAGCTCAAACACTCCAACCCTGGCAATATCCTTGTAAGTCTTTTCTGAACCCTTTCAAGTTTCACAACATCCTCCCTAAAGGAGGGAGACCAGAATTGCACACAGTATTCCAAAAGTGGCCTAACCATTGTCCTGTGCAGCCGCAACATGACCTCCCAACTCCTATACTCAATGCTCTGAACAATAAAGGAAAGCATACCAAATGCCTCCTTCACTATCCTATCTACCTGAGACTTTACTTTAAAGGAACTATGAACCTGCGCTCCAAGGGCTCTTTGTTGAGCAACATTTCCCAGGAAACTTTCACACATAGAACATAGAATATAGAAAAGTACAGCACAGGACAGGCCCTTTGGCCCACGATGTTGTGCCGAGGATTAATCCTATTGTAAAATAAAATAACTTAACCTATGCACCCCTCAATTCACTGCATCCATGTGCATGACCAGCAGTCGCTTAAATGTCCCTAATGACTCTGCTTCCATCACCACCGCTGGCAATGCATTCCATGCGTTCACAACTCTCTGCGTAAAGAACCTTTTGCTGACGTTCCCCTCTATACCTTTCTCCTTATATCTTAAAACTATGACCCCTCATGCCAGTCAATCCTGCTCTGGGGAAAAGATTAGGAGGTTCAGGGATGGGTTAGTAAATTTGTCGACACAAAGGTTGGAGGTGACGTTGATAGTATCGAGGGCTACTGCAGGCTGCAACCCAACATAGACAGAATGCAAAGCTGGGCTGAGAAACGGCAGATGGAGTTCAACCTGGATAAATGCAAAGTGATACATTTTGGAAGGTCGAACTTGAATGCTGAATATAGGATTTAAAACAGAATTGTTGGCAGTGTGGTGGAACAAGGGGATCTTGGTGTTCAAGTACATAAATCCCTCAAAGTTGCCACCCAAGTGGATAGGGTTGTTAAGAAAGTATATAGTGTTTTGGCTTTCATTAACAGGGGGATCAAGTTTAAGAGCCACGAGGTTTTGCACATGCAACACACTCTCTCACATGCACTCAAACTCACATGTATACATTCACTCTCCCTCTCTCTCTCTCTTTCATGCATGCACACACACATATACATCTATGGGGTGAATTTGTATTTGCAGAAATATATTTGCAGGTACATTTTATTTTACTCAATAAATGCACAATCTGCAGGCAGTCAATGCAGGCACTCAATCCATGTAATATTTTGTAAATTCCACTTTAGAAATAGAACCAATCAGACTCAAGATTGGGATATGGACAGACTCTAACTTCACACCTTCAATGCATTGCCTAAACTGAGATGTCACCTTTTGTTATAAAAGCTTAAGTTATCTTGAGAAGGTGACTTAAAAGAAGTTCTGGGATTTACATATTAATGATTTGAAACCACCATTCTAAAAGATGAAAGACTTAACAATCCAGGTTTGTTTAATATATCACTGTATGACACTGTAATCTTTTGCTATAAATCTTGTACTCCACAACCACCTGATGAAGGCGCAGTGCTCCGAAAGCTAGTGCTTCCAAATGAACCTGTTGGACTATATCCTGGTGTTGTGTGATTTCTAACTTTGTCCACCCCAGTCCTCCATATCATGGCTACCATTAAGTGTTTAAGTCCTGCCCTGATTTGCCTTTCCAGAATGCAGCACCTCACATTTGTCTAAATTAATCTCCAACTGCCACTACTCAGCCAATTAGCCCATCTGATCAAGATCTCCTTGTACTCTGAGGTAACCTTCTTTGCTATCCACTGCACCTCCAATTTTGGTGTCAACTGCAAACTTACTAACTACACCTCCTATATTCACATCCAAATCATTTATATAAATGACGAAAAGCAGTGGGTCTAGCACCGATCCTTGTGGCATACCATTGGTCACAGGCCTACAGTCTGAAAAGAACCTGAAGAAGGGCTTATGCCCGAAACGTCGATTCTCCTGTTCGCTGAATGCTGCCTGACCTGCTGCGCTTTTCCAGCAACACATTTTCAGGTCTGAAAAGAACCCTCAACTGGCAAATTTTGTGTCCACTACTTTCAGACCTGAAAAGTATTCGGTCTACGTCAAATTATCCTGGAAAGCAAAGTATTTTTTGAATTTGGCTGAACAACAGATTTACAAGCTATTTCATGCTGTGACAATGGGAATGGTATTTTCTACTCATTGGATGCTGCCATCAGTCCAAATGGATATTTTGCACACCACACATTTGAGCAAAGTGCCAGTGTGATGCCACATATATATAGCCATACATCTCAATTGTTCAGTGAGTCAAATAGCAGGTTCCTCCACTGAAAACAACAAGTGTTGGAGATCACAATGGGTCAGGCAGCATCCATTCATCTGATGAAGAGTCATCTAAACTTGAAACATTAGCTTGCTTTCTCTCCCTGGATGCTGCCTGACCCACTGTGATCTTCAACAGTTGTTTTCAGTACAGATTCCAGCATCTAAGTAATTTGCTCCTATGGGAGGTTCCTCCAGCTGTTCATAATAAGCAAAGTAGGACTGTACTCAAGCAGACCACACTGTCAAAGAGCAGACCATAATATCGACTATTAGATGTGATTCCACAATTGGGCAGCACCTATTGGACGATCCTCTATGTTCTAATAGTTGCACCAACAAACAAGTCAAGCTTGTAAGCTGCTTACTAAAAGTGACATCTATTCATAGGCATGGACCTTCTTTGCAAACAAAAGAATATACTCAAAATTTACACCTATTTTAAATTAGCTATAGCAAAAGGGGCCGTAATTTCCTATTGCTTCCTCCATCAGCACCAATGTCCTGGCCATTCAGAATCAACTTGCCGACCATTCAGTACCATTTCATTGTGTGGTATATGTTGTCCTGATCATTTGAAATTTGATATTCTTGCATTTGTCCAGATGACTGCAAGACTAAAATCTTTGGCAGCATGTTTCTCTTTCAGCAATAAACAAAGCTCTGCTAGAACTTTATTCTAACCTGAAGATAATTGAATCAAGATGGTTAAGGTAATAGTAAGATGAAATATGATATATACAAATAAGCTATTTCCTCAGATAAGAGAATTCAAAACAAGGGGGAAATAAAATTAAAATTAACAATAACAGTCAGTCCATTTTAACTAGTGTGTTAACAGAAAAACCAGGGATTTGCATCATTTTGTGCCATAAAAAATTGTCTTTTTTTTTGTTTTAGATTGTTCATAGTGTGCAAAATATCACTCAGCTTCTTTACAGTTTACAGGTAAGTTCATTTTTTCCTTTAATCAGCTATGAGCATTTCAATGTGATTACATCCTTTACAGCTAGAAGTTGTCACTATAGAGTTAGCAGGCATGGATTTTGAAAAGATACTGGGGGTTCCATGACACAATTTCTATTGTGCAGGATGCTGGTCTATTTTTACATAGGATATATATGAATCAATATCAATTTTTGTGTATGTGGAAGGACATTGGCCTTTTTTCTGTTTTGTACCAAATTATAACAATGAATTCCTCAGTTGAATACATCCCTGATATGATACAAGGCTGGGCTCAATGACCAGCACATTGACAATAAATTTTAATCCCAGCTATAGATGAGCACAGCAGCTGAAAGACTATTTTTTTTTGTTAGAGGTATTTGTTAGGTTGGCTGCCAGATCCAGAACCAATTGTTTTGTCAAATGTTAAATATTTTAGTTCATGAGTGCTCAGTTAGGTGAGCATTGGCTTTGCTTTCGTGCATTGATATTTATCAAGCATTCCCTTCTCATGTATAATTTAAGTTCTGTTCAATTTAGACATTAGCCTGACCATATTTTATCAGTTCTAACCTCCGATCATCCAATCCTTATATTGGATTTGTCTGACCTTGCTATCTTGCACAGTCCCTGAGCTTATTGCCTTGCAGGGAAAGTTTACCAAATTATTGACAATCATAGAAACTGTTCCTTAGGTTTGTGAGTCTCAATGTTACTCTGCGATAAGTCTAAAATAATTTCAAATAGAAATTTTTGCAATTTTCATGACATGAAAAGTATTACATCAGCCTAGACTGCATTGGTTCAAACCCAGTGTGCCACTCCATTTATCTTGTAGATTTAAAGGTCAAGGCATCCTGTAATACAATAGAGTTCCAAGTAGATATGTGCATCTAGAGAATAAAATGCATTATAAATAATGTCTGTCAGCTGTAAAACAAATAGTTTTAAATATTGCATTATGATGATAAAGTAGGTGGGATCCACTTAAAATGGATCAAATTACCTTAAACCACCTGAATCCAAGAGTAGGACCCTAGTGGTTTGGTGCTGGAATAACAATTACAGTGCTTCAGATTTCAAAACACAGTTAACGACATTTTCTGAAACTGAACCCAGTAAATCTGGTCACTGGTGTATTTGGCAAGGGCACAGTAAAAAGGTTGAAGTCAAGTTAGATATTTATGCAAGAGACCTGGGAGACAACACAGATTTCCCAAAGTGGGGTTCCAAGGGTAGGAACTCTCCTCAAAACCCCACAGACATATCGGTACTTGCTTTTGGTGGATTCTCATCTTTGTAGCCAAACAAATCTGCTGCTAATCTCTCTTCCCACCATTCGAAGAAAGGCCTCATTACCTTCCTGCTAACTCTGTGTAGTAGATAGATAATTGTGCTCCTAAACAGTAAGTTGCAACAGAGTGCTCATTTGAGGCCTGCAGCTTTCTGCAAATGCTTTGATGAAGCTAGAAACTAAAATTGCCAGAGGACTCGCAACTGTTTGTTGAGTGGGTATGCTGCAGATAGTTCACCCATTCAGAACCCAACACAAAATTGTACCCAAAATCGCTCAACAGGAGAGTAAGTTTTTAGAGTTGATGGGAGAGGAGCGAGATATGAATCATCTCACAATTGGTTCATTAGCTCTCAACCATATAGACTTTCACTAGAACAAATCACTAGGGAACCTTCAGGTTGGTGTGAAAGCTCACAGTTCAGTAGTGTTCTGGCATGTCTATTGCGTTTGTCCTGCATTTGACTCTTAATGGTGTCAGGATTAGTGGTGCTGGAAGAGCACAGCAGTTCAGGCAGCATCCAAGGAGCAGCGAAATCGACGTTTCGGGCAAAAGCCCTTCATCAGGAATAAAGACAGTGATCCTGAAGCATGGAGAGATAAGCTTGAGGAGGGTGGGAGTGGGGAGAAAGTAGCATATAGTACAATGGGTGAGTGGGGGAGGGGATGAAGGTGATAGGTCAGGGAGGAGAGGGTGGAGTGGATAGGTGGAAAAGGAGATAGGCAGGTAGGACAAGTCCGGACAAGTCATGGGAACAGTGCTGAGCTGGAAGTTTGGAACTAGGGTGTGGTGGGGGAAGGGGAAATGAGGAAACTGTTGAAGCCCACATTGATGCCCTGGGGTTGAAGTGTTCCGAGGCGGAAGATGAGGCGTTCTTCCTCCAGGCGTCTGGTGATGAGGGAGCGGCGGTGAAGGAGGCCCAGGACCTCCATGTCCTCGGCAGAGTGGGAGGAGTAGTTGAAATGTTGGGCCACGGGGCGGTGTGGTTGATTGGTGCGGGTGTCTCGGAGATGTTCCCTAAAGCGCTCTGCTAGGAGGCGCCCAGTCTCCCCAATGTAGAGGAGACCGCATCAGGAGCAACGGATACAATAAATGATATTAGTGGATGTGCAAGTAAAACTTTGGATGTGGAAGGCTCCTTTAGGGCCTTGGATAGAGGTGAGGGAGGAGGTGTGGGCGCAGGTTTTACAGTTCCTGCCGTGGCAGGGCAAGTGCCAGGATGGGAGGATGGGTTGTAGGGGGACATGGACCTGACCAGGTAGTCACGGATCCGTTGCTCCCGATGCGGTCTCCTCTACATCGGGGAGACTGGGCGCCTCCTAGCAGAGTGCTTTAGGGAACATCTCCGGGACACCCGCACCAATCAGCCACACCGCCCCGTGGCCCAACATTTCAACTACTCCTCCCACTCTGCCGAGGACATGGAGGTCCTAGGCCTCCTTCACCGCTGCTCCCTCATCACCAGACGCCTGGAGGAAGAACGCCTCATCTTCCGCCTCGAACACTTCAACCCCAGGGCATCAATGTGGACTTCAACAGTTTCCTCATTTCCCCTTCCCCCACCTCACCCTAGTTCCAAACTTGCAGCTCAGCACTGTCCCCATGACTTGTCCGGACTTGTCCTACCTGCCTATCTCCTTTTCCACCTATCCACTCCACCCTCTCCTCCTTGACCTATCACCTTCATTCCGTCCCCCACTCACCATTGTACTCTATGCTACTTTCTCCCCACCCCCACCCTCCTCTAGCTTATCTCTCCACGCTTCAGGCTCTCTGCCTTTATTCCTGATGAAGGGCTTTTGCCCGAAACGTCGATTTCGAAGCTCCTTGGATGCTGCCTGAACTACTGTGCTCTTCCAGCACCACTATTCCAGAATCTGGTTTCCAGCATCTGCAGTCATTGTTTTTACCTCTTAATGGTGTCACACTGCCAAATAGCAAGTGCAAAGCCTATGACACAATGAAAAATAAATGTATTGTGTCAGTGTTACTGTGATAGGAATTCAAGATGCATTTTACTTTTGTATATTTTGTTTTACATAAATAAATCGACTGGTTTGTAAATATTTTGTAATCACTCTCTTCAGCTTGATATTACACACCCTGGAGCAGGTGGGTCTTAAACCCAGGTCTTCTGGTCTAGAAATAGAGACATATGACCATGCTATGAGAGCCCTCTTGCACCAGCCGGGTTTGTAATATTTTAACATGAAATCAGCAAATTGCCATAGAAATTTAACTTCGGAATCAACCTGTTCAGAGATATTATGGTTCAGACCTCCCCCCGCCCCCAAGATATTTTAAGAACATAGTCTAGACCCTAACCTTTTATTATTTTAAGGGAAATATGAAGTATGTGGTCCAGATGCAGTTCAACTGGCCAAAGTACTTGATGTTAAGCAAAACACAATTTATTTAAACGCTGTAATTAAAATACAACCAAAGAAAGAGGATTTTTTAAAAATCCATAACTCTACAGTAGCTATTACTAATTAACTGTTCCAATATAGTAACATCCCATCAACACACCCCTTGGCAAAAAAGGAAAATTCAGGCACAGGTTCTCACATACAGTTCTCCAATCCAGATGGAAAGAAACAGCGAGAGAAAATTCAGAGAGAGTAGCAGCCAGGAAACATTCACTGAATCTTCCAACTCTATTGAGACCCCATTAGCTTCTGACAATATTTACAAAATCAAAGCCCAGAAATCTGGATCAGAGAGAGCTGGCCACATCCATTCAGGCTTCATTGAAAAAAAACCAAGGCCTCCCAAGCTGTTTACATTACCCCAGACAGCTCGGTACCTCTTCAAAACAAAAGCACTAAATAACCTCTTAAAGCCACAGCAATGTTACAATAGCTCCAGCAAAGTTAGTACCTGAACCCTGGTCTGCTGGCCCAGAGGGATTGACACTACCATTGTGCCACAAGAACCCTCTTGTCCCAACTGGTTTGTGGACTTCATGAAATAATTTCCAGCAGGTGCTATTATTTTCTAAACACATAACTCACTTAAACTAAATTCCTCCACATTTGTTTGAATGGTGTTTCACACACAATTCTCAGCACCTTATCTTTCACTTTTCTTTCAGGCTGTAGTCACCATACAGGACAGTTACATAGAAGTGCAGCGGCTGATATTGCAGGAGCGTGAACGATCAGCTCATATCCAAGGCGCTCGAGGGAACATGCTTCTCGAGCAAGAGAAACAGCGCAACATGGAGAAGCAAAGAGAAGAACTTGCAAATGTACGCAAACTTCAGAGCAAGCTGTACCATGAGCAGCAGCGCTGGGAACGAGAATGTGAACGCAGGCAGCGGGAACAGGAAGCACAAGAGAGTCGACTACAGGAACGTGAGCACGAATGTCAGCAGCAAGCAGAGCAGATGTGGCGAGAGAGGGAAGAGTTAGAGAGCCAGTGGAAAGAGTACCAGCAAAATCTGGAGAGACTGAGGGAAGGCATGAGAATGGTGGAAAAGGAAAGAGGCAAATTGGAAGCACAGCAAAGGCATGTAAATGCCTGGAAACACAGCCGGCAGAGGAGCCTACCTGTAATGATGTTCCCACAGGAAACCAGTCAGGTATAATACAAAAATAAGATTAAAAATTGATAATGGAGTTTTACTGAAACCTAGAAAACTGGTTTTGAAAAAGAAAGAAAGCATTGTACATCATTCAAATGTACAAATCACTATTTGCATCTTTTGTTGCTTGCAAGTTAGGAAATAACTGACACAAAAGGAAATCACATAATAATATTAAGCTCTTTTATTAAATAACTGACTTTTTGCTAATACTGTAGTTGATTGCGTTCGCTACTGGTATAAACAATGACATTTCAGAGAACAATGGAATTTGTTGTACCATAGTTTACAAATATTTTTATATTGAATCCATTCAAGATTTGTTTTAATTTTGCTGAATAACAAAAAAGAAAGTCTGCGCTAAATTATTAACAATAAAGACTTGACATGCTGGTCTGGTAAACAGAGTTCTGCAGACAACATAATACAGTGATCCTTTATAGAAAATCTCTACAGCAAACCTTGGTAAGAGACCTGTGTGCTTTGTGTAGCATTAGCAAGTTACTCCCAGATTAAGCACTTCCTTTGGTTTGAGACTGGTTTCAAAATTTAGAAAGCAAATGCAATTCAATCATCACTGCCAGGTATAACTAGATTAATTTAACAAAAATATTAGTACTGATGTTTAGATAATTGACATTTCCTGCAGGCCCTTTCCTGAATGTATTTGTCCATTTTCACATTTTTTTTGCTTGATTTCCTTTAGAAGATGTCAGTATTCTGAGTATTTAGTAACAAAATCCAGTGGGAGAAATTGTGAAACTACAAATTTTGAGCTGTATTTTGTGAAATTACAAAAGAGTTTAGTCACAATGTGTATGATAGTTAACTCCCCTTCATAAATTGCAATAATCCATTTTGCAGCAATGATAAATAGTTTTGGATTTAATATTGTGAGATATGCATTCCATAACATTGGTGCAAAACTGTCTGAATTGAATTGGAAAGGCTGATATGAGTTCACCTCCGTGATTGGGTGTTACATTCACCTTAGTATTTTAAAAGTAATGGGACAAAACATTTGTAAACAGAATTTGCAACATCATTCAGTTGAGAGAGATTACTGCTCGCATAACTTGACATTTAAAATAATTTATATTTATAAAGTTACTTGGATAGGCTGAGAGTGACAATGGGCTGGCATTGCTGTAACCAAGGTCTCTTAGCTCCCATCAGTATAAACAAGAACTGATCACAAAACAGGTACCTGTAGTGTGACAGCTTTAAGCTTTATGGTGATATCTTGCTTAGTTTGAATGTCATGCTTTTAAAACTTTTTCGGTGACATTGCAAATAACTTATGCTGTTCTAAGAAAGCTTTTAAATTATTTACAGATGCATAGTCTTGGCAAAGTGCATTTCAAGGCGGGTAAAGACTCTGCCATTTCACAGATTCGTAGAAGACGATTCGTTACAGCACAGAAAGAGCCCATTTAGTCCATTGTGTCTGTGCAAACTGTCCTAGGTTCAGTGATTAGTATTGCTGTCTTAAAGTGCCAGATATCAGGGTTCATTTCCAGACTTGGACAATGTGTGGAGTTTGCACATTCTCTCCATGTCTGTGTGGTTTCCTCTGGGTGCTCCGGTTTCTTCCTACAATCTACAGGTCAGGTGGATTGGCCATGCTAAGTTGCCAATAGTGCCCATGGATGTATTGGTTATGTGGATTAGCCATGGTAAATGCACGGATGGTGTAGCGGGGTGGGTGTGGGTGGAATGCTCTTCGGAGAGTCAGTGCGTACTCAATGGGCCAAATGGCTTGCT